>NC_079333.1:84852597-85503597 GCF_029582105.1 Oenanthe melanoleuca | reverse complement strand
TTTTTTCCACACTATCATATGTGCATGGGTATAAAAGTGAAGATGTGTGTATATAAATATTTGTATTTTTATATATCTAGATGTCTGTGTGAACATACATACCTTCATTTTATTTTGCTACTCTATTCATTCTGCCAAAAAAATCAAAACACTTATAGTAGAAACTAAGGAAGAACTAAACTGGATCTCAACACTATGAGAATGGACAATCAGTAATAATTTAGACAGAATGGGTTATACAGATAATAAAAAGCATCATCTTTAGAAATATGAGTTCAAGTACAGACCAAGGACAAAGGCAGTTACAGTCATCTATGTAACACATGCTAAGTGTTTGGGTTTTTTTTTTTTAGATGGCAAAGGCAAACTTATTAGAAAAAAATGTGCAGTACAGCATTAGGAAAAAAAAGCTAAAAAGTTAGTTTCAGATTTTCTTAGCATGTACAACTTTTTCAACACTTACACTCCTAATATTTTAGCACTTTGACAGCATAATGAATTATAATAAACTGCATGTACTGTTCAGAAAATGACAGCCCACCACTCTCCTTAATACAGCAAGGTCACATGAATTTTCTTCTCACAATACTTTTACTTTTTTAAGCTAATACATACAGAGGCAGAATCACATACTGTATAAAACAATGCCTCCAGTTTTGCTGTTCTGGTAACAGAAAACAGAGGCTGCTCATTTAAAGGGCTTCACTCACTTGAGTTAGAAGAAAAACAAGGAAAATGAGCTATCAAAAATCCCTGAGCTTTTCATCCAAGCTGTGAAACAGCAGCTACTAACCATGCTTTTAAGCCCAACACAATCCTGCATGGTTTCTAGTCCACCATTCTGAAACCTGGATGCTTCCACAGTTTATCGAGATATATATATATATATATGTACGTATGTATGTATGTATACACACACACACATACATACATTCTTTATTTAGATTTTATTTCAAGTCTACTCTACCCTCTACACTAAGGGGTTACATGCCACACTTCAAGATGTTCTATGTATTTTAACTGCTGTCTATCCCTTACTTTTGCAATAGCTTAACATACCCTTAGAAAGTCTAACCAATGCATAAATACAATACATTAGCCTTTGCTGTGAACTGTGGCAGTAATGGCCACCATGAACAGCAACTTTCTGAGCAGTGTGCAGCTACTAGATATCAAATCTCTAAGTGTACCAAGTCACACCGAAATACATTTTGAATTGTGATTGCTTCAACCAACAGTGGCACTGAACCTCTATTAGAACGTAGCATGTGAGCAGCACAGACACTACCAGGGGAGTCCATTTAATATGTGAACTTAAAACTCTTCAATGTTTCCTTTGGATTTCCTTGGTGTTTATGAAATATCCACTAAATACAGTGGTTTTATTTGCTCGTGTTGGTAGGCGTGTTTCACTGCTAACACATCGGGTCACTCCGTGGACAAGGAGCCCTTGTCCGCCCGTGGGTGCCCTCACACAGTAACCACTCGACGCCCGGCCGTGTGTCACCCAGCGTCGCTCCCCTGGGGCCAGCACCGCCCGCTCCCCCAGCCCGGGCCAACAGGGCCACGTCCCCACCTTCCAAGCAGGAGGGGCACTAAACGAGCCCCTTGCAGCCCGCAGCGGCCCCGCATTTCCGCAGGGCAGGGGCAGGGGCTGAGGCAGCGGCAGGGCCCCTTCCCACCCCCGGCCCCCGGCCTCCCTCACGGGGCTGCGCCACCCGCGGGGGCTGCGAAAGGCGCCCAGTGGCCCGCGGGCTTCTCCTCCCGTCACCGGGGGAAGGGAAAGGCACCGCGGCGTGGGAGGGGCTGCTCCGCACTGTCCCCGTCCCCCGCGCTGCCTGCCAAGGTCTCGCACCGCCCTCCCCACCCGCCCCGAGGGCTGCGCGGCCCCTCTGCCCCCGCCGCGTTACCTCCATGGCGGGGCCGGCGGGCTGCAGGGGCGGGGAGATCGCGGCGCCACAGCCGCTGCCAGCGCCGCTACATCCTCCCCGAGCCGCTTCCGCCTCCGTCATCCCGGCACGCCGGGCTGGCCGGGCCCGGCCGCCGTCACAGCGCCGCCCCGGGGGACGGGCGGGGCTCCGCCGAGGGCCGCTGCCTCTGAGCGCCATGGGCGGGCCGGCCGGGAGCGGGGTGTCGCTGCCGGCCTCCTGTTCTCCGCCTCATGGAAACGGGAAAGGGTGAGGTTGTACAACGATGGCACCTCGCTGTTCCTTGCACTGAAGGGCTCCTGAGGGCAACGCAGCGCTGCAGGCGCGTCTGTCATTGCCACCATAAGGAGAGCACGAGGGGAAGAGTGACGTGCTCGGGCAGAAATGTAGCGATTTAAGATCCTGTTTTTAATACCTTGATGGAAACACAAAGTGATTAAATTATTTGTCACATAAATATGACGGGTGCCAATCGGATGGTGCCAGACTTTTCATCAGTGCCCAGCGACAGGAGAAGGAGCAATGGCCTGAAACAAAACCACAAAAAATTTCACCCCAACATGAGGAATAACTTCTTTAACACTGAGGGTGGCTGCCCAGGGGTCTTGTGGACACTCCTTCTGGAGATATTCAAACCCCAACTGAATGTGCTCCTTTGTCACCTGCTCTGGGTGGCCCTGCCTTGGCAGGGGGTTGGATGAGATAATCACCAGAGGTCCCCTCTGAGAGGAATGATGGATTTGCCTTTACAAACAAGCTGTGGGTCTGCTGGTAGAGAAAACTTGCACTGAGAGAGAAAAGAAACTATGGGAGGGATTCCACTCGTTGAATGGACAACAAGATATTTGCCTTTACAGACAAGCTGTTGGTTTGCTGATAGATGAAGTTGGATATTGTAAGATGAAAGAAACAATGGGGAAAAACCATGAATTCTATAAGAATTAAAAATTAAAAGGAAGGGTTATACATTAGAGGGGAATCTTATGTATCAGGCGTTCCAGGAAGTCTGTATGTCTCAAGTACCTCACCCAATGGGGAGAGGGAAATGTGGCCCAAAAATGAGGATAAAAAGAGAGGCCATGTCCTCCAAAAATTTGAGACCCCAGGGAAATGCCCCATGGCCTCTCCCTTTATTAGAATAAAGTAAATGGACTCCTCTGCCTCCTTTTTAGAGATGAACCTCTGATGTTTGTGGCTTAATTTTCCTGACACTTCCAACCCTAACAATTCCAAGATTCCATAAATTCAGAAATGGATGTGAAGAACAAAGCAAATAGCAAAACCTAGGTGTTATGACTTGTAATTACGTGTTTTTAAAGAGACTTTTTAATGCCCATTTGACTAGTGTTTGAGGGGAGCAATGCCTGCTTTAAAGGGCACACATTTTTCATTGTAATCATGCATGCACTTTGGTAGTGCCTGAATACTTTTTCACATTTCATGATAAGTAATTGATTTTTAATGAAAAGTTGCCTGGGAAAAACAATTTAGGCATATTATTCTGTTTATGGTTCACTGGCTGAATACTGAATATCACCAAATTAATTATAATGTCATGAGAAAGTATGTATTTTAATAAAAAAAGAGAGTAGTTTACCGAAATGCTTGTCTTAGAAGAATAATTGCATTATTCCAAGTCCGCTTACTGTCATTCTTCTTGTAAAATTCAAACAGCAAAGAGTGACAAAAAGCAGAAAGGTTTTTCATCTGTACCAAAGTGGGGGTTTTTTTTCCCTCTAATGCATTCACTGTCCATTGCATATATTAATATATATTTATTTATGCAGCTACACAACTGTAGCAGGAGCATATGGTTCCATGCTCACAGAGGTTGCTGGCAAGGAACAGATGTCCCTAACCAAACAGCATGATGGTGTTTCTTCATTACTTCTATTATTGTACTTTTTAGAAGCCTCAGAGGACATTAAATGGATTCATTCTTTCTTTTCCCTTTCACATCGAGGTACTCTGAATCTATGCCTGTGCTGCTCTGACTTGGGGATTTCACACAATTTCAAGAAGAGCCTTTTGAGATAGAGTCCTTCCAAACCATTCTGTAGCAGAAGTTTCCATCCCAAACTGTGCCATACTGCACGGCTCTGTGCTTTGAGGTCAGCCTCCAATTGAACTTGGATATTTGGGAAGAACGCTGTAGGAAACTAACCTTCTCTTTTGGGAAACCACAGAGGAAACAATGTTTCATGCAAATTTGTTCCTTCTGCCTATCTTCAGGCAATACATATTATGTACCAACTCTTGAATCATCTCGTGATTTAGCCTACGAGAGAATTGATTTTGGAGCTCATCCGAGGCAGACACAAAAGTTTTCAGAGGTGTTAGTACAGAAGACAATGAGCTACTGGCTTGCTCATTGCGAGATTTCTGAAGCTGATTCTGGCTAGGGACCACTCAGCACCTCTCCCTGAGCTCCATGTTCCTGTGAGACACGTATTTGACAGAGACAGGCCAAATCTCCCCTCCTGCCCTCCTCTGTTTTATGCAACAGGGTTTAGGTATATTGTGCAGTTGAGATTGTCTTAACAGTCTTTCATTCTGGTCCTGAATTGCAGCAGCAAGAATCCTGGTTAGGGGATGGTAGAAGAATTTTAAAAGTTTCTAGAATAACTAAAAGAAAAAAGATTGATGATGTTGACTGTTGATTGTTTCAGTTTGTTACAATAAAGTGCAAGATGCTCTGAATTTTGTGGGAAAAATGTTAATTTTTACCTGCAATAGTCTGATAAAATTTTCTTAAATGATTTATGAATTGAGTCTTACCTATCTAGAAGGAGACAATAAGCTAATACATAATAAGTGAATCTAATTTGAGACAAGATAAGTGAGAAAAACAAGAATAATTTACATAGTCCATATCCCATGATTTTATTATCTTTGTAAAAGATAATTAATTCATGTTTTTAAATAGCATTGTCTATGTAAAACAATATTGCCAAGAGATTTATGAGATGTGTTGGGGCAGAGCATAAATTTTCAATCCTGCTTTTGAGAAGCCAAGTCCTACAGGGCTGTAATTAGCCCTTACATCAAGGCAGGGTACAAATGCTTGTTCACTATCATTGGAATTATTAGATCTGCAAGAATTTTCTGAAGTATACAGAATGAGAAAATGCCTGTAATTTTACTACTAGGGAATGTGTTTTTGACATAAAGGAGCAGATGCTTTAAATGCTTGCCACTGTAGAATCTATCTTTGTAACGAGTTCTGAGGATTGTAGACTCTTAGTTGTGACCCATGCTGGGCCAGTCAGAGTTCTTGCTTTGAGCTTCTTCTACGCCTTTTTTACATGCCAGGTTAATATAAAGCAATTTATAGTATGTTAACTATTCTTCTCTGTTTGGAAACTTAAAGCACACCCCCTGTGCAGATGAACTGAAAATTATTTGGCTGACTATGGCCATTTTGTTGGGTGAGGTTCAGTAGGTTCCCACAGTGAAAGGAAAGTTACTTATCTCAGTACCATTTTGTGTGTGAAGGATTTGGTTAGGTGATAAAAAATAGACTGTATATATAGTCCTTATTTCTGATCTTAAACTGCAGTAGAAAATAGAGGTGAGTAATTTGGTGTTCTCAGCACCAAAGGCCAAAAAGCCTTTTGACAGATTAGTGTAAAAGTCACACAAGGAATCATTTTGTTTTCACACCTGGGTTGAGGTCTGATTACAAAAGACTTTTCCACTGCTAACAGAATGTGAAGAACTTTAAATGAACACAGAGATAGTAGCAAATGCAGCTGAGTGTTATTGGTACAATTACAAGTTACTGTGAATCAAAAGACCCAATTGTAACAAATAAAAAAAAAATTTTACCTTAATTTTTAGGTGCCTGACCTAAGATTCTACCTGTACTTATATTGCCTGAACTAAAGCAGGATCCAGTGTAGCTTGCTTTTGACGTGATAACTTTGTCACCTCAGTCATGGTAGATGGATATAATTCAAGTGTGAGCCTTCAGTTCAGAAAGCTCTGAACTCACACAGCTGATAGATACCAGCTGCACTTGCAGCAACCGATGCCAAAGCCCTTCTGCAAAACAGTCCATGAGTAATTTGCCTCTTTGACCTTAACCACAGGGTGCTGCTGAATGAGGACTTTCCTGATCTTCCTACTCAGTGCTTGGTCTGGAGGGCAGGCAGAGCTTTGTCTTTTATCCAGCCAAAGCCCATTACTTTCAGTCTGCCAGCACAGTTTGGTTTCATCTTAGAAACATGAAGGGTTTAACTCTTACTCTGAATGTGCCTCTAGGTTCACCTGCAGCTTACACTGAGACAGACCTTGCAGCATTTAATGAAGATGTGAGGGAAATGAAAGCTTCAGTCCAGGCTTAAAATATGTTAATGCACTTCTGAAAAATGCCAAAATTAATAATTAGCCTTGTTGTAAGTATAAGACACTTTGTGAACATGTTGATGTAAACCATTAATATAAAGTATGATATCCATGTCCTATATGGATAGGACAAATTACATAAAATCTTCCTCTGCATGGTCTCTTTTCCTAACTGGAGAAACAGAGACTTTCATTTCAAGTGTGAAGCAGATCATCTACAGTCAGATTAGTGGAAAGGAAAGCAGTGTCCCTCTGGTTTTGAATTCTAGCTAGGAAGACAGAACAGCTCCCTTCTCTGTTTCTTTCTTTAATTTTTTTTGAAGCTCTGTGCTTCTTTCATTCTCTTTCACAAATGGTGAAAGTAAAATGTCTCCCCTAGCTGCTATTGACAGCTAAGCTCGAGGAGGATTATGACTATTCTAGGATTAATACAGCAGCGTCTTTTAAACAGTCTGTATTGAAGCAGGAATCTTTAGTCATTCCCATGGCAGGATTTGTTTTGGTAGTTGTTAATGCAGAGCTACAAACAGAACCAGATGAACAGTTTACATGTATTAACACTGACCCTGAAATGTTTGTTAGAGATGAATAACAAAGTTTCTGCACTATCAAAACCCAGCAGGGCACTCTCTTCTAAAAGAAGAAACAAGCAGCATCGAAGAAGTTGCTGTGGGATTGCACAGATTGTTAAACTGACAAGGAAGATGTTGTACCTGAGAAGGTTAGTAAAACTGTGCATCTAGATAACTGGATGAAAATAAAGCATAGATGTATATTTAGGACTTATGTCTAATATAGTTCTGTATGGTTTTATCTCCACAGTAAACAGAGTCATGTGCTTGCATCTGAGGTGTGACACTAGTTTAAATTATTTTAAATAATTTGGCTGAATACATACAATCTCCTTCTGCAGGTGCTCCTTGATTTACAGTATCTTATGTAAAAATATATTAAATCTCTTACCAACATTTTTTGGTATTAGTAAAAAATCCCCATATACAAATACATCATTTAAAGTTCTTCTGTACAAAACAACTGGCAGACCTGAAGATATGGAAGCTAAAGGCAGTCTAGGTGTGGGCATCCTCCAGCCATCTGCCCAGAAACCTATGCACATCTCTGTTGACATACAGTCAAAATATACACCAACCATGGTAGAATCTATGCCCTTTGAGAGATGCATACAACCCCTTACCCTTTTTCCCAAATTTTCGGCATAACTACAGGTCAAATAATTTTCACTGGTAGCAATAAACTAATCCCTGTAGTTTTACCAATAGCATAAGAAAAAACACTACTTATGTAGCCACACATCAAGTGTTTGTTTCTCCCCTTTTTTATTCTAGGACTGCAGTCTGACCTGTGGTACTTTTTATCTGTTGTTCATAGCAGCTGAATTGCAGCTGGGAAAAAAGATCCCTAAGGAAGTGAGAGCAAAGGTGACTTCCCCAATGTGATAGGAGTCTCTTATTATATGGTGCCTCTAATCCTTGCAGTTGCTATGCAAGCCCCTTTTCAAATCAGGCTTCAACCACAGTCAGCATATTGCTTTTCTGACAGTTTTGAGATTTCAAGGGAGAAGCAAACAGGTCATCTCTGTGACCTTTTGTACAGCACTGCACATAAAATGTCACCAAGCTACTGAGTTAAGCATGTTTTCCATTTACTAATACCTCTTGTGGCACTGAATGAGGATTAGATTGACAAACTGTGCTGACTCATGTGATTTCATGGAGCAACCCGAGAGAGTGGAAATATCTGAGAGAGCAGGCAACACCTTTTCCTCATACTAGCAAGGCAGTAAATCAAGTTAATCAGAAACAAAACCCACACAAGTAGCAGAAAGCTCCTCAAGCTGGTATTTAGCCATGCTGTGATGAAAGCAATGCCTCTGACAGATAATTTTTTCTCGGATAGTCATTTTACTGAGACATCCTTTGTTTGTGGGCAGGAATTTGTCAACCTGAAGTCTTAAAAAAATTTAAAATTACATTAATGTAGTAAATACATACTCCAGTTTCAATGATTCCTGCGTTTTTGGGGAAAACTCTGTGAGCCAGGACAATGTAACTCCTGCACTTAACAGGCAACTTTTTGTTTGTTTTGAAATTGATGCAAGGTATTGCTGCCCTTTACGACTGCATGCACTTTAGCTATGTGCTGTTCTTTATGGCTGTATTCATTTTAGGTATGTGGATTAAATAGGTAGCCTGAAATTAATTTTGCATTTGACAGCAGCTCATATTGCTACAGCTTTTTAACTTATTTTTGACTCTCCACGAGCCAAAGAGACAATTTCCCCAGCAAACATTTTTTTTTGTATTAAAGTAGACTAAACTAGACTAAATGAAACTAAGATGGTATTTTCCTTAAGATGCTGTAATCCACATTCTCTTTCCTCTCACATTCAGAGTACAAACTCAGTTAAGCAAGAAGTCTTTGTGGCCATTTTTGTTTGCCAAGCTCAATGATGGCACTTTAAATCCAAAAGTAGATTGGCAAGAGTTGCCTATAATTAAATGGATTATGAATTGCTTTAGTTAATTTTGCACAAGCTCAAAGCATGGCTGTAGTTATGGTATTAGTGCTGAAGCAGAACTGGTTTTTATTTTCCAGTATCTACCAGGCCCTATTACAACTGAGTGCCCTCAATAAGATATTTTTATATTTGATTAAGAGTAAGGTAAAGGCAATGACATGAGGCATCTGATGAAGACTTTTACAGCAGTGAAGAGAGAGATGGCATTTGTAGCATTGACTGTCCTCCTAGCTCATACCAACTTTTAGAATTTTCCAAATGTTAAGAGAACACTATGATATGCAATTCAGAAGTCAAATGTGAGATGCAATAAGGACTACTGTGCCCTCAGCTAGACTGCAGATAAATGCCTCTAGGTAGCCCTTCAACAAGTTTTATTAAAGAAGTGATGGGTGTTGGGTTTTTTTTGGAAATGTTGCTTTAATTTTAACAGCATTTCATATGTCCAACTTAAAATAAGAGAAAATTAAATTTATTTTACTTTGTGCACTTCTGTTCCTCTCTTTATACTTGACCACCCTTAAATCTGTATATTGTTATTTGTTGATTAATGTTCATACAACCTGTGGCACTCTTTTAACACCTTTTTCCTGTTGGCTCCTAGTTTCTGTTAGAGTTTGACTTGAAAATGCCAGCAATATCAACTGCAGTTTTACAAAGATCAAAACCACAGAATGTCTGAAATATTTTTATTAATGCTGAAAGTTACTGTGGTAGGAGTGACTGAGAAGTGTCCAGTGGAATTATTTTCTTCAGGGAGACCTAAACTTTGGCATAATTTGGGCACTCTCCCAGTAATGAAAAATCAGTGATGTGTGATAGATCTTGGAATCTTAGGGACACTGGCATTTTGTGAAGGAAAAGCAAAATATACAACATGGAAAAGGCTGAAGATCTTAATTTCCATTGCAAGTAATTACAATTCTGCACGAAAAACAAGAGAGGTGTCAGACATTTTCTTCTTATAATCTTCATCGAATTTCTCATTCTGTGCCACAGTGAAATAATTCTTCCAGTCTGCAACAGTCCCTAAGAAATGGCAAAGCGAAAAAAAGAGATTGATTTACCAGTATTTTCTGAAGCTAACTATCCTCAAATTATCAAACACTTGTACTCCAATGCTTATTTCAAAACAGAATGCCAACCAGAGTTAATGTCAGTAACAAACCTCAGTACCTTTTCTCATGAATGGGGAAACTGAGTGATCCATTATTCCTTGAAAGTCTCTGGTGTAGTTTGCCATGGGGTTTTCCTTCATTACCTCAAATGAGGTATTATGGACTATTTTGTTTAGAACCTCATCACTCAGATCCTTCTCCAGGAACTTTGCAATTTTCTGAATTTCTCGCTTTGGATTCTGCACAGACAATTACATGGGATAAGGTACAGAGCTAGGAAAAACGAAGGAATCAAACATCATGTGAGAGCTGCAATTCTCAGACAGATCAGGTTATCCTATGCATTACTCATACTGGCATTATAACATAAAACTGTTGCTTGTAGTTTGTATCTACTAAACTTACAGATTTCAGAGCTTTATAAACATATGTTCAGCCTTTTACCTCCTTCATATCTTCATAGAAGAGATAGAGAATACGGTGCTTATCTTTTGCCTTCCACCATCCTTTTACATGGTCATACCAGGAACCCCAGAGGACTGAAAAAAGAAGTAACATCAGCAGCTATAAATACCCCAACTGTCTTTAACACATGACATGTGGCACTCATGTTTCCCTCCTAACCAGTACCTGTGAATATCCAAGCTGGTTTTGAATCAGCATGGCTGTGATAATAAGCACTCTGTGCTCTCTGCTTATTACAGTTTTTTGTTATTAATCCCTCTGGTTTATGGATGCTCAGAACAGGATTTGTGTGTAACTTTAGATGGTAACAAATGCAGATGCATTATGATCAGTGGAAACACACATTTCCAGTGTTGATTTGATCAGCTGGATGAGGCTTGTCTTAATTTGCCCTGATTTGAGCAGAGCAGGGATTGGGACAGTATGGACAATAAAAATCCATTCCAGCTTGCATTTTTCTATGATTCTACCTGGTTTTAATATTTGCTATGCTATCAGAAGTGCCTGTTTCTCTCAAATAAGTGTCAAAATTATTAGATAAGACAGAAGTAAATGTGTTCTATATGTCTGCACTGGGGCAGATGGCTCCCAAGCTGAGCTGGTCAAACACAAGAAATAAGGTCTCCTTTGGATATGTGACTCCTATGCTGGTCCAGACAGTGGTTTCTAGGCCTACATGGTGACAAAAATATTAATGACCTAAGGAAACTTTAATGACCCAAATTGTAAACTGCCACCCACTAGGTTTTGTTTCTTGGATATCCTGTGATATCAGCACCAGTTTTAGAAAGGGAAGAATCATTTTCTGGGATTATTTGCCCTCAGTTAGGTAACTTTGTTCAGGTGCTTGATTCTTAGATACATTAATTTAGATCAAAGACTCCCTTATCTCGAATTCACACTGCACATTTCTAGCAAAATTAGTTCTCCACTTATTTTTAAATTTCAAATTTTATCAGGTTAGAGTAAAATCAGTTAAGCGATTGTTCCTTTTCAAATGGCTTCTTTTAATCTCAGAGAGAAGAGATGAAGCCTGAAAATTGTCATATATGTTTCTGAATTATAATAGAAAAAAGAGTAGTGTTTTTATTTTTTTCTCAAAATGGGAGCATAAGGATAGATTTAATCCTTTAGGTAATAATGAAAACCTGTGAATGAAGAAAAGTTATGACTGAAACACCCTCAGCAGATATTCTTCCACAGTGTTTGCACTGAATTTCAAAACATAACATAAATAAACCAATGCCATGCATTCTTAAAATGATCAAAATCTCTTATACAAGAGTTTTTGGTTCTTGTGTTTAGAAGAAACTGCAATCAGAATCAGAAGATTCTCATTGCAGTAATCACCTTTTCCAGTCATGAATTTCTCCACAAACTCCTCCCAGGTTCCTGGATCAGGCAATCCTTTATTCATTCTGTGGAAATGGTAGTATGACACCAGGTTGTCTTTTGCATTTCTTGCCACGTAGATTATCTTTATTGGTATGAAAAGAGAGAGAGAAAGAAATTAACTTGCACATACAAATACAGATATTGAACATCTCCTGGAGTTTTCTCTTGGAGCCTGCTGGTAGAGGCTCAAGAGGTTTTGCTTTGAAGCTGTCATTTTCTAAAATACAGCTCAGGTAACATGGTTATGACTTTAGATTCCTACAGCCTTTGCACATTAAAGGGAAAATATTTTTGGAGACCTTTTGATTTCCCAGAGATTCTGGAAAACATATTTTGCCCTGGTTTATGTCATTTTCTTTGTCCATGAAGTAGAATAGGCCTCTTTGGCCTTACCTTACAGTTCTGTTCCCAGAAGGATGGAGGCAGCAGCTGCACTGGCAGATGAGTTTTCATAGTTCGTGGAGATGGCATAGCTTCAGCTAACTCCACACCTGTGGGATGTTTAATTATGAATGTGAGTTGTGCTCTGAATTGCACTATTATTTCTTTCCTATGCTCCCACATGTGATTGTGACTGTGACTTTTCAGCAGTTCACCTTGTGTTGATCATTCATCTCCAAAGCACTTACATAGCAGGGTAACATATACAACATTTCAAAAGCATCTTCAATGTTTCTAGAGAAATTTTTACCTGTGTATTTGAGTAGAAAAAGGGAAACACTGATTTATGTCTTTTTGCTTTCTTGGGCCCATACTTAACTCCTTATCTCTGAGGACTAATGATGAATACTGATTTATATTTATCCAACCAAAGTTTTACCTTTGTAATATTTAGTGGTCTCCTTCCTCCTTACAGATAAGAAATTTTAGTTTCTTTTTAGGATACAAGTATATGACAGCTGACTAGACTTTGTGGATAGCACATAAAGAGAAACTAGGAGAATGACAGTGGATTTTCAGTAGCTGTGGTTATATGGGACTATTTGGAAATAACTGGTGATATTTGGAGATGTGTTATCTCCTCACCTCTCCCTTTTAAACATCTATGATGACCTCCATAATTTTTGCCTGTCATTGTCTGTCATCCTCTGTCATCTATCATTTTTTTGTCTCTCTGTGTTAACACAGCCTAGCTTAGAAAAGAAAAAGTAGCAGAGCGAGTCAAGCTTTTTAGCTTCAAATGTGAGCCTGACTTAATGAGTTGTGTGGAAATGGAGCCCTTGCTGAGGTAGACTTTTGTAAGAAACTGCAAACCAGTGAAGCCTGCTGGTTGCCTGAATGTTCCATAACTTGTTTAGATGACTAGACCCTAGAACTGAGCAGCAGGTACTTGAAACAGTAGCAAATCCACTGAAAACATTATGCACCTTTTGGAAATCCTCAGTGACATCAGTTTCTCTTCCATACAGCTTGTAACTGCAGAATTACAATTCTGCAATTGCCCCCATGTTGCCATTTTATACATATCTGCTGCTGGTTTATATTCTGTGGAGTATCAAACACAGCTTCAGATACCACTCCAAAACATCATGGTCTTCAATAACACCTGAAGCTGTCACATCTGCCAGCCTTGCAGCACCTTGAGTAGCACTAGATGCTTATGTTAAAGCACTTGAACTCGTCCCTAATAGCCAAAATGATGCTTAGATCAAGAACAAAGCAAGTGGGACCTTTTCTAGGAAGCTTGTGGCATTGTGTGCTTGTTTCATTTTGTTTCA
Source organism: Oenanthe melanoleuca (assembly GCF_029582105.1). Classification (NCBI taxonomy): domain Eukaryota; kingdom Metazoa; phylum Chordata; class Aves; order Passeriformes; family Muscicapidae; genus Oenanthe; species Oenanthe melanoleuca. Next base: position 85,490,087 of record NC_079333.1, on the reverse strand, counting down.
CCTTGTCTAAAATACAAAGAATATTCACCTGAGTAACGGACAGACGGAGGCTCTGGAATAAACCACTCGAGGAAAGGGTGGCGTTTGTAAGTAGTCTCACGTTTGCACTTCTCAGTATCTCCATTTTGTTGGACCATATCCACTATCTCCTGTGTCCATGTGGTACCTGAAAATGTCAAGTGTTTAGATGTTTCCCTCCAGGATAGTCAAGACTTTCTTCTACTAGGGAACTGAAAGCCAGAAGGATGGACTTTGTGCTAATAGGGGAAAGAACAGCATAGAAAATATTAGACAAAATGGAAAGAGAGTATAATACAGGCCAAATGCCTAATTAAGCAAAAAAGGTAATTCCCAAAGCTCACTTCAATAATTCCATTTTAGACAGACTTCTTCTTGCTTAAAGAGATAACCCCCACACCAGTACTGTAAAAAACACTGGGATAAACTCACTATTGTTTGGAGGCTATATTACTCTCAGAAGTATGAAACTGCCTCCTTTCATTCCTTATAAAAATTTAGGTATTTCAAATTTGTTTTCATACTGAACTTGACTAAAAAAAATGCAATATCTGAACTTCAAGTGAGTAAAAATTTCATACAGTTTGAAAAAAGTATCAGTATTTGGGAAGTTTCCATTTGAAACACGTTAGTGAAGGTCTGTACAATGTTTCATCTGCCTGAGTGACTGCAACATTTTTAAGAGTTGCAATATAGTGTATCTCATGTGTCTCTTTTCTTTTATAGCTGTCATTGCTGTATCAACCACTTCTCCTCTGAGGTACTGTGGCAGGTCAGCTAGAGAACAGGCTAAGGGATAAAGTAGTTGGAAAGCAATCTGGGCAGGAGACTCAGCCCCTCTTAAGATACTTGTGTTGTGCATCTCACACAGATATGACATGTCCAATGGAATCCAAACATTATTTATTTTCAGTTCAGTAGCTAGACTTTTTTAATCCTAGCTGGATAAAATAATTTTTTTGCCTTCAGTATACTGCTAGTAAATCCAAAGCTTTCAGGCTGTACAAGGCTAATGGTGGGTTTTTTGTTAAAAACATTTTTCCCCTACTGACAAAAAACCACAAACAAACAAACAAGCCTTAAAAATTGTTGCTAATTCAAATAATTATTTCTTTATGATGATCAAATTCTCCCATATCTCTTCCTGAATCTCCAAAACAGTACATGTTTTTATTAATACAGAATTAGTATTGATGCTTGTTATTAATTGTTTTCTTGTGTAGTAAGTATAAAGATGAAGAGGACAAATATTGTCCAGTCACTGAGAAAAATGCCAGATTGCTAATATTAATGGTGGTATTTTATTTGCCAAAAATATTAAATGAATTTGGCTGTTTTAAAGAATTAATAAATTTTCAGAAATCACTACTAGTTTACACAAAAAAAAAATCATTCCCCAAATACATAATTTGTTCCATAGTCATACGGTCAGTTTCTATTATTTCTTAGCAATGATCACTTCTTTCCAGGCATCGTTAAATCACCACATATTGGTGGAAAACCTCTATTGTCACCATTAATATAAATGTATATAATCTCAATTAAAGGTAGCAATTATAGGTCATTAGAATTTGGTTGTTTGTACTTCAGTAGTAACAGATGGTTTTTGCATCTGCCAAAAAAGTCAGGAGTTACCAGTCACAGCTGATACAGCTTTATGTCTTTAAAATGTCTAGTTTGGAGTTAAATGAATACCAGTCACAAGAGAAAAACATAGATTTCAATCCCAACAATAAGCTCTATGCCAAATTTTTCTGTTCTATTTCCTACCCACACCAACCTGCTTTTGCATAGGTTGCGATGAGCACATCATCAGGCTTGGCTTGGAACTTCCACACTCGGTCCCAAATGCTGACAGTTGGCTGTGGGAGGGCAACACCTTCCAATTCAAATAACTCAGATCGCATCACTGTCTCTTTCAAACTCAAATCTTTCATTTTATCCATGGCCAATGAGAAAGCTGCATGAAGAAAGACTTACAATTAACATGGCTTCTCTGAAAAAATATCTGAATTTACTCATCTTGAGGTCTCTTTTTTTGACCAAATTTTATCTCCTCTGATTTATTTGGCCATGATTTGACCTATCTGGATCCACATATAGATTCCTTAAAGCTGGATCTCATTTTCAGAAATGCATGGTGTATTGCTATTGGTAGTTTTCTGTGCCTCTAAAAGTCACTCTGTTTACAAAAAAAGAAACAAAGTGATTATTCTCATATCAAATACATTTATGTAAAATTCTGATGTTGGTATGAGAGCTTCTAAAGGCAAAAAATGTAATCAGAGGTGTAATTCAAAAGAAGGCAAAGAATAAGAGCTGGCTATGAAATCAGCATACAGGACCCAACCCTTTCTCTGTGAAGAAAATAAACAGAAATGTGAAACGCCTCCTAATGCCCTTTGTTCCTTATACTTACAGAAATGTTTGCAGACCTTTTCTGTGTTTCGTTCCTGGATCTTTTCACTCTTGGAACTCTCTGTTGTATTTTGAAATATGTTACACATAAATAGACTGAACTGGATTGATCATTAACTAAAGATTGTTATATTTTAATTATGAGAATCAATCTGGTTTATTTTACAAAAACTAGTTATTGATTTCTTGATATCTCTGAGGGAGACCTCTTAGGCATAACTTTCAGAGTTCTAGACCCTGGTCAGAGGAAAGCTGTCCTTCAGGGGAGGTTATAGGAATAATCTCAGTTAAAAATAACAGTCAGAAAAAAAAAAAAAAAAAAAAAGACATTTCAATCCCAGCATCAAACATTGCAAGAATATTTTGTTTCATTTTCTTCTTTACTCACAGCGATTTCATACAGGTTCAGCTGAGCAGAGTGAGCTGTGGGATTGGTGGCTGGGCAGTGACTCCAGAAATTTTAAAAATTGAAGGAAAAAGAAACTTACCAGACAATTCTTCCTGCTCAAATGTCTTCAGTCCTTGGCTGCATTGATAACTACACAGGAAACTTGTGTGGGTGGAGATTCCATTCTTCCTATCAGGGTGAAGAGAGTAAAGGAGGAAGTGCAACAGCAGCCAACAGCTGGGCAGTTTTCCCAGCTTGGTTTATGAAATCCTTTCTAATCCTGTGAACGAAAAACACTTGGAATTCTCATCTAAAGTGTGATACTTTACTAACAACAACATAAAATGTCAGTCAATAGCTCCAGCAAGATTATTTTACTTTGTCTCTCTCATTGTCAGCAGTCTTGGAATAATCAATTTTCTTCCTATCTAATCTAAATTGCAAAGATTCCATGTGTGCAGGTAAAGGAAAAAACAATTTTATTCTCTACTTCCCATCAGCAGGTGATCCAGCCACCTCCCAGGAAGCAGGGGGTTGCTGTATGTAAGCCTACTGCACTTATACTTACTAGCACTATGAGGGTGCTGTGGGGAAAATTAACTCCATCTTATGGATGGGACATCTCCAGTTTCTCTGGGCAGCCTGTTCCACTGTCTCACCACCCTCACAGTAAAGAATTTCTTCCTGTCACCTAATCTAAACCTACTCTCTTTCAGTTTGAAGCCCCCTTCAAACAGGTACTCCTGTCACTACATGTCCTTGTCAAAAATCTGTCTCCATCTTGTCAATTCCCTTCAGGTACACAGCTGGGTCACCCTGAAGCCTTCTCTTCTCCAGTGCAATTCCAGTTCCCTTTCCTTTTAGGAGAGGTGCTCCATCCCTCTGATTGTGTTGGTGGCCTGCTCTGGACTCACTCCATCAGGCTGATGTCCTTCCTGTGCTGGCATCTCAGAGCTGGATGCAGCACTGCAGGTGGGGTCTCAGCAGTGCAGAGTAGAGGGGCAGAATCACCACCCTGAATGCACTTCCCAGCCTCCTCTGGATGCAGCCCAGGACACATTTGGCTTTCTGGGCTGCAAGTACACGTTGCTGGGTCATGTCCAGGCTCTCATCCATCAGCACCCCCAAGTCCTTCTCCCTAGGGCTACTCTCCATCTCTTCATCCCCACCCAGCCTGTATTGATACCAGGGGATGCCCAACCCGAGTGTGGCACCTTATGCTCGGTCTTGTTAAATCTCATGAGATTCCCATAGGCCCACTTCTTAAGGCTGTCCAGATCCCACTGGATGCCATCCAGTCCTTCAGGTGTATCAACAGCACCACTCAGCTTTGTGTTACCTACAAAGTTGCTGAGGGTGCACTCAATCCTTTGTCATTATTGAAGATATTAAATAACTCTGGTCCCAGTATGGACTCCTGAGAGACTTTACTTGTCACTGATGTCCATCAGGACCCTGAGCCATTGACCACTACACTCTGGATGCTACTGTCTGACCATTTTTTTATCCATCTAACAGTTCACCCATCAAATCCAGCTGTCTCCAATTTAGACAGAAAGATTTTGAGGGGGACTGTGTTAAAGGCTTTACATAAGTCCAGATAAATGACATCTGTAACCTTTCCACAGATATGGTCACTCTGACCATGTTGGTCAGTCAGGACTTGCCCTTGGTGAAGTCATACTGGCTGTCCCTAATCAGCTCCCTGTCCTGCATGTGCCTGAGCACAGCTTGTAGGGGGAAGCTTCACAGAGGTGAGGCTGACAGCTTGGTAGTTCCCAGGGTCCTCCTTTCTACACTTTTTAAAGACAGGTACAATTTTGTCCTTTTCCCAGTCACCTGGGACTTCACCTGACTTCCATGGAGAGTGGCTTGGCAACTGCCTCAGCCAATTCTGTCAGGATTCTGGGATGTATCTCTTTGGGCCCATGGACTTTGGTATGTTCAGGTTCCTAAGATAGTCATGAACCTGATTTTTGCTTACAGCAGGAGAGACTTTGTTCCCTCAGTTCCCATCCTGCTCCTGTCAACTCAAGAGATGTGGGAAGACAGGTTGCCAATGGAGACTGAGGCAAAAAAGTCTTTTTGAGCACCTCAACCTTCTCCTCCACCATTGTTACCAGTTCTCCATCACTATTTATTGTTGGGAGTTTACCTTCTTTAACCTTCTTTTCTGGTTAACATACCTGTAGAAGCCCTTGTTATTCTTTGTGTTGCTTGCCATGTTCAGTTCCAGCTTTACCTTGCCCTTCCTCCCCCATCCCTGTACAACCTGACTGTGTCAACAACCTTCCCAGGTTACTGTTCTTTAGTCCACTCTCTGTGGACTTGCTTCTTTCCCTTTAGTTTGATCAGCAGTTTCAGTCTTGCTGGTCTCTTGCCTTCTGTTTGATTTCTTGCTCCTGGGGATCGATACCTCTAGCTCTCTATGGCTGCCTTCCTTAAAGACCTGCTAGCTCTGTTCTGCTCCCTTGTCCCTCAAGGCAGTCTCCCAGGAGATCTTATTGACTATTTCCTTGAAGAGATGAAAGTTTGCTTTCCTAGATTTTAGGACCTAACTTTACTCCTCACCTGATTCATATCCCTAAGGATGCAAATTCCACCAATGCATGATTAGCTCAGCCCAGGCTGCCTCTGATCTTGATGTCCCTGATTAGCTTGCTTATATTGGTGACCACCAGATGCAGTGTCACATCCCCTCTGATAGGATTGTCTATCCTCTGGCTTGAAGTACTCAGGTGTTGAAGCAGCCAGACAGAAATCCACTCCCCTGGCTTGTGGCTGTAATCTTTTAGCATGTCTCAAAGTTCTGATGGAGCCAGAGACTGTATTATTTTGTCATTCTTTTTGAATTCTCTCACTCCTTCTTCCAATTTCTTTGTTGAAAAAACAGCTTCTTGGTAAAACCCTTTGTCTTTTCCCTGCACCCTTTCTATCTGATGATACAGATCTATTATTCTCCTTGCAACTTTTTCACAATTACTGCTGTTGTTTGGATCCTTATCTCAACCACTGTGCCCTCCAAAACATTTTATTTGCCTGCCTAAACTACAGTCCTCTGACAGTATTGAACTGTGGCTCAATGGGCACAGGCCAGGCTCCAGTACAGTGCTGGAGACTGCTGATTCCAGTCTGCTAGAGTCATTTGTCTGTTCAGGTGTAAAGTCCCAGATTATGGGAACAGATAAGTGCTCTGGGAATGTGCCCAAATCCTTTCACACACCCTGGCATTCAGGGACGATCACTTCAGGGCACATTACAGTTTTGTCTCATCCAAATTTTGTCTTCCCTGATACCAGGATGACATAAGATTCCACAAGCTCTGTAATATGCTAACAATGTTAATTATTAGTATGGAAGCTTATGTGTGGGTGAACAAGGGCCTTGTGAGCCTGACTAATAAACCATCCTCATTAGTCCCAGATAGGAGAGATGTATTCCCTCATCATCCTCACAAGGCAGATACAGCACTGCAAGGCCAGCAATTCCAGGGCTAAACACAGACACATTATTTGTATTAACATGTTTACAAAATAAAGAGAAGCAGTGCACCAACAAGTTGTGACCTGCACAGGAGCTTGCCACTTAACACCTGCTATAGCTACAGCACACTTTATACAAAACTGCTGTTATCCTGAGTCCCATGTTGGCTGTTAAAAATAACTGTGGTGAGCTGACTTTGAATACCACCTACCCACCAAGTTGGTCTATCACTCCCCTACTCAACAGGACAGTGGGAAGAAAATAAGAGGGAAAAATACCTTCTGTGTTGAGATAATGCAGTTTACTAAAGCAAATCATGTAAGTGAAAACAGAAAGATTTTATTCTCTACTTCCCTCAGCAGGTGTTGTGCAGCACTTCCTGGAAATCAGAACTACAGGACACACAGTGGTGTCTCCAAAAGGCAAGCACTCTAAATTAGGAATGCCCTCTCTTCCTCCTCCTTTCTCTTAGCTTTTATTGCTGAGCAGACATCATATGTTATGGAATATCCCTTTATTATTTGGTCAACCACTTGATCTTTTTCTGACTCTTGTGCCAGGTTTTTTTTCTGAAGGCTGACAACAGCAGCGCAAATAATTAAAACACAACAAGCACAGAATATATTGGCAAGGTACAGTATTTTTCTTTTTACTTTCAAGTTCTCTCCTGTGAAGTTTTGCCATTTTCCTCTCTGTGTTAAACCTGTGCTGATTCTGCTTGGTCTTCTCATACCTGGTAGTTCATTTACTGGTTTGTAATGTTACTCACCCCTCTTTCAGTTATGCAACCATCCTGATAATACAGTAATCCCCAAAGCATATCATTTGTGTGTATGACAAAGAAAACCCAAGACTGCTTATTGAGTGTCTCTTTTTTATTGCAGCTGTGAATCCGAGTAGCCTTTGAACAATGGACTGTGCCAGATAAGCTGCAGTGAGGTCAAAAATCACTGCCTATAGCTTTAAAAGTGCTTTTAAAGTAGTCAATGAGTGATGTATTTCTCTGATTCTGAAACAGGGAGGTGAGGGTGGAGCTGACTGGTCCAGGAACAGAGTTTCTTGTTTGGAGTCATAATTTACAGGGCTACACTAAAAAAAAGGCCAGGCAGTCTCTACAGAGAGCTTCCTCCAGGTTTCCATTGACCTTTTCCTGACTGCAAACTAGTGTTTCCTCATGCAAAACACACTGTGCTTGTTTTATTTTATTACTGAATTTGATTTATTTTTGCTTGGCTGTGTTCTCTTTTATTATTTCCATAGTATCAGACTTCAAATGGGATGAAGGCTACAAATCCTACATCAGTATCAAGCGCTATGATATGGTTTTAAGTCTGATTAAGTTCAGACTTTGCCTACTCTTAATGGTCTATATAATATAGGGTACTATTTCTTATAAATTAAAATCTATATCTGATACATTTGAGTGAAAGAATGTGTTTCTGTGTTATGCATACTATTTGTATTACATTTCTTTAAAACTCTGGTCTCCCTCTGCTGGACAAAACACAATCTCTTTATTCCAAAAGATGTTAAAATACTTGGAGTTTAAAATTACATTTGATAGCTATTGCTATCCCTAGATACCAACCTGTATTCCTCATTCAGAAAAATACATACTTTGGAGAAATGAAAGAGCACTGTGGACAGACCAAGCTGCCACTTTGAGTCTTCTTGAATTTTAAAACTTTATTCATCTCTTGGTGACTGAACTAAGCTTGATCTGACTGTAAATTAGTGAGCAACCTTAGACAACAAAAGATTTTGTTGCTGTGGGATACCTTTAGACTCAATCACAAATGAATCCTGTCATAGGCTCCTGGCTGCCTCCACATGCTGTGGGAAACAATCCTGCAATAGGGTAACATAGGAACACTACTACCAATCCTGTGATTTAATTACTGTTTGGATTGCAGCCAGATACAGGTGAAATAATCATCACAGATACATTTTTGCAGCAGCAAAGCAAGTACTAAAGCATATTTTAAGTGTAAATGTAAAATGAAAAGTCCTAAGGCTTTAATTAAGCAGCACATTTAAGCAGAATACCTAAGTGCCATCCCTATCAATAAAGCATTTATGTTCCATTACCATCACACTCCAGAAATTTCTTTGCTTTAAGTATCCTCTCTCCAGCAGAGTCTCCTGTTAGGGGAAGTGTTGGAGCCTACAGTGGTAGAACTCTCACCAGCTCCACATTGTTGGAGTCACAGTCATATTATTATAAAATCTTGTGGGCATTCATAGTCAAGTGATAAAGTAATTGGAATCCTGCAGGTTTTTGAAGTACTTTTCCCAATAAAATATGCATATAAAGTGTTTCAGTGTCACCCTGTCAGTGGCACTACATGTTTTGGCATGGGTTAGGCTTGAGAAATCCTCAAAGCCCAGAGCTCCAGGCACACTGCAAGTGTAAAAGGCATGCCAAGGAGAGCAGGGCACTGCCCCAACAGTCCTCCCTTCACACATTCCTTTTGCTGTTGAAGCATCCAGGGAGCTCTGGGCTTTTTGGTTTTCTGAACCCTAACCCTAAGTATAACCCTTACTCTAAATGGAGCAGTAAAAGCTGCCTTTACCTAAAGCTGAGGTGCCCAGCACATTGGTGGTTCCAAGGAGAAAAGTGTTACTGGAGCAATTTGGGCAGGGCCACTAGTGCTTCTTGGTTCTGGTAAATCCTTAAATGAGTGCTTCCTAACTTAAAGAACAGAACAGATGTTAAAAGGAGAAAAATTAGAACATACATTATTTTTATTTTCAGTACAATGTGTCTCAATATCACAATTTTCATTAAGTATCAGAAAGAACATTGCATACATAAAATCTTATATTCTTCAGAAGTAAAGAAGTCTATGTGTCTCACTTGATTCTGTGCTCTGATAGAGGAAGCCAACTTTAATTTACAATGGTGCACCCTTAATGTTTTACATTTTAAAGATATTTTGTGTATTTATTTTGAAAAGTCTGTTCACATTTTCAATCACAAAGACATTTGTGTGGTTGAAGATTCCTGGGATTTGAATTGAAACAGGTTGAAATCTCAACCTCTTCCTGGTTCTTTACCAAAAGAGCCATTCAACAGCTGTGGATAAGTACCAAGATGAGGCTGCTGGTATTGGCAACTGCTGGAACCCAGATGCCTCACTGTCCTACTGAGCTTCCCTGTTGTGATGTGAGTGGAACTGATTCAGGTGGAAATATTTAAGAGGAAAATGTGTTCACTCTCTTTTTAAATATTCCTCTAGATTTTTTTTTTCTTATAGATAAAAATCTGCTTAGAGTATATTGGATGTGTTTCACTTCTCATTTGAACTTTTTTTTTGGGACTATACCATTCATATCAACAGAATTGCTCCAGTGTTTAACTAGGAGTAGATCTAGGATTCATAAAGTCTGTTGAGGTTGCCATGTATTTTTATTCCCAAAGGTCAACAAAACAGTCAACCTGTTTCCTTCATGCCACTGGCATATAAACAAATAGCAGTGCTCATATTTTCTGAAGAATTAAGACTGTTCTGAAACAAATAACCCATGTCTCAGTGTTACACTGTAGGCTAAGGACTATGCTATTCCTTATGGCATCTTTAAGGGGGAAGCAACTCTCTTGTTTTTAAGATGGGACTTTTGGGCTTAAAATGTCTGTTACCTTTCCCTGAAGATACAATGGCAACAAAAACAAATACCAAAGTGTTGCATGCTGTATTTACACAGCCTGTGGGTGAATTTCTCCTGTTCTAGTGTAACTCTTGTATAGTGGGAAGATGATTAGAAAAGCCTTTTCTCAACAGCCAGTGTATCTTGGTAGAGTCTATTAAGCTGTCTTTTACATTGGGGTGCTACAGATGTGAGACACCAACCACTGACTGTCTGGTGGAGTACTACACAAGTAAGGCTTCCACTAACAGATTGAGATATGCTGGACAGGACTTTGTCCCTGTATTAGTAGCAACTGGTTGTTTTGTCAGGTGTAAGGTTTCACTCTGTGTGTAAAACTCCACATGCAGTGTATCATCACTCACATGCAGCTGAGCTGCCTTGGTGGATGTCTACCTTTCTTTATTGACAAGTGAACCAGCTAAAGCAACTAGAATTCTAATGCAGGCACCACTTTGAGTTCCTGAAGTTAGGCAAGCTAGATCCAGACTCAACTGTGGCTATCAATAAAGTGGATTTGGAACAACACATATTAAGCAATTGCACCCACAGGTTAATATATGAGGAATGTGTATTTAGAAAAAAGCAGAATTCTTTAGTCTAAATCTTTGTTGTCCAACTGAATGGTGAATAATATAATTTTTAAAATAGGTGCCAGAGTTCAGCTTCCATAAAAATGTAGAGTAATATATCTATGAATTTAATGAGAGAAGAGCTAGTTTGGAATACTAGCTTGGTAGGGGATTAAAAACTATTGTAATGTGTAAGGCTTCAAAAAAATCTTACCATTATGCAATAAACAAGATACTTTTTCAACTCTGCTCAATGGCATTTCTCATAGGGAGCAATCCTCTTGTCCAGAGATTGTAAAGGAGGTTTGTGAGGTTCCAGCTCTCTGTGTACTTTGTGTCATACTTTCTGTTCCTGGAGGTCCAGCCTTGTTCCTTGGGATGCTGAGGTACATGGTTGCACATGCCATCTGTAAGACAGAAAGACAAGATCCAGCTGTCAGTTTTTCCCAACAAGGAAAGTAGAAAAGTCAAAACAGATATGAAAAAAAAAAAAAAAAAAAAAAAAAAAAAAAAAAGAAAGACCAGTCAGGTATTTGTGCTTTGATCTAAAATCAAGAAAATATGTCCTGTTTCTTTTTTATAAAGATATCTTTTCTTAGATTGCTTATGTCTGACTTATAACTCTTCTGTTGAATTTAGTGAGAGTTCATAAACTCTATGCTGTTTGCAGATTTCCAAATGGCAGAAAAATTCAGCAATATGTCAATTATCCAGTTTTATGTGATTTTTCTTTTTCAACTAGAATGATGTCAGACGTGGATTGCTAATGAAATTAAAGAACAGAACATTACAAATTAACAGCATAAATCTTACAAAGCAATGTCCTTATAACAACTATGGCAGATTTTCAAGGATTGGGTAATTATGACCATTAATATATATTTAATTTTAGATGTGAGAAAAATTCCTCCTGTGACAAGAAATGACAGTCTTAATACTGGATGAACACACTTGATATTTGTGTGCTTAAAAGACAGCTATTTTTCATCATATTTTTAAAATATGCTGCTCATCATACTTCTGTACTGTATGTAAACACAGTTTCTAATGTTATCCAGAATAATAATAGTTTATTTTTGTTTACTTTAATGAAGATGTTTCTTCTAAAGAACAACCAAGACACGGAGACCTACATAAAAGAGATGTGTGCATTATTTAAGGCTATTATACCAAATTAGGGATTTTTAATGTCAAAGAAATATTTTGGATGCTTTGATTGCATTCATCTTAGTCTCTTCTGTATGCATTGAATATGGAAGCTGTCAAAAGTGTTGAAAGTCTGACAGATTTTTTGAGCTAAGTATTTTCTTTTTTGACAGAGCAGTTTAGTTTCTGAATCCTGCATCCTTGCTTCACTGAGCAAGGATGCTGTTATGTTTGGCTTAGTTCATTTTGAAGTCTCCAATGGTCATAACCCATAAACCAGAGTGACACAGGGCCATCAATCAACGTGCTAAGACTCTTGTCTAAGCTTTGAATTCTTGAGGCTATGATGTTCAGAGTTCAGCTTGTGGAATATCAATCATTTTATCATGTGATTGTGGCGCTCTGAGATTGGAGTTCCTGCTCACTCCTCCACGTTCTGAACATTTAAGTGCTCTGTGACCTACCTGCCAGCACTGTTTATTCAGGCATGGTGTTTTCACGTGTAAGAAAGCCTCTAAATGTTTTTGAGTTATACCTTAATTGACATGACATTCAACCAATGAGCCATGATTGATCCTGGGTTTTGGTGGCTAAATGGCCACTATATGAAGGTGATTTTCTCCAGGCTGATCATTCATTTTATCCTTTCTGCTTTAACACTACCTAGTAGTTACAAGATAAATACTGACATATGTGCCAAATTTAAAATTTGGCAAATTAAAATAGTGAAATAATCTGCTTCCTTTGTACACATATCTGTGCTTATTTCCAGGTTTTATGTAAGACTATGTCTTTTGCACCCTTTCCATACAGTCAGCTACACAGATTTTCTAAATTAATTGAGGGGAAACAGGATTTCTCAGCTCCACTAAACTTAAAAAAAAAAAAAAAAAACCTAAATAATACTGGTAATATTGTTCTCCATAAACTGGACCTGAATTTTGCCAAAATGCTAAATTGTGATTTTGTCATACCAGGTTTGTGACTTTTAGTGACCACTCAGTTTAGGGAATTCTGAAACCCATATTTTACAACTTGACTGATTAAAGAAATTTATTTAGAAATACCAAAATCAGTTTAAAACTCCCTCCCCATGAGCTTCTTATTTTGTGATGAAACATAAGTAAAACAGAATTCAATGGGAAATTAGGTTTGTAGCTGATTCAAAGCACTCTGAAGTCCCATTATGTTTTATTTCACTGATTATGGGAATGTCAGCATATGATTGAAGCCAAGTGTTTGTGTAATTGTTTTGTTGTTGGGGGGGGGGGTCAAAAGTTTGTGAATAAAGCTCCTTATTTATTCTCTTTTTTGCAAATCTGGTGAGTTTTAATAAAATTTTTATTGTAAATAGTCTCCCAAACATGACCAACGATCACACCTTTCTATTAAAAAGTATTCATTTTTGTAAATCACAAAGACATACTTCTAGATAACTGCAGCTACCTCTTTAGTTTGTTTGGCATCACTTGAATGACTTTTTTTGCTCATTGCCTTTCTTGAAGGACTCTGTGTATATAAGTCAGCTATCCCTAAGTGTGCAAAGACAGTGGATACATCCCAATGGATGTAGGAAATGCAGTTATGTGTGGTAGTTATAGATATAAAATGTAAAAAACTCCCTCAGTTGCTGTCTAGAACTCCACAAAGCCAATTTCAGGACTTAGCACCTGAAGCTGCTGTCCCAGAACAGCCAAGGCAGGAACAGATGACTGAATTCACTTGTCAGCTGGCAGTCAACATGCAGCAAATCTAATTCAGAAAGTAACTGAAAGGAAACACTCATATGAGAAGCCTTCTCACACTTGTCAGAAGTGTGAGCATTTCATGATACAAATGCAATTTATTTTTAATGTTAATGCTCACTAAAAAATTGAAGCTAAGTGATCACCTCTATTTAGGCAACTGATGTTGGCAAAGGTTTCACCAGCATTTTTTACAGAGATAAACACTTGAACTTTATTTTTATACAGCAAAATTATATACTATAAACTATTTGTTTCCTTTTCCAGCATGTAAAAGCCAACACCTCTACCTTATCAACATTCCTAGTGTGTCTCTAGATCTCCCATGTGTCAGAAGTGAGTTGGAGCACTATCATGAGGATTGTTGCAATAGAAGCATTCTGTCTAAATTAAATCCAAGGACTCCATCTCACCTGATGTCATCTACAGTGACCTGGGCACCCACCAGCTGCCTTGTCCTATCCCTGCTGTCTGCAAGAAGCTAACTCAGCTGTGGGCTGCTGAAAGGACTAGGATTCTGCAATACATCACAGTTGGATATGTGATACTAAATCCATAAGCAGATTTTCTTGCTACCTTTATGTTGTATTTTGATTGTGAGCTTATTTAAAATCCAGTGCTGAGGGAGTACAGAATTAAGTAAAAGAGAAAGACACAGAGATTCCTGGACCAGCAAACACAAACCTGCACTCAGAGACTGAATTACACTCATGGAGGAAGCCAGGTCTGCAGCAACCCAGAAGCCTCCACATGCCCTGGATTCCATCATCCATGCTGCCTCCATACCAGATTTGTGGCAGGCATAAAAACTACATGTGATTAAATTCAGCATAGTGAGTGTAACTGTACAGTTGTGTGATTTCCCTTGTGTTAAAGACTCTGTTGCAGCCATGTTGCACATTGCAGAAACTAATCTTACAAATAAATTAAAATCCTGTAATTTTGCACCAGAGACAATGCATTAATGCTAAAAGATATTGTCATATGTATTTATTAGTCTCAAAATATAGGTGTATACATGTATGAGTATGGTTATTTATATGACTGTGTAAATGTATGTGTGTATATGGTGTTTGATTGAAGGATGCCTCAGGATTCCCCTTGTGCTTACATTCCAGACAAAAATATTCCTGCCAGTTCTGTGTTGTAGTTTAGAATGAGATAAGGTACAATGTCATGCAATTTACATGTAAAATACAAAATAAAAGGAAAGGAATGATAAGACATTTCCCCCCCTCTAAATTCAACTTATTTCTTAGTATCTTGTTAAATGGACTTGTTTTTCCTTTCTTGGTAAAAAAACCAATGTGTTTCAGCAACTAAATGGTTAAAACCTGTGCAGTTTGCTTGGGAAACAAACAGCAAAAATGTCCTTTGAGCAGTGCTCTGTGAGTGCTCAGAAGTGTTCCAGTTAGTGGATGACTGTCCTCACTGCATGTTCACTTTTCACACTGTAAAATCTAATTTTGTATTATCTCCCATGTCAACTGGTCACTCAGCCAGCTTTCTTATTGTCACTCAACAGTGGTGGCAAGCCACAGGAGCAATCACATCCTCCAAGATTGAAATGTTTTTTGCTCCAATAAGAAAGACTGGCTGATGTCAGAGCTTTTCTGTCTTTATCTTCTTTTCTGTCAGAGTTTTTTTTGCTTGCACTCCTCCTCTGCTCTTAGATCAGTGGACATGCTTTCATAACCATGAAGCTGCTTTCAAAACCTTATTATTTTACCATGAAATTAAGTATTTTTTTTTGTTTTCAACACCCTGCTTTCATCCTTAAAAAGCACTTAAATCATGACATAGGGTGCTGGGAGAATTTTGATAGGAACTGATAATGAGATGTGGACTTCCAGTCCCAAAAACTGTGGGCCTGCATCCAGCCAGGGCAGATATTAGATGTTTCTTATTTCTCTCACTTCCTTGCCAGCTGTAGCCACTCCTCAGGTCCTAGACCAACCAGCCTTCTTTCAGAAGTTTTTTTCTTCCAGAGCAATGGTTCCCCTTTGAAGCATGAAACTTATCCTAGAAGAGTGCTCTGATGCTCTCTGTTGGATTAGATGTTGAAGGGATCACTGGCATTTGAGGAAATCCCACCCTAGTGGAGTTCAGGAAAATGTGCTGCTTAAAATTGCATACCAGGGATTTGAGCAACTTCCAGCATTCTGAAGGAGCTGCCTGGCTCTTCAGAGACTCCCTGGCTGCCAACAGAGGCCATCACTCTTCACATGAGTGCTCAAAACCTTTCTGTAGATGTGGCAGTAAGCTGCAAGGCAAAATCTCAGCTGGCCATTAATGATGTGTGTCATTGTCTGGAGAACAGAGAGAAAGACCTGGGATAGATTCGTGGTGGTGCTGAGCACACTCACAACTGATCAGGAGCTAATTGCAAATGTGCTTTAAATACACACAAGACTATGAAAAGGCAGTTTTGGGAAAAAAAGAATGTGGCACTATAACTCTTTGATGGAGTTATAATCCATGAATTAGGATAATATTTTTGGAGCATATTTCTATTCTTTTGATACCCTTAATAAAATGTTGCACAGAAGTCCACAATCTAAATTGTTAGAAGAATTTATTTATTTAGAAATATAAGCAGGAAACTTTCACTAGAGATCCTTTATTTTTATTTTGAAAATTATTTCCTTATCAGCTTCTTTGTACAGTCCAAAAAGTGGTGAGGCAAACACCTTTTATATTTGCTACGGGCTCCATTGATAACTCAGGTTTGTCACCCAAAATTGATTAGAACAGCTTAAGTTCTGGCTTTAGACACTCTCTGTGTCTGAGTTTCTACAGTGTAAAAGTAGAACTGGTATGCAGATTGTAAAATTATCATTATTACTGTTCCTGATACTGTTAAACACACAAGTAGAGAAACATTTTAGTTTATTAAAAAGTCCAGAAATAATTTGAGTTTATCAGTTCTGCAAAGTCTATAAAAAGTTTTATAAGAAAAGAATTTTTGGATTTCTCAATATAACTTGTTAATGACTTAAAATGCTCCACTGTCGATTTGTTCTAGTTCAAGCAGTGGAGTGATTTTGCGATATATGTATTTTCTTCATATAAGAATTCAAATTTTATTTCACATACTCTTCCCCTTGCTTTTTTTCTTCCTCGTGCGTGATTATGAATCCAGAATATATCTGGATGATTCCTTGGTAAATAACAGACAGATAAGAGGCAGGTACTTTTAGAAGTATGTTTTTGTCTTTTTTCACCCTGATGTCACTCCTTACTCTACAGGACTTTGAGGACCTGCAATTATTTCTACCACCATCGGAGAAATCACTTAAAGGTGAGGGTTTGCTGAAGTGCTTTACTGATTAAGCTTTTATTGTGCTGGAGAGTATAAATTAAAAAAAAAAAAAAGTCCCTTGTCCCCCTCATGATTCAAAACATCTAAAGAAACTGAGCACCATACAGAGAAATTTAACCTTTAGAAAATATTTTGTGAGGATTTTAATGAAATGCAAAGGGTACTTCTAAAATCCTTAGCATTCATCAGTGGTCTCGCCTATCAAAACACCCAAGTTAATTAAAAACGGGACCAAAACCCAAGAAAAACAAGGATGCAGCCTTCGGCAGCCGGCTCCAGCAGATGGCACTGCTCGGAGCAGTTTGAGCAGGACCAGGGAATTGTGCGGGATGCTCTGCAGGACGCGCCTGCCCGGTACCCACGCAGCGGCACGGACCGTCTCCAGCCGCCGCCGCGAGAAGGTGTTTGCCTCTCCTCAGAGGTTTTTGTCGTATTTTGCTCTATTTTGTTAAAGTAATCAAGAATTTGTTGCTAGCGAGAAAAATTAATTGTACCCACTGCCGTAATCGTGATTTGCTGCCTGTTGCTTCAGTTCATGATAACTTTTCCTCCCGGATCATTTTGTGATAACTCTTCCCTCTGCCCGTTTGGTTTTCAGCAAATTCAGCTTCGTTCTGTCCAGTTACTGGTGGTGGTGCCAGCAATAGGAAATGTCTCTTTCTGACACGGTCTGAGTTGCTTCGAGAGGTTGTGTCTCTGCTCAGGGGTGAGTTTGCCCTTAGATGTGCATGTGCTGCTCATTTATTTCCAAGGAAACAAAGGGAAGCAGGGACCTAAATGCTCCCTCTACAACAGCCCTCAGGGACTGGAAAAATTAACTTTCAGATACCCTAGTGCCTAGGAAAATTCCTTTGTCCCTTATTAGAAGCTCAGGCTTCCTTCAATGAGAGTGTTTTTGGCATTAGACTGATCATGATTGGAGTGGAGAGAATTCCTTTTCTGTTTTCTATTTTTATTGGTAAATTCCCTTCTCAACTTTGGTGCTTAAATCACACCACTCTTCAGGTTAATAAAAAGGGACATTTTTTTGGATCTGGGAGCACTTTTTGATAACTGGCTTTGGCTATTATTCTGATTTCTGAGAGGGGAACTGTGAGTGCCTCAGTACCTCTGAGCTGTAGGGGCAGTAAAATTAACACAGGGAACAGCTTTGAACTAAACTGCTGAAGGGAGTACACAGCTTCCTTCCTAGGATTCTGTAATTTGAGGGACCTAACTCTTAGTTAATTCTTGTTATCAAGGAGATGAGAACTCTGAAAATAGGTCTGTTCCCTCTTGTTCCCCTGGGTATAGCAAACCACAAACTTTCTGGATCCTTGTGCTGGAAAGATCTGCAGTTTTTCTGCAGGTTGCCACAATCATCTGGGATGAACGCTCTCTATGGGGTATATCATTCTCTTTAGTCTGAGAACAGCATGAGAAGTTGTCTTTGCTCACTTCTTTTGGACCCAGTCCTCCTCATTGGGGAAACAAGTGCTGTTTTAAAGTGTTTTTTTCCCCTGCGGTAGTCATTGACCTGTTGACTAAAACTGGACCTGAGTGACTGGAGTAATCACTAGCCTATTGCACAGATTATTCTCTCCAGCACTTGGGCTAACACCTATTAAGACAAATTATATAAAGTGGAACAAGTAGACTGGGAGGATCACAATCATGCAGCCTTGTTGAAATTTCCATTACATGGCTGGAAAGGCAGGAAGTAATCTTCCTGGGATTTGGTGCTCCAAGATGGTGGAAGGAGAATCTTGTAGGTTGGTACATCCTTTCAGGAGAAAGCAAGACTGCTGGTGGCAGACTAGATGCCAGCCCTTCCTTTCTCCATCAAGCCACTGTTGTGCAGTTCAGGCAGCTCCCTGCTCAACATGCAGAAACTTCATAGTTCCTACTTTTAGCCCTGTGTAAGATCCAGACTTCTTTTCTTCTGCAGGTCCCAGCCTTCATTGTACCCATTGTATCCTTTTTTAATTTTTTTCCCTTTCTTCTTGTCACTATCTGGTTTTGTTTCCTCTTGACTGGAAGACTTAGAAATCTCAGTTTCCCCATTTTTCCCCCTTTTTTGTCATCTTCCATCAGCAAACCCCAGAGGCAACTTGCTGGCGATGTGCTGTTCAAGTCAGCACACTCTTCAAGGAAACAGAATTATTTTTCTCCTGATCAGTTTGACTGCTAGGAAAAACAAAGTGGAGTGAAACATGTCTTTTGTAGATACCCAAAGGCAACAGACATTCTTGTAAGGACTCATTGCCTGATTGTGAGGTTCTAGGGATTACATCCCTAAGAAGAGAAACCTGGAAACCATGTCCATTATTTCTTTGACACAGCCCTACTTAGCTATTTGTGAACTGTGTTCCTCTCCCTGGTGCTGCCAGACATGGAGCTGGGGGAGAATTGCCATGATCAACTGTGCTCAGGGTGGCTGCATAACTGGAATTGGATGAAGCACAGGCTTTAGCAGAGGAGAATGATAACTTAGGTACTTTTTTCTCACTTTCTAAAGGCTCAAGAAAAATAGCCTTCACTGAACAATCTTTGTTCCTGCAACATTTCTATTTTTAAAACTTTCAGTGGGAATTTGTGCTGGTGTTTTGCAAGTGCATGAAACAGCTGGCTTACTGTGCTGTGTGTCACTCTTCAAAAAAAAGCAAAATAAGACCAGCCAGAGACCAGGAAACACTGAATTGTCCCCCATCTCTTACCCCAGGCAAATGATTCCCTAAAAGCAAAATTTCAGACAAGTAAATATGAATGTTGTCCATTGCCATTTCCTACTGAGGTCATCTTTTCTGTATTTACAACATATGGCTTAAAATACAAACACCCTTTGTGCTTTATTGTTTGCACGACTGAGTGCTTTCATAGATATGGGCTGCAATAAAGGATGGCTCAGAAATTAAATATAAAAAGGCAGCCATTGCCACTGGGGAATAGAGTACTCTACCAATCAAGAGACAGCCTCCACTGACCAGGCTCACAATGTAATGCTCTTTTACAGATGTATTTAATGCAGGGCTGGAATTTATACATCTTAAAGGATGATGAAATACCCACTGTCCAGTCCTTTTCAGCCTTTGTTAGAAACTTTGATCATTAATACAATAATATATTTAATTGCCTAAATTTGTAAGGTCTGTTGCAATTTTGACTGAATGTGAAAAGAGAGACCTTTCTGGGCACCCTGTTCTTACTTACTTTTTTCCTGAATGTCATGACATTTAAAAACCTATGGGCACTTCATTTTCTTCTGCCTCTTAATTGAACAGCAGGATACATTTTTAACTGCTCCTCCATTGTGGTTCTGCAACAGGCACAACACCAATGTCTTTCTTTTGTCATTTCTCTTCCTTCCTCTTTAGAAATTTTATCTCCCAGATAAACAGGTGAAACTCAAAAGGGTTTTTCTTCAAAGACTATTTTAATTCTTGTGTCTATGTTTGCCAATTGCAAAATGTAATAAATGTATTTGCCTCTGGGCTTGAAAATAAGCCTCAGATATTAATTCTGGAACAAGCACTTTCAGAGTTACTAGGCTGCAATTATAGTTGTGTTAGCAGGTGTGAATTATTTAGTTGGAGTCAGAAAGCAGTCTGCTTTAGAATAAGCAGATTTCAGGTGCAGTTTGGCCATTCAAAATGTGTTAATTGCTTGACAGAGTAGGTTGTCTCATTATGGGTTGGATTAAATTTTGCTAAAATGAGTAGATCTTTCATTTAAGATAGGTTTATGAAGATCATGGGCATACATTTCAGCCTCAAGTCAAGGCAGTTTGGAAATGTAAGTGGTATGTGCTGATGGGTCTGTCTATTATTTTGGCAGTACAGGGTATGTGGATGACAGAGTAACACTAAATGATCAAAAAAATCACAGTGAATATTGTATAACATCTGTGTGTGGTCATGATAAGAGTATATAGTGGTGAGATATTGGATTGAAGGAGTGGGAAAAAACCTTCAGCATTCAGTCCACCTCACTTTTTTGGAAGTTTGATGTTGTACATCACTGTGAATGTACAAAATTACAAAATAACCCAGATACAATCACCAAGTTTTGCATGAAGTAAAACATCACATCTGTTTAACAGGATTCTGGTGACCTTAGCCCTTTTTGTCTGGGGCTCAAATGCCTTTTTATAATCTGTATACTTTTTGTAGCTCAATTTTTCGTGCATGTAATGCCCACGTCTTTGTTAATATTCAGTGTGTATCCAAACTGTCCTGGTCCCAAAAAAGCAGAAAATAACCCAGCATGATTAACACCAGCTGTAAGGGCAGGAGTGATGGGGCTTGAGGGTACAAAGCACCATGCATCATGAGATGAGCTGGCTGAACTTATCTTGCACAGCTCTCTTCTGCTTTAGGAAAAAGTCTGCTCAGCCATGGCCATGTCCCTTTCACCTGGGTGTTTGGTAAATACCTAGCAGATGAATTTGTTGAGAGAATTTGAGGAGCAAAGGGAGAGACAAACACTGAGCAGGCAAATATTAGAATTTGAACCTAAAACATCTTCAGAAGTTACCCTGGCAACAGCATCCTGAAGTTCAGGGGTGGAGACAGAGAGAGCAATGCTCTCCTGAGGCTGAATCAATGAGTTGCTTAATCTGGAATAACCAGCATCAGGGAAGGTTTTTGAGGTTGGATTTTCCTCTGAAGCTTCTGCTGTGCAGCTTGAGCACATTTTTCATTGCTCAACTGTTTCACAAATAATTTTCAGCAGGCTAAGAAGGGCTCTAATCAGGTTCAGTGGAAGCCTTTCCACAGATTTTGCCTCTCTGCAAGGATAAGGTCCTTGAATCATACACTGCTGGCTGGTAATCCTCAGAAGGAAGAAATTGAATTAGTTTTTCTGGTTCTTGCAGCCAGCAGAGTGGAAAAATTTTGTCATCTTCTTTGGACCTTGAAATGGGAAAGGTAAAACAAGAGCACAATGCAAGTAGCAGTATGAATTATAGGGGAAGAGTATTTAGGGTGTAATATAGTCACCTCCATGTTATTCATGTAAGGGTGGAAAGACAAAAGCAGAAATCTAGACTTTTTCTTTCTGTCTGGCAATTCTTCTATATAAAAACTTGTATCAATGATAGCTAACTGTTTCACTGGCTTCCCCTTACTGGTATCACTTGTAAAACTCCAGCTCTTGGTTTGTCACCCAAGAGGCCAGAAAATGTAACTACCTGCATATGGGGAAAGAAAAAAAGTGAAATGCAAATAAAAAAATGAAAGAACTCTTGCTGTAGTGGAGCTAACTTGGCATCTCTATTCTGTTCTTTTTAATATATCCAGAACCACGCCAGCTCTGTGCAGGTGCTCCAAAATCAAGGCCAGCAGGCTCATATGGTCTCCATGATATGCACATCCCCATGCAGGATGATCCACCAGCAGCTGGTGGCTAGAACACTCTTGTTTCATTGAGCAAGTTACCAGGTACTTGGTTGAGACTCTGGAAAGTGCTGATAAGGGAGTGTGGTTTTCCTCAGCAGACCAGACTTTGCTACTTCATTTAGTAGAGCCTGCTGAGGCAGACTGTTCATGTGCCATGGAAAATAAACTCCCCCCCTAAACATTACAGCCAAGAGAGACTCACTCACAGCTTCTTGGATATGATGCAGGGATGGTTGCAAAATGATGTTGGAACTGAAGGAGCTTAGGAACTTTGTGGTTTCAAAGTCAGTCCTAGTCAGCACTAATGACCAGTTATTTGCAACCAGCTGGTGGCTTTTCCAGTTTATTCCTTAGGAAAGACATATTCACAAGTGTGAGAAGAGAGAGGGAAAACACTTTCCTATTGCCGTCTCTAATAAAGCATTGTTGAATGCCAGAATAAAGAGGTGGATTTGATTTGTCCTGCAGAAGCTTTCTGATGCAGAAGTGAATCTGTCTGGCAGCTGAATTATTGATGAAGATTGTTGTTTTAAACCCTAGTGTATTGCCTGTGATGTGGTAAACATAACTTCTCCACATGTTCTCATCCTGATTTCTGGCCAAATTTTGTTCTTGATTGTCCATCTGTGGCTGCTATTAACTTAGATAAGGGCTACTGTCATGGCTCCACAGGTAGTAATTAGGCACAATTAATTTTTGTCCTAGATAAATCCTCAATCATAAATATTTAAATTTGCATAGAATAATTTTTCATCTTCAAATGTCCATTCCTCCCATAGTTTGTAACCTATAGATCATGGCTTGCACACAGAAACCACAAAGGATCAGAGTAAATCTTCCTGCCTTCCCTCTCTTCTTACTCTTTCACACAATTATCTGTGTGTGCAGATACATCAGAAGCACATCTTGTGTCTGCCTTCTCTAGTCTTCACCTATACAGCTGAGTAAGTATGTCAGGGATAATTGCAAAACTATGGATTTATTGCACTCATAGGACAGAAGTAATCAAAATACCAATATGCCATTAGTGAGCCTTGAGACACAAGCCAGATGGAGCTGTGGCTGCTTAAGACACCTTTCTTCGGTGTTTATCTTCAGATCAGAGATTCATTCTTGACCATTCAGGATAGTAAAGATGAGGTGTTCCCTCTCTAGCTGCATTTCTTGGTGTTTTGTTTCAAAATTGTATAAAGTCCATATTTTTTTGTTTGACCCACCACAGCACACTTAACAAAACAACTTGTAGTGATGATGCCAAATGGGAATTCTTTTCCAATGATGCCTTTTCCACAGAAGTCTTTGGAGATATTCATAAGAAGAGGAAGCCCAAGTGTACACAGCCATATGACACTCTAGGGTATAAGATGCAATGGATGTGAGTGTGGAGAACATAAACCAAAAATCAGAGCATGTTTACAGAAAATATTTCTAGTCTGGTCTGCTGCATCCTCTTTGGCAGAAAGCATTTCCATTTCCATCCTGTTTCTGATGACAGGATGCATCAGAAACAGGTTTGCAGGAGCTTTCTGATATAATGTCTACATGGACTTCCGTGAAAATGCACTTATCCAAGCCAAGGTCTTTCCTCTGAGCTGCAATTTATCAAGCAAATGATTGATATAAAAGGTCTTTTTGCTGTTTTAAAGCTGGGAAGAGTTTTTTAAAAAAATCAGTCTTGTGGTTGATGAATAAAACATGGCTCAATGTGATGCCATTCAGCAAGGGAAGCTGTGGAATAATTTAAATTTTTGCACACATGGATTTTGTACACTGGTAAGGACTTGAGGTTTCATTGTGGTAAGCACTGAAATCTATTATAAAGTTGTGAGTATAACAGGGCACATGAGAAGTAACTATCATTAAAAATGAGAGTGAATTGTTCCTGTTAGAGGCACATGAGCATGATTATTAGGAATACTTTCTGCCTGTGGGAGATTCTTCTTTTTCTTTTTTTCCTCCCCAAGCTCATCAAAGGATAAAAGCAGAAAAACATGAGTGTAATGGGTTTATTCTTTCTTTGTGCAGTGTCTGTGGAAGCTAACAGCAGTAAAAACCCTCTGTATGTTAAAATAATAGCTCTGTAAAAAGCATTCAAAGAGACATACATAGGCAACACTAGAAACAAAAAAAGAAGGTTGCATGTCATTTATGGGCTGGTTGAGTTTCAGTGGGCTCCCAGTGTGCTCCAGAAACATGTCTTATCTGCCACATGCATAGCCATAACTGATAGCAAGATATACTTTCTTAGAGTATCTGTTTCAAGTGAAATGCCTTAGATATTCATCAGAGCCACATTTTTAATTTTGTTTTCAGTTTTACAGAAGTTGTGGACAGTATCTCATTGTCTGTGAAGACAATCTACATTGTGCCATTACATTGATGATCTGGTTACTAAGCCACTGCTACTACAGGTACCCTGCAAACCCTTTTCCCCCCCAAAATTAAGCCAATTGTAGCATTGCATTGAACAGGTTGAGAAGTGATATCAGCACATGCTTAAAACTAGTGATGGCCTTGAGTGATTAGCCCTGTGTGCTCATTCAGGCATATCCAAAACAATTAATGCTAAATAATGTTGCTTTCTTCTCCTTCTTCCTTTTTTTTTTTTTTAATTTAAGTAAACTTGTTCATTCTGCCTTTTAAATGTATTCTTTGGATCAATCACAAGCAATTAATGAGACATTCAATAAGTTTATGATTTAGTTGAAATGGTTTATGATCTTTTCTGGACACTAGAATATTTAGAAAAGTTTTTATGAATTTATCTAGACTCCACCTATAAACTGAAAGGACAACTGCACAAAGCTATTCAAAATTTTTCAAAAATATGCTAATGAAAAGCAAGATCAAATAGTTAACAAACAATAAAGAAATGGCTAAATTCAATATTGTAATTTTTAAAGAGCTGTGTGTCTGGCAACAAGACACAGTATTGATGGCTTTGTGAACGCTGAGTGAAGCTGAGGTTTGTTTTAAGCAGAATAATTTATTCCAGTTAAAGTGCTTGCATGATGGGGCCTGTGGGATCATTTTCTGTGAGTGAAAGAAGACTTCCTAGATAAGGTCAAGTTGTGTCTGGTCTTCCCAAAGCAGTTAGCATATGTGATGGCTCCAAAGAGTCCTGACAATTGCCTCGGGCTCTACATGATCTTCTTTTGCCTATTTGATCTCTGGATCCTTATCTGGTCTCAGACTACTCACCACATTGAATTTATTATTTAATGTCTAATTTAAATGGCCAAAGCATTAGGTAGATTTTCATTATGTTTATGTTTCAGTCCCCAGTAATTCAGCACAAGTTCAGTATCACTTTCCCCAGTGGTGTTTTGACCTGGCTGGATGCCAGGTGCCACCAAAGCTCCTCTATCACTGCTCTCCTCAGCTGGGCAGAGGAAAGATTATACAATGAAAGGCTTGTGGCTTGAGGTAAGGAACAGGGAGTGATCATCCACCAGTTATCATCATGGGCCCCTCCGGGGGCTGCAGGTGGATCTCTGCTCCTCCATGGAGCTCCCTGGGCTGCAGGGGAACCTCTGCTCTGGTTCCCAAAGCACCTCCTCCCCTTCCTTCCTCACTGACCTTGGTGTCTGCAGGGCTGCTGCTGCCACATATTCTCACTCCTCTCTCTGGCTGCAGTTGGTGTTGTGCTTAAAATCTGCTAAAACTACCCTTAAAATCTGCTATCTCAGAGGTGCTGCCACTGTCACTGAGTGGCTCAGCCTTGGCCAGAGGCAGGTCTGTCCTGGAGCCAACTGGCATTGGCTCCATTGAACATGGGAGAAGCTTCTGACAGCTTCTTACAGAAGCCACCCCTGTATTTCCCAGCCATCAGAACATGGCCTCTTCTCCCAGGCAACCAGCAGCAGGACAAGAGGATGTAGACTTAAGCTGCACCAGGAGGACTTTAGGTTGGACATTAGGAAGAAGCTCTTCACAGAAAGGGTGACTGGACACTGGGAAGGCTGCCCAGAGTGGTGTTGGAGTCACTGTCCCTGGAGGTGTTTAAGGAAGGGCTGGACATTGCACTCAGTGCCATGATCTTGTTGACATGGTGGTGTTTGGTCATAGAGTCAATGATCTCAGAGATCTTTTCCAGCCTCATTTATTCTGTGACTCTGTCCCGTCCTCGATCCTCTCCAATTCACTTTCTATCTCTCACACACTGCTAAAACAGCTCCTGGCAACATCTCTTATGGGTGAGTCTTTTTAGCCAAAGGCCAGAACACCAATGTCTCTAATTGACTCCTAGATATCCCACTGTTCTTGAACCAGCTTGTCACTGTGAAGGCACATGAATATTTTATAATTACCTGCAGCCCTTTCTCCTCTTAGGGAGTCTGCCTCACCTGAGATAATTGTAGGTTGCCAGTTTAAATAGTAGGTGTACATAGCTCTGTTAATTCATTGCTGTTTGGCCTGTGGAAATTTAGGGGAGAGTGGCTTTATGTGGAGCTGAGAAAGATCTTGTTACTTCATGAGAAATGCATGGCCTTTGTCAAATCTTTGGTCTTCTTCAGGCTCTGGGTTTGTTTATTGCTATTTCACAGAAGAGAAGTAGTATATGTTCTGTGAGAATATGGCTGCAGGTAGTGCCTGGGTGTTGGTTTGGTTTAGAAAGCTGGGGAAGAAAAACAAAATTAGTGAGAAAATCAGGGTACCTAGGTGTTTGGAGAAGAGAGGTTCAGGAGCAGTGATTTACTTCTGCATTGATTGACTGTATGTGAAAATGCTTTCAAGAAGAGACAAATAGTGAATAGCCTGCCACTGTGTTTTGTATTTAAGTGGTTTGATTTGGTGTAATGCAATGACAACATGGCTGGGCAAAAAGAAGGACAACTGACTGTTACTAAGAAATGAAATCAGACTAAACATTGAAAAATGCTAAACCAATATGATTGTAAAAGACCAACCCCTCTAGGAGGCACCTAATTTCTGGCCATAGTCTCCTGCAAGATGCTGATCTTTCCACAGAGTTTAATTTGCAAATCATCTTTCTTTCTCTGCAGTGTAACCCCCAGCCCCATCAATAAAAGATGTGGTGATGAGTCACACATTTGTTGCTGTCCTCTCATCTGCAATAAAAATTCTGTCCTCTGACAGTTCACAATATACAAATCATTTCAGCATGGAGTTAAGGTTGAGGCTACAGAGCAGCAATTTAGGGAAAAATAAAAGACATTAGATGTTGTAATAGTCTTGAAATGAAGTATTAGACACAAATAAAATTCAGATTTCAGTTTATTAAAAAAAAAAAAAAGACATTTGGGTGTGGTAAGCCTGGGAATGTTGGCTCTGCCCTGCTGCAGCAGCAAGCAGCAAATGCATTGAGTGTAAATGGAGCAGCCAATTAGGCTGTGATCAGGGTCACTCCTTTTTGGGCTGAAATGAACTACTGAGTATTTTTTCAAAATATTTCCAAGAGGCAGATTCTATTCGGACATGAAACAAACTGATAATGACTTTTAATAAACTTTTCCCTTGTTCTACTTGCTACCTTTGACATGTAAAAGATTAAACTCTCATTTGTAAACTGATAGTCAAACAGCTCTGAGCAAAATTTGCCCATGGAAATCTTAAAGATGATTTATACCATTTTTGCTTGTGTGTCATGCAGTAGAAAGAGACTGCTTTGCCATTTATTTTATTTTTGCTGTTTAGTTTCTGAGAGGGAAATGAGAAAAAGCATTCATCAAAATTTCTTATTCAAGCTCTCTTGAGCCTCAAAGTGTTCTGAGAGGAATAAATAAGTGAAACAAGATGCATATTTCAGTTTTGTAAATTAAAAATTTTATATTTTTTTCTGTCTGTAAAAATGCTGTTAGACTGCCCCAACCTTTTAAAATGCTAGGTATTGAAAAACAAAAGGAAGTGTTCTGTGGGGAGATGAGTGGCT
Source organism: Oenanthe melanoleuca (assembly GCF_029582105.1). Classification (NCBI taxonomy): domain Eukaryota; kingdom Metazoa; phylum Chordata; class Aves; order Passeriformes; family Muscicapidae; genus Oenanthe; species Oenanthe melanoleuca. Next base: position 85,462,079 of record NC_079333.1, on the reverse strand, counting down.
TGCATACATGTTGTGGATACCTGTAAATGTATTTTCTGGAAAGACTGACATTATTGTTAGGGTTCTTGAATCAAGACTATTTTTTCTTCTGCTCAAAGTTAGTATTCCTGTGAATGCTAAAATAGTGGCAGAGGTGTGCCATAATGCATGCACAGATATCAGCACCTGTGGACACTGGAAGTTCTGCTTTTTGTGTTTTGGATCCCATATGGACGCAGAAAAAGGGTAGGCAGGAGTGCACCATGGCAGAGGTACCATGGGTAGATCCTAATGAGTCTTAATCCAGACTAAAACACCCCCATTTAGGTACAGGTAAGCATTTTCCACATGTGAACCAAAGACATGCGTCTGTCTAAGTGTTGGTGAGATGCTCTAGCTATTCTGCTGGCCTCTGGTGGTGGTGAGCCTCTGGCATGTCCTGTGCCTGCTGTATTTGCCAGCCCTCCTAGGGAGATCTCAAGAGCAAGGCTTTGTAGCAGACATGGTGTTTGTGCAGCTGAATTAATGCAAATGCCTAAATTTAAGTGCTTGCATCTTAAATCTCTAGTCTGGCTCCAGGTGAGCTAACTTGGCCAAGCTCTCAGCCATAGCAGCTGCTCCATCTCACTCCACTGTGTTACAAACTTCTGTCTCTGTTTTGTTCATGACTTTCTTCCTAATGCTAGGCAGCTCTTTCCTCTGCAAGATTTCCCCTGAAATCAGTAAAACTTCTTGCAGGAGGAGATAGCCCTCCAGGTTCAGAACAGTTTGTAACCTGATTCCTGGGAAGTACCACCTGTGTGAGGGATTTTGGCTAGTTGGAAAGAGCAGTAGTTGCTGCAGAAAGGTAAATATTTAACAAGCATTCCCACATATTCATGTTCTAAACACCCTGATTTTTTAATTAGGAGCTGCTGTGAGCCCAGGCAGCCTGTGCCACTTGTTCCCAGCCAAGGGAGAGACTCTTCTGGTTTTGGGTTCAAACGAGTTTCATAAGCAGGCACAGGATGACCTTTCCAAGTAAAGCACTCATGCCTAGTTTAAGGGAATCTATGCTGAACAGGGTGACATAAAATAAATTGGTTTATTAGTTTGCTGAAAACCTGTAATTTGATTCAAAGGTAACAATTTGAAAGGCATTGGATTGAAACTTCACAAAATGTAGTTGTTGTATATCATATATTTAAATACACACACACACACATATATGTGTATATGTTAATAGCAAAAGGTAGTACAGAAATAACATCAGCCCAGTACAGAATAAGGATGGTCACCTGATAAACAGGGACATAGACAAGGCAGAGGTATTTAATGCTTTCTTTGTCTTCTACACTGATGATGAGCCAGGGAGATCCCAGGGCCCTGAGCTGGAGGACCATGGCTGTGAGAATGATAAATTCCCAGTCATCCCTGAACTTGTACAGGATCTGCTGCTCCAGTTGGATCCCTATGAAGATTTCAAATTCCCTTTTTGAGTGTGTATAAAGTGTCAATTTTCTGGTAATTAAAAAGTCTGAAGAATACTTTTTCTTACCAGTGTGTGAACCTAATGAATTTGGGGTTGAGGTAGCTTTGAAAAGTCCAAATACTCACCACATAGCATGGCTTTACTCACTTTTTCTTATTCATTGCTTTCAGTGTGGGGAAAACTCATACTGAACTTTCCCATCCACACTGAGACTCTGAGTCAAACTCCCTGCAATATACCCATATTTGAGTAGAAATTATGCCTTTGTGCAGCATTTCCAAAATAAATGACCATTACCAGCAACTTTTTTGTTGTGCCATTTAAAAAGTTTTCCTTGGACAATTATATGAAACAATACAAGACAGATATTCTGTTTGTACAGATGTACTCCAGCTCCAGCTCCTACTGACAATCATACTGTGTCTCCAATGAAAGAAAATGGTGAGATTTGGTAACTGTAATGGACAGGTAAACAGTGGCATTTACTAAAAAATGGGCATTTGTTAGAAGATCTCTGTTTCATCCCATGTAGTTACATTGAAAGCCAAAGGTATTTCACTGGCATGCTGAGGTTTTTTTCATTCTTCAGAAACAGCATTAAATATATTGAAATTATATTTGTTGAGGCATAATTATTTATTGATGGCTTGGGGATATTTTTGCCTAGCAAATACCCAAATCTTTCTGTGTGCATACACTGTGAAGCCATACTTGTTGTATATTCATATTCAGGAGGTTGTGTTTTATTAGTTTAAATAGATTAGTGCTTTTTTGGTAGCAAACTGTGTAGGAAATATTTGAATTGCTAGGCAGAACCAAACTTGTTAAAAAAGCTCATAAATTCCCTGTTGAGACCCAAAATCATTTATCTTTTTGCTTAGATCAGAGGGAGGGTGTTGCAGGTTGTCCCAGTCAGTGTATGAGTGTGCAGAAGGAAGGATTTTTCATTAGGTGTCACTGTCAGGGGGACACAGCTTGGACTGGGAAGGATGTCCTAGGGGAGCATTGGGTGCTGAGCTCCTAAAATGGTATTTTAGAGTTTGAGCAGTGACCACCAGAGTTTGAACAGAGGATGGGGATCCTGGATAACGCCACATGGAGGAGCCTGGCAAGCAGCTGAGCCAGCCTGTCCCCTGCCTCAGAAAAGTGCCTTTCTCCCTGGGGACTCCTTGAACAAAACTCATGAAACTAAGTGCTGTGCTCATTTTTATTCTAAGTCCAGCAGAGGGTCATGGTTGTGTAATGCCACCAGAGGAAGCATGTTTCCTCCTCCCTAGCAATGAGCTCAGTGTTCAGGGCAGTCACCTGTGATGTGATGGATGGAACTTCAGTTCCATCTCCTCTCTGAAAGAATTCAAAACTGCATCTTCCATCTTTAAGGTAAGTCCCCACATAGTCCATAGCCCACTGGCTGTACCAGTCCCTGCCATAAAAACATTTTGTACCTATTATATAAAGACTGCTCATTATAATATCAAGATGTGCCTAAATAAACCTCAGAGGAGGGTGAGTGCTCTGTTTAGCATAATGCTTGATTCTTTGCTCTTGTGCTGGCTTTTCCAAAGGAGAAGTGGTGAAATTGTCTGTCTTCTGAAATGGCTTCAATATTAGTGATAAGCAAAAAGTAGGAAATTAAAGTTTGGACCTGTTTATGTCATTGAATAAATGATTGTATTTATTTTTCTATATCCTAGATGAATGCTTTGGTTACTAAGACTGCAAGGAATTTGTGCTGCTTCTGCACTGGGTATCAGGTGTTTTTGATGTATTCTTTTTAGCTCAAATCCATCAGAGATGGAAAGGAACCTGAAGAAATGGGAAATGTTCTCCTGGGTTTGACAGGAGTCATGTGGCCCAGGGCTTGTTCTCTCCTGTTTCCATCTCCCCAGGCTCCTGGCTGCCCAGAGTGGCCTGTGTTAGGGGTGTTGGAGGGTACCTCTGCTCTCAGGGTGCAGGTTTGGTTTGATTTTCAAACACACAATACTGTCTGCCCTCACCACCCCCTGTGGCAGCACTTTGCAGAAATCCTCTACCAAGCCTTTGACATGGTTTTCTTGAACTCAGACTGTGCTACACACTATTGCAATGGAGCTCTGCCTGGCTTTGACAGGGCACTGCCTGTGAGCCTGTGTGGACAGAGAGGCACTGGGGTCCTGGGGGCACTGATTTCAGCAGGTAAAGCAGAGTCTCTGTGATGTGATAGCAGCTGTGGGCTGGTGGCTGGATTGCAATTTATCTTCTTCAAGTCTGCATCTCTCTCTGAGGTTCTCCCTGCTCTCTCTCCTCTCTTGAAGAGTGATGCCATGTTTCCAACTCTTCTTTCAGCAAAGGGACAATTACAGACTCCAAACACAGCTGATGAACAAATGTGTGGGTTTTTCTAGCATGGACCATCTTGTGAGGGAGAGAGGAGAAGCTGTAATCAACACATTGAGAATTCAACCTTGCTCCCCAGTCAGCCTCATGTGTCTGTCTCACATTGCTCCATGTGCTTATGGGCAGCAGGAAACCAGAGGGAGAATGTAAATGAAACATTTGATTAACTATTCCTTTCTTTCTGACTGTAATGGAATCAGCATGCAAATTCCATTCCAAATTTTATTTTTTTGCATTGACAGTGTAACTACACAAAAAAATATTATGATCTTCTGCTGCCAAGTGCAACTGAATGAATTATTCTGAAGCATTCTGATGCCTGTCTTTGTCACAGTCTCCTATTTCAGTCCCTGTCATGCACTGTGCCTATCATTCATTATAGTTGATGGGTTGAGGGCAGAAAGGTGTCTCTTGCCTTGTTCTCTGGAGAATTTTGTCTTGTCTGTCTCACCTTCAATCACTGCTAATAGCTCTGCTGGAACACATTCAAGAAGGGGCTGTGAATAGATGATGAAAATATTTCACAGAGCAGTTAATATTTTAATAGCTAGTTTTAAAAATGAATTTGCTGGAGCAGACCAAAATTAAGATTGCTTAGAGAGATTTTTCTTAGAAGCCTCTTAATTAATTTTTTTATTGTTATTAATCTTTAAGCCCTTTGCATTCTTGTTACATTTTTCCTGTGAACTGCCATGAAGGATTGGGTTTTACTTTGATTGACCAATGACCATTTATCTTATGAATTCATTAGGATGATTTACTGTTCAGCAAACACTGTGTTGGGGGAGAGAACAAAGTAGCAGCACAGCTATAGGATTGTGTTTTGTAGGATGCTTTCACAACCTTTCAACTGCTGCCTCTACCTTGATTTTTAAGCACATTATGGCTGGGTTTGTGGCAGGCTTCCTGTCACTGTTCTGATGTCCTGCAAAGGTCATAGTGAAGGAGTGTGACACAGTTCATCATTTTGGCACCATTGAGGAGCTCAGTGGCACACAAGTGGAATTGGTGGACTGTTCCTAAGGATTTTTATATTATATTTGCTGTTGTTTTCTTGGATTTTCTGTCCTCTCTGTTCCACTAGAATGTCTATCAGAAAAGACAGAACTAAAATTCTTGTCCAAGAATTTAATAAATACTGTAGTGTGTAAATGTTTCTAATTATTTCTGTGAGTATTTTTTCAACAACTATAATTAATTGTATGAAGTAAGAGATATATTTGGGTATCCTTATGTTTCAGTCAGCTGTACAAATAAGTATCAAATGATCAAGTATCAATAAAAGGAGAGACCTCTTGACATCAATAGTTTTTACAGCTTGCTTTTATGTTGTTGTCATTTCTATAAGCATACTGGATACAGACTTTTGGATTACAACAAGGGGTTATAAACTCATTGCTGAAACAAAGGCAGGCATCTCTGTTGATATTAGTATAACCTGGATTTAATTTGATTTTGTGTCTACATCCCACAGTTTTTTCAGAAATAGTAAAATGTGATTGTGCAAGAACTGGATCAGAAGGATGGTGTTAAAACCTGGAGTGAGACAGAGAAACGGGCTCCATACCTGGCTGTACTGCAGGCTGTCTTTGGAAGGGTGGGCAAATCATCCTGTATGGCTTTTGCAAGATATATCCTCTAGAATACATATCCTTTGGGACACCAAACAGATTGAAGACTCATTCCTCCTGTCCCTCTCTGTTCACAGTCTCAACTTGAGATGCCCTTGGCTCAGTGTGATTGTCTTCTCAATATCAGGAGGCACAATGACAATAATGCATACTTTCCAGAATCATATGCAGAAATTAAATCTGATTTGAAGAAACTAAAGGTACTAGAGATGATTTTTCAGATGATATCAGTGATGAAAGTAGCAATCTCCTTCGTTATTTGCTGTGATTTTTTAGAATTTAATTGCTTTGGCACAAACACTACATGTTGAAGCCTTTCTAAATTCACTGATTTAAGTGCTACCCTTTCACACTGTTTTTTCCCCTGGGATTAGATTAGGATTTGTTTGAGAAGAAAACAGAGCATTTTGGAGCTAGACTTGATGAAATCATTGTCTGCAACTGTCAAGACAAAAATGACTTGAAGACAGATCATCTTGTTATGGGAGGCTTGCTTCAGCAGTCTGGAACTTACAACCAATTTAGTTATGTCAAGGCATGAAACCACCTTTTCAGTCAAGACCAGGTATGAAATAGTAAATGAAGCATGTTTTACCAGATCTTAATGATGACTATTTTTAATTAGTTGCAGAAACATGCAGTAATTACGTTAAATGCTGAGGAGCTCAGAGATTAAAATATTCACTTCACCACTAATGGAAATGCTAACTGACCCTTTGCTCCCAATGTCACTGAATTTCAAGCATCTATGAATGTTGCAGTCCCTTTGCTGGCCTGTCACTGAAAGTTGTGCTGCAAGGCACACCCAGTGAACTCTGGCTGCTCGTGGGCTTTTGGGTCCTGAAGCTGTGAAAATATGAGGTAGCTCTTCTAAATAATTACTTCTAAATAATTGCTTGGTGTATCAAACAATTCTTTCTCTTTCTCTTCCTCTTCTTTCTCAAAAACCTTGTATCTGTTACATCCAGCTGACACAGAAAACAAGGCTTTGATTAGCACAGAAAAACGAGGATTCTGCCCTGTATGGATAATGGAAGTGGTGCCTGGGTTTATGCTTATCTAGATTTAAGAGTCATTAAATCATTTTATCTTGTCATGTGAACTTATCTAAGAGAATTTCATTCAGAGGGACATAGGCAGAGGTTACAATCTCTGGAAAGCACCAGACCATCACTTCCAGCATCTTCCACCCCAATTTCTAATCTCACTAATGGAATTGTGACCATTCCAGCTCTTGTGGAGCTCAGAGCTGGAAGATTGAAGAAATTCATATTTCAACTATGGGCAATACTCCTTCTATTCTGATTCCATTGGAAGAGACTTAAAATGAGTTATTCTTATCCTTTTCCATTAAGCATTCCTCTGCTTAGTAGCATAAATGTAATTAAGATTGTGTGCCTTATGACTCTTTTTAATGGAATTAGACCCCATGACTCACTGGGGCATTATCTGAAGAACGTCTCCCATGCAAAATGACTCAATCACTAAGATTGCTGTCTGGCAGCATGCCAAGATATTAGGACCCAAAGAGCTAGCACTTAATCTGATTCAGGGACATCTTTAATATTTTTTTGAACACACATGCAAGCATATTCCAAATATCTTTCCCTCCAAAACAGAAGTTAAGAATTTATTTCAGGCACACTCTGCACTCTGAGATGTCTTACAACATTATTGATCCTTTTAAAGTAATTGAATTTAATTCTGAAACATTTTGCAAAATTTCAGATGAAAAAGTAGTGCATACGAATTAGGACAAAGTTCAGGGCCATGAGGAGGTCACTGAGCACTCAAGGCTGCAACTACTGGCACTTTCATTTGTTTAGCCATTTTCCCTTTTTTTGCTCTCTTGATCTCAAGATTGAGTAAAAGAATTGGGTCAGACTAAATATCCCATTCTTAAATCCCCACCATTACATTTAGTAAAAAAATGATTAGGAAAATGTGATGGGAAGCAGCAAGCTTTCTTGGTTGATGGCAAGTTGAACCTGAGTCAGCACTGCCCTGGCAGCCAGGGGGGCCAGCCCTGTCCTGGGGACACCAGGGACAGCATCACAACCAGGCAGGGAGGGGATTGTCCTGCTCTGCTCTGAGCTGGGGCAGCCTCACCTCCAGTGCTGGGGCAGCTCTGGGTAACACAACACAAAAAAGATCTTAAGGTATGAGAAAGTGTTCAAAGGAGGGGACTAAAGATGGTGGAGGAGAAGCTGTATGAGGAAGAGCTGAGGTCACTTGGTCTGTTCATCCTGGAGGAGACCTCACTGAAATCATCAATATCCTCATGAGAGAAGACACATCAGATGTCTTCTCTGTGGTGATCACTGATAGGCCCCCAGGAAAAGGTGTGAAGCTGAGTCAGGGGAGGTTTAGGTTGGATATCAGGAAAAGTTTCTTCACCAGAGGGTGTTTGGACACTGCAACAGGCCCCCAGGGAAGTGGTCCCAGCACCAGCCTGGCAGAATTCAAGAAGCGTTTGAACAATGCCCCCAGACACAGGGTGTGACTTCTGGGGCTGCCCAGGAGCTGGACTCAATGATCATTGTGGGTCCCTTCCAACTCAGAATATTCTAGGATTCTATGATTCTTGTAGTATCTCTTTCACATTCTGAACATTCTTGGTCTCAAGGCTGTTTATGTTTAAAATCTCCCAGTGGATTAATCTTCCCTGAACTGGTTCAACCATTTTTGCTCCCACTTTAATTTTCTTTGGCACTCAAAATGCATTTATGTACTGTGCCAAATTCTATGCCATTTCTTAGTTTAAATCTTGTCTTCCAGTGAAAGGAGAAGAAATAAGCTATAACCATATTCTTAAAATCAGTCTTTTCTACCTGAGATGATATTTGCATAACAAAAGCCCAATTTTCAAGTGTGATGATTTGTTACCAAAAGCCAATGGAGTAAAGAGGAAGTGCAGGTTCTACCTGTATCTCTGCAGAGGTGTTGGATATGACTTTATCCAGTTGTAGGTATCTGGCCAAGATTTTAGTGTGCTCTTCTTATTCAAATTATTGCACCAATTTGTTATTTCTCAGTTCATTGCCAGAAAGCTGATATTTTCTCCTTATAAAAGGAAGAGAGAATAATTATTAAATTAATGTCATTAATCATTATCAAAATAGCTTCTATCAAGTATAAAATTTCTCATGGTGATAAACAGTTGATGCGCAAGAATCTAATGATACCTATTCAGTGATCGTGCAAGATCCTTTTAATTGCTGAGTTTTCCCACATGCTGATGCTGAAACTGTACCACAGTCTAAAAAGATATTAAATCAGCAGCAAAACTTTCTAGAAAAGATGTTTTATGAGGGTTTAATGTAAGCAGCAAGTGCATGGATACAACTTTAATATCTCAGTTCAAGAAAACACTGTCTGCTGCCTATTACATGTGTTCTAGGATGTGTGGTTGATGTGCTGCACCAATAAATACTCACCTACAGACCCATCTGAAACTTGAGACTGCCAACCTCTGTAGGTGTTAAGCTTATCCACTGCTGAGATAGAATTCACATGGCAAGTTGTTTTGTGCTCCAAGTAAATACCAATAGAGTTTAAAATAGTAATAATTGTTAAATTCTGTCTTAGCAACCTTTTGTTCAAGTCAGTGAATGAAATATGTCCTTTCTGAAATAGACAGGTCCATGGACCTCAGTGGGGCCAGGCTACAATACATGGCTTGTAGAATTAGTTGCCTGTAGATAAGACCCGTAATATTTAAAATGTTTCAGAAAAAAAAAGGTGGTATTATTATTTCTGATTTATAAATCAGGAAACTAGGGCCACCAAGGTGAATGACTGACAATTCCCCACTCTTAGCCATGAGCTTTTCTGGCTCCTTAGGTGGAGAGTCAGAGGCATGGTTGTTCAAAATAATGTCTGAAGCAACACACAAGTATAAAATATTTGAAAATTTCACCACTTGGCCCCAAAACTGCAGGGAGCCAGCTATCTAACACAGGGTCATTTGTTTTTTTTTACTTCATGACTTTACAAAATGCTTTGGGTATCTGTGGATAAACAGTCTAATCAGTGAAAACTTTTAATTGCTTTGAATGAAGCAGCCATCTGAACACATTAAAATGAGTGAGTGGTTAAGTGATTATGGATGCATTTACCCACAAATGCCTTTGCCAACAAGCTATGATTAATTTTGTTTTCAACCTATGTTTTGACTTAAACCCTTTATTTGAGAGCTCATAATAACTGCTAGTATGAACATTTCTTAGAGTAAGTATTTAATTTTCTGAACCAATGGGGATGTCAATAAGGTAACCAGAATCTTGGTTAATCAGGGGGCAGCTACACATGTGATAAAGGATCTTTCCATTGACCTTTGACAACTTTTTCTGTATTGTTCCTTACCAAAGGGGTAAATGGGAAAAGTCAAAGTTCTGCTATTGAAATGCTGGACCTCCAAGTTATGACTCTTCTTTTGGGCCAGTCTTGGTGAGCCAAAGCTTCCTATGAACTGTGCTGAGGGATGCTGCTGAGTGCTCCATCTGCCCTCCTTTATTCTCTGCTGCCAGTAAAGCAATACAAAAGACATATTGTATGCTTTCAGTTAAGTGGAAGAGATATATTTGGGGAAAAAAAAAATCAAAAAAAGAAAGAAAGGAAATGCATCTTTCAATTATGAGAACTTTTAAAATATAAGGAAGAGAAAATAAATTTCCCTCACTGTAAGGTCCTCTCACAGTCAAATTTTTGCCTTCCTGAAATATATATGAATATTAATTTCTCTTTTCCTCCTTCTTCTTCTGTGCAGCACATGGTCTTCTCTTGCAGAAATTAGTCTGGTGTATCTTCAAAAGCTGAACTTATCTGAACAATGTCTATCAATCTGACAGATACACTGCTTTATTAAATTACTTAAAGACACTGACAAAGTCCATAACTATGAATCTTAATCTTGAGGATTTCAATTCTAATTTGTACAATGTCTTCCACTAGATTAGCACAGAGAAAAGATAAAGTGAAAAGCTGACTCTGTGTATAAACTAGACAGAGCACAGTAAAGCCCAAAATCAATAAAAGCAGCAGAAAGTCTGCTGCTCTCCTTTAGACATTTGCTTATGGAGTGAAGGCATTTTTATCATCAAGTTACCTGGATCACAAAGCAGACTTTATTTTATAAGGGATTTTCCTTTTCAAGGAAGAATAATTTTGTTGTGGAAACAGTAGCTTTCTTATTTTTCTCCTTAGCAGAAAAAAGGCACAACACATTTATAAATATAATAATAAATTCTTGTGATGCATTTTGAATCTTCCTAAGAGAAATTCCACTGATGGAGAAAGGGAGTATGCAGTTTCCAGGTACTGGTGAGCCAGAAAAAACCTCCTTTCGTGTGGGAATTTCAAGACCTCTTTGTCATTAGGGCATTCAAACATGGTATTCTGTGTAGTGACTGAAAGCTTGAAATGCCATTGTATTTTTTTTCCTTAGAACTAGTTGGATCCTCCTGTTTCAATTAGTGACTACTGTCAGTTGTTGTCCCACATTCCCTCATTAAAGAACCTGGCTCTGTCTCTTGTCTTCTCTTAACTTTTGGAATATTGCTGCTAGGTTCCCCCCAGGATGTCTCTTCTCCAGACAAGAAAGTGACAGAGATGTATTTGAGACATAATTCACATTTGTGAGTCAAGTCCAACACCAAATCGTTTGTTCTATTGCCATCCTTACAAAAAGACATCAGTGAAAATGAAGTTTCATTTTGCTGAAATAAATGCCGACGTTGAAAGCCAAAGCATTAATGCATTTAAAAAAACCCAAACAAAACCAAACTCCACTTCTTTATATAAATATATTCTGGGGAACAGCTTGATAAGCAATGCTAAACTGAGGCTTAAACACACCTTAAAACGATGTAGTCTCTAGTAAAAATGGCTTTTTAAAGCAATAGTAATCTTATTCTTTCCACATCTGTGAACAGAACTCCTACCTAAGCCAGAAGTCAAGCATTACTAAATTTGTGTTCCCTTGAAGAGGGAATTTGACTTCTCAGTAGTAGCCTTCACAATGAAGACACTTTTACAGTGACTGCCCCTGCACAGGCATTGTGCTTTTTGTGCTATTTTTTCTATAATTTACAAGTCAATAAGAATTTCCTTTTTCCATTTTTGACACCAAGACAGTGACTCAAAGTCACCTGCAGGTTCAGAAGATACTCTATGTACTTGGATACACTTGTAGTGCAGGAGTTGTTGCAGAACTTTTTTTGGATAAATTACATTAGAGAATAAGCTTTATTTATTTGATTACATTGCCATAGTGGGACAAGCATGAGCAATTTAGAGTATTAAACTGAGGCTGCACAGAAATGTGAGAAGTCTATTTTGGGCTCTCAAAGTTTCATTCTTTTGATAAGAGAGTATCTTGTGCCAAATGAACATTGGAGTGGCCTTCTGATTACTTCAAATGCACACAGTAATTTCATTATGGCAACCTTGAATGCAGAGTTGTATCAGTTCCTTACAGGCTGACTCATCTCTGCTACACTCTGTTACTCCAAAAAGGGTCAAATTTCCACTTCTTACTTATTTATCCCCTACACAGAATTCCCACGGGCATCTAAACCACATATGGTTTTGAGACACAACAGATTTTGGGCAATACCTTTATGAAGTATTCAATGGCCAAATTAAAAGATGCAATGTCTTTAATTTCATTATTTTGGATTTACCTTGGCATACAATAGCCTGGAGGGCAATGCTGTATTGGAAGATTCCCTTTTGATTTCCCAGAGGGAAAAGAGGGTACAGATGTTGTTTCAGGCACTCTGCAATACTCTTGTTTGGCCATGAGGTATTTGACCTTGCTGGTGCACTGAGCACCATGACTGCAGTTTCTGAGCACAAGATAAGGAATTTACACATTTCTGTTATGTCTGCCAGCCATGACTTAATCATGAGTCATATCTTGTAGTTTTGTACAGACTGAAGAAAGGTGCCACTGTGCCTGCCATTTATAAATAAATCTGCAGTTTGCACCGAAATGATGTTCTATAAAGTTTGAGCAGCAGTAACTTTTTTCAATTAAACTGGAAACATACTGTATGAAATGTTTGACATTAAATAGAAGGGGAAAAGTGGCTCCAGAGTTGTAATTCATTACCTGTATATAAACCAATCTGAAGGAATTATGTAGCACATCTTAGACAATGTGGGTGTAACAGGCAGAGCACCACCTATCATCTTGATGCTGCATGGGAAAGGTCACAGTTCAAAAAGGATATCTCTGAGAATATTTGGTAAGTCAGTCACAGTACTGACCACTTCATCTGCTTGACTATGTCTAGAGCTGGGGTCATCACCCTCTTTTCCACCTACATGTGAGTTTAACTGAGACTTAACCCTTCCTGTGCCTTGTTAGCAATATTGAGGGATGTCATGTACAAAACCTGTGTGGCAGTGTGATGTCCAGAGCTCTCACAGTGCCCCTAGAGCAGTCAGTGGCTTCTTCAGGGCTTTCCACCTTCCAGTAAGAGCAGAGTGATTGTGCTTCAACACCCAAATCCATGCCATTGTCTCTCTTTCCCCCCAGCAGTCTATACCTGCTCATATAATGGTCTGCCCCAGCTCTTTGGGAGGAGCCAGGGTTGCCTCCTTTGCCTTGGGAGCCAGAGGCTGATATTTGCTTTCAAAGAGCTGGTTGGTGGTATGTTATTATGAGGCACCTCATCTCTGTTGTGGAAGTTGTGTTTGTTGATGCTTTACTTGATAATTCTTTGAGTTTGGACAATAGAAATTGCACTGGGGAGTGGCAATCTGTTTGCATTAGGAAAAAGTAAACAATCTACTTGACTTTTCTAATTGTTCTAGACTTTTTTTTTGTTTTTTTTTTTTTTTTCCAAGACTGTGCTGTTTTTAATATGCTACCTTCTGGCCATTTTTCTGCTTTCAGAGAGCAAATTTCAGAGAAAGAATCATCCATCTTGTTCTGAACCTGCCAGAATGCTGTAGACAGCTATGCTACCTGATGTTTATAGGGCAAGATTGAACCATTGATTTTTCACATGAAACTCCCCATTGCCAGGAACAAATTGTAGTGAGGTAAAGCTAATGGCATAACTGCAGCCCTTACAGGTGAACAAGACCTGGTTCACCTGGCATTCTGTTTTGTTCTACAATCTCTGATGAAAGCATTTCTCTGTTAGTATGTATTTTCTTTAACTTGCTTTCCAACTGTTTGTAGTAAAGCAGTTGAGAGAAAAGTGTCTCAGCTATATAAAATGCAGCAAATGGGTTACTGCTATTCTCATCTATGACAGATTAATACATGAAAAAATTACTTAATGATTTTTTTTTTCCCTGTGCCAATTCAAACCTCTGACACTTGCAATTTCTATAATTCCTTTGAGAAAGAAACTTGGGCTGGAAACTGAGTTGCTTCAGGGTGAGATTGTAAACAGCTGCTCCTATGTCTCTGTGCAAAAATGGTTTTTAATCACTGGTGATTTCTTAAAGTTGAGCAAGGGAAATGAGGTTGGCTGACTGAATCCTATGCTTGATATACAAATGGAGTTCCCACAATTCCCACTCTGATTTGTAAAAAAATTATCTTTAGGAGAAATGGAGGAATGTGTGCCAAGGATGAAGCTACATTCTTCATGTTTAGAACAGCTGGTGATCCTAGCAACTCCAGATGATAAATTATATTTCCTGCTCTGTAGGGCCATGAGTAGATTTAACCATCTTTCTACAAAAAACATGGGAGTTTTCTAGCACTTCTGGGCATAGGTGTGATAGCAAAATAAGTCTATTGAAGACCAGAGCTATCATGTATCACAGAGAGAAGCCTGTGGAAAGCAACAAGCATAAAACTGGGCAAACCCAATCCCCACTTTTCACTCAAAATACTAATCTATAATCAATGCCAGCAGAAATGTAAGACAATGTAAATTAATTATTTACTTTAAATAGAGAATTTCAAAATAGAGAGCTACCAACCATGAATGAGGCATTCTCTTGGAAAACAGAAAGCTTGCAATGTGTGTTTTGCTTTCCCAGCAGCTTCTAATAGAAACTTCGAGACCACATTCAACTAGAAAGAGATTGAACTCTTCCCCCTTAAGGTTTTGCTGCAGATATTCCAAACTTTGCACCCACAAAATGATAGATACCCTCAATTATGGTCAGGGAATGTTTTCATAGTAATCTGTAAATAGTTTTATTACTATGTGTGTTACTGGGAGTATTTTTCACTGCTAAATCATAATTATTTCCTTCTGTTTTCCAGTATTCTAGTAATTTTTGTGTTCTGTCTTCATTCTAACTTCCCTGCCACTCACTGCAGGGATTCATTTCACAATTTTATTTAATTAAAACATTCCTATTACTTTTCATATTTTTCCCCAGGTCATTTGTGCATATTGATGCAAAATTTGGACAGGGAAAGAAAGTGTTTTGAATACCTTCAGCTCAGGGCATGGGAATAAAATACATAACCATGCTGGCTTTTAATGGACTAGCTGATTTTTTTCCATGTGAAAAGTAGGGTACTGTGATTCTGCTGTGTAGTGTTGAGTAAATTCTCCTGGCAGAATATACTCCTAGGCTCTCATGAATTATCCCTTAGTGGCACTGAACATCTGCTGAGGTTTCTTTTGATCCCCCTGTTTCTCTTTTTGCAAGCCTATGAGAGAAGCAGCTTTCTTGTTTTATGAGATTGGAGTCTGATTTCTCCCTTCAGGGAAGAACCATGTGTTTCTGCATCAGCATGCCTGAATGATTGCCATGTTTTTGTCTTACTCTCAGGATACCCTCACAGAGTCTGGCTTGCACCATGGACAAATGTGGAGGGTGGAAGACTGAAAGATGATTTTTTTCAAGGCCTGATCACTTTTGGGCTGCCAGTGGTCAGCATGGTTAGCTGTGTGTCTGGGAGTGGATGGTGGCAATCACTTGTTGCTTTCAGAGCTTTTCAAGGCCTCTGTGTACTATCTGAACACAACAGTAAAAATGACAAAGAAAGATTAGCTGCCTTTGAATTTGTCTGTATATTTTCCTGCTTTAAACCTGTGAAAGTCTCAGGACCTCTGGGAAGAGAGATATCAAAACTGTCCTGCTTAAACAATCAACTTTGAAATTTAGTACACACTTTGTAAATATACATTTGGAAAATGACAATAAAGAGTAAGGATCTCATGAATCTCATCTTGCATCTAATGCACTATCTGGAAAGCTTCCATTGTGTTTAAGGAAGATGAAATTGAGTTGCTGCTTTGAAATGGGATTGTCTCAAATAAAGAGTAAGAATATGTAGCTTATGAATACAAAAAGTTGTTTCTGAATGAGGAACTGTGGTAGAGGAGTTATGCATGGTGGGTGGAGGGACTGGGAATTTAAAATGTCTAATGTGTCTGAATTGGATTGTCTGTACAGAGTGAAAGCAGAAGGGTGTGCTTTATTCTGTATTGGTCCTCTCTTGTGCACTGAACACCAAAATACTGCTTTGGATTACAGGCAGATGTCAGTCTTTTTCCCTGCTAATCTTCCCTGTAAATCTGCTTTTTCTTTTCTTACCTTGTGAATAAATTAAAGGCATCCTCAATACTCAATATATTTATTGATACTTGTATCAATCAACTGGGAGAAAATAGAAAATTATCACTTGCAAAATTTGCAGGTGACCTCAAGCTACTGGATACATCAGCAAAGAGAGGGACAAGCTAGGCAACCTGCATGAGTTGGATTGTTCTGTGAGTGGGTTGGTCTGAGCCATTGGCCTTTGAAGACAACTGAAGACTGGATTTTGAAACAAAGAATGTAGATCTCACTTTTGAGATGGACACTGCTATGCTGACCCTGAGAAGGTCATAGGAGGGAGGCACAATTAGCAGGATTGGCATTTCCATTGAGGCAGTTAGCCAAAGAGCTGGTGTGACCTTGGGAGGTATCAGCAAAGGAACAGGTAGGAGGAAAGGCAGGGTGTCAGTGTCATGGCAAGGCCATCACTGGAACCCTTCAGCTCTGAGGTCCTAATTTTGAGAATTCTTCTGAAAAGCTTTTCAAAGAGTCTAAGCTGTAGTCTGGAGAACAAGTAGAAACCTGAACAAATTACCTTAAATTATTCAAGTTGCAGATGTGATTTCCTCATGGCCTACAGATACTTACATGTAGGAAAAGCTTCAGAAAAGCAACAGCTATTTAATGCAACAACAGAAAACTCAGGACTGGCATCTTTGCTAGGCAAATAAAAATTTTAAACAAGTTGCACATATTTTAAATGTTGAATATGCCTATCTCCTGGAGCAATTCAAGGTAGATGTGGTGTATTCCCACTACTAGAATTTTGGGAAGTCTGGCTGGACATATTTCTGAAATATTTGATTCAGATTCAGCCAGAGTTCAGAGATAATATGGAGTACAATAGGTGAAGTTTGGGTTCCAGGGTTTAGACTAAAATATCAATGGCTCTTGCTGAATCATGAATTGATGAAATGTTTAAAGATGCCCTGTTTTAGTGAAGAGGGACACTGTCAGCATCACTGACTGTGCTGAGAATGTATTATCACACACTGGTTAATATTTCAGTATTATTGGACCTTTTAGTCAGGGAATCTGCACATTTTTGGATATGTGACTTGGGACATGAACCTCTCCCTTTTTTTGGTCACTCTGTCACTCTGCTATCTCATCTGGATGACAAGAGGGGCCATTACCTGGTAGAAGCTTCACCCCATGGTGGAGCAGAATCCCAGCAGGAGTTTGCCCACCTCCCCTGTAGAACAGGAATTGCTGTGTCTGCATCAGCTGTCCCCTCAGCCCCCCACACATCCCCACATGGCCCTGCTTGTTCACCAGCTCTGCTCTGATGGCTTCATGGGGAAAAGGAAGATTGCTGCCACTTGAGGCTGGGAAGAGGGAAAAAAGCAAACTGTATGGAAGACTGTGCAGAGAGCTCAGTCCAGCTCTGGTGAGGGGGAATGGGGAGGAAGAACAGGTGGAGGCACAAGAGAGCAGCCAAGGCTTGGGCCAGTCTGTGCAGCAGTCCTGGAGCCTGCATGCAAACCAGCTTGTTTAGCACCTTGTAACTCTGTTATCATTCAGTAATTGTAATGGGGAGACAAGACCTAACAAAAGGAATTGGAACATTCCTAAACCTCAACAAGTCCTGGAGGAAGATGCATGCATATGAAACAGTCTGGCAGGAGGAAGACCTTTAAATCAGGCTGGAATGAGTTGTGGAGCTTTCAGGAATAGCCTGCTTGGATGCAGCACCCAAAGCTTCTCTGCTGGGCTGGTGTGCAGCCTGCTAACCTGATCTTAGCTCAGATCTTGGCCCAGCTGAGAAGATCTGGACAGTGACAGGGACTGAGGATCTCAGCTATGGGAACAGCTTGGTCACAACTGATGTGCAGTGGTTGCAAGGAGAATGAAGCAGCTCCCAAAGTTTTATAGAGTTAATTAAACACATGGACAAACTTTCCTGACCTTGGTCAGAGGTCTTTAAACACCAAAACTTACTCAAGGTTTAAATACATCTCAACACAGAGTCTGAATGCCTTGATTCAAAGAGCTTCCCAGTAAACCAGAGCATAGAAATTATGTCCCTACCCAGAAACAAATTATGTTCACCTTGTAATTTGATTTTGTTGATATGTTTTGCAGTTATCTCCTCTGGCTCTGAGTCATTACTCGTAGTGGAAATACTGACACATGTAATGGCTCAAAGCAGCATGTGGAAACTTTCCACTCCTCCCTCTGTCTCTGCTCACCAGGACTCATTCACTCACACATTGTCTTTCAGCAGCAGAAAAACTGAATTAGATGCTTATAACATGGGGTATTAGTGGGCACCTAGAAAATGTTGATAAAGTTCTTCTCACACTAGTAATGGTGATTCTTAGCCAGAGTGAATGCTCACCCATGTTAAGCAAGGATGAAAAGCTTCTGAATGCTGAGGCTTTTCAGCAGTGCTTTTCTGGTGGCCTTATTTTGTTTTACTTATTCCATTCTCTCTGAATTCCTACTCCAGCTTCTCAGCAGATAATGCAGATTGTTAGCAGGGATCTCACTGGGGCTACACATGTAACTTTTTCTTTGCAATCTGAAAACCTGGAAGAAAGATAAAGGTCCCTAGCACTTTCTTGCAAAGCAGATAAGGAGCAAAGAAATGGATTCAGTTGAAAAGTCCCAAACCTAAAAACAGTGTTGTTACAAATCAAGCCACAGCCATTCTGCTACCTCTGTAGGCAGAACCAACTTTAAAAATTGACCAAACTGCAAAAAAAAACCAAAAAAACTAAGCACTGCTTGTTTTTTAATTTAGAGGTGCTGCTTTCCTTAAGTTTCAAGTTGTAGTTGATGCTTACTTTCAGTGTTGATTTTAATCAGTTTGTGACTCTTCAGTGTCAAAGCTAACTAGACTACAGTAAAGGCTAATGCTGTTTATCAGCATCTTACTAAGAAACAGAAAATAAAGCCCTTCTCTAAAATTACATGATCTCCAAAAAGCAATGTTTTTGTCCACATTTATTGCTGAGACTGCGCATGGAAAGTAGTCCTTTGTATTGAGAATTATATAGTTCTGTAAAAACAAAGAAAATACTGACTCCTGAAAACATTCTAATTATAGTATTAAAATTTAAAATTCTAATTATGCCCTGACTCCTAGGAGCAGTACTTGAAGCTATATTCATAAAAAATACTTCTGACTCATTACCAAGAAAGACTATTGCAGTACAACAACCTTTTTTTTCTGCTGAGTAGAGGGAGATTGAGAAAGCATTTAGATCCAGAAAATCCTGCTCCCCTACCTGATGATTTGCCATGGCTGCTGTGCTGACTGACAGTTCACATCTTTATTACTGCCTGGGCTCAGCAGGAAAGAAACTTCTCAGGTGACCATCAGGGAGATAGAAAAGGGTCTTTTTCTGCCTATATTCCTCCAAAGGGCTTGATTTCATAGCCTTTTTATTAAACTCATAACATGTTCTCCCAGATATTTTTAAAAATGCAGTCAGGACTACAATTTTTTTCTTTTTATAACATAGAAGAAGTAGGTATGATGTTTATTTTTAATTATATTGCCAGTGATTGAATCGTTTGCTAACAGATGGGAGGTTTTCTGCATTTTGAGCACTTCCCCTTCAAGCCAGAGAAGGTTTACATCTTCGTATTCTATCTCCTAGGAGAAGCTCTGATTAAAATATTAGGCTACATGTCACCTGCTGGAAACAGGTCACTTCACTAAAAATCCTCTGGAAGATCCTCTGGGTGGGGAGGAAGAGGCTCTGTGGCTGTGTCCAGGACAAACACCAGACCTGGTGGACAGCTCCAAGGCTTGGATGAAACAGCAAAGACTGAGGACTTGAATTTTGGGGGGATCTGGGCCAGCACTACTGCTGGTCTGTATTTTGCTTGGTTTCAGCAGGAACTGGAGTCTTTTTTAGCTTGTCTGTTTAATATTGTTGTTTTACATGTCAATACACTTGATCTGTACCATTTGTACTTTGCAGCTTGGAAGGAACTGTGTGACTTAACAGCTGGAGGACACAGTAAATCTTTAGGACTTTAAAAGCACCTCTGAAAGAGCTCAAAAGTCCAAAGGGGAAAAGTAGCAAACCTTTGACTCTTTGAACCAAAAAATTATACCTTGATGAAGTAAAGATCTGGCAAAACACACAGAGACAGGGAATTAGATGGGGGAGTTGGAAATGCTGAAGATTAAAATGAGAAAGTGGAAAAGCAGAAAGGGAGAGGGTGAGGGGGTAGCTGATACCAAACACTGATGGTGCAGACTTCCTTTTGAAAACGCTTTTTTAATTGTCAAAGCTGTAGCAAGCATCTTTTTTTTTATTTATCCTCTAGATACTTTACCCTAGAAGTTTTATTTAACACCATAATTACATAATTTTGTGCTCAGTTAGCTTTATAAGCCTCAGTGGAGGATCATGAGCATCCCTTTCACACAACCCTGCATTTTTCTGCTGTTAATTTAATGCTTGTGAAGAGCCCATAAATTTGTATTGATCTTTTTTTCTCCTTGCAGACTTCAACCACATTAGTATATGGAACAGATGGGAGTCTTTAACTCATTAGAGGGAGCCAGTTTAATACTGATCCCATCAATCTGTTCTATTTTTGCCCTGGAGACAGAAGTTTTTCTGTGAGAGTGCAGTTATGTGCAGCTGCTGGTGTGTGTGCACCTAGATGGCAGGTTCTGGAGCTGCTGAGGCAGAACAGAAGGAAGCAGGAACATTGCAGAGTAGATGCAGAAGAGACATTCTGGCAAGCAGAAATCATAATTCTAATGAATTTATAATCACAGTGCAGCTACTTAAGAAAAAACAGGAGTACACAATCACAGCTTGATGTGGTTCAGAGTTTGACCTGTTCATGTTTAAAAAAGCCACACCAATTTTACTGATAAAGGCTCCACCTCCTTTACATTTAATCATTCTTAGACTGAAAATGCTCTAGAGTGTTTTCTGCTTTAGGGCTCTTCTGAAACTGTAACTTTTGGATGGTTTTAAGAACTGATTTGAATCAGTAAAACAGGAAAATGTGTTCTTCTGTGATTACCAGATTCCTTCCATCAGGTTAGCTTTCTTGTTCTTTTGTTTTCATTGCTGAGTCTGTATTTCTGAAAGATTAGTGTATGAACCAGCAGGAAAAGCATCACCTGAAAGATTGCCACAAATAATGCACAAATAACTCACAAAAGAGTGAGGAAAAAATATGACATTAATTTATTAAACAAATCTATTTTTTGCAATGACAGTAGCTTCAATTCTAGTAATTATCACAGTGTACAATATAATAATATTTTTTTCTGCTTAATTTGGGAATCTCTCTTGGAAAGATGGCTGAAATATGGGGAAACTGCATATACTGGAAAAAATAGAGACTGGGTTTTACAACTTTATTTCAAATCAAGACTGTGGTCCTGAAAACACTGAAAACACATCCAATGACTGCTAATTTGAGCAGCAAGTAAAAGTTGCACTAGTGGTATTGGATGTGCATAGGAATGTATAATGCTAAAAAAACATGACTAGAGAGTACATTTGATTTGTTTTAAAGAGATATTTTAGTCTCAGAAAAACAGTAAGAAAAATAGTAGGTATCATCCAAGATAGAAATATTTATAAACTGGACAACAGGTACATTGTGTGGTTTTCTTCCTATGTTTCTAGTTGGTAGGAACAGGCCCAGAAAAATAGATCCTCTTTCTTCTAGAAATTTTTCTTCTGTTACTTATCATGTAACATGGCACCACAATAATGTCAGTATTTCCCAATGCCAGCCAGATGGTAATTAATTCCATACCAGCAACTAATTATGGTGCCTTAAGCTGCATCTCCATCTCTCTTTACTTTTGTCCTCCAAAAGAGCTGTTCTACTATTTCCTGAAAGTTCAGTTTGTTAACTTTTAGGCAAATTATCAAAGAAGACAATGTAATTTCAGGTTATAGACTGTAGTAAAGAATAAACTGCAGGATCAGATAAATTCCTACTCCAGATTTCAAAAAACAAATAAATGTATAAGAATGATGCAAACATTTCCTAAATGTGTGTTTGATGAAAAGAATATATGTAAATTGGTGGTTTCAGACTTTCTAATTGCTTAGTGAAAAGGCCTTGTAAATATAAAAAATTTGCTAATATTAATTTCAGCTTCTTTCAAACTGGAATTTGTTAGTAACTTATTTGTTATTTATATTGTTTTCTTTAAATAAGATAAAGTAACAGGTGAAACATGAGACTATTAGTCATTTTAACAATGAGGTTTGTAACTGGCCATTACAAATCCAAACAAATGTTTATGTCCTCACAAAGGAAAAAAAACACAGCACAAAACTTAGTCAAGGATAGAATTAACTAGCAGACAGCCTAATTTTTTTTTGTATCTATCAGTCAAGCAGATAATCAATAAAACACTGTATTGTCAAGCTGTGTTGATTATACCATTGATATTTCCTGTTTTGATGTTTTTACATGGGAAGTTTGATTAACAATGATGCTTGAATCACAATTTTCTTAAAATTTAGAATAATCAGTCTAGGCATGGCCATGCACACTGTGCATCTCAGACCAGAATCCTGAACCTCAGCTAAGTGACATAATTGTCATTTGCCATTATAATCCTTGGAGGTTGTTTTGTGTGGTGTTCTCAGCCTGCTCTCTGGAGAAGGTCCTGAGAGAAGAATCAGGTCAGGAGGATCAAACCACTCTGTAGTGTGGTGGTGAGTGCTGCAGGCAGGAGAAGCTGAGCCCAGTCCTTGCTCCAGACACAGTTTGTGTATTTCAGTTTGGTATTTTAGTGGCTGCTGTGGCTGGTGCTCAGGATTTGCCCCTTTCTCATCAAGTGTCCAAGGACAGCCCTGGCTAGTGCAGGGTGAGTCTGGCCACAGCACAGAGGCACAGCTTCAGCACAGCACCTTCCTTGAGGGCTGATGTCATTCTGAGCCACTTCAGGTAAATGAAGAATGCAGGTCCACAAGTCTTAGGCTTCAGTGCAGAAGCTGTATTAAAAAAAAAAAAAAACCTCAAAAAAAACAAACAGGCAAAGTCAAATTAGTGAGTTTTGGAGAAACCAGGTCCACTCTTGGACAAAAAGTGGCCTTAACTCCACTGACCTCAGGCAAAATCTGAACCTACCAGTGTGTGCTAGACTTGTTTTGGGCTGGTGGGCTGACAGCAGGAGGGTGTTGAGCTGTGGAGGGTCCTTGGTCTGAGACCCCAATCTGCCAAAATGGGACTAAGCCTGAGCTGGGGCTTTGGCACTCAGCTCCTCTTTGGTACAGGACAAAAACACAAATGCAGCTGTGACAGCTGTACAGTGAAAGCTTCTAGCACT
The DNA here is from genome assembly GCF_029582105.1 of Oenanthe melanoleuca. Taxonomy (NCBI): domain Eukaryota; kingdom Metazoa; phylum Chordata; class Aves; order Passeriformes; family Muscicapidae; genus Oenanthe; species Oenanthe melanoleuca. The sequence continues at coordinate 85,438,816 of NC_079333.1, read as the reverse complement.
GTCAAATAGAGGTCTGTGGATGGCATTTCTGATGCTCATCATTGTCCAAATTCCTCCTACTTTGGGTCTGGGCTACATTTGGCTCTGAGCAGTTAAAATGTACCTGAATCAAGAATCAAAATCTAGGGTAACTTAATCTGAGAGAGCAGTTCAGGTGTGTTCGGGTTTTTTCATATCTTTAATGTTCTATCTGGAAAGTTTAATTCTCCTTGAGGTGATTTCAGCCTTGTTGGAAAAGAAAGGTGGGCTAAATAAAATACAAAGGGGTAGCATAAGTTTAATAAACCAACACATGTAATTTTAAGTGTTCATAAAGTATAGAATTTTTAAACTGTCTTCTCAAAAAAATCTTACAAATGAGAAATCCCAGACTTTCTCCCAGGTGGACTTTGAGGTCTGATATCAAAGGGTAAATATGTGTATATGAATCTATAGATAATGTTATGTCACAGGTTACCTTAGGCAATGAAGCTTTTATGATTTTAAATTCATATAGTCCTGTTTACAGCCTACATAATGCAGTGACACCTTGACAATTATAATATTTTAACTAATAAGTTTTTTTCAGAAAGCACTGTCTGAAAAAGCTTTGGAGATTTACTTGATTTAGAAATTAAACTGAAGCCCAGACTCTTATATGTATTAAGGTCCAAGAACCTGATGAATTGCTGCTGTCAGCTACATGCAAATTATGCCTTGAAGCAGAGCCTTTGCCTTCACTTTCAAGACAGCATAAAGTTAATGAGCCAAACATATGAAATATTCTTACACAACCAAAATAGAAGGGAAAAAATTTTTGGACTGGCAGTTGTTCAGATATATTGAGACTGCTTATAAATATGACCCAAAAATGAACAAAAGCCAGAGTCTATTTAAAAATGAGAATTTGTTCAGTGGGAGCACATTATAGTGCTAAGAAGTTAAGGGCAGCATTTGTGAAAGGTGCTGTGGTTTTGATTTAGTTTGCCATCTATCAGTTTATGTGACACAGATTTGCTGTAGTGACTGAACCTACTTTGAAGGAAGCACAAAAGAAACTGAGAACTTGCTGGAGTTGGTTAAAAATTTTCCTGTTTGTGTGTATATCTGCTCTGTGACCGTGCCCTCTCAGAGGTTCAAGAGCCCTACCTTGATTGCTGTGCATGTGTTTCTCACTTACTTTGGGATGTTTGGGATACACTGGGGATGTGTGGGAATAGAGCAGCAATTTACTATTTGTTTTCTCAAGGGTTGTTTTGTTGAACAAAATAACTCCTTACAGATCTACTGTCTCTGTTTTCCTGATACAGAGCTTCCCAGATATCACCTGCCCATGACCAGGATCTCTTACAAAGAAGTACATGAAAAGTGTCTACAGAGCTGTTAAACAGCAAATAAAAGACACCAGTTTCAGGAAGAATGTCATGAAGAAAGACGTGGGAAGGACAAAAGTTTTGCTCATCTGCTACAATGGCAGCTCCAAGCAAAAGAGACCTCAAAGATGGGACAGCTATGGAATGTACTAAAAGCAAATGACTGTCACAGAAGGCGAATATGTATCTCTGCCTATGATACAGAAGGTGTGTTGGTAATTTTCCCTTCCAATTTTGAATTTTGCAAATGATGAATCCAAACATAAGGACAAAAGAATAAGATAGTTTAAATCCAGATTTGGACTTTGATGGGAATGGAAACTGAATGGAGAGACTATAATTTTGAATTTGTAAGCTTGATAAGTATTCAGAAAAGAGGAACCATAGAGACAGAGTATTGTTATCTGTTTTCAAGTGTGATCCTTTCACATTAGGGCTGTGGACAGCTCTGTTTGAGGTGGGAAATGGTTTAATGTTGGTGGTAATTCCTGTGCTATCCATAGTCCATGGGTAACTCTGTTGCCAATGCTATTTTTTATTTGTCATAAACAATAGATTATACTTACTTGTTTTTTTTAATTCTATATAGGTCTAGTTTCTGGGGTCAACCCCTAAAAACACAGTCTTTCTCCAGGCTGTGTTGTGCTTATAAATGATAGAGCTACAGCCTTGATGGTTTTTGCATCATTCTTCTCTAACTTCTTCTTGTCATGTGTTATTTCTCCCACTGAGTTTGGCAGTTCTAGTTATTAAATTAAAACTTTATATGATTATACTACCACCTCCTTAAAAAATCAGAAAAAAACATCCGTTCTTTATTAATGTCTATCAAGATGAGAACTAATTTAACTCAGTCTGGAGCTTCTCTGATTCAACATTAACCATGAACTACAGAAAGCCATGTATATCAGCTCTTTTTGCCATTTGTAAGCTTATATTTTGATGGTGGTAAAATTCAGGGGTTTAGTAATTTATCCTGGAACTAAACCATGAGCACCAAAAATCATGTGCCTTTTGCAATTTGCTGTTTTTTGCTTAAAGGATTAGAACTGAGTACACAAATACACATTTTCCAAACTTTGGCCATTGTTGACCAGACTTTCACTGCTCAAGATTCCTGTGTATCATCATTGTGTGGGGAAGGCAGGCACAATCTCCTGAGGGCAAGGAGATGGCATCAAGCTCTCCTCCCAGGTGATCTGAAAGCACTTATCAAATAGGAAAATAACCACCCTGCATGCCTGATCTTGAGTAAGAAAAAAATGGAGAATGAGCAGTGAGAATTGCCTGTAATCATGTCTCTATAATGATTTTGGTGGAACTATTCCAAGGTACACCAAGGATAGAATGATCTTGTATTCATGTGGACAAAAAACACTTTTAATGTGTTTGAAAATGCATATTTAAGTGCTCAACACTGTGGGTGGGATTCACCCTAACTTCAGACACATTTTAGGATGCAGCATAGGAATCTGCATCCTAAAAACAGGATGTCACCTGGCAGCCAAAGGTCATCTGAACCCCAGCTGGAAAGTCTACACTACATCTGCAAGGTTCCTTAGGTCAGTCTGCTTCGTAGTGACCTTGTCAAATTAGGCTTTTCTAACTCTCCAAGCAGCTCTTAGGGAAATTGGCCCATGCTCTGCTTTAGCAGCTCCTTCCAAGAGTGAAAACACAAGGGACTGGTCCAGGTTCACAGATGTCCTTCCTACTAACATCTGAGTTTCAGTGCACTCTGCTGCTCGTTATCCCTGCATTATTTCCCTTTCTAGGGAAAAGAGGCCAAAACAAGGGGAAATAGCCTGGACCTTGTAAGTTTTCCAGTCCCTGAGGCAACTTCACAATTACTTTTGTTTTGGTTACAACAGGTGCCTGTTTGACGACCTTGTCATCAAAACAACCTTCCCTGCCCACAGGGGAGATCACTTGTTGTCTGGGTCCATTTCTTTCAAATAATGGAGGATTTCAGCCAAAAGCCTACTGTGAGACAATTTATACTGAGGAGCGTGGGAAGATGCACCAGAGAAGGTCACAATTCCAGTAAATGTAGTAGAACCTGAGCATTCCAGAGCTCCCTGCATCTGGCTCAAAAGGGAGGAAGCTTCTGCGGGTATGAAGTCCTGGGTTAGCTTCCCATCATGGACCAATGTGAAATACTGTCTTTCAAAAAGCAAAACTCACTTCATAGGCTCCCTAGAAATGGAGCTCCTTTTCTCTGGAGGTGCTTGCTGCTTCATTCCTGGCTCCCTGACTCCCCACTGTGTTGGTCATTGCAGAGATGAGGGGACAAAAGACGTGAGGTCACTTGGGCCAGTGACAGAGCAGATTTCCATGGGAACATCCTTGAGTCAGTTGGATGTTTTGTCAACATATTTCCTAGAACATTTCATTTCTGATAAGTCTGGCATTTTCTGTCAGAGAAATGCCAAGTCCAGAAAAACTTCTGCCGTGTCAGTTATATTTTACGCCTATTTACATTAAAGCTTTGTCTTTGACAACTGTTGCTTTTCAGTTGGAATTAACAGATATTTGAAAAAGCTGCTTAGAGTGCACGTGTTTATGTCAACCATAACAAAAGGACTGGGGGTGGTGGGGGGCAAGACTGTCATTAAATTGGTACTAAAGCAGTGGCTGGGAGCACTTTTGAGTCCTGACAGCTGGGTACCACTTTGCAAGTGAACAGACTTACATGAGAAGAGGGGATCAGGAGGGTCCAGCATCTCAGCATTTCCCTGCTGAAGCCACCAAGACCTAAGGGGAATGGGGATGTCTGTGCCAGGACCCTCACCCATGGTGAGTTGTGCCTCTTCAGCAGCCCTACAGAGAGCAAAGTTGCACTGCAGGGATGGCGTGTGAGCAGTACAATAGCTGGCATGTATGGATCATTTAAATTGGTTTACTGCTGTGTAAAAATGCTGTGTACAATGACTGATGTGAAAATAGAATAGGAGACTTAAGTATGAGCTATGATACTTGGGTTTCTCCAGAGAAAATTGGTTTATCTTCCACTGGTCCATAAATTCAATTTGCCTCTTTGACTTCCTGTATTGATACAAATGGAGTAAATCAGATGACAGCTTAAGCAGACATGTTGAGGTAAGCATTTTTCATCCCCCTTTTTCAATTAAATGAGCTGCAATTGCATTACGGGCAACTCTGCTCGTCCAACTCATAAATATTCCTAATGCATTCTGTCTGGTGAAACCCATGGTGACGCAAACAGCTGGCCCTCTGACCTGTCCTCTCCTTTCTTTGGCATATGCTTGGAGAGCTACATTCTGAATTGGAGCTTTTTCTAGCTGAGATATAGAAATACTGAGAGTTCTTTGTGTATCTGCTTTCTTTCATACGTGGGCACAGAGTGTCTAATTGTCAGATGGCCATTAGACCTCAGCAAATTGTAGCTGGAAGCAGGATTTTATAGTAAAGACTTGCTTTTAAGAGCCATTCTGGTACTGGTTTAAATTTAACTTTCAAAACATTTTATAGGCCATTTTCTTGCCTTAGAGAAGAATGCACTGGAATGAAGAGGGGATCTAAGGAGTGCTGATGCTTTTGCAAAGCCCAACAGAAAAAGAGAAAAGAGTGTCCTGCATGATGCTGCTAGTATACACACCAAAAATCAATGATGGTTGCAGAGAAAAGGAAAGCAATAGTCATCATTATTTTTGTGGTTTTGAATTAATGTAAATTTACTTATACTGAAAAATGCTGCTTTATTAGTCCCTGTAGAGATAATTTAAAACATGTTCTACAGCCTACACATGAACCAGTTATTCATTGCACTTGCAAACAATGAAAACATCAGGTCTTTCAACAGTATTGTGGTTTTTTTTTGTTTCTTTGTTTTTAATTTTTTTAAAGTGCTTTGGCTGAAAGCTTATCAAATGAGGAGGTTATAATTTAAGCAGAACAATCCTGCAATCCTGCTTTCCAAAAGAATGCAACAGACTTAATCGAGGACTAATTTAACTCAAGAGTTTTGGAGTTACTGTGAAAACCAGTTATTACTTTCTAATTTTAGATTTCCTTACTGGCAGTGTAATAAATTGCTACTGTCCAAATATCCATCTTTCTCCTTACATCTGAAAAGCATGAGAATAATATTGATATTTAATTTTTATGTAATATTTCAAGCAAGTATTTCAGTTTGTAAAGACTATTGCAGGACTACTTTGGTAAGAGATGTAGAGGTATGTGGAATATTTTTATGCAGCCTTAGCAACATACCATAATATTTGCACCATAATGATAAAATTTACTTTTCCACAGTGGGATATCATTGAATTCTAAGGTATTTTAAGAGCATCAAGTGTTGCTTTGAGTTACAGAAAACTTTCCTGCTGGTGTTGTGAAGATCCACAGAACACTTCTTTTTAATTTACTCTGCTCTACAAGACATGTAGTCCAGATACTCTGACATTACTTGGCAAGACCTCTAGGAATTACTCACCCTGCAAGCCAGAGCCCAAGCCTTCCATCCTTCAGGTTAATGTTATAATCTGCAGGCTGCAAAGTAAGATATTTCTATTTCTCTTCTCAGCCTTGAAAGCTCTGATTTGGCTGCTGAGCTGCAGGGAATTATTGGTTGTTTTTCTTATTCAGAACATTGTATAGATGAGGACCTACTCTTGAGAAACATGTATTTTTATCAAGTTCAGGACCTTAATTTTCTTTCTGAGAGCATCTCAAGGTACTTTCTGCTAGGAGAGGGTACCTCAGTTGAGACTGAAAGGGCCCATTCCTAATCTCTAGGATGGAGGTGAAAGTTTTAATTAACTAAAATTTCTTGGCTCCTTTCTGTATTTGGCATGTGATATTTTTGTATTGCCCTTTGGAATTGTGCCTAATTCATTCCATTAGTTATCTAAAGATGCCAGGATGTCTGACCTTGTTCTTCTGAGTTGCTCTGCATAAGTTAGAAGTGCTTAAAATTGTACTGTGGAGCTAACCTTCAGCTTGTAACACAGAGTTTGTTAAAAATGTAGAAAGCCATCTTTTAAAATCAAACATAAATGAGAGTGAGTTCAAGGCAAGTCCCACAGTGAACTTTGTGTGCTAAGTCTTTACTTCAAGAAATTCTTGTTCAGATTGACACGACATCAACAAAATGCAGAGCAGCTGAAGAGTACAGAAAATGAAATACTGATGTTGGAGAAAGCAAAGTCAAGTTTGGAGACAGTGCAATCCATCTCCCAAAGAGGGAGCACTTCTGGAAAATTCTCATTGCATGGTGCTACTGGGACAAGACCTTTGCTGCCTCTCAGGCTTCTGTAGCCCCTATCCCTGCTGAAATGAGCTTGGCATATTGAACTTTCCTGAGGCTGCTCATCTGTGCTGGGACACTCCAGTGGGTGGTGGAGCAGAAAGCTGCTGATATAACAGGATGATTTGCTGGAGCTGGACATAGGAGTGGCCTAGATGAGAAAAGCTTTATGTCTGAGCTGAAGGTCCAGGACAATGGAAGGAAATGCAGTCCACTCAAAATTGTTTGCAGCAGTACTGGGTAGTGTTTCTGTCACTCAGTGTTTTCTGAAGGAATCTTTTTACTTTAAAAGGAAGAAGGTGAGTAACTTGGTGCCATCATTCCTATATAAAGATCAAAACAGTTTGCATTCACCAAACAATGCATTTCCACTGGATCCTACCGATGCTGTTTAATTCCAAACTGGAAATTTGTGGACAATGTACACAGTGTGCTGTGAAAATACTGAGCAAAGATTAGTTGTCATTGTATTTCACTAAGAAGTTGTAGCCCAGGCTGTGAAGAAGAAAGTGCATCCTGTCCCTGGAAAGTTCTAGAAATCATCTGCTGTGTTGCATTAACAAATTATTTCCTTCTTCCAAAGACTACAGATTCTAACAGTTCTTATAATGCTTGAACTCTGTGAAGAATTGTTTCAAAAATTTAAAATAACTTCACAGGTGATATTTAATGCTTTTAATGGAGGTCATGACTGTAATAATAAACAGTTACTCTCTTGTTTTCTAGATAAAACATTAATGCATAAAATCCATTTCAGCTCACTATGTTAAAAAAATGCCATGAATTATAGGAGGTTTGACAGATAGTCAGAATAAAGAGAAAGTTCCCAGAAAGCAATACCTAAATCACATCTCAGTTTTAGTTAGTCTCAGATTATTCATAGCCCATAGGATTATGACATGAGCTGCCTAGGAACACAGCTTGAGTTATGTTGCTGTGAGAAGAAGCACAGAGCAGCATGTGGCCTCCTTGGACTCTGTCCCCACACAGGGTGCAAGGAAAGATTACTGGTTTAAAGCAGCCAAAGTAAACAAGTGTCTTTTTAATAATGGTATGGGGCTGTATGATCTCCTTGCAAGGGGCAGGAGTGGCACTGGCAACCTCTGTGCTCAAAAGCCACATCCTTCTCAGATTTCAGCAGATAGCAAATGCTCTGTGCAGTTTAAAGCAAAGCCCATGGTCACACTGACTGAGAATTCAGGGACTTTTCAAAGAGTTTCTGAAAAGCATCCCAGTGGTGTTTTTTATATAGCTTGAATATATGAACACTGTAATTGGCAGCAGTCTTGCACTGATGACAAGTATCTTGGTCCTTTATGGCCTCAACTAGCCAACAGATGCCAGCTGTTTTTGTCTGAAAAGAAAAGCTGAAATACTTTGCCTTTCATCAGAATCAGAGCATGCCTTGGAACATGACCAGAACCTAATTCAAGGTTCATCAGTGGTGTATTCTGGGAAGCTTGTATAGGAAGAAATCCAAAGTGTCTCCTTGGTTCTTACTTGAATTTCATCAGTGCAATAAGGGAGACACTCAGAGTTGTGTCTTTCATATTCTGTACATTTTTATTATAATGTTTATCTGCCTAATCTCTCTCTGATATGTTAATGGTCTAACACCGAACCATATTTTTATTTGTTTCTATGTTTTTTTTTTCCAGCCAGAGGCATTCTAATACCCTTTAGCATAGATGAGTCCTTATGTAGTTCTTTGGATTAAAAGCAGGGGTAAATCTGGTCCATCAATTGCCAAATACTACATACCACATACAGAACTTCCATCATACACTGAGACAAAGGTTTAGTGCTATATTATGACAGAATACACTATTTTTCTTGATATCTGTCTGTAAAAACAGACATCTGATCACTGCAACATTTTACTTCTTCATATATGTGTGTATTAATTCCTTCTTTGTTGTACAGTATCTGGACATTGTTGCGAACATGCTGGTGAGCTTTGCTAAGGGATCACACAGCATTCAACCAAAGACAACAAAAATTTCATTTACACTTAAGGTGATATCAGGTAGCAGACGCCTTGATTTATATCCCACTCTCTGCTGGCTTGTTTACAAGATTAATTATTCTTCCTGGGTGCATCCAATAGCTTTACCCATAATATTTCTGTGTGTCTGACTGCAAAAGGCATTAATAAATATACTTAATAAGTTAGGCTCATTTAGGACCCCACATGTCAGGCGTTCTGTGGATTTGCTAATTAGCAGTGCTGCACACTCCAAATAGGAACCTCCAGAACCTGTTACAAGCAGTCTGGTATTCAGGAAGATTAATCACCAGGCTGCAGAGCTCAGATGCTGAATGAGAATGCTCAGTGGAGAAATTAAATCCCTCCAGGCAAACTGTAACTTGCATACCCTTTTTCCACAGTCATCACTCAGCTACATGTTTATTTAAGATAGCAAATTACCACTCATGCCTCATTGTAAATGACTTACTGGGAGATGAAAGAGCCCCATCCAGCTCTACCCACAGGTGCTGAGCTTGGCTCCTAATAAAATGCATACACAAGAAACCACTTATCTGGTGTTTTTTCCATGGTGAAGGGAATAAAAACTGTGTGTGACTTAAACCACCAACTAGATTTGTGAATATTATAAGAATCCTATGCCTCCTGTGTCAATTTTTCTCTTGTTTCTGTGCTGTTTTTCTTGTATGTGAGGAGGAAAAAGGTGCACAGTAGACAGTCACGTACATTTGCCTAAAATACCAGCCTTGCAGAGAAGGACCTGGAAGTCCTGCAGGGCAGAGGAGTTGGTTGTGATCCAGCAATGTGCCCTTGTGGCAAAGAAAGTTGATGGTACCCTGGGCTGCTTTAGGAAGAGCATGGCCAGTAGGTGAGGGAGGGCACCCTTAGCTCTAGTGAAAGCACACCTAGAGTGCTGTCTACAGTGTGAGACAGACGTGAACACACTGAAATTAGTCCACCAAAGAATAAAAAAGAGGTTTTTTAGAGCACCATTTCTATGATGAGAGACTGAGATACCTGGGAATGTTCATCCTGGAGAAGACAAGGCAGAAGAGAGGGAAAAGAACCACATTCGAGAAGCAGCCTTTTCTGGTCTACTGATAAAATTTACAGATTCAGGATGCAAGACAGTATCTCCTGTCAGCCTGTGTTATGCAGCAGAAAATACATATACTTTATGATTTTGTTGGACAACTCTATAACTGATCTTTTGCCCTTTCCAGAAAGAAATACATCAGTGACTAATGACTCCAGTCACATTATATGGCAAAATTAAATACACAATAGTATTAGGAAAAAGCTATTTTTCTTCTCTTCTTCTGATGTTTATGACAAATGCTTCTGTGTCTAGCTGTAAATAGTTGATGACTAATTCACTAAATTAATGGTAGCAATTTAAGACGAACTATAGCAATATCAACCAGGCAGAAGATACACTTGTGAAAAAAAATAACAGTGGGTTCATTCCTGCTCTGTATTTTAAGGTTTTACCTAGCATCATATGTCTCTAGGATTTCCTTAAACAGCCTCATGTCCCTAAGCTTCTATTTACAAGAGCTGTTGTGGAAAAAGGCAGGGCATCTGGACTCTGTCTGACATAATGCAATTTTGTTTTTCTTCTAAGGTCAGCCAAGTTCATTGCTGAAAGCCAGCCCAGCTGGGGAGATTATTCTGTGACTCTTATTCTTTCAGGAAACCATGGAACCAGATTTCAGTTTCTGGAAATGTAATGGGTTAAAATAGGATAATAGCCTTTTTTCCTCTCACTTTTTATAAAATAATAGAGGTTTTAAGCAAAAAAAAAAAAAAAAAAAAAAAAAAAAATCTACATTCTCAGAAAGGGCAGCAGCACAGTTAGATTTATCATGTCAGTTTTCTCTGAGATGTGCAGCTTCCAATAAATTTAATGTGCTGTCAGTGTGGAGGAAAATGTATCCCTGAAAGAATAGGTATTGTAGAGTTGAAGAGATTATCCTCCAAAAAGCATAAAAATCACACTGAGTTCAAGATAACTTAAAGTTTTAAAATATACAAGTTCTCTCGAGGGAATTATTAGTCAGAAAAATAAAAGGATCTTTAGTAATACTTTTTAAGTTACAAAACTTATTGAAATACAGAATTCCCTAGGCATAGAAGGTTAAGCCTTGTGGCTTGGACAAAGTCAGCTTTAGAAGTAACTCTGAACAGGCATTAAAGAGAGAGCTGGCAAAGAAGAATATATCTAATTTCCCTCTAAAGCTTTAAATAAGTTTCTAACTCTGAATAGTAATACCTGGAAGGGAGTAGATCTCCCCAAAGGGAGGAAGTAAAAAGCCAGAATTTTCATGTTGTTTTTGGAGTAAAACCAAAGCACTTCTCCAGCCTAGCCAAAAGATCCCTTTTGCAATGGTAGGACTAGATTCAACCTGGTGAGATGGGAGTGCAGAAGTATGCATTTGATCACAAAGCTTCATAGCTGATTCTAAAATTCAGGGACAACTGACATGCCTTCATCGTGTCCTAATCTCTGCCATGCCCAAAATAAGACATTGACCCTTGCATGTGCCTAAATGCATGCTTTATGTTCCAACCATGTGTTCTTTCTTGTAGTCTTGCTGGTATGTGCCACACCTCTGTGCCTGTGTTCTTATCACAAGTTACTTGAACCAGTAAATAATTTTTTATTCATGCCTTTGAAGGCCATGTGTTGGTATTTAATAAACTGTGTGAGATGTTGTAAGCAGTCTGAAACCTGACTGAACCAATAAAATTGTCTACATGTTTCCATACATGAGCTCTTATCTGCAAGTAAGCTAGAAACTGTAGGCAACCTGTGACCTTTAAAATGTAAATCTAATTTCCATTTGGTGTAAATAAAAACTACAGAAAGAGCATGGCATAAACTGGCCTATGCAATTTTCATAAAGATCTGTCATCCTTCTAATTAAAAGAGATTAAAAGAGATTGAGAAGCACTGTGCTAGGTGATACTTAGGCAATCAGAATGAATAAATCAGTTCTCTCGATGTAATTTATATTTTCAGTTAATGTGATTGTCTGTGAACTGCCTGCAGTGTGTTTTTAAGACATGATATTTGCATAGGCTCTTGCTGAAAAAAAATATCCAGCCATTACTGCTGTGAGTGGAATCTGAAGTGGTGGGAACATGCTGAGCTGCAGGATGAGAAGACTGGAGATTTGAGACTTTTGGGGATCTTAGCTTTAGGGGGAAAAATGCTGTATTTTGTTTATTATGAATAGTGTACAAAAATCAGAAAGAAAGCAGCAGCCTCCTGTACTGGAAGGGAAGAGTGCCCATGGAGAGATCAGAGGAGGCTGAATTTTCAGTGTGCACTGGTTTGGCCCAGGGTTTTTTGTGTTCAGTATGAATGACCTTGCCCTGAAATACAAGTTTCCAGGCCAGTAAATCATTATAAACCCTGCAAAACACTTGTGGCTCACTGATGGGAACTGACAAGTTGCTACACCACACTGCTCAGCACACCTGGTTAGTAGCCCTTGGACTACCAAACATCTGACCATCTGGTCATCACTTCTAGGAGGCTTGAGAAAATTTTAGGTTAAATTGTTGTTTTGGACATTTCCACACATGCAAGGGTAAAAGGAGATATGATATCAACAGGTGTTGGTGTTTGCTCTGTAATGTACAAACTTAGAGTACATGGGCTGTGTTTATGGGCTTATAACTATGTGATGGTAGTAATGAAACTATTGCAGTTAGAGGTGATCAGTGTGTGCAAACAGAGTGAGAACATGCTTTTCCTTGTATATGTTTTTTATTTTAAGAAAAGAGATATTTATTTAATTGAGAATAGCTTTAGGAATTTTTGATTCTTAGCAAAAGCCACAAGAATTATGAATTTAATAATACATTTTCTTATTGGAAGCTTAGCAATCAAAAAATAACATTCCACATACAAAACATTTGTTCACATCATCAGCCATGTAATTGTTTCCCAAAAGTCTGAACTGAAGTGGGTATAAATAATGGGTTGCAGAAGATAACTTGATGAACAATCAATAGCAATTTTTTTGCAGGAAGCAAAATTGTAACAGCACAAAAAAAAATCACCACATTCAATTCTGCTGTTGTTACCATCATTATCATCACAAGCCCTGTTTCAGCTGAAGAAGTGGATAGCAAAATGGATAAACAGAGGACAAGAAAATAAAAAAACAGTCCCAAAATCATCCCTAAAGATGATCAGAAAGAAGAAACAGAGGAAAACAGACAGTTCTATTATTATTTAAGATAATAGATTCTGGGAATTCCACTTTATGAACCAGAACTGGGTCAGAGCTAGACATTGCTGCAAAGAAAGCAGGAGGCAAATAAAAGCAAATCTCATAGTCAGGCATAAATACATGTATGTAGACCAAAGATGTCTGTGAACCCTGTCTCCAGTGCACACGAAACCAGATCAGATGGATAATGGCTGTAATCACAAACCACATAGCACAGGTACACACACATTTCTATGTGTCCACATATCCATGTAAACACAAAGTTTAGTCTGGAGCAACATAATCTCAAATTAGATATGAAATAACATGAGGTAAAACATGCAGCTCCACACAAAATATCAGCCCAGTGTAGGCTTACTAAGGCATACTTAGAAAGAGGCAATGACTGATTATCCTAGTTTTGGCCAGGACAGAGTTAATTTTTACAGAGGTGGAGGAAAGCATGGCCAGGTGCTAATTTTATTCAATACCATCTCACATCACTTTCAGGAGCAGGAGTAAGGGAGCCAGGAGTGGGAGTCAGGGACTCTCTCCTTTCCAGTCAAGGGAAAAAAACATGGTGGGCAAAATGGTCCAGTACTGTTTTACTTTCCATGTAAATTATTTATTTATCTTATACCTTTTTTTTTATTAACACTGTTGCTGTTTCTGCTCATGTTTCTTATGCCATTGCTGCTTCCAGTAAATAGTTTTTATCTCAACATGTGATTTTAACCTTTTTGTGGCTCCAGTTCTCAGCTCTAGCCCTAGAGTAGGAAGAGGAAAGCTCCTGTTATCATCTGTTAAAAAATAAAACAGTACTTTTTTATTTTGTTTGTCCATTTATATTATCCTTAGCTTTTTGCTGCTGTGGGTTGCTGGCTGTGCTGGCAGCCTGCACCTGCACTCCATGCCTGGTATGGCACACAGGCTGCCCTGTGACACTGCCCTGCTCTCCCTGCTGGGTGCCTGCACCTTGCACAGCTCTGTGCTCTCCCAGGCAGTGGAATCCCCAGCCAGTGATTCCTAATTAATTAATCCAGAATTTCATCTACAGTGCTATTCCCTGTAACTTCAGCTGCCATGTACAGCAGACCTCTCACTCCCTGTGCTGAAGTTTTTAAGCAAGAACCTGGAATGCCAAAAGCAGGAAACATCCAGTTAAATTTGCTCTTCAGGCATCAGCCCCTCTGCTGATGAATCTTGCTGCCTGTTCTCACAGGACAGTGCCTTTGCCATCTGAGAGTGACAGGTTTTGTTCCTCATCTTCACTGGAGTCACACTGTAAATACAGAACTGTGAAATGTGCATGTATTGTACAAACAAGGGACAGTAGCTGTAATGACAGACATAAATCCATAATTTAAGTACAGAATAAAGTCTCGTAGAAGCACAGGGCTTCTGTTCAAGACCATTAACTCCAACGAAAATGCACATTTTTCATTAGGCTCTAATAGCCTGCTGCAAAGTAGGGCAACTGCTGTGCAGTGTTTGTAGAAACAAATTGCTAATCAGTCAATAAGGATCTTTACTGTGCACTCCACTACAGCCAGCTTGCACCCATTTTCTACTACACTGAATTATTTTAACTCCTTGAATTGTTATTTAGTGAAAAAGAAAATATATTTTATTTATACAGCATTCACTGCAGCCATGCATTGTGAATTTTGTGTCTTGAGTCCATTTTGTTAACATTTACACAGGTGATTTATTATCACTTGGATTTGCCTCATGACTTTTTTTTTTCTAAGGTTCAGAAATTTTTTATTGTATACTGAAAGCTGGTAATGAATTGAATCAATCATTCTTTTAGAAATGTTATAATTCCATTAAAAGTGCCCCATGCAACTTGAATCTTAACGACAGGAGCTGTTGCTACTGGAGCACAAAAGCCTGCTGATCAGTGTGGAGTGTATTATTCACACAGAGGAAAATTACAGGCCATACAACATATGTGTGTGTGTGTATGTGTATATATATATATGAAACCATGAAACCACAGAATTGTTTTTTTTACTGTTAAGAAATAAACTTTAATAATTTGTTTTCTACATATATCAGATTTATTCATGTTTATGGTACTGGACACAAAAACCAGAAGTGTATTATCCTTCTTGCAATCTACAATATGCAAGAGTTGCCACATTTCTTCTAACAATAAAATAGAGTGACTGTAGTGGTCCTTGCTAGGTAGGAATTGATGAAGTCCTGTGGTTTTATGACAAGAGAGAATATGAAATTGTGTCTTGATTATGAATGGAATATGAATAAATTCATTATTTCTGTAAATAGTGATAACATTAACATTTTGGATTGAATTGCTGAGAGTAGCATTTTAGTGGAAATGAAGTTTCTAGTTGTGGACAAGAAGTTCTGATTTTAAGGGAAAGCCAGAGAGTTAAACATTTGTAGCTTGGAAAATAATGCTGGGACCTGAAGAAATGTGATAATTATCTGCAAATATTTAAATGTTATGAGGATTAAATATTAGTGTTATTTTTAATGTTTGACTTAGGATAAACTGACATGAGAGACAAATTTCTAGTTGGAAATGAGGAAAATAGCTAAATATGAAAAATATCCCTGTAAGATGAATACAAGAAATCTTAGATATCTCTATTTTCAAGGAAAATCCCAGCTGTATCTCTGACATGTATTTGATCTTAAGGATGAAAGATTTCCTCATAAATATTTGGGAGACAGATATTTGTTTATGAAATAATTCACTATTACGACTGAATAGAAACCTGGATTTTAGCAGGATAATCTTCAGAAATATTGAATTCTCTATATCATGATAGTGTTGTATGCTGATGTTGTGTGTTGTATTAGATTATTTATTGCAAAGATACATGTACATTGCTCTCTATAAACAAGGTATTAACCTTATTGTAAAGGAAATGGAAAGTGGACTGCAAGAGCTAAAGGTAAAATACTTTAATGCATTTTTCCCTTGTGAGTTGTGATGTGTATTCTGAAGTAATTCAGGAGCTTTGTACTACAGCATTATACATGGCATTATTGTATAGGCTGGATGGATGTTATCAGTGTATCAAATCCCTTCTGCTCGATCTGACAGAACTGTGGGATGCACCTATATGCCATTTTAGTAAGGTGGCTCATATAGGCTTTGGAAAAGCATTTTGCTTTTTTACACTGACAGTGAAGTTAATCCTAGTATTCTGAGAAAGGAACTCTGAAATACCTGCTTGTTTTGAAGTGAGTGGTTGAAGTGAATGCAGGCTACTTAAATGGTTCAGGAGTTTAAGCCTGGGGGGTAACGAGATAGGATGATGTGAAAGGCTGTTAGTTGACACCTCATTATATTAAAGAGTCTGGAAACCAGTTACTAACACAGTCTTTATAAACTAATTCCTTTTCCTCTCATTCATCCTCTCATACATTCAAGAGAGGGCTCAGTAATAGGAAATCTGTCCAAGGAGCAACAAATCTAAGAACAGACACCTGTTGTGCCCTATTTGTGGTGTTCCAGGACAGTATCTGTTTGAAGCACTTGTTGAGCCCTCTCAGATTTGTATTCCTTTCACTCAGCTCTTGTGTCCATGGCAATGGTGCTGTCCATTTGGTCTGTAAATTAATTTAGTGTGATGAACTGCAGATACCATGTGAGCATGGTAGCAGCCATAGTCCTTTGAAATATAAATATTCCCACTGACTGACTGATCATAATTGAAACTTTCTATGTTTTTTTTTTGCTCTACTTTAAACATTTGAGTTTTATCATAATGTTCTCTTTCTAAGGGCTAATTTTTCAACTTTAAGGTTTCTATCCTTCAGGGTTTTTACTCTGAGCTGATGATGCCAAGGTGGTTGCACTATGTCAGTGCAATGAGTGATGTATTGTGTCCAACAGAATGAATCACAGAGACAATAGCATTTAGAATTCCATCTTTGGGAGATGAGCTTTAGTGAGTTGAGGTTAACCCTTGACATGTTGAAACAGCCTCTTTCTCAACTGGATTTGAGAGAAATCCAAGGGACTAGATACAAGGGAGTATTTTTTTTTCATGAGGGATGGTGAAACCCTAGAACAGGTTACCCACAGAGATGGTGCTTGCCCCATCCCTGGCAACATTCTAGGTCAGTGTGGATGAGGCTTTGAGCGACCTGATTGAGTTGCAGATGTCCCTGCTCACTGCAGGGCTTTGGATTAGGTGGCCTTTAAAGGTCCCTGCCCACCCAAACCATTCTATGATTCTACAGTGTTATGACCTGTCTGACGTTCCTTCATCTTATGTCTCAGTATTGCAGAGAAACACTTGGAGCTCTCATGAGATTTTCTTTAGTCTGCTGAATCTGTGCAAGCTCTACTGCTCCATGTGACCATCTGGTCCTTCCCACTGCTCCTTCTGTGGGTCCTTGTCCCCTGCCTAGTCTTGTCTCGTGGTAACAACACTTGGTTTACCTCTAGGGATAACAGAGGGATATTAGATTAGATATTTAGATATTAGATATTAGATGCTGAAAGCATCCTTAACCCAGCATCAGGTTTAGTTAGCTTGGGCTATCATTGTGAAGGTTCATCTGCATTGCTTCTGTTGTCATACCTGCTTGTTTAGACTACCTGAAATATCTCTAGATATCATCACATTGTCCAAAATAGGTTTATTCAAAGTTGGTGAAGCTTTGTTAGAGCTCTGAACACATGAAGATGACCTCATGTTTGCAGCAATACAGTACAAATGAAGGGCTATTTCCAGACTCATGTCTAGACTCCTCCTTGGGAGTAATGCCAACAGTTTGGAAGGCAGATCAGTGGAAAAATTTTGCCCAAGAATATAATTCTGTTTATTTATTTGGTACAAACACTAAAGCATTTTAAGGATCTCCTAGCTTGTGACTATCTGACAAACATAAATCTAGGCATAGTAATGTAAGTAAAGAGAAGAGCAACTCTTCTGTTGCCCATTTTTTCCCAGTATTTCACCTGATGGAGCTGCACCAAGGGATGAATGCTTTCTTTGGAGCAAACTGTGCTCTTCTTTGGGTGCTGAGGTAAAACAAGTTTCTGCTGCAGTGACACTGCTGTGCTTTGGAAACATGTTGTGGCCAGTCCATCACTTTTCTGGTTATCTGGGGTGAGTTACTGGGATGTTCCTCTCTGCAGGCTCTGCTTCAATGTGATCTCACACTGACCCTAAGTCTCCCAGGGCAGCATTTATATTCTAGCTGTACAGAAGCTATGCTGATTTCTCTGACATTGAAAAGCCTCTGGGTTGCTTTTTTCTGCTTTACAATGGAAAATAACAGCTTTTCTAAGCTGCTCTCTTCATCTATACAGAGTCCCTCTGGAACTCCATGCCACTGAGATCCAAACCTCAGACCAGTCTCATTCCCCTCAAGTGCTTTCTCTTCTGCAAGACATGCAATGGGGACAACAGACTTGTGTTCTCTGAACAGCTCTTTATACTTCTAAATAGAGTTCGGCCTATTTAATTGAAAAATTGTACATGACAGCTCATAGAGACATCCTCTGCTGACAGGTTCTGCACATGGTGAAATACTGTCCCTGTCAGGTTTGACATGCCTAACAGAAACCAGAGCCCCTCAGCATCACTAGGACCAAATCACATCTGCAAATTTCCATGAAAATACTTGTAAGTGGGCAGAATTCTAGATATCTAGAGGATATTTGCCCAGCAGATGTGTGAGGTTTCTATATTTCTGTGTGAAACCCACAGACAAACTCTTAAACCAATTAGTGAACACATAATAAAATGTATTAGGCCTTTTTTTTTTCTTTTTGTGGTAGAAAAACAGATTTTGTACTGTAACCTTGGATTCCAGCTGGATCCCACTAGATTGGATAGAAATACACCAAAGCTTTGCTACTCACCCACTTT
Organism: Oenanthe melanoleuca; assembly: GCF_029582105.1. Lineage (NCBI taxonomy): Eukaryota > Metazoa > Chordata > Aves > Passeriformes > Muscicapidae > Oenanthe > Oenanthe melanoleuca. The sequence continues at coordinate 85,420,124 of NC_079333.1, read as the reverse complement.
GGTTGGAAAGCTACAAGGTTGTTCTGGTATGGAGTGAAATTTGTGGTTATGATGGTCAAGGAGCCACAGCTGGCAGGGGGAAAGCCAAACAAGTACAATGATCTTTTATCCTTTAGTTTGCTGAGGGTGGTTTTGCTAAAATCTGAGAGTTGGAGAGGTATTGGTCATAACTGGCACTTTCAGCTGAGTAAGAAGAAATAATTCAAAGCAAATGGAAGGCCTGGCACGTCACCAGCTGACCCTCTAAAAGCTTTGGGCAGATGTAGAATGGCCACAGGTTCTTAAGGGAAATAAATCCTCCACACTTCAAAGGACAGACTGTTTAAGGATGTGCTGTTTGCATGAAAGCCAATGAACACATCCTTTGTCTCACCACAGCAGAGGGGTGGCAGTGTGCTGAAGTACATCCCAGAGTACAGAGTCCTCAGCTATCTGGAATGGGACTAGGACAAAACTGTGCACAGTGGAGGGCAGGAAGGTTGTGTGCCTGTCTTGCTTTTAGAGATATTCAGGAGTCAGTGAGGGCATGGGCAGCAGAGTACAGATGCTTGGAAGAGCTCCCAAGTCCATCAGGTAAGGCAGGACCAGAAGCTCAAATATTAATAGTAATATGCTTTAATGCCTTATTAGACTATTAGTGATACACAGTTAAACATAGAACAAAAAGACAAATGCAGGTTGCAAACTTTAATAGTAAATGCTATTTACAGAGGGAAAAAGTGAGAAAGAAGAAAGAAAACAGTGGAGTAAAACTATCCAGATGCTGCCTCCCTAGGCACAGCAGTGAGCTCAGCCCTGGATTTTCACTGAAAATACACATGCATACTTTCATCCCAAGGGAACCTGTAAACCAATGAAAATACAGATTATTGGTTCTGTCTCTTCAATTTTCTCATGCTTTGAGCAATAAATGTTGCTATTACAGCCAGAGCAATTCCTTTTGCTCTTTCAGTCTGACTGGCATTAAGAGCCAGTAAAATCTTAGGTGTTACTTTATGCATTTTTCCAAGTAAAGAGGTCATTAAAATCACTGTCTTCCATGCAATTTACTGCTGAAGTAATGTTTTTGCTGTGAGGAGGAAAAGATATCCATCAACATCCTGCAGCTTAAGATTAGAACTCTTTTATTAAACTCAGTAACACAAGGAAAGAGAAATGAGTCACTGCCATAAAACACTGTAAATGTTCTAGGAAGTCATCTGTCACCACAGATCAGAGAAGCATCTAAAGCCTTGCAGATCCAGTTTAGCTATGCTTTCACTATTGCATGTTCTTGTATCAGACAAAGCTCAAAGCAGACAGCACCTAATTCTCTTATTCAGGTGCAATTGCCAATTCAGACAAAGCCTTACTGCTTGCTTGATCTTTCAGCACTAGGGAATACAAAAGATCTCTATACTCTTGGTGTTCTCTTGGATTTCTTAGTCAAAGCTAGCTCTGGCAAACTCCATCTCTTAGAATAAGTGCTGCTGGGACCCTCTTTCTGTGGTCTTGCTTAATGGCTGCTCAGCATTTTTCTGGGACATGAAGATACTTCAGGAGTCTCTGTGACAAAAGTGACATCTCTCCAAAAGGAAAGCATGATGGAAGAGGATGCATTCATGGTTTTATTCCTGTTTCCACAACAAACAGTAATAGTGCTTGAGTATCACATTACTTTCATTATTTTTCCTTCATACCTTTCCTAGCAATAGTGAATTTGTGCTGTACCATCAGCCTGAGCTGAGATAATTTGAGCTGTGCACACTGATGACTTACTGCAGTAAGCAACACTGTCATTCACCTGCTTCAGTGTTTGCCCCAGGTCCCTTTTGGAAACTAACTTGACATATGCTGACTTGAACAGTTAATTAAATTTGGGAGGCTGTGCAATTTGCCCAGCAATATTTTAGGAAGGTCTGTAAGCACTGGCTGTTGAGGGAAGAGGCATCTTTATAGAACATAAAGCAGAGATGAAATCAGAAGTAATGCAAGGTCTCTGGTGTATTATATTATGGTGTATTGGATCAGCAAACAGATATCAAGAACTCACTCTGGAAAAAACAGCTGCCATTGCAAAGTAATGGTCACATATTTCTCATAAGTGGGAGGGTGTGACAGAACTGTTATTCCTGTATCAGAAATGCAAACAGGGGAAGCAGGACAGCTCTCAGGTTTGTTTCATGGACCCACTTTGAGAGTTGTGATTTCTGTCCTACTATAATCCTGTAAAGTCTGTATCTTAGTGCTCATTGTAATACCCTTCCAATGAAAGGCAGAAAAAGAGTGAAGGAAAGTAATTATTTCTTCTCAGACACTTACCTGCTACTTATGCTTTTTGTACAACTTCCTACTGAAATTATCTGAAATCTTCAGGCTGATGGAGACTTTTAGTACCAAGGTTCTCTTTGTACTGAGAGGATTTGCTTTTGTGATAGCTGTGATGTCCCCTGTCTCTGCAGCCAGGATTCCTGTCTTTAAATGGGGGGCACTGGCATTGGTAAAAAAGCTGTGGAAGACCTTTAGGTGCACCCTCGTTTTCCAGAACTTCCAAAATTGGTGAAAATATGAGTTTCTGTCATGATGTATACATAGTGCTCCTTGATGCATTAGATACCTTCAAATCAAACAACTTTGATAAAAGAAATCTAAATTTCAATCCCAGTCACACTTTTCCCTAATTTTTGTGAGACAGGGATTTTATTTGTACATGGCATACTTCAAGTTTGCATTCCACTGTGATGTTAGGAGAATGGTTTTAAAAAACAACCTTGAATAAATACTATAAAAATTTCCAGAAGTACTTTAAATAAGCTACTCACTGTTTAGCCAAATTAATTAAATAAAAGCAAAGCAAAACAAACAAAAACTCTCTGTTTTGGTAAGAATAAAAAACCTTCAAAGAATCCAAACCCAGATATTTTTGCATACCTGAATATAGGGAAAGTGTTTTACTGGATGGTGACAAAACAAAATTCATCCCCAGTTTGTAGTGTGCAGAAAGCTGAACCACTGAGAGAATCTGACATGTTCAGCTCAGGGGCTCAACAAAGGATGTTGCTATCTGGAAAGTGATATCTATATGAAGCCAAGGGTTGCTTAATCTGCTTTCCCAGAAGTTCATCACATTAAATGGCGCCAAGAAGACTTCCTCCACTGCATGCTAGATCAGTCTTTGCTCTGCTTATACTATTTTGCTTTTTCTTCACATACTGGGAGGTGTTCCATGCTCAGCCATGCTTGGCATCTGCACAGCAGGATTTTAACCCTGGGTACACACAAGAGAGGAGAGGGGAACACAAATCACCCTCTAGCTTCCTCAGAGCTAACCTTGGAGAATGTTGAGATATAAGATAGTGCTGTTTCAAATAAAATATCCAGGTTTTTCCCATGGATGTTCTTCCATCACAGCCCTGATAATAGGGCACAAATATTAACTTTTATTTGGGTTCTGAATTTATTTGCCTGATTTGAGAGACCTGGACTTGGATGATTTCATTGAGGAAGTCATCTGTATTTGCACCATATGTGCTGTGAAGTGCATTATTTAAGCACTTTATGTAGGAAGAGTTATTGTTAAGGAATATAGCCAGGGTATCCTTGTTTTTCATTGGTATCATAATCTTCAACAAGCCTTGTTAGACCCATTTCATCACCAGAAAATCAAAGCAGACATCCATATTTAGGAAAATGTGGCCTTGAATAGTCACTTGTATGTGCAAGGGTGAATATTGATAGCCCTGCATGCACAGTACTCCTCTGTATTTCCCTTTTATCTTTATTGGTATTGGTGTTAAATGGGCAGTTTGGAGATAGGAAACTGCAGAACAGATTCATTACAGCAACTTCCTACCTCAGGCAGCAGCAGCTTGAATTTAAAGGCTATTTCCCTTCCCCCAAAGCAGAATGCATATATGAAGGCAGATCAATGTCCACATCTCCCATTTGCAATAATTCATTTAGTTACATTAATAAAAGCTATCTATTTGATTTGTCAAATTGTATTACAGAGCCCGCTGGAGCTGGCTGGAATTATCTTGTCTCCTGCCCTAGTGCCTGCCTGCCAAATCAGGGGGGTGGAGGTTAAGATCAGTTTTGCAATGGCTCATTTACTCCAGCTCTGCTGGTTTATTCCATTTAGCCCTAAGCAGGATGAAGGGAGACAAGCTCAGCCTATTTGCCCTGAGCTGGAGTGCAGCCCTCAGCCCTGTAAGAACTGGAGTGCTGTAGGTACAAGAAGTGGAGCCACAGTGAGTTCCTGCAGGTCATGAACTCTGGTAGAATGACTGCTTCTGAGTCACATGCTGGACTTTGGCCTAGTTTATGTGAAATCAGCCCCTGTGGTTGTTAGTCATTGATAGCCTGAGTCTCCAGCTGGAGCACATAATGGAAATTGTAAAAGGAGTTTGAAGGCTGAGAGAATAGGAGAGATGGGGGTTAAAAAAAATAGACTGCATGCAACATTGCTGTAAATCCAAGAAGTCAAAAAGAAAGCAGCTTGAGACACAGACCACAGCACTAGTATAAAAAATGCTTTTATTCTCTTGATTTTTTTTTCTCTGAAATGCATGTTTGTGCCTACAGTGGTATTCATGCACCCATTTGGTAGATTGCTATGTCCTATGTATCTTTTTCTTTTCTCTCTTTTTTGTTCAGCAGATGTGGTTGTTTTTGTAGACAGAGTCCAGTTTAAAATTATACCATACAACCCAACAGAAATGCTGTGAAAACCCCAGACTGTTTATGTCTCTGCATGACACTTGGCCACAGCTAGGAACTCTAGCCTAGCCATGCCTAGAGTGCTCCTGCAGCACCCAGCACAAAGCTGGTGAGCCAGTGACCTGTTTGCTCCTAGGAGTGTCTGTAGGATGCTGACTGTAGGGGGATTAAACCAGGGGGTGAGACACCTGCTTTTTTGGCTGATGTCAGACCCCAGGGAGGGTAGGTTTCACACAGTGAGGCTGAGCAGTGGTGAGATGCCTAACTAGTGCTTTACTGTGATAAGAGGCCAGTAGCCAGCAGGAGAATGTGTAGCATAAAAAGGAAAATGATTTTGGTTTCTGAATCCTGAGCTGTCATGGTTTTGCTGTTACCCACAGGTAAGTGCTGGAGAAGGAAAAAAGCCAGGCATACACTTAGGTTTCAATTTTAGTATGTTGCTAGCCAGAAGATGTTTCTCCAAGACATATTTTGTGCTGTCACATTTCTTTCCTTAATGCATTGCAGCTTGGCAAGGGTGAATCCCCTTCTTTTGGCCTGGCTTAGAGGCTGAACACAGCTGGGAACCAGCATTGAAGGCATAAGATCTTTACCTGCTTTCTGCAGGAAACAGCCTTCCCTTTCCTGAGACTATTTACAAGGAAAAGAAGATTCCTTCCCTTGCATCTCAATTTTGACTGCACCATCCTGAACATCTCATGGAGAAAGGGACCTCTTGAGTCTCTGGATAGCTGAGCAGAAATTAAAAAGAAAGGAAAGCAAAACCAATTCACATTATGCAGGCTAAACTGCCCCTTGGAGGAAAGTCTATCCAAGTCCTTGAAAGATTTAGCTCGATGCTCACTGAAAAGCTATAAAATACATCTCATTTTTAAGGACAAATGGATTTGTAAGGAAGACTGGTGGACATCTGAAATATTCCAGATAAATGCAGTTTTTGTTATAGACATTTAGTAAGTTTTTAAACAGGGAGACACACATGCATATTTTTAGTTTTATATATGTAAGGGCTTATAAATACTTCCCAGAAGCCATGAAGAAAAGAATAATCTGATTTTGGTGAAGAATCAAACTCCAAACTGACAGTATGCTGTATTTGTAGGTTTTGAGAGGTGATAAAATCAGTGTTTTAGTGGACATTGTATTTCTAACCAGGCATGATTAAATGTTACAAACCAAACACTACCCACTCACTTAGCTCCTGCAGAAGCACTTAAGATTTCTAAAAGCCATATTTGTAGTTAAAGACTGAATAGGGTAAGCAACTGCAAAAGAAGAAGAAAACCTGTTTTGTTTGAGGAGGATTCATTCTCCTCCTTTACAGGGATGACTAGAAAACAAAATACCACCTTGGGTTAATATAACCTCTATAGCTCAGTCTTGCTTCAGTGCACTTTGCATTGTGCAAGAGCAGACACAAGATGAGCTTAGCTGGATGCTAAGTTTGAAGAGAAACATGACCACATGATTCCTCTACCATTCACATTGTCTGTCCCCAGGCAGGTATTCAGTTTTTGTAAGTGATGAGCTCATTATGACTTCTGCTTGTTAAAAGCCCCTCAGGGACATTTGCCTGTTTGCCATTCTGTGTTTAAAGTCTGTAACTGCAAAAAACTTATTGCAGTGTCGTCACTCAGCTATCAGAATAATATCAATTATATATAAGGGGGGATGGAGAGTGGCTTCAAAAATTGGACTCATGGAAATAAAATAACCAAAATCAGAAACCACCTTGGAAAATGTCAGCAACACAAGTATTTGGCAAGATGCTTTTTAGGAGTAAATAAAAACTTTTGGCTGCAATGGAAGTTCTGGACACAAATCTGCCATCATTTTACACTGGTGCACAAGGCTTATAAATGCCAAGAATATTGTGTCATGATAGTGCATTCTAATAGTCAAACTCCCTAATTAGGGTAGTCTCCTGTATCAGATGATATTTTCATTCAGAGAACACACATTTTTCTAAGAAACACAGAAAGCTAACTTAAAAAGAGAAAAAAACTTTATACAAGAAGACTTCCATCTTCCTATTATTAATAGTAGAGAATGTGCCTAGGTGTTTCTGAGGTTAAGGGATGAAAAACACAAAAAAGGATTTGAAACCATCCTGAGACAGACTTGGAACAGAGCAGCTGTTTAAAGTGAGCAATACATCCAAGCTCCAGAAGACACAGGGGCAGAGACCTGTATTAAAGAAGGTTGTGAGAGTGCAACTATCCTGAATGTGAATGAAGGATTTAACTAATGTTAAAATAGCCATGTCAAAGTTTTAGGCAGCTTGCCTTTGTTCCCTTCAGGACTTCCCTAGGAAGTGACCTCTAGAGGCACTCACTGATGGGGAAAACTAAGCTGCAGTAAATGCATGCTACATATAATAGCTTTTTTTTTTTTAAATGCAAATGCAACATGATGACCATAATCTGATCACTGAATTCCTTATACCACACATTGTCCATTCCATATTTTGTGGTTCTGGAATTTGGCTTCAGAGTGTCTTCTTCACTGAGCATTCCCAGAACTCACTTTTGCAATTCTGTCTATGGTAAGATGATGAATCATTCCATTCCATTCTGCCTAATAAATAAGTCTTTTGAAACAGAGCTCTACTGTTCATATTGTTCTATGTTTAAATTTAGACTCATTCAGAAGCCATTTTTCAGATCTGAGATGAAACTGTGCAAGCTATCTAAATATCAGTGTATGCAAAGAAGGATGGATCTATACATTGCATTATTTATTCTGTATGGTGATATCTACGCATTGTCTCAGGGTCTTGTTAGTTCTTTAAAAAAAAGGAGAGATTAAATTTCCTTCTAGCTTCAGCTAACAAGCCTTTTGTGGTGTGGTGAGAAGCTGTCATAGCTGAGTGTACCTTGGATCAGCAAGCCTGCCAAATGGCAAAGTTTTAGCAATATTAAATGATTTTTCTTTAGTTAAAACAAAAACTTTAAAATATACTGGCAGCTTTAGACTGGGAAAAGCTGAAGTGACTATGACAACTCTTTTGTTTTTTCTCTTCTGATTTATTACTACTTAGCTATATGAATGTGATGTGATCTTATATCAGTTTTTTTGGCCTACATAAATAGTGGCATTGCAGTACTTTGATAATCTAGGATCAGAAAAGGTGCAGGGCAATATGACACATGTGCCAAGACAACCTTGAAAGCCTCCATTCTCTTTACCTATTCAGTACAGGGCAGCTCCAGAACTGAAATGTAGCTTCACCTTTCCTCAGTGGTTTATTCAAACATACAATCCCATCTTCATTTAATATTAGTTTGCTGCCTTGTTTTAACTTCCTTCTGATCTATTTCATAGTCATAGAATCATTAAGCATAAGGTTGTAGAGCCCAGCTGTTAACATGGCACAGTGATGTCCACTACCAAACCTGTCCCCAAGTGACACAGCTGCCTTCAGGGTGTCCTTCACCACCTCCCTGGGCAGCCTGCTCCAATGCGTAGCCACCCTTTGACTGAAGTTTTTTCCAATGTTCAATCTAAACCTCCTCTGGTGTGACTGGAAACCATTTCCACTCATCCTGTCATGTGTCACTTTTGAGAGGAGGCTGACCCCCACCTGGCTACAGCCTCCTTTAAGGTAGTTGTAGAGAGTAGTAATGTCCCTTCCTGAGCCTCCTTTAGCTAGACTGAACACCCACAGCTCCCACACCTGCTCCTCATAAGATTTGTACTCCTTATTCTTCATGAGCTTTGCTGTCCTTTTCTGGACACTCTGCTGCATTTCAACCTTCTTCCAGTGGGGGCCAGAACTGAGCACAGGATTTGAGGTGTGGCCTCATCAGTGCTGAGAACAGGGGGACAATCCCTGCCCTGGTCCTGCTGTTCACACTATTGCTGACACAGGCCAGCATGCCATTGGCCTTCTTGGCCACCTGGGCACTGCTGGCTCATGTTCAGCTGCTGTTGACCAGGACTCTCAGGTCCTTTTCCATCAGCTTCACAGGCACTCTGCCCCCAGCCTGTAACTCTGCATCATAAGCAGGTGCCTTTGTCATAGGAGCAGATCAGGTTGGTCCGGCAGGACCTGCCCTTGACAAGCCCTGTTTGTGCTGGCTGGGCCTGATCCCCTGGCTGTCCTGTACTCAGGATGATCTGCTCCATGGCCTGTCCCAGCACTGAGGTCAGGCTGGCAGCTCTCTGGTTTCCCAGATCCTCCCTCCAGCCCTTCTTGTAGATGGAAAACACATTTGCCACCTTCCAAACACCTGGGATCTGCCTGGTTAGCCAGGACTGCTGATAAATGAGGGAAAGTGTCTCTGTGAGCATTTCCACTGGCTCCCTAAATATCTGTGTATTGATCCCATCTGGTCCCATAGGCTTGTGTGTGTATGAGTGGTGGATCAGGTCTCTGACCTTTCACCTTGGATTATGGATGCTTCATTCTACTCCCCATCACTTTTCCCAGAATAGGGTGCTGGTTACCTGGACAACTATTAAAGATCAAGGCAAAGAAGACATTACACACCTCATCCTTTTCTTCATTTTTTATCACTCTGGTTTCAATAAGGGATGAAGATTCTTCTTAGCCCTTCTTTTGTTGTTGATGTATTTACAGACATATTTTTTGTTGTCTTTCCTGGCAGTAGCCAGACTAAATTCTAATTAGGCTTTGGGTCTTCTAATTTTCTCCCTGCATAATTTCATGACACCCTTGCAGTCCTCCTAAGTTGTCTGCTGCTTCTTCCTAAAATTTGTAAAGTTCCTTCTTGTTTCCCAAGTTGCAGCCAAAGCTCTCTGTTCAGCCAGGCTGTTCTTCCTTTCTGGCTCATCTTCCAGCACAAGGGGATGGGCACTCTGGAGCTGATAAGATTTTCTTCTTGAAGAACGTCCAGCCTTCCTGGGCTCCTTTACCCTTCAGGGCTGCCTCCCAAGGTAGGGACTCACTCAACCAACATCTTAAGCAGGCCAAAGTTTTCCTGTGCAAGTCACAGGTCACCTTCCTGCTGACACCCCTCCTTACTTCAGTGGCCCCTTCAATGGTCACTGTTTTGCTTAGAATGATTTTAAAATGTTTTTGCTTAACTTTACCTGCCTGAGAGGCTAGAGTTTGGCAGAGCTGGATAGTATTAGTATGGTCAGGAAAAAGCACTGCAAAAACTAAACTATCCCTCAAAATCTTTCATGGACTGCTGGTGGCAGCCCTCTAATATGCCAGTCATTACATGTTAAAGTGGAAAGGGACCAATATGCATCTGGGATTTTTATTTATTGGAAGCAAGACCTTCAGCATCTAAAGTTTTTCATTTCCCCCAGTAATGACCTTGCACTGGGGGCTTTGACTGCAACAAGATCAGAATTGATGGTGGTGATTTAACTTCACTCTACTTCTTGATTTCACTTTGGTGTCTGCACAAAATGACTGACTTGCAAAGTATTTCTTCTTCAGCTGGGCCTTGGAGAGTGAAAACAAATAATTACTATTTTTCCTCTAAACTTTTAATTTAAGAGCTTTTGCTTTAAAAAGAATATCTGCATATGATCCATGTAATTTTGGAGGACGAGAATACTGCAAAAATGAAATAAAATGTTTAAAGTGAGCAATATATCCTATATATATATCTGTGTATATTTGAACACAGCACATTTACTATGGAATTTATGACAGGTGTGAAGGTCCCTCTGAAGGTTCATGTACACTTATACTGCTCTTCAGATAGTTTTAAAAATCTACAAGAAATGGAACTATGGCGTGGAAGGACTGTAAATGAAATACCTTCCTTTATTATTGCAAGTCTATGTATTTCAAAGATTCCATTCTTCAGGTCTCTTAAATATGACCTGAGTCAAGTTCTAGTTGTTCTAATTAAGCTCTTTCCCTGTACATGTACTTGCAAAGTTACATGTATGTATACAGTTAATTTTTATCACTCCCTCTGCACTTTTATTAAAATTACTTCAGTGTTTTAGCTATTATATTGCCATCCATCTGCAAAACTCAAGCAAAGTCTACCTAGAGGAGACTAGTTGGATAACTAATCTGTCAATCATGCAAAAAATAGTATTGTGTTAGGGGTTTGGGGTCTTTTAAAAATATTTGGCCAAGAATAGGAGACAAGTATAAACATAAGTCCTGTCTTAAAGAGCTTATAGTTTAAAGTCCTTCAGAAAATTACCTACATAGGGATGAGAAATTCATTTACCATTAGAGTTATGTGCTATGAAATCCAAGGAATAGTTGTTTTATAACACAGGATTAATATAAATATATGATATTGGCAATATATGTTTGACAAGCTGTCTAGGGCATTTGCTATTATGCCAGGATTTCTTTAATAATTGGATTTAAAGAGATATTTCAGTATTTGAAAGAGCAGACAGTTGTTTATTCTGAAAGTGCCAGTAATGAAACTCAAATTCCTACTAGATCAGGTGTAAAACCTTGAGCCTTAGATAATAAAAGTGCAAATAAATTATAAAAGCCATAGCACAGACCTTAAAACAGGCTGGAGAAATGAACAACTACAAAGTTCATTACCTTCTAATCCTTCAGGATTCACTTTTCATTAAAGAAGGGATCATTTCAGGCATTGAGACAGAGCACTGAATTTATAAGCCTCTAAGGTGTTTCTAATTTTCCTATCAACTACAGGAATATTGGAAATGGTTAGGCAGCTTGTGTGAAATGAAATGCTTCTTTAAACATAATATTATCATAAACAATTAGCAATTGCTAATTTAGCAGTAAATACTGTGTCAAACACAGTGTTTGACTGGAAGAGTGTCTTTGCACAGAAACATGACAGTTTTACAAATCTTCTGCTACAGGAAATAGTTCTGCATGTCAATTGTTAACACCACACTGCATGCACAAGGTCACAGAAAACCTGCCAGACATTACTCAGAACAAATGAGAGTCAAAGAACAGCCAGCTTTTGAATTAATTTTGCTAATAATGTACTGGGGAAAGGGCTATCGAAGCAGAAGGCTAGGGATGTATTCATTATTGCCATCTTTATTCATATTATAACAGCATATAGATATTCTAGACAACTTTAAGCCTTCTTGGGGGCATTGCAGACACATAGGAAGAGATGTTGCCTTAGAGACCTTAAAGCAAAACAAAATAAACAAGTGGACGACAAGCAAAAGCAGAGAGGTGTGGTGACTGGAGGTGTGGTGACTTCTTACCAGGCAACACATGAGAGACAGGAGGACACCCTACCTCCCCTCCTCTACTCTGCTGCCTGCCCAGCTGGCCTGAATTAGAACAGTAGCACCAAACACCCCTTTTGTAAAAGTGCCCAAGGTGGTCTGAGACACCCAAGAAGACATTTTGGATGGATCTGTCACCCTTCCAATTCCCTGGTTCTACACACAATGATACTCCCTTCCTGGTCCCACTTCTCAGGTTATAAAACAGGACACTTAAGAGGCATGAAGCCTAATTTGTAATTTTTAAATTTTATTTTTAATAGCATAACTATAAGGTGAACCTCAGGAGTTGTGTTCCCAGCCAGTTTGTATGAATGTTTGCCCTTGTCCTCCCATTTAATCCCTGGTATCTTTTCATATAGCCTCTTCTTCTGTTATGGGAATAACTCTCCAGAACATGGACTGTCTCCCTATATATTTGTGTTTTTCTTCAGTGTACTGAAACTGCTGCCATTTGACCTTTGCAACAATTGCAAAAATCAACATAAATTCATGAGGAGAAATTAGACAAACCCAGAGGAACAGTCTGGTGCAAACCTTTGTTACGGTAGAACAAATAAATCTAGCAAATAGATCCAAACCTTTTCATTATGTCATGCTCTTAGTGACAGATTGGGAAGAAAAAGATGGGAAAGAAGCAGTATGAAGACTTTGAAGAGGTCACATGTTTCCAGTGCCTGCTTCAGCTTCCTCTAATGGATCATCTAGTGAAATCCAAAGTATGCTACCTATGTGGTCCTCCTTGTCACAGATCCTCAGTTCCAGCTACATATATATATATATGATGTGGTGGACCTGCATTTAGGAGAGCAATTTCTTGGTGACTTAATGATTCTTAATTACAAAGACTCTGCTACTTATCTAGAAGTTTAGTACCTCTCACAAATTATTTGTACACAGGTCATTGCTGCCTACAGCAAAGGTGAGATGAGGTGCAGGACAAACACATCTAACTATCTATTCCCATCCTAATTTGCTGGTGGTGTCTTGATTTAGAAGCAAAAGTTACCTTGCTGTCAGGAGCTGTCGTTATTCCAAACTCGTTTTGTCTGCATACACAAATTGTTTAGTAAAGCACCATATTTTTTATTTGATTTTGTTACCCTACAGTGTTCTGTGTGGCTGAAAACCATCCCAGAGCTTGCATTTCAAGTGGATTTGTAAACAAGAATTTCCTCACCTCATCACAATGGCTCATTGTATGATTAACAAGAACCTATTACTAATGTGACTTTTACTTTTGAATATTCAATTATAGTTGGTAACTCCTCAATTGCATCGCCACTGCTTGTTTCCAGGATTACTCTGGCATACAGTGACAGCAGAGACAGGACCATTAACCTTCATTACTAAACTGAGTAATGGAAATGCTCTGCATTTCTCCTGGTATTCTATTCAGTGTCATATTGCCAAATGCCTGTTTTCTCAGATGTTTCTTCTTGTGACTGTAGATACAGTAATTGCTGTGAGACCTCTGCATTTTTGTGTCCCTATTCTTAAATTAGAAACATGTTGTTAAATAAATCTTTTTGCTGACAGTTTCTCTAGATTCATTAAAAACCTTTGCAGTATTCCTTAGGTTGTTGGAAAGAGACATAAATCTACAGGAGATGTTTAGAGGGAAATGGATAGTGGTGCAGCTGTAAATGCTTTACTAGGTTAAGTGAAAGGGGATGACATGAGAAATCCCAGACAAAGCCTTTCTTTCTGAACATATGGGCTACAAGACAGCTAATATCTGGTTTTGCCTTGCTCTGCTGCATGTATTTTTCTCATAGTACACCTGAATAGAAACTGCTTGTGAATGAAAATTAGTTATAAAAAGGCAGTGTCAAGTTTCCCAAATTTTGATGCAAGCACTCATGCAAGGTAAGCTAAACATATATTTTAGTCAGATCATCAGGCATAGGACTGAACTGTTTGTACAATCCAGGTTTTCTTAAGTATTTCTGCTTTGAGCTGATTTAGTATTAAAGGAGCAAACATTCAATTCTTTAAAAACGAGGTCTCCTTAAAATGCTAGAATTGAAATCCTGTGAGAGGACCTGTTCAGGAATGAAGGCTTCATCTTTCCTTTTTTAAGAAGGGAAATAGGTTCCTTATGAAAATATAACCAGTTTATTTTCCTTATTCAAATATTATGTTATGCATAATATTTGCATTATATATATATTATGCATAATATTTGACATTTCCCTTATGTTATAAGAAGTTTTGATTAAAGTGAAATCCTTGAGGACACTTCACCAGAAGTAGAAAACTTGATTTTAAACTGATGGAAAACACAAATTTTATTTTCAGTCCTAAAATTGGATAACTGTGCTTGTTCCTCAACACCTTATGTGCATAGCTGCTGTAATGAGTGCAGACACAAATATCAGATAATATGCAAATATCATATTGACTTACACAGTAGAATACCAATCAGTCTCTCAGCAACCACTACATGATTGCTGGAAAATTAGTTTTAATTAAATTGAGTCCAAATCTTCCTTTTCTTGCCTCCTGCAACAGGTGTTTCTACCCTTTCTGCCTTCACAGAGCTGATCCTGCTCAACAGCATGTCCCATGTGTGACACCAGGAAGGTGTCCTTACTGTCCAGTGGCTACAATTCAGACTGTATAAAATGACTTTCCAGACATTTGCACTTTTATTGTCAGTTTTCTTGGTGTTATTTTGAGTGAAAAAATCTCCCATCTTAACTAGGAACCACAGTTAATTTTTTTCCTGTTTTCATAAACCAGAGCCTGGTGTTCTGTATATTCTTTATAGATGAAATAATTAATTTTAATAGCATACTTTAAAACTTAAGAAATAGAGTTGCCCTTTTTAGGTTGCTGTCTTGCCTTTAGTTATTGAAATTTATCACTAATCTGCAATTAATATATTGTTTTGAGTGTATAATAATTAAAAAGCAGATTTAACAATATCCAGCAGAACAGATAATTGATGTAAAAGAGTATCATGTCTTCAAATATTACTTTCCTGTTGGGCAGGAAACAAGAATGAAGCAGAAGTTATTAGTTCATTGCTTTGTTGGAGCATAATATTTTCTAAAAGTCTCACAGAATAATAAAGTTTACATAGCCCTCTGATACACAAGCCCTGAGAAATTATATTACTTCTGGTGTTCAGTTAGCTTCACTGTCATATTTCTTTCATCTCATCTTTGTGGGTATGAAAAAATCTGTAGAGGCTAGAAATCTTTTTTTATTGCTAACTACTTGCATTCCTCTTACATGCTGAGCAACTAGGCTTGCACTTCATGTGTTGGCAAAAGTAGCTGTTGATCATTGCTGGAGTGGGAAGAGCACGTTGTGGAGAAACTCAAGATACTCTGGATTCCAAAGATGCTGGTATATAGGAAAGAAAAGAAGAAAACCTTAACATTGTTAGCATGTTATGCTGGGCAGTTCCACAAACAAAATGGAACTGCTCAGCATAACATGCATTCAAACCCAGCAGAACTTCACTGGTGATACTTCTTTGTGTGTGGTTCTGTGGGATGATGTGGTTTTTAAAGACGGCTCTCTCCCTTTTTTGACTGACAGGCTATATGCAAGTTCAAACCCAGACTACCCATGTGAGGCTGAGGAGAGATTTACTCACTATGCTTGACCATAGACCAGAACAATGCAAGTGCCAAAGGATGGAGAGACAGCCAAAAGACCTAGAGGCTGGTGGGCAGCAGACACCTCTCCATTCCTCTTCCCATGGTGTCTTGGGTTGCAATACAGGATGTGACCAGAAATGTGTATTCTATCTGTTGAAGCTGGGTGGGGCAGTGATCCTTATCTCCATGGGAGATATTCTCTGCTAATGGGCCATATGTTAAACCAGTAGGACCGATCATCTTTATCTTTTCCACAACCCATCCTCCCTGCAGGAAGATATCACCTGCTAATGGGCCATTCAGTCCCACTGTGTGACTCATAAAATTACATCATCCCATTGGGAGATGCTCCAGCCAGGGGGAGGAACCAAGCCTTTCCTACCTAGATAAAAACTGAGATTTGGAACACCCAAAGCAGCCTTTTCCACTGGATTCCCAGAGGAAAACTGCACCTTCTAAAAAACCTCTGCTTCAACTGAACCACATCTGCCACTGCAGGAGGATGCAGCCACCATTTAATGGGACTGCTACCAACACCCTGACTGACTGATGGGGTGTCAGGCAGTATTCTGACTCTGTCAGTGTTTTGGGTTTGTAGTAATGTACTTTTATTTTAATTTTCCTAGTAAAGAACCGTTATTCCTAATTCCCATATCTTTGCCTGAGAGCCCCTCAATTTTAAAATTATGATAATTTGGAGAGAGAGAGTTTACATTCTCCATTTCAAAGAGAGTCTTCTGCCTTTCTTACAGATACCTGTCCTCCAAACCAGGACACATGGCCATGCTCCTGCCCAGACTCACAGAAGGACCAGCCTTACACAATCATGGCTCTGCCGTGGTTAGTGGTAAAATGTAAAAATTGACTCTGATGTCAAAATAGCACTGATCAAAGGTAATCTGTGTTTTACCTAAACATGCTTAAACCACAAGAAATGAGATAACTGGAGCTGCCCCATGCCTTGACTGGCATGCCCTCAGTGACACCTAAGTTTTGGGACCATCTTTCATTTTCTCTCTTTTTGAAAATTGCGTCCAGTGTTTTGATGGACGTGAACTGCTGAGCAATACAAAGTGCAGTTCAGCATTCTAATCTCTGTTATTAATACATAGATAATAATTATATTCCATTAGCAAATTGGCAGGATACATTCAATTCCTTTTGCTTACAATGAAATTCATTAGCTTGGCAAAAAAATGACCTTTTCCATTTTGAAAGAAGTAAGTGCATTTTAGTGCTTCAGTCATAATTGTGGAAAACTCTTACTTGGAAGAATTAACAGGTGCTAAGTGCCATTATGCATTGAAGGATGCCACTCAAACTTATTTCAAGTGTGCTTAGACTCCTAGAATGATGAACAGGAGCAACATGAAATGTAGGTCTGTGACATGCAGGACCTGACCATCATTCCTGTTTCATCCACACAATCTATTTTAGCACTAATTCTGCTTTTTGTCTACAATATCCCAATTATTTCAGAAATTCAATCATATGATAAGGAATTTATTTCTAATTCTCATTGCAAATCTACTCTATAGTATTGCATACTCATATGTCTTTTAATTAATATATTTCTAATAATTAATATTTTCTCTTAATTAGTGTATTTCCATCTTAAATATCTCCTCTCATTGATCTTTGTATATAAAGATTATCTTATGACTCTTAGCTTCCAATAAAAAGTGATTTTCTAGCACCAGATATTTTTGAATGACGAAGTACAAAGCTGAAATACCAGCACTATCTTTTTATGCTTTTACTGAGGCAAAAATATATTACCCACACGACTAAACTAGTTAATTTTTGTGCATTGTTAGTATTTCTTTCCCAGTTTCTATCAGATTTCAAATGTTTATAGGATCATACAGTTTGAAGTAGGATTTCTTTCACTAAAAATACTAATGTGTGTTTTTCCACATTCATGTTAAATTCTTTAGGCCTATATAACATCAGAAAATGGTCTATTTAAAATAATTTTCCATCTCAAGAGCCATTCTGCTGTCATTCCTCTACTCTTCATGAGAGGTTTCCACATCTTCCTTGCAGTTGTAGTTCTTCCATCTCATTACCCGCATTTCCTGCATTAGCCCACAAACAACTTCATTGTTTCCTTTTGACCTCACAGTGTTTCCTAAGCCAATTGAATACAGCCAACCTGATCAATTCTTTCATTCACAGAAACACTTTTTTTCCCCCTGTGCTCTCCACTACTTTCTTCTTTAGCACAGCCTTATATCTGACTACATTCTCATTCACACTGACTTTACCATTTAGAATATGTCTCTCTCAATCACAACACATCCCCTGCAACCTAGTTGGATGTTTTTCTTTATCTGTTTTTCTAGTCTTGGTTACTGAAGGTCAGTGCTCCAGACAGTCAGGTGCAAACCCACCCCTGGGAACTATGCTCTTTCTGGGAATGCTTACTGAAGGTTAAAAGCCCCAAAGTCCCTAAGTAGAGTTTCCTAGGCAGGGTTTTGCTGTGTTTTTGGCCAGAGATGCCTGCATATGGCATTTTATCTATCAAGTAATGTGGTGAATATCTATTAACTGATGTTTCCACTGTAACCATCAGCACAACATTACTTAAGGCTTTTTCTTCTTTTTTTGAATCTGTAGGATTATGGACTTGCTTTTTTTCTGAGTTACAGGTTATAGAATTTCAGGGGTTTTGTCTTAAGGCATGCTTCAGTGTTTCAAAGATGTGAGTGGGAATTAAACTACTAATTGCAAAAGAGACCAGAGCACTACGACCTCAGGGAAATGTGTACACTATTCAACACTCTTTGAAAACCTCAGACTCTGCTTATTGCATAAGGGAACACCTCAGTGCCCTGGAAAACAAACCAGTCTGCCTTATTTTCCCCATCCATGAGCAGACAGTACTGTTAATGTATTTTTCAAAGCATTTGGGGGATAAATACACTGTATATTTGACATTTGCCATTATTTGGCAATGCCATTAGCATTTGGAAAGCCAAATCTTTCCTGTGATGATCAAGCACTTAATAGGAGCGTTAAAACACAGATTTAGTTCAATCCACTAATTTTTGTATTTTTAAACAATTATATTTGTAATATATTCGATGCCCAGGATGACTTCATGTCCCTCTACAAAGGGAAAAGCTATCAGACCTTTCTGCAGTTCCTAGGAGTGGGAGTTCCTGCTCCCATAGTGCATATTTGCTCCTTGCCAAACTCACAGCCCCTCCCAGTGAGGCATCCCCAAGAAAAAGGTCCATGGCAAGGGGTCTTCAGGAGAGAATCCCACTGGATGTAGATCATCCTGGAGCTCAGGGGCTTCTTTTCTCCTTTGTGACTGTAAGGACAAGGAGGGGATGCTGAAATGAGATCTCTATTTCCAACACTGATCCAGGTTTTGGGGGAGACTGTAGCCATGGTGACCATGCTGATTGCCCAGGTGAGGGTCATTTTGCCAGAACCACCTCATATCTGTGGGGCTGTGCTGGTGAGACAGAACCTCAGGTGATGCTGAGTGATAATAAAATAAACGTCTTTATTTTTGATTGATGGACAAAACAGACCCAAAACCAGACAGTATTCTCCTGAAATGCATGGACACTATTGAATACAATACAAATGAAGTCAAAACATATATATCCATATTATGCTTCCTATCTGCTTTGTTAAGTATAGTCTTAATATAACATTTCTGACACAGACAAAAATATACTTTTTTTTTTTTTTTTTAACTACATCCACAAATACTGCTCTGATTAATAGCAGATTTACAATAACTTACTAACTGCACATGGAACTTGACCAATACACTTGAAGGGCAGAAGGAAAAATGAATAACAGTTTTTTCCTATGATACTTCTATTTGAAATCCTAAATTCTTGTACTATATGAAAATAAAAGACTAAATCTGACTTTATTTGATCCACTTAATGTTTACATTCAGTTCAGGTTCACAAAAGTATGGTTTGTTTATAATATGTATACCATCCCATTTGGACAAGTAGAGATGAAATAACTTTTTTGACATGTCAGCTATGTTATCAGCCTTGATTTTATGGACACATCTCATGCAAAGGAGGTAAAAAACCCTGTCAAATAAATGTTATTCACACATGTTAAGAATACGAAAGTAAAATGTATGATTGCATCATGAATATTTTATCTTAAAATTGTAGGTTCAGAAACAATAACCTCAGTGTCTGAAAATGAGCAGTTTGCTTCACTGATTTTAAACTCAATTTACTGCACAGTACTGCTGTCCACAAATTGCAAAAGGGGAGAAAGACTGATAATTCCTCTGAAAATAAAATCTGTTTAAAGAATCACATCCTGTTGGCATATACTTGGGGAAGTAACATAGGTTTTTTTTTTTGTTTGTTTGTTTGTTTTGGTTTGGGTTTTTGTTTGGTTTTGTTTGTTTTTTTCCCCCCACAGCTGTATCAATTACAGATGTGGCCTTTGGTTATATGAACAGCTCTGTACAAATTTAATGTAGGACAGCTGAGCTAAGGCAATAAAGCTGTAAATAGACTTTGCATGGGGCTGTTTGGTTTGGCTTTTGCAGTCCATCTAAACAGGAATACTGCATAAAATCACACAAATTAAAAAAAAATTCTATAGGATAGAAAGTGTAAAATGTTCTGATAAAGTAGGAAGCATCTGGTTTGAAATTTCTGGACTAACACTTTTTTTTTCACCTTTTTTTCTGAGCATTTTAAAACCATTTACATTTTTATAGCAACAATGGAATACAAATGGAAAAGATTTTTATTTTCAATTGAAATTTCTTAAATTATTCCAGTGCAATCCCCTTTTCTTTTCTCTTTTTTTTTTTTTTTTTCCCCACAGCTGGGCATTTTGAAATAAATAATTTAGAAATGGTGCTGTATTCAAAGCATCTGGTCACTATGCAGCATCTCATAGTGAAATTCTGGCAATTCCGGGACAAAACTGAGGTAAGAGAAAAGTGTTTAGGAAGGCCTACAGGCATTGGGACCCTCTAACTTCATTTGGAACAGCAGCATAAGGCATTGGCTATGTAAGCAGATAAAACTGTGATTTAGTATTTTCCCATAAGAAGGGATTCAGACTAGTGGATGTGGGCTGAAAATGGAGAATAATTCAGCAGTGACTCTGTTCTTCCCCTCTTTCCTCTATAAAGTCTATTTCCTCATCTCTCTTCTGTGGTTCATGGGGGAATTAATACTGCTGGGCTCATGTTTGGTTTGTGATACTCAGCACCCTGACTTTCACTGGTGGTCTATGCCCTCACCTTGCAGGAATTTAAAATTTCTTTTCTATATTGGCTCTTCTGAGTTTTTAGTGCAGATCCTGGTTTTGATTCCCTTCACCCAGAGCACACTCCATATTGGTAAGCACAGTAGTACTGCAGGTCACAATGAATATTCAGAACTGAGTTGCAATGTTATTTTTAAATGCAGTGTAAGGAGAAAAAAAATCAACATCTCTGAAATTAAGTTTCTCTATATATTAAATATATATATATATATATGCTCTAAAGACTCCACAAAAGGAGCAAAACATATCTAAGGATTCAACCTTGTGAAAGCTTATGTCAACACTGAATGCACAAGTTGATGGCTTCTTCCTTTAGCAGCAAAACCTATTCTTACATCTCCTGTCCTCCAGTACAACTCCTCGTGCTGTGAGTGGTAAGAAAGAGAAATTTCACTGGTGAGCAGCAACAGGAGGATTTGAATGGAACATTTTGCGTCACACACGGACTGTAAAAGGAATTATTGGAGCATAACTCTCAATTGCAGAGCAATGTAGCTACCGGAGCCGGCACGGAGAAAGGCACATTCCAGGGGACACACAGAGTCATCCTGGCCAGCAGAGCCCACCTGCCCTCTCTGCTGCTCTGGGCCAGCTCTGCCACTCCCGAGCCAGGGCTGCAGCTGGCACTGCTGTGCCCTGCGGGCGCCAGGACGGGCGAGCAGCGCGCCCAGCACCGAGCGAAGCGCCGCTGCGCCTCTCACCGTGTCTGGGGGCTCAGCTCTCCTTTCTGCTCCTCTCCAAGCTGCTTCCAGAGGAAAACACTTGGAGATGTGGAAAGCTGTCCACTAAGCCTGATTTTGGTTTGGTTTTTTTTGAGAAATTTTCGAGGAAATGTTATTTTCTATGCAAAATCTGGATTTTCCAGAGTAATTCCAGTATGACCAAGCCAAAAGATTTTTTGGCATCTTTAAGAATAGCTTTTTTTAGTAAGTGAAAATTTGGAATTTTCTGCAAGCAAAACCCTCTCATCTCCCTTTTCAAGCTTTCTTGATTCTCTTTACTTTTCAACATTTACTCCAATGGTGAAGTTGCTTGGTGTCAGACTGCTTTGCTTGTGTTCATTTTGATGATAAGTCAAGATAAGGCTTCTTCTTCCAACATTGAAAAGTTCTATTTAGTTTATGAGTTTTTCTGTAAGAGCCATTTTTCACCAGCTGAATTTCAACTCCAGTTATTGCTCTAAGAATTGGTGACAGTCACTAACCCCAGAAAAAGAAAGAGAACGCCTATATTAACATATTTTGCTTAAAGTTGTCATACATCAGGTATAACATAATTTTAAACTGGTGACTTTATTTTAACTTTTAAAAATTAATATATCATGTTTAGCACTCCTATAAGGAATTTATTACTATTTGTGCAATTTGCTGTCTCATACAAATAATAAAATACTAGATTGTATTATTTAAATTTTTTTTATGAAGAAAAATATTACCAGACCAAAACCCCAGAGAAGTTATCTATCTGTCTTTGCTCAAGCAACTAGCTCTTTAGTAATAAATCACTTATAGCTGTGGCAATATATTTTCACTTAATGCCAATAAAATGCTGAGTGATAATATTTCAGACTTACTGTATTATAATCTCTTCATATGATATCCTAGCTAAGAACTGTTTTCTTCTACATATATTTTAAACTTTAAATATTTTTTTAATTGTACAGTATATAGCTCTGGATGGAAGGAATGAGATTGTTTGTATACTTTAGTAAACACTCTGTGACCTAATCCAACATATTAGATAATAGCAGAAAAGAGTTTCTCCCATGGGATGCTCCTGCTCCTAGAAAAAACTTAAAAGAATGTGCAGTGGCATTTTATTCCCAATTCTTGCTTTTCTTCTGATAAAATGCTTCTTACTGTTCTTTGTAGAATATCCTGCTTCTTATTGTTTTGCCTGTGGCTACAAGACTTTTTAATTATCTTCAGTGTTGGACAGTTCTGGACTCGAATCAACGTAGTTGAAGGCTTCCTTGTTTGTGAAAGTTGAGCTCAAAGTCAGACTGTGTCGTGGATTCACAGGTGCAAGTTCATTTAATACAATATTGTCACTTTTTACAAGAGTTGCTTTGTCCATGTGTTCTCTACTGTATCTGGCAACAACAGCATCAAGAAAGTCCAGCTTTGGTGGCAAAGTCCCGCTTTCAAATAAGTATTTGGCCAAGTAGGAGACTGTGACATTAGTGAAGAAGGAGGTGAGCATAGCAAGTGTTTTGAATGGGAACCTCTGGATGTAGAGATTGTTATCATCTTGGTACCAGCCAGGGTAGAAGATCAAGGGCTGAAGGTAGAGGTACGGCTCTCCTCCGGTTATTCTGAGCACAAGGCCAAACAGGTATCCTGCAATGGCACCATAGGTGTTGGTTCCTTTAACAAACAGCACACACAGCAGCTGGGGGAAGATGATGATGTAAACCAGGTCAGAGCTCAGGTACCAGAGGCCGTACACTGACGAAGCCAGCAGTGCCATTGCTGTTGCTGATGCTCCAAACAGAAGAATAGTGATTCTCATGACCCACACAATTTCCCTGTCTGAAGCCTGCAAAAAAAAAGCAGTGTTAGGTGGTTTTTTCATGTCTATACATGTATACCCACACTTACATACAGTCAATATAAAATACTGAATTTTAAAAGAAAGCTTTGCATAATTCATTCAGTAGTAATTGCAAACTAATATCTCCATCTCAATCTCAAGCTCAGAGAAAAAACCCTAAGGATTACGGTTGCCATTCCCAAAGCCATTACTCTTTGAACATAGCAAAAAGCTTGATGATGAGTCAAAGAAAAAAAAAAGCAGTATAAGAAATAACTTTTAAATAGTATCACAACATGAGTCAACTAGAAAAAAACTGTCAGCATCAGAATTTCTTCTCTGCTTCCTAAGAAAAACTCCAACTCATTAGACCATTCTGTTGCCAAATGATTTCACAATAAATGAAAGATTAGAAAAATGTCTAATTTTGTGAAGAATTTAAGTAGAACTTATGCTTGTAGCAACAGTAATTAGCTGTTTGGATAAACTGCAATTCCATGAGAACTCTTGACAGCTGCCATCCCCAAGCCAGATTTTTCATTTCTGTCATCAGTCACAACCATAATTATTTTTATGATTTTCAGTTTATTCAACACACTGTTAGTAATTAAATTCTTTCTCTAGTTATAGGCAGGAACATGAAAGAGGTGTTTCATTATGAAATTATAGCCTATATCTATCACCTAGTTAAGGTCTCATGTAAAGTTTTCCCTAGAAGTAAAAACGAAAACATTGTCTCACATTTTGCCGAAAGGAAAGCTGGTAAATGTTCCGAGCAAACATGGAACTTGCTGATAAAATTGAGGAGTCAGCTGAGGACATCACAGCAGCAGATACAGCACCAAGGCCAAAGAACGAGACATAGACTGGGCACAGGTACTGCAGCACGATGGGCAGAATCATATCTGCTTCCCTTTTGCTCTTGGGGTCAGGGACACCGTATTCAGTCTGGTTCCAAGCTGCAATATGGACACCAGTGTGTTATCAGCAGCATCAGCAGCCACAGCACCTCTTGACTTCATGAGTAGCAAGCTATTCACATCACCATATTTACATGCACGTTCAAAGAACAAACTACTACTAGGGCCAGACCAACAGCAATTCAGAGAGGCAGTGTCACACTAGTTTCTGTGGGCAGATTTAATTCTGCACAGCATTTTTCCTTGTCTCTAAAATAAACTTTAAATTGCTCATAAATGTAGTTTTATTCAATAGAACAAGTCTGGGATCCATTGTTTTTGTGATGTGTTTAGCTGCTCTTTTGGATTACAGACAGGGCTCAAAGCACTTCTAACAGAATATTTTTAACAGTTTAGTTACATAGTCACTGTGACAAGGATCACTCTCCCTATGACAAAAAGGCTTGGCAAGGATATATTGGTAAAGGTAAGAAATTTCTGATAAATCAAAGAATCATTTAGGTTGGAAAACACATTTAAGATCGAGTTGAACCATTAGCCCAGCACCACCAAGCCCACATCTAATAAACCACATCCCCAAGAGCCACATCTACACATATTTAAATAGCTCCAAGGATGGTGAATCCATCTTTTCCCTGGCCAGCATGTTCCTGTGCTTGAGAAACCTTTTGCTGAACACATTTTTCCTAATATCCATTCTAAACCTCCCCTGCTGCAACTTGAGGCCATTTCCTCTGGTTGTGTTGCTGTTATGTGGGAAATGCACCTTGCTACAGCCTCCCTTCAGGTAGCTGTATAGAGCAAAGTGTCTTCCCTCAGGTTCTTTTTCTCCAGGCTAAATAATCACAGCTCCCTCAGCCATTCCCCATTATTACTGTTACAACCAAAGAAAAATGCCAGAAAATAAAGCAGACATTGAATAGAAGTATTGTGTCTGTAGATATCTAGAATGTACAAAATCATTTAATTTCATCCACTCTGATAGGAACAATTTCCTTTGGGAGAAATATTCTATACCATTATTTTTCTGTGCAGTCTTCTGTTAAAGGAGTCATGAGTTGAAAAATGATGCCACCTGGCTATCTAACCTATAAGTCACCTATATCTAATACAAGATTTATTTTCACACATTTATTACACTATTCATTTTACATTTATTGTACTACTGATTTTTAATCATTTACCTGTAGATGCTCCAATTGCACCAATCATTACTGCAGGAATAGCCATCACAAGACAGCCAAAAGCAGCCAGGAATGACAGAACTTGAGCATATGTGGCAGAAGATGAGGAAAGAACTCTCTGGAAATACGCTTGCCATGGAATTCCTCCTAATGTCTGCAAACACAACAGCATGCTGTGATTGGGGGGGAGCTGAATCATTTACTATCACCATATAGAGAACAAGTACACTTGAATGCTGAAAGCCATATTGCTGCTTCTTAATTTATTTATTGAATATCAGCCAGCCACTAATAACTGCAACTTTCATTCTCACAAGCAATGCCAAACCTGTGTAACTCCACTAAAATCCCATTCTTTTATACAAGTTTTTTTTTTAAATAGAATTAGCATCAACACTTTGCCCTTTCATAGTTTCTGTAATCCCCAAGTCTTTATAGAAAGTATTATTTTCATATGTCATATTTGAAGAATTTGCCCTTCAATACTCCTCCTTCACTAAAATCAGATTAGACTGTGATACAATGTCAAACCAAGATTTTATCTTCCTTTGTGAATGCATGCAGTCATTTACAGAAGGCAAGACATTCTGTATGCATTGAACTCAGGAATCTTAAAAAATTATTCTCCCACTGCCTTAAGCAAATACAATACCAATAGAAATGGAAGACAAAACCAAAAAGAGAAAAGTTTTGTTTTATGGTGAAAGCCCTTCTCTTTTATTTGGCTATGTAACTGAAGATCCTGATTGTTTTTTTTTTTAAATATAACACAAAAGAGTGTACCAAAGGTTGAAAACTCAAGTGCTAACAATTCTGTCCTGAGAGCAGGATTTTAATAGTCTCCACTAAGTAACCAAGTGTCTGTCTCTAAACAGCATGGAAAGAAAACCAAGCAAATTTCATAACCTAGTTCTATACACTAAATGAGGCAGGAGGCATTTTCACCAGAAAGTGTATATACAGGTGTTTCATATAGCTTCATGCACACATAGGGACTAAATTAATGTTTCACAGACAAGCCAGGTTTTGACTTGCTATTTATGACTGTTTTTCTTTGCTGCCTTGATAATAATGTTCCTTTATTAAAGCCTTCCAAGAATGTGTAAATTTCTTGAGCTATAATGAAACAGGATGAAAAAAAAAAAAAAAAAGTGTCATAATTTGGCAATATCAGAACTTTCCCTTGGTCAACAGCACAAATAAAACCTTCCAGATTACAGGAAAGAATCCAGCCATTTGAGCTTATGATCTCTGAGAGAATGCTGAATAAAATAACATGTTTTAATAGACCAATTATAAAAAAACCCTGAATATTTTGGCTGAGAGGATTTAAAAAAAAAACCAGAAAATGTAATCCCAAAGTTCAACGTGATAATAAAACCAGTGTAAATTTGCAAAGGGACACTGAGAATGGAAAATGTTAGCATATGTTTCTAGATTCTCTAATGGAAAGTACTTAATAACCACTGATCCCATGTGTAATATATAGGTATTAAAAAATGAAAGACCATGGTTTATTCTGGCATATGTGCATGTATGAATTTATCCATCCTGCCATCCATCTCTGCACAGCTTTTTTTCACCTATACCTAAGGCATATTTAATCATTTGTATAATTTATTTATTGCCTTCTGCAATATATGAATTCCTCTGCCAACAATGACATCAGTTAAGCATTAGCTGCACAATTTTATTTAATTTTAACATGTCAGCTCTTTCAGCCTGATGATATTTAAATTGCATTCCTGGCAATGCTGGCTGATACGTCACTGAAATCATTCAAATGTGCAGAAATATTAAGCAGGAGTCAAGGGGGTAAAAGTTTCCAGTTTGCTAGAAACTCTTAAGTAGACTCTATTATTTTCAGCTGTCACAGTAACATAGTGTCAGTGCTTAAATGCTTCACTCCTTCAAACAAATCACCACTTACCAGTAAAAAGAAATTGTCCAACCATGTGTAAATGTCAAGTGAGTTGATAGATCCAAGCCAAGGTGCTTGGTACACGTGGTGCACAGCTGTGAGTCCAATGTCTGTTACTGCAGGATGGGACATGGCAAAGGGGACACTGATCCACTGCAACCAAAGAGAAACAATGTGCTCAGGTCTAAAGAAGATACTCTAAATCTGTGAAATTTTAATATTAAAACTCATCTAGTTTTCTTACTCTTGCTTGCTACAGATTGAATACCAAATTATCAAGATGACTTGCAAAAAGTCAGATTATGTGCAGGTGGAACATCTCTGAAATCTAGAGGGATTGGTAGTGGATAGCTCACATGTGTCCTGGAGAGTGTGACCAGAGAATTAATCAATGGAAACTGCAAAATCAGCAGCAAAGACACATTTATACAGCTTCATTTTATTTTACCTAACCTCCTCTATATTGTTTACACTCTTTCCTCTACCACACAGTAGAGAAATGTTTACATACATATTTTCATGTAATAGCATCAGAACTTGGCAGCATACAGGCATGAGACAACACATCTGAAGGGCTGGGAATTTGTTTTTAATTCAGTACTAAACTAAGTATTGAAAGACTGTGAAAAGACAGGATTGCTGTTGGTGCAGCCTTATCTCTCGTCCTCTAAACTAGTATTAACCCAGTGTTACAGAACTTTGCTACCTCATAGATGTTTTCTAGGGGTCTCTTGACCATTTTCAGTTTGTTTTTTTATCTAAATCAGGAAGTCTTCCCAGTGATGATTTCTGCCAGAAGGTCCAATTCCTTCATCGACTGACTTTATGTGCATTTACTTGCAAAGTCATTTTGCAATCATGTAAGTCACTGACTTTCTGTGGAGCAGAAACTCAGCAGCTCCAAGTGAGGTGAAAACCAGGCTTTGCACTGTATGGACTAGATCATCACAAGCACAGCATCCTTAAGGATCCAGTGATATCCAAAACCACACAGATTGACACAACCACAACTGGTCACAGTTAATTGTGTAGGGGCAACAGGAGCAGGGAGGGGTAAAGTCAAACATCTTTCTATATTTTGTTGCACAATTATTGCAATAATGTATGGGGAATATTTTGTAGCAATGCCTATTATTCAGGCAGTTTATTCCATACCATAAGATTCTGTTCTCTGTTAAACTTTGCCAGTTTAAGTGGTTGGGCAGAAAGATTCCCTTCTCAATCTCTGCCTGAGATGTTTTGTGAAAGAGCACTAAAATTTTTCTACTGTCTTCAAGATATTTTGAGGGAAAAATAAACATATTTTCAAAATTAATGAATATTAATACTCTCCTTCCTGAGAAATTCAAGGGAGACAAGGATTTTTCAAAAAATCAAACATTTTTTTATTCTTGTTTCTGAATCTCAAATGTCAAATGTCCAAGTGATGAGCTCTTGAACAGATGTAGTTTGGCCATACTCTGCTGAGATTTTCAGGAAGGTAAACGTCCAAAAGTCCATCTGGAGTCTGCATGCCACAGCCCAGGATTTAATCTGTACTGCATTGCAAATACATTGTGAGCTTTTGCAAACTATTCCATTTCCTCACAGTAACCTAGCTCTTTGTGGTCTCAAGGACTACCTTTTCATCAGTAAATAAATAAAAAAAAAACAAAAACAAGACACTTTGGCCCTGGAATTCATTGGGATGTCATAATTTACTATATATTTAGACTCCTTTTCCTGCCAAAAATGACAGCCCTGAACTATTCCTGGGAATTATTTGAGAAAATACAGAGTTTAGAATGGGGAATTAATAATACAGATGAGATGAAGAGATAGTAAATAGTGGGGATACAGACTCAGGGAAAGTCTCATCAGGCAAGATTAATATGAAGAGATGAGAATTGCAGGGGTGGGTACAGGAAGGTGAGGAAGGAAGGAGAGATGCTACATGAGACTGTAAACAGAAAAACAAGGATGCACATGGAGTGGCTGGAGTAGAGGTATGGAAGCCTAAGGAAAAAGCTGTGTCTGAAAGGAGGAACAAGGGTGATTTACAGCAAGTCTTTTGTCTTGGATAAGAACAGGAGAGAAAACAGACATCAGAGGAAGGAGCAGCAAAGCTCTGTGACAGTGGGAGTGAAAACTGCTCCAGAGCCTGGAGGAGAAGCTGGGATAACTGAACCTGTGCCATCCTCTGCTGGGACATCTACTGTGAGAGTGTCCCATCTCAGCTAAACCTGCCTCCCTAGAGCATGACCATTTAGATGCTGACTCTTCAGCCTCACTGATTACACTTGAGTTCATGAATATGGGTTCCTCAGCACTACATTACTGCTGTTTAGTTCAAATGGGAAATTACATAAAGACCCCCACCTGAATTAAACAAAACATTATAAAGCTATAGGTTTAATCATTTAGAAGACTTCTGTACAGCCTTCATTTGCTTCCCATGTCCCCATCAGGTTCATGCTGATCTTAATGTTATTCCCATGGGATCAAGGTCTCTAGTGGTTCATGAGTTGATCACACTGGAAGACAATTTCTGTACTTGCCTTTATCTCTAGTTTTGGGAATTTCTGTAATGCATGCCATCTGTAGAAACTTAATGTTTCACAAATATTAACATTTATACTGGGGAAAGAGACTGTATTTCCCCCACTGTTCAGATGAAGAACAAAGATATGAATGAAGAAGGTCTGGAATAACTTTTCATTTGAGGTGGCCAGTTGGAACTTGGATTTGCTTTTTCAGGCTATTTAGCACCATTTCCACTAAGTCACTTACAGGCCATGGTCCTCACAGTAAGATGCCACAGAGTAAGCACACACACAGAGCTGATTAGTGACCACCTGTGCAAGCACTGCTGAAGCAATTTCCCTAGAGCTGCACAAGAACCCTGTTGAAAGCAGAGAAAGAATTCCAGGCCCCCAAGGTGCCCTTTGGTTCCTACATCTTGAGCCACTCCATTTATTGTAGCATATTGCAGTTCTCTGCACACCTGTGGCTGTCTATTACTGCCACTGGCAACCAAAGCCAGCAGCTTCTTCAATTGCACCCTTGTGAGCTGGACCCTGTCACACTGGTGTTTTCCATGTGGGGCTTAGAGAACAGCAGTAAATAAAAGGCTACCCACTAGCATATCATTGATAAGGGATATTCACACTACCACACTAAAACAGCCAAGACAGCTGATCAGACATCCTGTATTATGGTCTCCAAGGGTGGTGGAGGGAAATGAGGGAAAACCCAAGAAGATTAACTAAGTTAGGAGGAGGTTAACTAAGCTGTGTAGGTGACAACCACAGAAAAGAGAAGCAGCAGAGTATCAGCTCTGTAGGTCCAGTGACAGCATTTCTGGACTATTTTACCAACATCTTCCTATGTCTGATGCCTCCTTCCAGTGCCTGAGCCACAGTCCTGTAGACAGACAGGGAAGGAGTCAGCACCAGTCCTATTCCGAGTTAGATGTACACCCAAGAGGAAAATTGCAATAGTTGTTGGACTGCCAGACTGGCTGGAAAAAAGCCAAGGAATCAGACCTCTTGGACAGCACTGTTTCCAAAGTACAGGCTGTACATTGATGCAAATGCAGACTCTTTTAAAGTCAGCACTCTGTGAGTCTGGTTAGCAGTGCTATGCCTGGTACACCCCAGGACACACCTGGCCCTTCTAGCTGTTCAGGGCAAAATCCTTGACAAAACAGGGCAAAAAAAGCCAAACTTACCAGTCCCAGGAAGATGCAGAAGAGCTGAACTACGTCAGTGTAGGCCACAGAATAAAGCCCACCCACAAGTGTGTACATAGTGGCAATCAGGGCAGAAATAATGACTGAAATATTGACATTAATGTCAATGATCACACTTATAGTCGCACCTAAGGGGAAAACCAAAGCACTGTGTGTTAGTGTGTACATCACAGCATGTCTGATGAGAAGGCACACCCCTGTTAAATTGCATGTATTGGTTCTGGTCTGACACTTAGTGACAGCACTAATAATTCCCCTCTCTGTATTTGTCACACCCTTTCTGCACCTTTGAAGGGAATGGAAAAGAGATGCTCCTGTTGGTCTAAGTTTAGCATCTGTCATTTTGCAGGTTCTAATAAATGGAGGAGAGAAGGGTCCCAAAAGCACTTCCTCAACATTCCTCAGGGTCTGTAAGGACTACACTCTCTTGCTCTGTCTGGGAAAACCAGCTGTGCACATCCCTGATTATCTCAGTCTTCAGAAGGATACTGAAAATGTTCCTGCAGTGCTGCCAGCCAGCTGCCACAGCACTTGCAGGATGCATCCCCTGAGGTCCCACAAAACTGTGTCTGTCCAGCATGGTTTGAAGTTTCCTCACTTGGTTCTCTTTCAGCAGGTCTTCTTTGCACTGGACTTTCCCAGGGCCTCCCAGGGTCTTGGGATTCCTAAAAACTGGTCTTACTAGCAAAGAATTAAGCAGAAAAGGCATTGAACACCTCAGCCTTTTCCACATCTTTTTGCCACCAGCTGCCCCATCCCATTCAAGAGCAGTCCACATTTTCCCTTTGTTAGGATGAACTGTTCTTGAGCATGGAGGAGGTGATCCCTGAACATCAACCAGCTCTTCTGGACTCCAGGACAGTCTCCCATAGATTCTTCCAAGCAGAATGTTGGAGAGGCCCAGCTCTACTCTTCTGAATTCTATGGTTGAAGTAGTGATGTTTGCCTTATCTCTCTTGCAGGACCATGAATTCCACCATCCCATGAACATTGCAGCTAAATCTGCCTTGGACCTTTGTACCCCTGATTTGTTCTTCCTTGTGTCTAAGTTACAGATACAACAGAGCACCTCCCTACATCAGCTCCCTGATCATTTGTGTCAGGAAGTTGTTGTCAGTGCACTCAAAAAACCTTGTGAATAGCTTGTGTCCCCCTGCACTGCCCCTCCAGCAGCTGTCAGGACGGTTATACATTTCCCTTAGAACTATTAACTATTTCAAGTGATTGCCATGTTTTAAAACATTGTTTTTAAAAAATTCCTCTCCTTCTAATTAGGATGATTTAAATGAAACACCTTGCAACAGCTTTTAGTGCTTGCAGTTATTGTAGATGGATATTCTGGAGCACACATTTGGAAGAGCTTTGGCCTTAGAAGACAACATGATGTGTGATACCTAAGATCTTCTGGGAGCTGACAGATGTGGCTTTTGCTGCACAATGAGCCTTCAAAGTTCATGTGCTTAAGAATTACAAGCTCAGACCTCTTCCACAGCTTTAAGACCAGCGTTTCCCATCTACAACCCTGCCAAGCAAGGAGTCATGATGAAGAGCAAGTAATGAATAGTACTGAGATTAAACATTCATGAGTGGGGATAGGTGTGAAAAAGGAACTAGATTATTCATAGAATAGTTAAAATAAAAATCTTCTTTATAACCATTGACAGTCTTTAGCTGTTGGCTGTTATATAAACCTAGAAAGGTATTCACACCACTTGTGTTGAAATAAAAGAGAATGGCTT
Organism: Oenanthe melanoleuca; assembly: GCF_029582105.1. Classification (NCBI taxonomy): domain Eukaryota; kingdom Metazoa; phylum Chordata; class Aves; order Passeriformes; family Muscicapidae; genus Oenanthe; species Oenanthe melanoleuca. Next base: position 85,387,327 of record NC_079333.1, on the reverse strand, counting down.
GTCCTTAATCAAAAATATTCCAAATACTCTTAGTGTTCTTCAAGTCACTCAACTCCTATCACCTCAGCATGCAGTTTTTTCTTAGTCTTTTAAGGATTTTGTGATGAAATGGTGGTAAACAAGCTCCCCATTGCTTTGCAGTTCATCAGAGCGCAGTTGGAGAGTACCTTCAAAGTTTATTTTTGTTTAAAATAGCTTATGCTAGAAGGCATTACCACATGCATGTGCATTATTAGTATGATTAGTTGGTAAAAGTCAATTACTGGTGCTTCAACTCAAGTGCTTTCTCTGTTCTTAAAGGAGTTGCTAAATTCAGGCCTGAAATATAATTAAAAACCCTGGAAGCTGATTTTTTTTCAGGACTGGATGAGTAGTTAAGTGATTTTCTATTGAGTCATAGTTTCACTAATTCTCCAAATCCTTTCTTGAATCCTAAGTATTTTCTCCGTTTTGTCAAGAAGAAAGCCATTTAGAATTGAAGAATTCTTCAATTTATTGATCAGCTTCTAAGCATCTGGTTTGCTTCTATTATTTGTGTTATGGAATGTTCTGTATATGTAGATCTCCTATATGCCAAGGATTATTTTTTTTAGATGCATTGGAAATGCTGTTACATACCATGAAGGGAAATTCTGACTGGCTTCTCTCATCCCAGAGATGTAAATAAAAAGCTGGGTCAGATTTGACACAAAAGGGGCACTTGCAATCACTCATGTCACCCTCACTATTAACAGAAATTTGTTCCTAAATCCTTTCATGCTCTTTGAAGAGGGAAAACTTAAAGGTATGTGAAAATGAATAAGTCTTTCCCTTTTCAAAAAATAAAGGGGTACCATTACTGGATTTATATGTTAGATAGCATGGGTCTTAGAAATGTCTGAATCACTTGGCTTAAGTAGTTACCATTTGGAGCCAGAATTTTAATGCATTTCTGACATTCTTAATAATTTCTACCTGCAATAAATTAATATTTTACTGCTTATTCCTTACCTAAGGCAGAGAAGATGGCAGCAGCCCAAAACATTTCTCCCATTAAAGCTGGAATAAATAGTAGACCCCCCATCCTTTTTCCATAAAGCTGCTGAAAAGGGTCCAGCATTGTCACATAGCCTTTGGATCGCATGGGTTTTGCAAAAAAAAGGCCACCTATAAAGAAAATGCAGCATAAGACACCAGCTGCAGTTTAGAAATGCATTACCATTAAGGGATAAAACATTCATTGTCAGTTTAGGGTACAAAAATCTCACCAATACTATTTCTTTTTTGTTTGTTTTAAAATACCCTCTTAAATATGTCTACAGAATTACTTGAACACACACATTTTTAGTATCCATAGTCTGATAATTTAAAAGGTTTTTTCTTATTTTCTGGCTCAGTTTATGTAATCTCCCATTATGGATGCTGTCAGAGTTTTGTCTAATTTTGGATTAGCCTAAAGGAATGGCTTTTCTACCTAATCCTGTTGATTCTCAGACCAGAATACAGCACGAAGTTTTACATAGTCCTACTCTAAAAATAAAACCATCTGAGATTCCTGAATCAGAAATAGAATTTCACTTGTGGTTTAGTGCACACACAGCAAATCTGATTCTTTCAAAACAATTCAGATTTATTATGATGTTTGAAACAACTATACTACACCTGCAGGACAGGTCAGAGGTCTTTGAGTTCTATTAGTGTCAGATTTCATGAATATTTGTCATATAGTTATTTCACTTATATATGTTAAGGAATTTTGGTACATCACAATTCTGCTCTGCCTGGCTGGCACATGGGCTGGATATTGGAAAAAAAAAAAAAAGGGCCTATCTCAGGAAAGCAAAAAGAGCCCTTGCATGGAAAGAAGCCCATGTAGTTGAGATCTGCACATGACCATAACCAAGTAGACTTCTTGTCTGCTGTATAAGGTATAATAACGAGCAGGAAACCCTGTCACTTTCCAGTAAGATACACTCTGTGGCATTTGGCAACCCTTAATTAGGTTCCTCATGACAAGATATGTCATTTATTCATCTTATTGCGCAGAAGATTTTCCAGATTTTTATAACTTCTATAACTCATATTTCTTAATTTCATCAAGTTCCCTGAGCACAAGATACTGGTCACACACTGTCATCTCAATTTATAGTGCTTATGTGAATGCTGTGTTTAGGCAGGTAGATGCAGAAACCCTTCAGCTTTTCTTTTTTTTCTTTTTTTTTTTTTTGGTGATTCTTGATTTGGTAATGGATCCTTTTCCTATTCTACTTGTTATGCCATCATTGCAAAATAAAATTAAAGAAGAACAAAAATATATAGTCTGTTAGGATGTTCAAACACCTATCAAAGGAAATAGGAGGGATTCTAACCTTGAAAACTAAATTTCTTGAAAAAAATAAGAAAAATAAAATTGTATGGAAAACAAACAGGAAGATTACATCAATCTTAATACTTCCTGTCTGAAGCTGCCTTGTATTTATAATTTTGATTATTGATTTTTTTAAGAAGGATAAAGAATTCCTCCCCTCAAACCTTCATGTACAGATCATGCCCACAGAAATTCTTTCCTCTCTGTGCTCAGCAGAGAGATCAATGGTTACACACACACACTGCTTTTCTCTGCAGTGGCCATTATAATTTTCAGGAAAACAAGTCTGGGTATCTATAAACATCTGAAAACAAAGAGAGAGGCTAACTATTCTGAATTATTGCTAATTTATGTCAATTCTGCATCAGAGGATGCTTGTGACTCCAATCCTAACAGTGGTTAGTGGCATTGATGGATCATTGCTGGAGCCCTGAAGCCTGGGAGTTTTGCACTTTCTGTGCTTTCTGGCACTGACCCCCAGAAGAGCACTGCCTTGCAGAAGGCTTCCACATTTAGTAACAGAGTTAAAATGGTGTGTAGTTTAAATAGAAGTGTGTTATGTCACATAGTAAAGAGTTTGGAATTTGGGGTTTTAGAATATAGTAGTAAGTGTAAGACAAAATAGAAGTTCTGAAGCATTGGCTTCTTCTTCCTTCCTACTTTTATGTAGTATTTTTATAATCAAATAGAAAGTGCCACACTTAAGTCACAGGTGCTTAGTCATTAGGTCAAAAATATAAATAATATAAATGTTAGTTTTAAATTAAATAGTTAAGCCTTAAAAGACCTTATAACAAGCAAGATACATCTCCATTTTTTTGCTTTTAGCTTATTAAAGTACTGCAACACTCACTGTACTAAAAATAAAAATTTATAAACATCCAAGTCCAAACACAAAACTGGTCTCTTGTGCTTCAATCCCAACTCTAACTAAAAACAAACAAAAAAAGGTAACACTAATAGACTGTGACCCTCATGCCCTCCTAATGACACCAGGCAGAAATCTACAGTCCCTGCTCTCAGAAATTACAACCACTGCCAGAACTGGAACTATGCACAGGCCAGAGAGGAACATCTGCAGTGGGGAAAGATTCTGCCTGGGAAGTGAGGATAACTAGGACAGGCCATTGGAAAGCATTTTCAAGGGGAAAAAAGCAAAGAAGAAGGAAAACAAGCTGTATAGGAATAAATAAAAAGGGAAAGAGGATCTGGATAAGCAACCAAAGGAAACAAAGGCACAAATTAGGTAGGAGGACCCTGAGAATAAACTCAGAATAGACTGAGAGGCCAAATAATATTAGAAAGGTGAGTATATCAGTTATGTTAAGGAAATATGAAAAACACAGGATCTTTTTTCTGTAACAACATGTTTTTTAAACAGTTGCATCATTACTGAAGAATTAAAACTTATAACACTGTCTGTATTTTACACTCTGATCCTGCATATATCAGGATTCTGCATTTGCATTCTGACATGTGATTTAGAGTTTTGTACTACATTTAAGATGTTGCATGTTCCAGTTTTAAGGAAATAGTTTCCAATCTAAGGAAATATGTGCTACATACTTCCTACACAAAATAAGACAAGTTACTTGGATTCTAAGTAGAAATCTATAAAGCATAAACACTTTCCTAACTCAAAAAGAAATTAGTTGAATTCCAAGATCTATAGGTGCATTGATACCTGAGCACCTGGGGCACATTCCAATCATACAGGCAATTAAAGAAAACTTGAATATATAAAACTTGGTACTGACAATTTAAATACACCTTCCCACCCTCTACCCCCACCTCCCCCTGAAGAATATGGTTGTAATAATCAAATAGGTTTTGACAAGGAATTTAGGAGACTTGAGATATCAAACTATTTATAGAGATTTTTTTTGTTGTTTGTTTGGTTTTTTTTTCCAATAGTGAAACACACAGCAGAAGGGATTCAGTTTACCTCAGCAACTTTTTATCAGACCCTTGTTTTTTCATTTCAAGGAATGGACCTAACATCAGAACCCTTTAAAATGAGTGACTATTAGTATTAGTCTTTGCTTACCTAAAATCAGGCTAAGGGAATATCCAATAGGGGCCTGAGCCCAAGCTAGACCATAGTCTGGGACATACACAGCTTCTGCTGTCCCATTGATGTAACCTCCTCCAACCCAGGTGGCTGAAAAGGAAGAGATGGAAAAGTATTTAATGTCCACAAAGAAAGAAAAGCTCACATATTGCATAATGAAATTGTCATTATGTATGATATGGTTATTTTCTATTATATGAACAATGCAAGTGCCAGGCTCCTTTTATTAAAGGCAGCACTAATTTGAATTTTCAGCCTAAGAATATGAAAAAAGAAGTCAAATGGACTGAGAAAATCATCAAAGTGTCTAAGTCTCTGTATAGTCAGTGAAGATGTGAGGGCTGAGTCCCTCACCACTTATTTACCATTACTGTTTTGCTAGTACAAATGAAGGAGAAGCATAAACGGAATCTGAAGAAAAATATTTAAATTAGGCAAAAGTTTAATAAACACATTATTTACCAGAATCTTCATGGAAAAAAAGCCTTTTAAATCCTGTTAAATTTTAAATTGTTGCTACATGAAGCATATTAATAAACTCTGAGTTCTTGAAATATTTCTATATAGAGCTTTTTGCTTGTTGCCATATAAGTTCTAAACTTTGATTCATTTATTTTATGCTTCCTTGAGCCATGTTCAATAAGGGATATGTGCTATCTCCAATATTTCTGATTTTATCTCTCTCTCCAAAAAGCAGTATTTTTAAAATACCAACCTCTGACACTTTATGAGTTGATTCTCTGCCTTTAAGGGAAGTTTCTTCATTTAAGGATTTGGAATCAACAGTATATATGAGAGAAAAACTCCAACACAGAAATGTATTGTGATTACAACTGCAAAAATACTTCATAACAAATGAAGGAATGAAGTTTATCTCTTCCTGTTTGCAGATTCCATACAAAAACTTTAAAAATTATTTCTAATGTATAATGAGTAAGTTTTATAAATCAAAGTCTGCAGTTTGAACAAGGGCAGACAGACCATTACAAGTTCTAGATTTTTGTAAGATGTTCTGGTTTGTGTCAGAAGCCTTTGCTTTTTCATGCAAGAGTAGTTAAGGTTTCTGTGCAGAAAGTCACAATAGTTCAAAATGTATTTTCCTTAAACATTCCTCAGAATTTTCCCATCATCCACGATCCTACAAGCAAACTTGATTTTTTGTCTAAGACAAACAATTGGAGAGAAAAACAAATTAAGAAAATTTAATAGAATTCCTTAAGAAATTGCATGAAGAGCTAAATAACCACTCTTTTCCGCTTGACTGTGATATCTCTCAAGTACTACTAGAGGGTATTTTGCTGCATTTCACAATGGCTTTAGAATCAAAGACCTCCAGCAACCAGAGAATTACAATTGTCCCCCCTTTCAGCAATCTGAAGCAGAGGAATGGACCATTCTGCTGTTGGAAATGGTATAATGGACTTTTATGAGGGGTGAGCGTGCAGAGAAAGACTGCAACAAAAGAAGTGACCCAAGGAGACCTGTAGCAAGTAGACTTTTGGTTATCAAGAGCTATTGTGTGCCACAGAAATAAGGGGTAAGTGATGCCCATATGGGACCACATGGGGAAGATGGGTGAAGGCTGACTATTAATGAGAAGAGCAATGATACATAAACTACATGAAAAGTTGTCAAATATTTGGGATTTTGTGACTTATGACAGTGCAAAGATAGAGAGGAGTATGACACTTCGTTTATCAGAGTTCTGGGATTATTGAATTGCTTGGATTGAAAGGGACCTTTAAAATCTTCTATTTTTAACCCCTCTGTGATGGGCAGGGATGCCACTCACTAGACCAGGCTGCTCAAAGCCCTGCCAAACCTGTCCTTAAACACTTCCAGGGATAAGGCATCCACAACTTCTCTGTTTCAGTGTGTCACCATCCTCACAGTAAAGAATTTCCTCCTAATATATAATCTGAATTTACCCTTCAGTTCCCTACCCCTACATCTCATCCTATCACCACATGCCCTGATCCCCATCTTTTCTGTAAGCCCTCTTTAAGGTACTGCAAGGCTGCTATCAGGTCTGCACAGATCTTTCTCCTCTCCAGGCTAAACAGCCCCAACTGTCTCAGCCTGGCACAGAGATCAGTGTTGAGCCCAGTCCTGTTCAATATCTTTTCTGATTATATAGATGAGGGGATTAAGTCTACCATTAGAAAATTTGCAGATAACACGAGGTTGGGTCAGTGTTGAGCTGCAGGAGTGTAGGATGTGGACAGGCTGGAGAAATGGGCTGAGGCCAACCACATGAAGTTCAGCAAGACCAAGTGCTGAGTCATAGACTTTGGTCACAACAACCCCAGGCAGTGCTACAGGCTGGGGACAGAGTATCTGGAAAATGGTCCAGCACAAAAGGACCTGGTCAACAGCAGCTAAACACAAGCCAACGTGTGCCCAGGTGGCCAAGAAGGCCAAAGGCAGCCTGGCCAGTATCAGCAATAGTGTGGCCAGCAGGACCAGGGCAGGGATCACCCCTTGTACTCGGCTCCTCTAGTTCTGTGTCCAGTTCTGGGCCCCTCACTTTGAGAAGGACATTGATGCTGCAGTGTGTCAGCAAAGGGTGACAAGGCTCATCAAAGATCAGAAAATGTCTGATGAGGAACAACTGAGGCAGCTTGGTATGTTTAGTCTTGAGAAGAGCAGGACCTCATTGCTCTCTACAACTGCCTAACAGAGGATGTAGTGGTGTGGGGCCATTCTCTTCTACCACACCTGCAGTGAAAGGACAAGAGGAAATCGTCTTAAGCTGAGACAGGCGAGATTCAGATTAGATAATAGAAAAATAATTTTGACTGTTAGGGTGGTTAGTCACTGGAATAGCTTTCCCAGGGAGGAGGTGGGGTTACCATCCCTGGAGGTGTTTAAGAGGTGTCTGGATCTGGTGCTGAGTGATGTGGTGTAGTGGTTTAGGGGTCACAGTGGTAGTCTGGGTTGACAGTTGAACTTAATGATCTTAAAACCTAATGATTCTACAATTCTGTGATTTTAAGTTATTCTTAACAGGGCTGCTCTTAATCCACTGATTACCCACCCTGTATCAATGTCTGCCCTGATCCAGCTGGAGGATCTAACACTTGGCCTCTTACACTTGGCCAGGTGCCTCTGTATGGGATCCCTTCCCTCTAGATTACCAACCACAGCACTCATCTTGGTGTCATTTGCAATCTTGCTTAAGAGTGCCTTCAGTCCCACTGTCCATGGTCCCCAAAGCTGTTGAATAGTACTGATCCCAATATGGACCCCTGAGGGACATCACCCTCTATGGAAAAATCTGTGACCACCTGGAATGTGTGCTGTCTATTGTGTCTCAAGCAGCACAGTCTTATGGAATAAACACCTGTATACAATATCAAAAAGTAAATACTTAGAGAGGGAAGCATACTTATCTCTTCCCCCAGAAAATGCACAAGCATGAATTCTACATTAATTATATACTTGGTTACAGGTGGGAATAATGTCCCCTAGTCAAGGACAGATATCCAACATTGCTGCAGCTATGGTGAAGGATTGGACTAAGCTATGGACTAAGAATTCCAGCATTGACTTGCATTGATTCCAGCTACAGAGGTGTCAGGTGTTCTCCAAGGGGCACTTGGATGCCATGCCTAGCTCCCTCATTTTCTTCTGGAGGAGATCAAGTCAATTCCCTTCTGTGTGATGTTGTAGGGGTCATTACCCTCCACTGTCTGCCCTGCAGACAGATAATTGCTGTGTGAGGTGGCATGAAGGATTTAGCCCTTATTTTTAATTTTATTTCTTGATTTCTGGACTGGGGTTTGAAAAATTGCTGCTAATCAATTTTTCCATGCACATGACTGTTCTGGAACATCTATCAAGGACCACAGAGCTCTAGGAAGGTGTGATATGTTTTTTTCCTGAGGGGGGTGAATGGATAGTCAGCACATACACTGACACAGGTAAATACATTAGAAGTGAAATAAAGGGATAAGATAGGATGAGATTTCAACCTTAGATATTAATTTTCTGATCCTCATTTGCTAAGCCACAATTTAAAGTTAGTTTAATACCTTTATTTTTGGTTAAATTCTTTTTGTTTTTACCTAATTCCTAAAAAGGAGTACAATATTTAATAATCTATGGAAGCATTCATGTGGTAATCTATTTTAATCTTCTCTTTGCCTGCCATCTGAAAAACAAAAAAACGAAGCAAATACTGACATCCATTTAAAACATACACTGAAAAAAATGATCAGACAAATACTGAGGGTAAGGAGTGCAATTTTTCTTCTAGTTCCTGTGAGACACACAGAAGTTCTTTGAGTTCTTGATATATAATGATGTATACTAGGAAACTGAATTTTTTGGCACTTCTTCAGGAACAATTCCTTGTCTGATCACTCAAATTATTTAATAAATTCATCAAGTTCTGTGAAATGAAAATTCTGATCCAAGGATTAGAATAAAATCGAATTGTGTAATATTTCTTTTTTGAATGGAAGTGTACATAGCTCTATCCAACTAAAATGCAAAAATTACATCAATAGATTATTACCTTTTGGGTCATGTTTGTGAGCATTTAGTTATGTAATCTTAACTATTTCCTCTGAGGTTTAAACTCAATCACAGAAATCAAATTAGATTCAATTTTGATGAAGATACCACTTCTTAAAAAATTCATTCACAAAAATAAGTTAGACTAGTATTTAATGCAACATTTTATCTATAATTATGTAAAAATTATACATAGATTAAATGTGCCTACTATGGTACAACATTATTTCATTTTAATATGAACTGCTGTGATACATCCACAATTCAACCTTTTCATTCTTTCTATTTCTTCCATTTCCTTACTTGCAGACACACTCAACCCTCAACAGGCTTTGTGTTCAGCATTTCAGTAGCTGGTTGACACAGCTTTTTCTTCTTCAGGATCACAGCACATATCCAAAAATATCCATAGCTGTTATTCATAGGTAGTGCTTTAAGATTTTTCAATGTTGTTTAGAAAATCAGCTACAATTACTCTGGAATCTTGACTTTGATGCTTATGTTCTGAATTTTATTTTAAATTTATAAAAGAAATTTCTGCTACTTTCATAGCCAATACCATGGAACATTGCAGTGTTTGTCTCAGGCAAAAAAGAGAGAATAAGGCCTTATCTCATAACCCAAAGTGCTTCATGTACATACAAACAATATTCTTTCTGGAGACCTTTAAAACACCTTACTTTCCTTTTGTGGAGTAGGCTTTGATTTCTAATTTATATTTAGACAATTAAACCTGAAAAATATAAAGACAATGTTGGCATAGTCATGTATTGCAAATAGCCATGGTCGTGAGGGGCAAAATCAGCATCGACCGCTTTTCAAAAAGCAAGTGTGCTTCTAATAATGTGCCCATTTTGTAAAAACTATCAACCTGTAAAAATTATTGTGGATTTTCATCAGTTCACTTTGGTAATTGTTTTGTTATGGCTTTAGAAATCGAGTGCCCTCACTGAGACAAAACCCAGACTAACCCTGGCTCAGCAGATTTGTGCCCAGATCTCGCTTTATGCGCCAGGCGTGGTTCGCTACAACTGAAATGTAGCTTAGTCACCATATCAAGCTTTAATTGCCAGATTTAAGGAAGGCATAGGGGAGAGAGAGTGTCAGCCCCAACAGTATAAAATCCATTATAGTTTTAGCTACCCAAAGGCTTTAGGATCAGTCTGATTTCCTACTGCAAAGATGAGAGACTGCGCCATCTCTAGAGCTTGCACAATACGGGATGAACATGTGCAGGTGTGAATTGTGGTGGCTACAGAACGTGGGATATAGGAAATCCCAGTTTAGGTCTCATCTGTGCTTCAGCTGTTACACAAAATATTCCTACAAAGTAGGATTAAGGAGACCAGAATTTGTATCTTCTATATGCCACTGATGTGGGAAATGCCGTTTTAAAATCTCAACTTCCCTGATTTATTGTTTATTGTTTTGCGGCAACCAAATATATTTCTGCAAAGTATTTCTGCAGAATATTCTGGTTTCAGTGCTCCTAAAAACATTTCATTCAGCAGAAAGCAGTCTAACCAGCTCCTGCTATGAGCAGACTCTCATCATATCTTATGCACCAGTAGTCGATGGATGTGTGATTCAGTAAATTACAGCACAGTGCAAAAAGTAGAACATCTGACTGTATTCAAACTTTATTGACTTTTACAAACATTCTTTACTCAATATCTAAATATCTAGTCTTTGAATGAGCAGAATGCCCCTGCAAAATAATGTGAATTTATCTCAAATAAAGAATGCTGTGTTTTGGCCCAAGTTCTACCTTGCTCTTCCTCATTAAGATAACTGTGAAAGCAGAACAGGGCAAAACAGCAAATAGAGTCAGATAAATTCAATTTGACAACTGAAAGGCCTTTGCATGAATATGATTTAGATTAAATTGAGAACAAAAAAAAAACAAAAAAAAGCATGCCTAAAAATTAATTTGCTTTAATATAATGGTGGGCAAATTCACTCTTCCTATAATGAATTTTTGTTCCAATACCATAATGTAAGTTTTGAGATTTTGGACAGTATCATGAATATCTTATGTTCCCAGATAAGATGGCTGGTTTGACTGGCTCTGGGAGTCAGAGAGCACTGTTTACAAAATCAGTGAAGAACTCTTCCTTCACCCAGCCTTTTTCTACTGATACTGCTACTGAGAGTAATGCATTATTTTGTCCAACTGCTGAAAAAGAAGCTAAAAGAATCAACAAAATAAGTTTGCTGAAATATGTACAATTGCAAGTTTGGAGTTGTGCCAATTTTCTTTAAGAAAGTTAATTTATATTGTACACCCTCTCCTTCCCACCGATCTTTTTCCCTATAAACTTTGTTTTACTCAGATGAAACAAACCCAAGAAAAACACACATAGTTGGATGGTTTTAAAAACAGTAACTGTTATTTTGAAACTTTCTAATAAATCTATATTCATTCCATACTTTTGTTTCAAACATAACTGATCTACAGATGAATATGGAATGAAAATATATGAAAACTAATGAAAATAAATTCTTCCTGTAAGATTTACAAATATTAGTTGTTTTTATACAGATGCTACATGTGGCTGTTCATTAAAAAATTGGATAAAAAGTATATGTATTTTCCCCACTCTGCATTACTCAACATGCAGATTGAAAGAAAACTGACAAGCTACATGCTAGCTAGAGAATGAAAAGGTGTTTTTTTACATACCTGTCATCGTAAATCCACCAACCAGCAAACCAATATCTCTTCCACCGACTATAATAGCTTCGCTGCGATCGCCTTCACTGCCGGTGTTCTTGGTTTTCCAAGCAGCCCATATCCCTACTGCCAGGATTGCCAGGTAGAAGACAACTATGGCCACCAGTCCCTCCACATGGAAAGCCATGGCGAAGTCCCAACTCTTTCTTTTATTGCTATTTCATTAAGACCTCTGGAGAGAATGCAATAATAGGTCTGCTTTTAACACGCCTGCTCTTTAGATTCAGTGTACAAAACTCCTCAGATGGTTATTAAAGAGACTATCCCGGTGAATTTATGAAATGAGAATTTCAGATGTAATTGAGATTAATGTCACATGCCAATTAAAACGCCTGTGGAGCAACAACCAGTGGTTATAGTCTCGGAACACAAAGGGGAATGAATGACGTGGCTGAAAGCTACACTATCCTTAGAAGTCAGTTATTGAGCACGAAATTATTTTGATATCACAAAGTCCTCAATGTCTGGGAACTTTTCAGACACAGACTAGTTTGGTACAAGAGATCGATCTTGGCCACGTGGACTATCACAAAAATCTCTATTTTCAAGACAAAACTGCTGTAAGTAATACTAGAACTATGTATAAGTAATAGCTACAGCAGCAAAACACATCTTTTAAGTGTTTGCATTGGAATGCTGCCTCGTCCCCGTTGTAATATCTCCCGTATTTTAAAATCTGAGATTTCATTTTTGCAACATTTAAATGTCCAGCATGAAACTCCTCCAGTATGAGGCTGCTCACTTACAATACGGGAAGCAAACGGAAAGCTTAAAAGCTGTCGGAAGGCAGGAAGGTTGAAGTATAATAACTACAGCCGGGGAAAACTCCCGAGCGACGCAGGCAGCGGCAGCCCCGTACCCAGCCGCTCCCGGAGCCCCCTCCCCATCCCGGCCCGCGCTCCGCGATCGCTCTCGCCCGGCAAGAGCCGGCCGCGCTCCCGACGGCTCCGCCGGGGCTGAGCCAGCCAACATCCCGGAGCTCCGCCGGGGCTGAGCCAGCCAACATCCCGAGGCTCCACCGGGGCTGAGCCAGCCCAACATCCCGGGGCTCCACCGGGGCTGAGCCAGCCCAACATCCCGGAGCTCCGCCGGGGCTGAGCCAGCCCAACATCCCGGGGCTCCGCCGGGGCTGAGCCAGCCCAACATCCCGGAGCTCCGCCGGGGCTGAGCCAGCCCAACATCCCGGGGCTCCGCCGGGGCTGAGCCAGCCCAACATCCCGGGGCTCCGCCGGGGCTGAGCCAGCCCAACATCCCGGAGCTCCGCCGGGGCTGAGCCAGCCAACATCCCGGGGCTCCGCCGGGGCTGAGCCAGCCCAACATCCCGGGGCTCCGCGGCTCCGATGGGGAACAGCGGCCGGGCCAGCCCAACCTCCCGGGGCTCCGCGCCCCCGCCCCGCAGCACAGCGCCCGCCCGCCGCCCGCGCCGTCGGGCCCGGAGAGGAGCCCGGAGAGGAGCCCGGAGAGGAGCCCGGAGAGGAGCCCGGCGCCCACCTGCGCTCCGCCGCCCACCTGCGCTCCGCCGCCGCGCTGCCCCGCAGCCCGCGGGGCTCGGCCGCCCATCCCGCGGGGCGGTGTCGGGGCCGAGCCGCCGGGGGCTCTGTCCCCGCCCGGGGCTCTGTCCCCGCCCGGAGCTTTGTGCCCGCCCGGAGCCTTGTGCTCGCCCGGGGCTTTCCTGCTGGCGGGGGGAGGGAAGGAGCGAAGGGAGGATCGGCTCTTGCCCCGCGGTGCCGACGGCGCGCCGAGAGCTGAGGCTGCGACGGGGGTCTCGTGGATTAAAAAGAGGAAAATCCCTTTATAAAGGGGAGGGTTCAGTGGGGTTAGAGGACCGCATCCGTCAGAGCTGGGGGGAGGAAGGGGGAAAGACGTCAGAGTGATAGGGGACGTCGGGGGGAAGTAAGGATGACTCAAGGGAGACGGATTGTCGTGTCATGGCAGGGAAAAGCAGGGTTAGGAAGTGAAATTGAGGTGAGAAGACAAAAGGGAGTGAGGGGAGGCAGGAAGGAACAGGATCGTATTGAACCAACGGGAAAGAGGAAGAAAAGAAAGGGCTGATCTAAAAAAGACATATTGAAGAGAGCGATGGAGAAAGGGAGGAGAGCAGGGGTAGGGGGAGGGAAGGTGAACTCTGCTCCCCTTACCATCCCTGGCAGCCTTTCCTTTCCACCCCTGAGCCTAGCACTGGGCAAGCACCGAGCCAAGGTATGTCTGTGAGAGCCTGGTCAGGACCGTCTTATCCACACCTGCCTTCCAAACCTGGTTGAGTGTGCATTGGTCTTTCCCAGATGTGGGTTCTTTGGGAGACTCCTTTTTTTTTGTGCCTCTTATAAATCTCACCTGCAGAGCTGTGGTCATATCAGCTTTCCTGTGCTTGCCCTTTTGCTCTCTGTCTCCAAACAATGCTGGACAACGAGCTTCTAAGTGCTGAGAATAAGGTACTCGTGCAAAGAGGACCCACAAATGCCCTTGACCCCGTTTTGACAAAAGGAAGATCCTGCTGAACTGTGGCATTCTCTGTCAGCTCTTGAGAGGCAGTTAACATGGGCCATTGGCTCATGCCAGCTGAAAAGTAGAAATAAAAAGCTCACTGGAGTACAGAACTGCTATTGGCAAAAGAACTGACTTGAAACAGAAAATCTGAAATCATCCTAGATTCAAGAGGAAAACTGCAATATGGGAAGATGTAAAATCAGAGAGGAGAAAGGTGGCAATTCATACAAGCTCTGTCCACTGCAAGGAACGACCCAAGGACTGGCACTTTCCTGCATATTTGCCAGCTGCCTGGCCAGCTTGGCTAGCAGAGCAGCTTTGTCTGCCTTCTCACGAACTGCTGAGCACATCACACCACGTTAGCCCCTGCCATTTAATATGTGCCTCACGGGCAATAAATTATGATTGTGCACTCATAAATTGATTGTGTGCATAAGACTGCTTTCAGGTCTGGCCTCAGTAGAGAAAGCCAAATAAAGGTGGCCAAAGAATTAAAGGTTAGAAATGTTACTATTTTTGTCTGCCAGACTCATGGGTTGTTCAGTGATTCTACTGGTGCAGTAAAACCCTTCTCCCAGTAGTAGGCAGCTGAGACATGTCTTAGACACAGGTGAGCATCAAGGCATCACCTAAACAGAAATACTGCCATGGAGGAAACACAAATAGGTATTTAAAGGTATTTTTATATATACATTTATATACATATATCTATCTACCTATCTATCTATAGATATAGATATATATACACACACATATACATATACATATACATATACACACACATATACATATACATATACATATACATATACATATACATGTACATGTACATGTACATGTACATGTACATGTACATATACATATACATATACATGTACATGTACATGTACATGTACATGTATATATATATTTGTATGTGGTTAATTTATAAATAGTAGGTAGAAGTCATATACCTCCTTGGAAACAATGAGGGTGTCCCAGGAAGAAAAAACAATTCTAGCAATTAAAATATGATGGAAAATCCTTGGATGCTAAAACGGATGTTAAACTAAATTCACACAAAGTTTTAATTACATTTTAATCTGGTTTTGTTCAACTTAATACTAAAAAAAGTCATGACAATGTAAAGCATGGCTCAAGCCTGTCTTAGGCAAATTTCATAAATATTAACAAATGGGGAAAAAAATCCTTTCTGAAATGAAATCCCAACTCTGATCTTCAATGAAGACTATAACGAATGCTTAGTGGGTTATATGAATACTGTTTTGTGGAACTGGAATTGGAAAACTATTTTTTATTATAATTATTTCTTGAAAATAATTAATTTAAATAAACTATATTTTAATGAAATTAATTAAAACAAATCCTGAACACCTATTATTTTTAATTATATAGACTCTTGTGACAAGTTTTGCCTCTTTCATGCTCTAGAATGATTTGCAACTGTCCACCCAATGAATCAACTCTGTCCAAGTTTTGCCTTACATGTCTACTTTACTCCTGTAGTGACTTAACTACAAATAAGTTAAATTACACATCCTCTCATGAGATTTCCATTTAAACTCTAGGTTCCTTTAGCTGATATGGCTTTGGGCTTTGAAATTGCCTTCCCCTGGATGTAGCTGAGAAGGACTGAGAAAATTATTTTAGTGAATATTAGTCGATTTAATAGTTTACTATCCCTTCTTTTCTCATCTGCTACTGCTCTATCAGGTAGATTTCTAGTGCTTTCTTTTGGGAAAGGAATCTGCTGTGCTGGATCCCTGTGTGCCTTCTGCCAGCTGCATCCCAGCAGCATCCATCAGCCCCACCCCACAGAGCTCAGTTCTCATGGTGTCTGAGGGTGTGCACAAATGAGTACAGCAAATTTTATGTCCCTTGGGAACACCTGCTTTGGTGCTAGAGATATCCCATGCAACTGCAAGACTGATTCCATATGAGACCTGACCACATTTCCAAGAGAATCACTTCTGCTGTCAAAACACTTAGAACTGAGGTCATCTCTTCCAGGAAAAGAGGCAACACATTGGTATTTTTTGTCTTCTAGAGCACTTGCACTTCATCTAAACATAATTACCTTTTTTAAAAGAGCATAGCTTGAAAATATGCTGTTTGAAAAGAAATCCTAAAACTTAGTTTTATTTATATTTAAGGAAGGACACAATTTCTAGTGGAAGGTGTCCCTGCCTATGGCAGGGGGATTAGAACTAAATGATCTTTAAGGTCCATTCCAACCCAAACCATTCTACAAATTTATGAAAGTTGTCACAGACTCCTGCTTTTAATCACATTTTTTGATACAGCTGTTAAGGAGTGTTTTGTGGAAACAATGGAAGTTAGCTTTCATGTACAATACCTATCTTTTAAGCAAAGAAGTTACAACATTACAAAGATTTCTTGAGCCCACCTATGGTTATTTGGACTCCCTCTTGGTAATAGCACAGATTTTTGCATTTTTAAATCTATATCCATCACTGAGACTTTTCTTGGGAAAACGTCACCCTGGATACAGCTGACTGAGATGAAAAAAATAAAAAACCCCGATTTTTTAGGGACAATTAGGCTAAACAGTCACCTGATCTTGTTTTGTTTTTTAATGCTTCCTGCTAGTTGGTGTCTCAGAGGAGTTTAAATAATAGGAAATGTGAGGGACAGAACCTGAAGTCTACTGTCAGTAAACGTTTATGTGGAGGGCTGTAACTCACAGTATTAAAGAAGTCACAGGTTTAAGTCATGATGTAGGACATCTAAACAATAAATATATGGCTATATAAACTTTTAAGGCAAAGTTCTAATTTCTCATTGATTTCTATGTTAAAAATTTTCATGATGTAATTATGTGTTCTATAATTTTGGATTACAGAGTTACTTAAAACCACTGCTATTCTTAAGAAAAACAAACAAACAAACAACAACAACAACAAATAACCAACCCCAGGGTTTTGAGGTGTGTTTCCTTTATAAAAAAGCTTTTTGCTACAGCTTAATTTAAGGTCTGTATTTAGAGTTTTCCTGACACTTACAGAAAGGTTTATGTAGAATTACTCTAAAAAAAAGGCCTCCCCATCTTGTGGTTTTAGGGGTAGTGTCCATGGAGTTCTCAAAGTAATTATCTGTCCATTTGCTCAATGGCTCACAAAAACCCCACCTGGATGAGAACTCTTTTGGAGGATATATTTGATGGATATTTGCAGTCCCTGGTCACCGTGCTGGGAAGATACAGCTGCAGTTCTGAGCTTTTAGGATTCCAGACAGTGTAGATCACTGATATGACACTTTTGATAGTAAACTGGATAAAATGTCAAAGAAACAGGCTTTTTTTTATACTGTGACAAATGCTATGTGATATATTTTTTAATACTGTGCTATAGTTCCAGACAGTTTTTAGTATTAAAAAACAAGCAAAACAAAACAAATAATTATAAGAATCTAAAGTTTAGTACCTGAAAAACATAAGAGAAGCAGAGTTAAGTCTGTGAGTGAAATTTTATTGTCCTCTTGTCGATGCACTTTTTGAGTTTTTAACTGCATAAATCATATACTAATATTTCTTTGTGATGTCTGTCTCTTCCAATGAGAGTTAATCTTCACTATTTCTTACAAGTACACTTCATTCAAACTTTGCAATGAAAATAAAATGGTGATTTTCTCCAGGTTTCTGTGGTGCAAAGAATTAGTGCTTTAAAAATACAGATAATTTTCTCTACACAGCACACTAAGGGAATATGTGACACCTTTGTATAGATTTATGCATTTAAAAGATATTTATATATTTAAAATATAGGTCTAGTCAATTTCTATTGCTGCTTTATGCAAACCTCAGAAGCAACTAATGTTTTGTTTTGCTTTGTTTGTTTTTCTGAAGTTCTGAAGAAAAAAAAAAATCAATATTCAATCTAAGTCAGACATCTGACATGAAAAATTTCCTCTTGTAGCCTGGTGCCTGGCAAAGTTGTATGCAATTAAAAATAAGCCTTTTATTGTGAGAAATTTTGGGCAACCTGAACTGAATTAGATTTTGAATACCTGTTGTAAGAAAGCTGACATTAAAAAATTGAAATTAGGGGATTGAAAGAGAAAATAGAGCATGTTCGATTTTTTCTTTGTCTGACACTATTGCATTTTTCCTGTTTTACTTTGTAAATAAGAGCAAATCAGATCAAGGATATACTGCTTTATGGTGAACTCCTATATTTGAATTATACTGATTAAAATCAAGAAATTAAGGAAGTTTTGCATTATCATAATTATTGAATACTGATATTCCCAGTTGTTTCCAGAAGCCAGTGACATCAAAGCTCCATTGTAATAAGTGCTAAGCAAATGTAATATGAAGACCCTGATCCAGAAGCTGCTTATTTTCTCTTATTCTTTTCTGCATTGCTGATCAGCATCACTGAAAAACATGAGAAATAAGCAAAATAACTGTAACAAAATAAAACTAGAATTCAGACTGTGGGTTCTTAATATAAGATATAATGCTAAATATCTGTTTGGCAAGCTATTCAAAAGTGATGCATGTCATTATTTTGATTTTTCAAACAAATACAGTGAGTTTTCTCTGGGTACCATGAACCAAATGAGATCAAGTTGATTGAAAAGCTTATTGTATTTCTGGGGAAATCTGTCCCTGAGCAATAAATCTGTCTGAATGGAGACCCACCATTTATCAAGCTCACAGCAAAGGACCTTTGAACTGGTGGACAGTTGGCAAAGGAGCACCCTCAGCTACAGGCTAGCATTTCTACCATTTATAGCTCACCTTGTATGACAACTTACAGTGTGTCAGTGACCAATCACACACCCAAGCAGGAAGGAACATGCCTACACGAGCATTATGTAAATGAAAACACATTAGGAATTTTCATCCACACAGGAAACAGAAAACCAAGTAAACCCTAAAGCAGAAAGAGAAGTGTGGTGAGTGGATGCTGCCAGTGCTTCACCCCAGCAAATGCAGCCACACAGTCATGAGCAAACTGGTGCACAAGAGGGCCACAGGTCTGTTTGCACATCCTGGAGACAAATATCACAAGAGATCCCAGAGCAAAAGGAGAAAGCAAAGGAGGGAGAGAAGTTTCTGAACCACTTTTGGAGCCATTACTGACTGTATGAACATTCTGAAACAGTGGTGAAGATGGCTTGTAGTGAGTTTGGGCTTGAACTGAAAAGGATGCAAGAAAAAACAATGAGTTTAATCCATGCTCAGCTGTTCTTCACATTTTGCTGCTTGGCCCTGCAGTGCAGTCATGAGGGCTTGATGTTAACCTGTCTGGATTCAGTGGTGCATTATTAAGTAGAAAATTTTCTGTTGTGGTATTGGGAAAAAAAAAAAAAAAGTAGAAATTGAGAAAGCATTTCAGCAACTTTAAGTTTTCAAACTTAGTTTAGGAAGGATTTTTTTTTTTTTTTTTGGTGACAGCGTGGAAGAGAACTTTACAACAGCAGTTTCAGAAGAGTTTAGAAAAACGTGCTTATGTACCTTCACCAGAAAACCTTCTGCACCCATCATTATCCTGCTTTGAACTTTGTTCTGATAGGATTTCTGTCTTTGGAAGAAACCTCTAAAAAATTTTGTAAAGCCTCTGATGACTGCTTCTTTCTCATGACAAACTTCAGATGAGTAACATAATATTTCTGGATCCATGGAGACCACCATCTACTAAGAAGTTAGAAAGCAAGTTGAATTAAAATCCAACAAAAATAAAAACAAATAGTAAAAATCCTAAGCACTAACAGAAACTAAATTTTATAACTGTGATCCAAAGATACTATATGATCTGTGTTTTTTATATTACTATTATTAGTGGGTATAGTACTTATGTTCTCAAGACAAACTTGATTTTTTTGTGCATAATTTTGACCAAATGGGAACCAGACAAGATTAATTGAAAAAATCCCATGGTGATTAAATCATGGAAATTTCCTTGGAAATATCTAGTGAGAAGAATGTGAAAAATTGGCCTTCCAGGTATTACTATCAATAGCTGATCCCAAAAATTAAAAATTCATTTTCTCTGTGGCACTGGGTAAACTGTGTTATCAAAAACTGGTGTTCTTCAGACTCATCTTCTCTTCACTCATGTCCATATATTTTCTCTAAGGAATAAATGATTTCTCAAGGAAAAATATCTTGAAAAATTGATTGGATTTTGTGTGAATTTTAAAATTACAGAAATCAAACTTTAAAAAAAAAAAAAATTAAAGCACTAGTTTTTGAGTAGTATAGCTGAAATAGCCACACAAGTCAGATGACCCTATCTGGGCAATGAATTAGTCTGTTGCTGTGTGCATGGTCTGTAATAACAGAAAAGTTGAAACTTTTCAACCTGTCAGTCAATTGCAAATCTCAAGAAAAGTTTAAAATAGTTTTAAATAGAACTCTTGTCAGAAAAATTCCTAGATCTCCTGTATAATATTTACAGAAACCTAACTAAAGTCTACATCTGCTTAGCTTACTGTGAAAGCCATATAAAATGTAGTTTAAACTAACATTTTTTTTTCCACAATGAAAGTTAGACACTAAAAATTAAGAATATATAGATGGTCAGCCATTGACAGGGAGAAACCCAGTAAACCATGATATTACCAGGCTTGTTCGTGCTTCTAAAGTTTTCAGAGTAAACATGACACCTGCCTTCTACAGAGCTTTTAATTTCTGTCTTTAAAATTAGCCAGTGTCTATTCAAACATTCATCTTAGTTCTCTTACTCCACTACTCCATTCCTTCCAGAAAATTAAAGTCTGTACCTACACACTGATGTCTTTAATAACTCAAAAAAGACACAGTGCACAGGTGAACGGAGGAAAAACAAAAATGAAAATCCTTCCTGTAAAAGCCAGTAATATTAAAAAGAGTGTCAGCTTTTTAGAAGACAATAAGCTGCATACAGCTATCAGGGCACAGATGTTTCAGAGCTGCTTCTTAATTCTGATCTAATTTATAAGTGATCTACAAGAAATGTAATTTGGTATTTTCAAATTAAATAATTTGTCTAAATAAAAATAAAAAATGTATTATTTCTCTACTTTTCAGTCAGAGAGCTTGAAATAGCATTTGCAGCCAAATTGAAAGCAAATGGTAAAATTATTCTGATTTTATCATCCTTGAAGTAATTCCTCTCATCAATGTCAATTGATAGGAGGTGATTTTAAAAGCACATGTACTGCTACCAGGAATTTGAAAATACTGCCTGTAATTAGTGTGGGAACATTATATCATAGTAGATGTATCCTTGGGGGAATGTGAAGGAAATGTGGGTGGTTTAGTCATAATCTTAGACTAATTCAGGAGTTTATAAAGCTAATATTTAAGTGCAAACTGTATGGTAATTAAATCTCATTAAACTTATCCTGAATTTATGTAAAATTGTCAAATTAGAAAACCTACACATTTAATGATGAGGTTCACAAAGTCAGTACTTCTGGTCTTAAATAATGTCTGGTTTCACCAGGACACTAGTGATGCTAGTTGTTTCTAGTCACAGGCTATTATTTTATGAGTGGTTTCAAACTTCAAGGGAAAAGTAGATTGGTTTGGGGTTTTTTTATTTTATTTTACTAATGCACATTTAGAAATGCTAAGTACTGTAATACTTAGCTGAAGGTGACTGGAATATTTTTTATTATAAAACAAGTTTGAATCAATAGGACTTAAAAAGTACCTCCAATTTCCTTTTGAAGCAGTTTCAAATTACTTGGAACAGAAAAGGAAGAAAACTGATAGCAGGATAATCTGGGCTTATTTAAAAATACGATATAAATGTATTTATCTCAGTTCAAAGGATTCAAGTGTTTGGGCATTTGTAGCTTTTGTGCACAGATGTATTTGATACAAGGCATTGTTCTTCTGTGTTTATCACTTTGTCATTTCAGTCAGTGCTGCTTAGATACAAATATCCTGTTTAAAGTGTCTGCAATGACATCTATTTAAAACAGAGAGTTATGTGTTTATATATCCATTGCTATCACTATTTAATGATTGCATCACTATGTAGCAGTTTGGCTCTACTTTTACTAATTCAGTTTCTCCTATGGGCAGCTAAATGCTCATTGTGATAATTGTGTGGATTACAGTGGTTCCATTAATGGATTACAAACTTATTTATCTCTGAATCTCAGTACCTACATATATATTGAAACAGATTGAAAAATTCTTTCACTGAAGAGTTCTTGACTGTGGACAAAAATGTCTTATCTCCTCTTTCCTTTAAGAATGCTTTGATCCAAACTCCACCTTTTTGTTTCTGTTTCTCTGATCTGACTATGTATTTAAAATGCAGTAAGAAAGCTTATGGCACACAGAACTATTTTGATAAAATTACAAGTAATATCTTGTATCTTCTGTATATCAGTAAGTGTATAATCCCAATTAAAGAGGCTGCTTCAGGTCTGGCAGAATTACTGTAACTGACTTCAGTGAAGCTTGTATCAGAATGTGAAAAAAATGGTGAATTATAGAAATGAAATGGAGTCCCCAAACGCCATAGATTTGATACAGGGCTCCTGATCTGCAAAGCAAAGTGTAAATGAGTAAAATATTCCCGTTGTGAGACAGAGAATACTTGATAAAAAAGCATCTCATCACCGAAAGAAGGATTTTGAAAGTAGAGTTTGAGTTTAGAATGGCCAATGTTGACCAGAAAACCTTGTACCTAGCACTAATTCTTGAACCTTGTACCTAGCACTAATTCTTGAACCTTGTACCTAGCACTAATTCTTGCACTTGAGGTTCTCTGTGTGTCAAAACCCCACACTTCATCATCATAATTGTGGTCAGTTGCTCAAGAATTGGAGAATGTGACCTTTCAAGATCTGTGGTTCCTGCAGACCTGGGTCAGAGCAGGTCAAGAAAAAACGAAGCTTGGCTAACTAAACCAGTCTGTGAATCTGTAAAATGCTTAAGTATTTGTTTTCAAATACATGAATGTTACTAAAGCTCTGCTGAAACTGACACTTTCAGTGCAACATTCTTTAGCAATTTTGATTAATTACATTTTTAATAAGAATAATTACTTCTATTGTTTTATTTATGAAGAAAAAAATAAATAACTGAGCTCACTAACTGATCCTTCTGATCCTTAAGGTATTAGTGTGTGACCCATGTGGGAAGGAAATGTAAATATCGTGAAAGCTGGTATTTTTCTATTATGTGTTGCTCATTGAATTGAAGCTGGGAAAAACTTATATTAAAAATTGGAGGAACTTGTGACAATTCCCTAGATGCATTTCACTTGGGGAATTTGCTAAAAAAATGTGCCTTAGAGCATGATTTTGGAAAGAGCTCATAAATTAACTGAGGTGAAAAATTAAAACATAAGAAAAGGAAAGAAGCTAGGCTCCATTACCCAGTACTCTAGCAGATTTATTGGGAAGTCACCCTTTCAGCTAGTGTTTTTATAACTTAAACAAATTGCAAGTAAACATCATATTTGTATGGGACTTTTCATGAGAGCAATGTTTCAAAGCGATTCATTACTTATTACACGCTCGGTGGTATACAGTCTATCCATCCAGCTGTTAGAAGTAATGAGAACAAAAAAAAAAAGACTTTGTGGGCTTTAGGAGAAGATTGCAAACCTGGAGTAACTTTTACACAATATAAAAGGAAGGGATTTACCTATGAAACTGATGACATTTTTATCAATGAGTGAGAGGCTCTTCTGAAAGTCAGCAGCCCTGCTTGCCTCTTGACTGAGTGCTTCAATAGAGTGCCTTGTGTTTATTAGGTACTGGCCTAACCAGTTTTTATGGTTCTATACTGGTTTAGCTGGTCTCTCCCTCTCTTCTTAGAGCAATAAAAACTATCAACACCTGAGAAAAAAAAAAAGCCAAACACACATATTTCTCTTCTATAATTAATATTCCTTTTCTTTCATTTTTTTAACATGTTTTTTGTAATTTTTAAATTGTTTTTGTGATTTAATTCCAAGGAATAGAAGCTGGCACAAAGAATGATGTTAATATTTATAATAACAGAATAATTACTAACCGGTTGGTTATTATAAATTCTTATGTGTATAAGAATTATTATAGATAAAGTAAAATAATTTACAATAAAATTCTCACACTGAAATTTGCTCCAGGGTTTCACTGGATTTCCAGCAAAACTATTTTTGTTTTGTTTTGTTTATTTTTGTTTTTGTTTTGTTGCTCCCTGCCGCTCCCCCCTGCGGTTTCGGGAGGTCGAACCGGGCAGGCTCCCGGAGCATCAGCACCATGGACAGAAGCGCGCTCTGCCGGCACCCGAGACCCGTCCGCGGGAATTTCCAAAGCCTCCCAAAAGTCTGAGTCTGATTGCCTGAAACACCTCTTAGCCTCCAGCAGAGCCTGTCAGTGGTGCCATAGATCAGTTTAAATCACCCAAACAACCCTTGTGTTGGGAGCAAGGCGGGAAAGATTATGGTGTGTGAAGGTCTCATAAGTTCCGAGAGAAAACACTGCAATGAAAAATGGAGTAAATCATTCTTTGCCAGCTAAGTAAACTACTTTGACACTGTTAACTCTTTGATGTAAGGACTGTATTTTTCTTTTTGTTTGTTTGTTTGTTTTGGGTGTTTTCTGGGTTTTGTTTGTTTGTTTTTAATAATGTCTAGCATATTGCAGATACTCTTAAAACATAAGGGACCCATCTTTGAAAATAGTGGTCTAAGCAATATTGATTAGGATGACCCTACCTGTTAAGTAGCAGTCATTAAATGATTATGGACTAAATAGCTTCTAGTAAAATACAGAGATTGCCTTCCTTCCTTCCAGTGGAGAAAATGGACAGTGGACAGTCTCACTGGGAAGCAGGACTTCCACACAACAGATATGTGAAAGCATATGGGATATATGACGCTGCATTTATTTCAAAAGCCCCCCAAAACCCCACCAAAATCCTGTCAAATATGTTAATTTCTCTCTATTCTGATCTAAGTCAAGAATGACTTAGACAATAATTGAATCGTCCATTAAGTGGGTTGAAAACCTGTACCAAATCCAGGTACTGTGGTGGCAGTAGATGGTGTCTGTGGTTCAACTGTACCAATCTTAACAAAGAATATGAAACCATCTTACCTAACTTCAGGGACATCTCCATGTGACTTAGTCATTCCAGACTCCCTTCATGGTGTGTGTGCTCACTTGAAGTGAAAGGTGCAGGTCACCTGAATCTTTGAAGATATTTGCTAAGGACAAGGCAAACTGTTTTTATTTTTTTTCTAGTGGCTGAAGGGGATCACTGGGGGAACAGCTTCAGAAGGAGACTTATCCACTACAGATGCCTGTTTTTATCCAGACAAAGCCCTCAAACTCTGACACTAAGCAGTGTGCAAGCAACTGTGAAAGCATCAATAATGTCTTTTGGAGGATTAAATATCTAGGGGTGGGAAGGCTTCTGGGAAGCTCCACACAACTCATCATTTGTCTGGAGGATATGCCACCAGATGATAGACAGTACCTGACTTGTTCAAACACTTCCACTCTTACTGAAATACAGCCAAATGACAAAATCCGCAGATTAAACTTCCTCTGCATGCATTTTACATCTGAAATATAAGCTCTGCCAAGAGTATTACATATGAGAACCATAACTGATTTAGCTTTGCATTCTCCTCACTGTCTTGGATGCTAGTTATAATTCTTTAGTTAATTTCATTTTTCAACATCCCTTCCACTAAACATTTCACCAAAAAGAAAGTGACATTACTCAAAGAAATGCCAAAAGCTGAAAATATGTTTTAATTCAAATGCCTTTTTGTTTATATAATTTTTTTAGGTACATAATATTGATATTGAGTGAATATAATATTGAAATAGAGGGAAAGGTGGAGATAAAGTTTATGTTACAGGATCAGGTAAATAAAAGTATATAAAACTCCTCCTTTTTCATTCAGGGTCTGCTTTGAATGAAACCTCTTCTTCCTACCAGTCCAATAAAAATCAAATGCAGAAGAAATTAATGCAGTATTGTCCTCTTGAGTCTGCAGTTAGCTGAAGCAACAGTTCTGCTTCAGGAAGGATGCTCTAAACTCAACCAATGAGTTGGGACTGATAATGACTGGAGGAAAAGCTGAAAATGTACTACCCAATTTTAGGCATCTGGTAGTTCTACTTGAGCCAAAGTTGAATTTTCCCTAGACTACACAACCAAGGAAGGTGTTTTCTAGTGGACATGGTCTGGAGTATGTACTGAGATCTCTGTCTCCTTCAATTTGCTGGGTTTTGTATTATTAAGCTCTTTCTGTAGGCACTTCCACTTACTGCCAGAGTCATATGGTATGGTTTCCTTTTCAGCCTCTCTCTGGGCCTCTCCATCCACATTATAATGAAAAATTATCCTGATAGATTACAATGAGATGTTTATCCAAGAGTTCAAAGCCATTCTCTGAACTCCTTATACACCAAAAATGGAGCCATGCACTTGCTACAGCTTTCAGCTTTTCTTCTCTTTTGTAGTGCCAGAGTGGTAGACTATTAGTTATACCTATGGTATGCATGGAACTGGAAAACTGTGGATAATAACACAAAGTACAAGAAACATTGATTTTAAAAATTTATTTCCTTTTTTTTTTGGGCTTTCCTCATCTTGGGCTGCAGTCCAGCACACACACTCACAGCTCAAGAGGATTCACAGTAAAATGTATTGCAACCGAATTTGGGTTTTCAGGAATAAAGTGGCAATACAATTGTAAATAATATTTTTTAAATGGTCAAAGAAGTGGGAGTTGAATGATTTTTTACACTTTTTGTAACTTCCTGTGCACTTAATGGCAGCTACAATAAAAATACAGTTTCACTTTATTTGTTTCTTATTTATTTTTTATACCAAAGACAAACACAATCTTAGTTTTTTCAGATTCAAATAAAGGGAGACTGTAATAGTGAGCCACTGAAGTATGACCCCATGGGAAAAGAAAAGAAATAGATCTAACCACGACCACAACAATTTTTGGAAAAGAAAAAGACTTTTGGAAAACAAAATCACTGTCAGCAAGTAAATTATTTTGTATGAATCAGACACTGACTTCAGTTTCCTGTCCCTCTCCCCTTTTTCAGTTTTTCCCCTTTTTCATCACAAAGGGCTACATGGAAAGGTGTCTCATTGTTAAATGATCTGAGAAAGGCAGAAAAGGGGAAAGGACAAGATCATTTCACTTGTATAGATGAGCAGACAGAAAAACAAGAACAAGGCAATCAATTGAGCAAACAGAGGCTGTGGCAGTAACACAAATGATCGTCATTCTCAAAATCTGGGGCACAAAGAAATTTGTAGGGGAGATATTCATCACAAAATAATTCTTAACAAATAGGTTTGCTTATAGAAGGACTTTTATTCATGCCTATAAAATACTAAAATACTTAACAAAATAGATAATCTTTTTCCTCTGTGTCAGACTTGTACATCAGACCCCTTTTTTTTTATTTAATTACAATTTAAGACTAGATCTCCCACTGCTCTAAATTACCATGCTTCCAAGACATTTGTGGTACTTTTTTGATGTGCATTACCTGAAGTTTTGGTTCTTTGTAGTGGTGGTGAAGATATGAAAATAAAGTATGGAGTTGAAAACCTATTTCTGTTCAAGCTATGAACACAACCTGGGAAATGCAAATGTTCCTGTAGCACATGAAGATATCAGGAGCAAGTACTCAGCACATAAGAAAGCATATAAAAATTATAATGTATTCTTGTTTATAATGGGGTATTTACAAGAAGGTAATCCAAGATGTCATTTAGACTGTATTCCATTCCAGTTTAGCCTTTAGCTTCTGAATTGGAAGGAATTTCTATTAACAACAACAAGAACAACAACAAAACTTTCATGTGTACCTCTTAGATTTGTTTTTTTTTCAGTGGATATTTAATACACAGATATGGTGAAATTCAACTCAGCTGATCACCTAATTCCTTTAGTGCAATCTGGAAACTGCACTGAATAGGAAATCTTTAAAAGTGCCTTTATGAGATTGAGTTTCTAGCATCCATAGGTTTAAAAATTCATAGAATTGTAGAATGGTTTAGGTTGGAAGGGGCCATATAGATCCTCTAGCTCAAACCCTCCTGCCATGGGCGGGGACACATTCCACCAGGTTGCTCAATGCTCCATCCAACTTCACTTTGAACACTTCCAGGGATGGGGTGTCTGCAGCTTCTCTGGGCAACCTGTTCCAGTATCTCACCACACGCTGAGTAAAGAATTTCCTCCTAGCATCTAATCCAAACCTCTCTTCTACTATGATCCATCTCCCCTGGGAAATGCCATGTTTAAGAAAAAGGAGTTAATGAGAAATATTTTAGTGTAGATTTTAAATCAATTTTGACAAGAAAGGTAGCAAACTTTGTAGAAAGCTTATTTTACATTTAAAAGATCACTTTGGACTCTTCAGCTTTTTAGCATCTTTTCCTTTCTAAAGGCATTTTATTCTGAAAAGCAGAACACACTCCCATTAGCAATATGTTCAGTCAAGAGCATCTGGGGAAATATATTTGTTGTATTAAAAAACCCACATAAATATTCCCACATTTGCTGTGTGGGATAGCACATAGCA
This sequence comes from Oenanthe melanoleuca, assembly GCF_029582105.1. NCBI lineage: Eukaryota > Metazoa > Chordata > Aves > Passeriformes > Muscicapidae > Oenanthe > Oenanthe melanoleuca. The sequence continues at coordinate 85,358,638 of NC_079333.1, read as the reverse complement.
GCTGTACTGTAAAACCTCACGCTTTGCAGAACACAGTCCATCAAGAGAGATGTGTTTTTGGTTCATCTGAGAGAGAGATGACTATAAATCACCAGTTGGTAATAGGAATTGTCAGGAAAAGCTCTGCTCAGCAGCACAGGAGTGAAGGCACAGAGGAGAGTTTGGTGGGAGGGAATCATCCCTGCCTGCCTGTCACTTCTTCCCTCTGTCCCTACAGCCATATGCTCCCAATTTGAATTTCCCATCCCAGGCAGGACAGCTTCCCTCTGTCTTCATTTAATCTGCCTTAAATGCCTTTGCCACACTTAACCCATCTTTGCCTCAAACAGGAGAGGTCCCCATCTCTTTCCTACCACCCCTTTCCCTAAGGAGGGTGCTGAGATTCTTTATTTATTGGCACCCCATTTGAGGGCTGCCTGTCTATTAATAGGTGTGATCTCATATCCCCAAAAATCCTTGCTGCTTTTCTGTCAGGGACATGCAGTGCTCATCATGGGTGAGAATTAATGTCTCAGTGTTATAAAATGAATCCCTAATGAGGGTTCAGACCTTGGAGATTGTGAGAAGCACAAGTGGATAGTGTGTGACACTGGATCTGATTGTATATCTGTTTTATATTAATGGAGGTGGCAAGCTGCTAAGAGAGTTGTGATTATTTCCCAGCTCAGCCAATATAGATACTTTCCAAACTCCACTGGAATAATTCACTACTTTGACAATTCCCAAAATTGCTGGAAAATTAAGTTTTCTTGTAGATTTCTGGTGTTTTCTTCACCTTTTATCTGGCATAAAAAAGAAAAGTTGTTTTAAAATATTTTTTTCCTCCAGGTAGAAGCCTAGAATCACAGAATTATTTGGGTTGGAAGGGACTGTAAAGATGGTCTAGTTCCAACCCTTCTGCCATGGACAGTGACACCTTTCATTAAAACAAGTTGTTCTATGCCCCATCCAATTTGGCCTTATCTGTCTAATCAGTTCAATGGCATTTTGCCTTGCAGAATGTTTCATTTGCTCATTTCTTAGAAAAGTTCATTTCTGAAAAAAAAATGCTCTGATGTCCAGTCTGTCTGGTATTCTATCCATGACAAAGAGCCAAATTTGGGCCCAAGAATCCTGATCTTATAGTGTTTCTGAGATAGAGCACTGAGGTTCAGTGTTTTAAAAGTACAACCCTTCTGCAGTAACAGTACTAAGATTCATCTGATATCTGCTTTGAGGTACTGAAATTTAATTAAAACATAGAGGGGGTGAAAGGATTTTACTGTCATAATTACTTTTATTTCTGTCAATTTTATTTAAGAATATTTTTGTGTTTCAGGGATACTTTTGGGAAGTTACATTGTGGTTGTGAAATATTGTATTTCCATGCAATCTCTGAGATTATTCCTTTGGATTTGTCACAAACACTTGCAGGTAAGGCTCTGTATGGTGCAGCAATGAAGTACTAGAGACACTGTAAGTAAGTAAATGCAACAGGATAGGGTATCACAAATCCTTTCATCCTGGTTCTTGCTTGCATTCTGGACCCAAAGAGGGTTTCTGGGAGTCTGATGAGTTTCCAGGGCATTTGTATGCTCTGTTATCTGGAAGTGGCATTGCAGGATGATGTCTGCAGAGATCATCTCTGCGTCAACAATGTTGAGCCACGGGTCAAGGTGGATCCCTTGCTGGGGAGCACAAAGCAAAGCTGAATGTGCTGCATCTCAAACTCCTCTAGGAGTAGAAAAAGAAAAAACAGTTTAAAGGTACTGTGATTCCAGAGCTTTCATGTGAGAAGAGCCACTTGAGACTGGTAAAGATTACAGCCAAGAGTATGATATCTGATGGAGTGTGAAAAGCCTGGAATTAGAGAAGATAATTACTCAGCAAGCAGCACCCACAGCTAAGGGAAGGTTCCTGCAGTGCCATGAAGAGATGACCCCCAACAGTGCCAGTGGGAAAACAAAACCCTTGCCTGCTCTTCTCAGCATCTGGTAACAAGGCTTCCTTTCCCAGGTGGGTGAAAGGGGCAAGGATGGGGAGTTCTCTCTTAGCAGACATCAGAGATACACTGACATGGCTTCTATCCCTTGGATCATTCAAGAACAGCAAAGAGAAGAGAAATATTATTTTCACCTCTTCTTCAGGCCTTTTATGTAGAAGTAGACTGTGAAAAATAGAACCGGGTTTTTAAAGTCTTTATCCCATCTGGTCTTGGGATAACAAGATTATACGACATGCTGTATTGTACCTTTCTTGAGGGAAAACTCTTGGAAATATCAAGATTGGGATATATAAAGATTTTAGGGTTTTTCTCATAGGCAACTCTTCTTGGACTTTTACTATGATCATTTTTAAATAGGAAGTGCGAAAATTTGGTGACCTCTTTTGTACAGTGTTAATAAAGCTTAGAACATGAAGGGAAGCTAAACTACACTAGATGACAATCATCCTTCTGTTACTCTGCATTGAAGATAATGCCTGATGTGAGTCTGATGACTCCAACAGGTCAACCCACCCCAAGGTCATCACCACAATTTTTTTTGTTTATTCAGTGTTAGGCACTGGGTAGGGGTCAGGGCAGCAAGATCCAGTAAAAGTACAACCAGACTGTGCACACCTCTAAGTTTACAATCTAAACAAGTTACCACCTCCCTCAGAACTATATTTCCTTCTCTGCTCCCCATAGTGTTAAACATGTTTCCAAGCTTGAAAGCACCAGTATCTTATGGAGCTGCAGCCCAGCTATTCTCAAGAATCCTGCAAGCTGCTGCAGGTCTGTGTGGGAAGAGAGGTTGAAAGGACAGTACAGAAGGCAACCCCTCCCCATGAATTACAGCTGTACTGATTGCTGAGGAGTGGAAACATCTGTGCCTGCCCAATGAGATTGGGTGTAATGAGAGAGTGGGCTGGCTGGCTGTGAGTTGTTGTAGTTGCAGTTTGAGTTGGAACTTGTGATCCAGAGTCTGCTGCAGTTTGGGCTGGAGTCTGCTGGCTGTGCTGAGGAGGAAGGGACATGTGGTTGTGCAAGGAACAGACAAGAAGATGCTGTGTGAGGGACAGACAGGGTTAGGTGGCTGGGAAAGGGACAGCTTGGGGTTTAGCCAGTTATGAAGAATGAAACTTGCAGAGAAGAGAGAAGAAGTCATTACTGTGTGAAGCTGCCTATGAGGGAAGGAGTCAGAGTTGACAGAAAGAAGTCCACTGAAAGAGGGCATGAAAAATTTACTAATGAAGGACTGATAGTCCTGTCTATCTTGACATAATTACAGCGGATCTGGGCCCTGCTCAGGTGTCCATTTCTGGAAATGGGTGTTCTCTGGAATGGCCACAGTAGGAACAAAGTCTTTTTCTGAGGAATATTTTTTGCTAGCATGTGGAGCAAACTCTTCTTTTGGTAATTAATATGTGTGCAAACACAGCACAGAAAATTAGTTAGCTTCCTCCCAGGTCTGAGTAGAAACCATGAGCACTGTTAGTGTTTCTGCAGTTGTTGTGAAGGCATCCAGACCTCTTGGTTGTGCACAATCGCCTCTAGACTTACTCATTGCAAACCTGGCTTTTTGCTGCCTTCATGATAATGGTTTTGGATGTCACCAAATATATTCTATATTCAGATGTAGAAAGGGAAAAAAAACAACACTTTTTGTTTTGTCCACTGACTCCAAGCCTTATCTGAGAAAACACCTATTTACAGCAAAATGAGCTAGTAAAAAAACCAAGGGACAGTATGGAAAAAATTTTCTTCTGATTCACAATTCAGTCCTAACATAGGCAGAAAGTTCAGACATGTTGTAAGCATTGTGTGGCTGCTATGGATAAGCTGAGGTTTAGTTTAAATCTTCACTGACCTCAGAGCAAAACTATATCCAAAACTGGCTGTTAAAGATGGGCTCCTGCTTCCAGTTCAGGTTAGACATTCATGCATTCTAATCATCAAGGATTTGGTACATACCTCAGGAGATCTTTACAGCCATGGACATCACATTCAGGAGGAGTGGATTTGCTGTTAGCTATTCTACTGCTATTATTCCTTGACATATGCTGCTTCATTTGTAGAGGAGCAACAGCTTAATCTCAGTTTCACTTAGGAATTAGATACCTCTCAATTATCTTGTGGTAAACACAAAGAGTTACCACAACAGAGCTGGCATGTTACAAATCAATGTATTACTTTATGCAGTATATCTTATTCTTGTGCCCCTAACCAAAATTTTGTTCCTGCCATCTGTCATGTGTGGCTTCCCTGACAAGGGACTTCACCTTCAGCAAAGACACCATTATTTAATGTTTAAATTTAATATATTTTCTTTTGTAATAATGAACTTTGCTTTTTGTGTGTTTACATGTTGCATCTCCCTCTGGAGTTGAGGAGATTTATACATTGCCATAAGAAAGGAGGATGCTGGGTCTGTTCTTTCTGTAGCAGAGCCAGCATCAGGGCAGCACTGATGCTGCTGCTTGTGCTAGGCTTGTTAAGTAAACAAATGCAGGTGTTCCATTTCTGATGCTGCCAGTTAGAGACATTCTACAAGTTGAAAACTCACAGAAATGCCAAAAGAAAAAGAAATAGTGGGAATTTAAGTGCAGCTATTGGTCAGTCAGAAGACATTGGAAGAAAAAAAATCTTAGCTACAACCCCTTCATCACCAAATGATAAATGAAATTCTTTCAGATTTCAAAGTAAAAAAAGAAAATTGGGAAATAAACAAAGGGAAGATTTTCAGAGCAGTATCCTGTTCGTTTTAGGAGAAGATATAAGTACCTCATAGCAAGTTATACACAGACTACTACAATAAAACATGAAGTAATGTGCAGTGACACAGTAGAAGAAAAAATGTTGTGAACTAATCATTTAAGGAGAAAATGAGAATTTTGATATAAGACTATGTAAAGCATATTTCTATTTGTGTTTAGTGTAGCTGTGGAGGCAATATCACTTAACATCTGAGAATAAACTGTTAGCTCATGAAGAAAAGTAAATAATAAAGCAAAAAATTCCAAAATAACTTAGAATTTTTGTCTCTTATTCTTTGCATTATGTATTATTTTGAGGCAGGCCAGCAAATAAGAGATCTGTCTCAGAGAAGGAATTGAAACATAAAAGGTGGAGTAAGAGTGTTAAACAGTGAAACCCATAGGAGTGATAGAGCTTCACAGAAAGGAGACTGGGGAGTAGTTGGAAGTATTTTTGAGGAAGGAGTGATGCTGAACTTGGAAACATGAAGCTAATCCATCTGGAGATAAAACAATACACATTTATGAAATGGGAAGGAAAAATCTCTGGACCAGTAGTGCTAAAAGCAAAGAGGATGTGGAAGACTTTGCAATGCAATATCATTGAGAAAAGGCTGGTGGAGCACTCAGCTGGGTGGAGGGGAGAGGGGGGATGTGAGGACATCAATCAGCTGCTAAGGAGCAGAACTCTTTGCACATGACCCTACTGCTCCAGGCCTTGGTGGTTACACAGGGTTAGAATGACTCTGTGGGGAAGTGGGACTGATTTGTTGTAAATGTTTTAAAATATGAAGAATAATGCACTTTGGCTAAAGACTGAACTCAAAAGAAGTAGCACCTAGCAATTAATTGAGAGGTGAAATCAGCAGAGGAAAGATCTGCTTATTCTTTTATATTAGGTAATCAAACATTTTTTTTAGTGATGAGTAGAATAAATATTCTGCTAATGTGATGTTTTTGAAGGGAGAAAAATAAGAAAATCCCTGTATGGGACATGGAAAAAGAGATAACAAAGCCATGATAAAGAAACTATATTGCAAAAGCAACTGTTTAAAGCTCTGCTTAAATAAGAATCTCTATGTGAAAGGTGTTGAATGCTCAGGCTTTAAAAGCTAAAGCACTAATTGGTGTCCTAGAACTCTTTGACAAGATACTGCCTTGAATATCTTCCTTATAGCTAATTTAAACCTGCCCACATTAAGTTGAAAGCCATTACCCCTTTCCCTGTAAAAAGTACCTCTCCAGGTTTCTTTTAAACCCCTTTAGGGGGGAAAACTAACACACATTTTTCAGAAAAGCTTAATGGCATGTTCTATTTTGATAGTATTTCGGAGTTGCATTTGTGGTTGGACAATGAAATGTAGCCCAGGGAACAGCTTTATCTCCTGTTTCTTGGAAAGGTCCTGTGCACCTCCTGGGGACAGTGACAGTGGGATCAGAGATGAGGAGAGCAAGCAGGGCTGCCCCACTGGCAGAGGGATAGAAGGCAGCTTTTCTCTTAATTTTGTGAGGCTCTGAGAGAAAAGAAGTAGGAGGGTTCCACCTGCCGGTCAGACCATTATCCAGTTGCTGCTGAAAAGGATGGGGAAGGTTTCCAGATTCTGTGTTTGTCTGTGTGAGGCAGAGGGAGAGCAGCAGCTCAGGTCTGGCTGTTTTGCTGTCCATTCCCATCAGCAATCAGATCTGCATGCCAAGGGGATTTCATTACTGTAATGTTTTCTCTTGCAATGATTTTTCTCTTGAGGTTAAATAGATTAGTATCAGAGGCTCCTAAATTCCCTAATTAGCTACAAACCTAAAAGCAATCAGCCCACATGCAAACCCCACTGTCCTGTCTATTCTACTGGTGGTTGCTGAAATAAATAATATAGCTGTTAGGGAGTCATCCTCCTTGTGACTAATAGGGGCTGAGAGTTGCAGGTCATGATATTCATTGCCTAATAGGAGGCTTTTTTTCTTGTGAGTCAGAGCTAACCTGATGCCCTAGAATGGAGAAATGAGACAGTGTTTATTAGCCAAGTGTCACTGGAAGCCTGGAAACTTGTCACTTTTAGAAGCTGAAATTTGAAACACAGGTAATAAATATACTGATTTTCTGTCACCTTTCAAGCTCTACCCAAAGCAGCAATACAGCAGGTTGAATTTTCTGCAGATCCCACCTCTTGATTCATGACCTTGTCAACTGACACATTTTGGAAATCCAAGGAGCAACATTTTGCATCTTTATGATTTTTATTTCAAGCTGTCTGTAGACAGCCTGGGGCAGATGCTGTTTTGAGTTCCTTCAAGCCCTATTGCAACACTGGCGATACTACCTGCAGGAATTTGCCACCAAGCTGGGCTTCTGGAAGAAAGAGGAGCTGAGGGATTACCTAGCAAAGGCTTTATGTACATATTATGTGAACATTATACATGAAACATGTAGTGTTGAAATTAGTAACATAATTTCCACTGATTTTTTCACCCATTTTTTTGTCTCCTGTGAGATATTTATTATGATGTAAGGTGGAATATATCTGAAAACTTTGCACAGACTGCTAGAAAACAATTTATTTCCCTTTTCTCTCTAAAATGCACATTCTTACAGTACACCCTGCAGCAGAGCAAACCAGTAACACCCATTATTGAGCATGTTTTGAAAAAGATCTACTGCATGTCAGAAATATATAAAGCAGAGGCAGACAGTAAAAGAAAAAAGAAAAATTTTACTAATGTAGGCAGTTGAGTCTTCTGCTTCTATAATTCCATAACAGTACCAGAAGGAAAAACCAACAGAGATGTGTGGAATGCAAATCTCCAGAAGTCAAGGATGTTTGCAGTTAGAGTGTGTAAACAGTATCTAATTTTTGTGGGGGAACTGATTAGAAGCACCACTCGTCCTTGAAAGAGCCAGATAACATATTTAAAAACCAATCTGTAGCTGAATAAATGAACAATTGAAAAGGCTCAACAAATCCTCAGGATTAAATGGATCCTTGTTACAGGTTAACCATGATGGAAAGGTAGCATTAGTCTTCTCTCATTACCCTCTTGGGACTCACTTTCTCTCCTGATATGTTAATCACGTTTGATTGGAGAGGGAGAGATGCCACCTTGTGGAACTGGTTAAGCATTCCCTCTTGATTTCAAATTGCTGCCTTAGAAAAATACTGCTCTTCTGTAGGATGTAAAGAGAGAAACAGATTTCCTCTGTGTAGGCCTGTTGAGATATGACTGATGAGCATGGTCCTTTAGAGTGAACAAATGGCAACTCAGTGTGTGAAGGAAGGACCAGTCCAAAATGGAGATCTGGACCTCACAGCAGATGGGGAGTTTGCAAGCTGGCTTCTTGCTTGAAATGTGAGAGGTCAGATGCTGCTTTCTGTCTTTGCAGTCAGAAAAAGATATGAACCACAAGATTATTATGAGCACAGAATGGAAAATCTCATGTCCTGTACTTACTGGTCAGATAGGAAACTTTAAATTAATTTTAAGGTAATCTTGGCTTTAAACCAGTAGGACCACACTAATCTGTTTTAGGGTGCTGCATGGCCATGTCCATATACTGTCTGCATTTCAAAGACAGTATATGTACATATATGTCATGTATATGTCTGAATATGTGTGACACATAATGTGGATCACTATTTTTGACATGCTGTTGCACTATAAGATCATATCAGGAGATGTAATTAATTACATTGGTAGCTGGTCTCCATACTGCTGCTTTCTATAACACAAAATTAATTGTGGTGCAGCTGAGAGATAGACCAGATCCACACATCCTCCAACATGCTCTTCAAAGTTGAATAATGATATCCCTTTTACTAGTCAGATTTAACATTGGAATAACAGCAGCTGTCTAGATGCTGTCATCAAAATTTATTAATTCATTCATCTTACTTACTTTCTGTTAGTTGAAATAAATATGGAGTGATTTTTCTTTTTCATATACCTGGAGTTTTGCAATCATCGGGAAAGGCTTAGTCACCACTCCTGTGAGCTGAAAGAAAAGAATATGAGAAGAAAAACAGAGCAAAATATATATACAGAATTGTGTGCTTTGCAGATCTTGTACTTAGTTGTTTTTTTTGTTTTTTTTTTTTTTTTTTTTGGTAGGGAGAATATGGCCATATGTGCAATAAGGCTAAAGAAGAAAAGAAAACCAGCTGTGGTTGGTGGATGAATGCCTGAGGATGCAGCACAATGAGATGTGAGACAGCAGCAGCTGCCCCTCCCAGGCGCTGCTGCTTCGCTAGAGGGAGATAGAGCAGCAGCTTAGAGTTTTGTTTCATCTGTTTTTAGCCCCTGGGAAGTTTTTTTTCTGTGAGAAGGCTTCTTGTTAATTTGCCTTCTAAATCCTTCCCTTCCCTTTTGCAAGCACCCATGACTGATAAAAGAGACCCAGCAGAGGCTCTTGCAGAAATGTTTGAGATTCAAAATATACAAAGTACCGTGCCACTACATATAGTATATGTATCTTTGTAATATGCTGGCACTGGGCCATATTCTAGGATAATTTCTCCCTTATTCCTGCTAGGGAATGGATGACTGGGCATTTGTACTGTGCTTGTGAAAGGAGAAAGTTTCTCTTCAGGCCAGGCAGGGAGCTGGCATCTGCAGTTTGCCATTCTTTGTGTTGTTTTGCCAATGCCATCAATCTACACCCCCCTTGTAAAGAGCAAAAGGCAATCTGAGAAGAGTGGAGTAGCTACCTTAAATCAAAATGAACCCACAATGACAGATGGAGCTTGCAGCACAGACCCCCCTTGTTCCAGCCCCAGGGTAGCAATAAACTCTTCAGATTGCCCTGTCCAAAGTGGCCCAGGCAGAAGGGCACATGGATTTGTGGAAGAGAGTCCTGGTTTCTGAATAAAAACCCCTGTTTAAGGCATGAACTCATGGAGATGTCCAGCACAGATAGACAAATCATAGTATATGCTGAGCAAAGATTGTGATGAATAGGAAGAAACCCCCAAGGATCATCAAATCCAACTCCTGGCCCTGTGTTGGACACCAGGGGTCCCACCATGTGCCTGAGAGAATTTTCCAAATGCTTCTTGAATTGTCAGTCTTGGTGCTGTGACCACTTCCCTGGGAAGTCTGTTCCAGTTCCCAACCATGCTCTGCATGAAGAACCTTTTCCTAATATCCAGCCTAAACCTCTCCTGACCCAGCTTCATGCCATTCCCTTGGTCACCACGGAGGAGAGATCAGTGCCTCTTCCTTTGTGAGGAAGCTGTAACTGCAGTGCTCTCTCCTCAGCCTCCTCTTGTCCAGGCTGACCAAGCCAGGTGAGCTCAGGCACTGCCAAGGTCCTTCATTGTCTCTGTGCTTCCTTTGGGTGCTCTCCAAAAAATCTATTCCACTGAGCATGGAATGGAGGCAGCATCCCTCTGGAGAGCACTGTGGGCAAGTCTGGGCTTTTCAAGGGGAGGAGCAATAGTCCTTGAGGTCAGGAAAGGGGGGAGGAAATAAGGGAGGAGAATGGAAAAATGAGGGGGCAGAGTTCTCTTTGAGGGAGGAGGGAAATGAGGTGTTAGAACTGACTTACAAGGAAAAGAAGCATTCAGGTGGGTTACTGCAACCAGGAGCAGCAAGAGTTTTTTTTTTTTTTTCTTTTTAAATTAAGGAACAATCAGTATTTCATTCCATTTCAAAATGGAAAACTGTTCCTTTTTCATTAAAAATGTACGTTCCATAAAATATAGATCAGCAGCAGGCCCCTCTGGTGAACAGTGAGTTACAGTCCTCCCAATTTGAACTAAATTATTTGTGTTGGTTTTATGATCTGAAATGCAAAGTCCTGTGCTCCAGTGCTTCTTTCCAATGATTTTAAGCAATTTTTTATAATATTTGCAGCTTTTTAGTGTCTGAACAAAGCAATACATTCAGGAATTATGAGAGGAAAAAGGGAAAGGAAACCAGAAGAGCACTACTTACAATGGAAAATAATAATAAAAAAGTTGCAAAGCACTCCTGTGTAGGGAAATGTGGAAAGGGAAGCAGGACTGAGTAATGGAACCTTAGTGTATAATCTCTTCAAAATTCAAGTACTTCATATTGAATCATTTGACTTGAATCTGAACCTACAGTTATAATTACAAGTCAGTTCTAGAACATGAAGGGCCTTTCTCCATGCAAAATGCAGAAAATTTTGCCTAAGGATCACCTTTTCAAACCCAGTTTCAGTTCAGCAGAGTCTTGTACTGAAACTCAACTAATCTTATGTGACATCCAATATTAGTTGCAGCTATGAAGGAACATCAGAAGAACATTAAGAAATGTTTTATTACTAAACAACAGAATCACGCCCAGCCTTGGCTTCATTTGAAACTACACTTTTCCATTTATTTGTTCAAAACCAAAACTAATAAAGCTCTTGGGCTGTCCTGAGTTGAAAAAAGAAAGTTGGAGAGGGACTTTTTACAAGGGTGTGTAATAATAAGGTAAAGGAGAATGGCTTTAAACTGAAAGAGGGCAGGTTTAAATCAGATATTAAGAAGAAATTCTTTACTGTGAGGGTGGTGTGATGCTGGAAGAGGTTTCCCAGAGAAGCTGAGATGCTCCATCCATGGAAGTGCTCAAGGCCAGGTAGGATGGAGCTCTGAACAATGTGATGTAGTGAAAGCTGTCCCTGCCCATAGCAGGGGAGTTTGAACAAAATGACCTTCAAGGTCCTTTCCAACCCAAACCATCCCTTGATTCTATGACTCCTTAGAAGTTATGCATCATATGTGCCATATTGAAAGAGTAATTTGTACAGATTTTTCAGAGTATTGCTCCAAAGTGTCCCTGAACATGTATCAGCTTATTTTATTTGAGATGTCTTGAAAATTACCTCATTCTTCTGGGCACTACATTGCTACATGCTCTATAGGTTCCTTCCACACACATTCATAAATATTGTGGTGCAAATATATATATATATATATATATATATATTACATAGAATGATTCAGATGTAAAGGCATTGACTCCTAAGGCCTGAGCTGTGTCCTACTGAACACCTCCCCTTTCACTGAAAGTTGTTGAAATTAATTTGAACTTTAGAGCTGGTCACCAGTGCCCGATGCAGCTCCCTCTGAAGTCTGAAGTGTGGAAGACCATTGATTTCAGGGAGAGATAGTTTTGCTCTTCAAAGTAAATTTTTATGACAGATCCCTTGAAGATATTAAGGACAGCAAGACTTCTTCCCACTGAATGTCACAGGTATCTAAGAACAAACCTGTTCAATAATTTTGTTGTAAATTGAAAGTCAATTAATTATTATGTGGCCTCTAACACAGTTAAACCTTTTTTCCCCCCAACATTTGAGCCATTGGCTCTGTGATCATTAGAGTTTTATAAACATAATACTCTTATACCAGTTTTTATAAATAATAAACTTTCAATAGACAAAATTGCCAGTCTGTCGACAAGACTAATTATGGTTTAAATTTTGTGCCATTCACAGAGGCATATAAATTCTCTCTTTCAATATAACACCTTTTACATAGTATTCCTAATTGCTGTAGTGTAGACTTCTGTTGCTGTCTCTTTGAAATGCCTCTTGTTTATACATTTAATTTATTTTGCAAGATTTTAACCCTTGGCTGTGTTTACATTCACAGCTGTGAAAAATTTTGCTTCTAAGTCTCAGAGCCTTTTTCCCATCAATGTGTTTCGGAAGTCTCTATGGTTGTTCTTAATTTGGAGGAGTGTAGGATAAGGAACTTATGGGATCCAGATATTTACCCATATTCCTGCAATCCTCAGCAGGCACCTCAGTGATTTCAACTGGGAGGTATTCCAGGGGAAGACACAGACAGAAATTCCAAGTGGTTGCTCCCTGCCAGCACAGTGCAATTTACTGGGATAGAACAGGTTTGGTACTTCTGAGGATGGGGAAGGGAACCTGTTACCATTTTTCCTCCCTTTCCAACTGAGAAAAAGAGCTGCTGCACGCCAGCAGCATGTGCAGTAATGAGACACAGGACCAAGAGTTTGGAATGGGCAGTCTGTGAATCCTCTTCCTGTGATGGCTGGAGGATATGTAATTGGTACAGCACTGTGAATTCTCCTTACTCTCCTCAAGCATTTATAAGTGCTAGCAAGTCCAGTAAGAGCAGCCACAGACCTTTTGCTAGCTCTGCCTTGCCCTGCCAGGTCCCTGCCCTGTCCTGCCAGGCTTGTCACCATCTGGCTGTGTGTGAAACAGCCTGGCACCAGGAATCCTTGTGCCTGATGTGGGGTTTAAATGTGAAATACCAGCTAAGGACTTAAAAGTCCAGGCACAGGTTGTGTGTGGAGGGTGCATGGCTATGAACAGCTCCATGACAGGCAGTTGCTGCTGGTTGGAGAACAGCCTTGAGGGCTGAGAAGAAATTGCTATATATCAAAATATGTAAATATAACAAAGAATAGAAGCAATGGCAAAGCATGGAAACACCCAGGCTGATCAGCCAGGTGCCATCTCTGCCACAGCCTGGAAAAATAGCACCCTAGAGTGTCACCCTGTGTTTTGTCTGGAGTGGAGACCTAACCATCCAGAAATATAAGTGTCTTGTGAGAGCCCCAGATCCTGAATTTGGGGAGAAGAGTGGGATCACCATCTGCTCTTCTTGGATGTCACTGAACTTGGCAGGAACCACATGCTACAGAGAAAGTGGGTGGGGAGGTTTGAGGATCTGCCCAAATTATATATATAAAGGATTAGCATTAAATAATTACAGATCTAAAGGTAGGCTCAGGATTTTGCTACTTGCCACCGCTGCTCAAGCACTTATATGAGACCAAGTGGTAGGTGCATAAAGATATATTGAAACAAAATTCCCTATTTATAATATCTATACATATTGTCCCATCAAGATTTTTGTGGTCTAAAATTGAGACTGGTATGAGCAAATTTGAAAAAAGTGAAATTTGTGACTGAAAAGTAATTGGGTAAAGTAAAAATGAAGGAGAGAAAAGCTTTGATCAAAAGATCTAAACAGATTTCGTAAAACTGAATCCAGTATATGCAACCACTCTTTGTATGTTAACTTGTATGCTTAAGTTTACATATGTGTACTCCAAATCCCTTCACATTATAAGCATTTGCTAGAATGGATGTGGGTATTCTGTGGAAAAATTAAATGTAGGCTGGGAATCTGGGGTGTGCAAAAAAGATCCAGGCTCAATAGTCTGCAATCCAGGTGTTGAAGGGTCAGGTCCCAGCACATGCCTCCCACAGTGTTGGCCCAAGACTCCACACCTTTCATTGTTTGCTTCTTGGGATGGAAACCAAGTTGGAATGTCATTGGCAGAGGAATCTAGTGATCTACTTGTTTCCAGAACAGAATAGCTGTACCCTTTGGTTCAGAGCCTGTCCAGCCTAAATCCTTAGGCAGAGCTGTACTCAGCTATATTTATACCCTCAATTTATTGGGGCTCAGTTTTAAGATGCTTGTCTAAAGAGATGGAGCCAGGTCCATACAATGGTTCAGAATTGATCCACACTCTACACCCATCTCCTGCACATTTTTTAACTGCCTCCTGGTTTTAGTGAATAATTTTACCAAGCTTTTGGCCTGTCTCAATGCCAACACTTACACAGCACTGACACCCTCCAGTAATTGAATCATACCACTCTTGGTGAAGTAAAGCATCAGATCTGTTGGTATAAGAAAGATAAAAATAAATTGCCTCTGCTGTGAAATCTGGAAAAGGCATCTGCAATGGCAGACAGTGACAGTGAATATGTTTGGAGAATCAAGGGTACATGAGCCAAAATGCACAGCAGCATCTTTAGCAAATAAGTGTGTGCTGAAGTCAATGGGAGCAGCAGGAGAGCAGCACCTCTAGGAAAAAGAAAAAAAGGTTTTCCATATGTTTTGAATTGCAGGCCAGTACATAAAAGAGTGGAATGTGAATCTTCCTAATGCTTAAAGAACACAGAAAGAGTGGTGCTTACTAATTATCTTTTAAATTGGCTAATATGTCACCTGATGAGTATGTGCCTCTGCTGGGCCATCTGGGAGTTTAGTAGCTGCATGAGGCATTAGGTTACATTACAAAACACACAGGAATTCATTATCTGGGGCAATTCTCTTTCAGCCAACAAGCTATTCTCCCTACTTGAAGCCAATGAGTTTACTTTCCCATGAAACCTACTCTGCATTCACTCCCTAAAATAAGTACTAATTAGCAAAAGATAACAGTCAAATAAACCACTTTAATTGGGAAACAGAAATTGGCAGTTAAACATAAAAGTGTGTATGTAAATATGCTGATTATCTTCAGAGTTTGATAAAACATCTGTTTTCTCTGTAGAGTGCAGGTATTTCTTCCCAAACCATGAGAACACTGCTATTATCTCAATGTCTTAATTATATAAATTAAAAGGAGTCCAGTGTAGTAAACCTGACACCATTTTTTTTCTATCTGAGAGATGCTGGACTGCATTTTGCCTTAATACACTCCTTCAAGTAAGTACCTGTAGTTAAAAAATGAAAAACATTATATCCTTTCATTCCTTCTTCATGTTGTGACGGAAAAGTGAAGATTTTCGAAGAGCAAATTAAAAAGGATGAAAAACATTGACATGAGTTTATTCAAAGTCTTCATACTTAGTTTCTTGATTTGAAAATTTGAATTTTACATTTTACTTTATGCAGTTCAAATACTGACGGACTAGCTCAAACAGAGATTTGTGATCCCATTAAGTTGGAAAATTTCAGAATTATTGAAGCAAACAAGGTAAATAATTTTGTGTCAAATTGTTCAGGACAATATATTTGTCCTGCAGTGTCCCAGTTCTGGGGTCATTCTCTATTAGAAAAACATTGTATCAGAACATTTTCAGCCACCTTGACTCTCCAATCTTACAAGGTCATTCACTGGAAAGCAGCAAGGTCATAGAGCAATTATCCTCTCTAGACATCTTGTTTTTATTACCTTTAGCATGGTTATTACTGAAATGCACATTTGCATTCTGTGACAGAATCAACATAGATTACATCTAGTTGGACTGATCTTAATCTCCTGGAGACTAATTTTTGAGGTTCTTGAGCATGCATTAAATTTTAATTTGCCCAGAATTGTCACAGCTAAATGGGTTTGCAGGACTGAAGCCATTCACAAAGCTTATGGTTGTGAATTTTCTCAAAAACTACATGGGATAAGCACAGAGCCTCTAGGTTTCCTGATGGAAAAAAAAAAAAGTTTATTGTATTGTTCAAAATATGAATTTATTGTTTTGAAAGGGGCAATCTGAACCAAATAGTGAATTGTTATTTGGGGATACATACATTTATACCAGCTTTCTCCTGGGCAAGGAAGGCAGCAGATTTTAGTCCAGTCTTCTTCCATTCTGCGGTGTCACCTGCCAGCAGAGGCCATTGTATGGCAGAGCCAAGGGAAAAATGGCCTTTCCATCAATTCTGTGTGAAAATGTGAGCAGGTGGCAAGGCATATTGAACACTTAAAATTGATTGCATGGTTCTTAAAGACCTCTGCATGTAGGTGACCATAAACTTGAACCTTAGGTCAGAGGGCCAAATACACCTGCTCTAATTTGTAATTAAAAATCTGTAAATGAACAGGAAAGTTTCTTCTTCCCTAGCAGTGTGCTCACCTCAATCCTGTGGTGTCCTTATTGAATTCAATATGAGCTTTTATTTCCAAGTTCCTTTAACCTATCTTTGTTTGCCTTATTCTGAAAAATAGCAGTTCCCCTGCTAGTTTAAACACAGGGCGAGTATGGCAGCAAGAAGACAGCATAGAAACAACAGCTGGTGCAGGAAATTATGCACTTGTTAATAATAACCATAATAGTAAAAGACACTGTGCCTACACCAGCTTTCACAGAAGCTGTGCTCCTTGGTCTACTTATTCACAATTGTCCCTTGAAAAATATCCATTGGAAACTGTAAAGCACTGAATATTAAATGCCCTGAGACATTTATGCTAGAATTCCAGGTTTCTAAGAGGTTAAAAATACTTGGAAACCCTCATGCCTTGCAGTGCATATTCTGTATTAAGGAACCACTGATGGAATGAATGCAGCTGTATTTTCAACTGGGTAAACAGTGTTCCATAGACTTGCAATGTTATCTGGGGCTACACTCCTGTTTCCAATTATGGGTCTTTATTTTTCTCAATCCAGTGAGGGAAATGTCTTCCTAAGTCAATGTCACAACAAGAGTTGACTGAAAAGTTCTAAAATATGGGATCAAAAGAAGGGAAAAAAAAAAGAGGAATAGATTAAAAATGAATCTTCTGTTTTTGAGTCAGCTGGAGAACTGATGAAAACAAATATGAAGTAATGCTTTAGCAGTCTGGACATCAATGACTAGGTAAGATACAACAGATATAAATTTTTCACAGCCATTAACAGACTTACTGATCCTTTTTGGTTTCTGGAGAAGGTATGAAGAAACATTTGATTGCAGCAGCAGGGCTCCTGCAGTCTGTAGCCTTAATCAAGAGAGAGGCCAACAATATGTTATTGCTAGAGCTAATGTGAGTGCAAAATTCTTACTGGCAGAATTAATCAGACTACCAACAGATTTATCAACTCCATCTGCTACCTATTCCTATTTCAAATCATAGCACCTCTGCACCAAGACATTTCCAGCTTTCTGCAGGCAAATGCAACAAGAAGAAACTCTCTGTAATGATGGAGGGCTTGACGAGAGTGCAAATGCTCTGAGCAAATCCTTGCTCAAAGAGTGGTCAGCTCACACATCTGAAAGCTCCTCCAGAGATAAAAGCCAAGCAGCAGAGTGACTCTGAAACCTAATTGTTATTGCTAGCAAAAGCTCCTCATGCAGCTGTGCCAAAATACATCATCAGCACAATGTGGCAGCCACAGGGTGAAGGGGTGCATATAATTTTCATCATTTTTAGCAAATGGCAAAAAATGCTTGCTGAAGACAAGGAGTTTAAGGCTCTAATCAGCCTGCTGATGCTTGGACCCTCCTCCCTCATGGGTGTCCACAGGCTTTGGAGCAGGTTGAAAGAGCACAGAGAGGAGCAGCCCTTGTGCCAAGGCTGCCCAGCTGGGCAGCTGTGAACAACCCCCTTTCTTGAGTGGAAAACCCCATGAAGAGCTGTCTTAATAGCTCCCAGCTTTCACTTGTGCCCAGGACCCCTTAGCATCAGGCTTCATGTATGGACATAGCACAGAGCCTATTAGTGATCTCCTCAGGGCCATGGGCACAGCATGAGCATTCACACTCACATTTTAGAGCAGACAGCCAGAGAAGATCACAAAGTACAGAGCTGGCAGGGAAACCTGTGTGCAGCAAGCTGGCAATAAGACAGTTTGATTTCCTTCATTGTTGAGTGGGTGTTTACGTGTGTTGAAAGTTTGCTTTCCCCCCTGTCCTCCAGTTAAATGCATTTTCCTTGATGTCTGAATTGATTTTTGGACCCAGAAAGGTGAAGGGGTCTATTAAGCAGAAGTGTGCTGGCTGCAGGGCAGTGTGTTCTGGGGAACTGCAGGCACAGCATGGCAATTCATTTCTTTGCAACTCTGTTGTTTTGTCATGAAAGCAAAGCCTAATTGAAGATAGTCAGTCTTTAATGAATAAAGCTCTCTGTAATTTCCAGCTGTGGCCATGTAATCAGCGTTCATCTGCATGAAAAGGACTTTCTGTGCCCATATTTCATTTTGATGTGCATCTGTGCCTGTGTTTTGCCCTCCTGATTGGGTTGACAGTTTTCATCTTTATTAGTTCTGTCTTTCACGTCTATCTTTCTATTTGTGTTAGAAAACAGAAAGCCCCCAACAGATTTATATAATCTAATAGTTTATTAGAGTGTTCCTCTGAACTTGATCATTCAAATTAATTAAATTCTGTTTGGTTTTGCTTACTATTTTCCAAATCATTTTGTTATAGCACTTCAGAATTTTTTCTGCCATGTTATTTTTGGTCACTCTCGCTCCACAGCACCACTGTGCCACTGCAACACACTTTTTAATTAGTTTCACCGCAGTCATCAGCTTTGTGATTATCTCTGCATCTTGAACACCTGGTCTGACTTTAGAAATGACTTGCCATCTGGTCAAATACTGGGTAATTATAACAATTTAATGGCAGGATAAAATAGTATTGGTTAAGAGACTTGATTGTTCCCTCCATTCCTTCCCCTCATGCAGTTTGGTTGCATTACTTCAAATTAAATTAAAATCCCATCATCAAGTTATCGCTCTTGGGTGGGTTTTTTTATCCCTCATTCACAATACTCATAAACATCTCCTGGAGTTAGTTTAGTTTTAGGCTCTCCAGACATTATGTCTCTAAGAACAGTGCAAATTACTGCTTTAGATTCCTTGATAGGATACTTATTCTATAACTTGCATTGCATATCAATAAATGAAGCAATAAATGGGTCTTGTCTGGAAACTTAATGCTTGGACAACTGCAGGGGAGCCATTTGTCAGGAACATGCAAATGGAATTTCACTAATGTTACAAAATGATGGGGGTTTTTTTCTGTAAAAGTAGTTTAATACTACTGTATGCTACTCTTGGCAGCTGATATGCATCACCAGATTATAAGTAAGCTGATTGTTGTGAAAAAGTCAGTGGATCAGATAACAAACTTGATGCAGACTTGTCATTTTATGATCAACTCATTTTATGACACTTGGGTGAAGAAGTTATTCTCCCATTAGATATTAGCTCAGAAAGTTATTTGGGAAGCAACTTCTCCAGTGTTTTTAGTATAAGAAACCAGAAAAAGCTATATTTTTAGTAAAATAATCTGGTTTGGAAAAGTAAATGGATGTGGTTCATATTACTTTCTTTCACATTATGCAAAGGAAAAAAACACTCTAGTTTTTGGGGTTTTTTTACATTTTATTCCTTTCACTATTTTTAGTTTACTGAAGTACATTGTTGTAATTATTCATGATGATCATGATGCTAACAAAAGCAATAATGAGGTATCTTTCCATTGAGAAATGAATGAGAAGAAGAACCCTTTTGTAGCTTTTTTTCAGGTACTACTGGCAAGAAAAAAAAGCCTATTTATTTTTCTAAGGATTCTTTCTTGTATAAGTAACAAAGAGTATTGGATTGATTTTTCAGCCAGGTCCCTGGGAAATTAAATACTTTTGTCATGTAATACTTCCTCCTAGCTAACACCAAGTTTAGTCTGTAACAGCACCACATCTATGAAACAAAGAAAACATTGATGGTGGAGAATGGAAGGGGACATGGAATTAAATGTGGAAAGCCAATGGTAATCAACAATATTGTCCATGTATCAAATAAAAATCCCCTTATTATATCCAACACATGTAGGATGTGACAGGGCAGCCTGAAACTCTATCCTTATCCACTGGAGATGAGACTTCCCTGCCCCCATCTCATTTTAAGCTGCTCACTCTACTCTTTAGCTGCACAGCACGAGGACTTCTGATCCCAGGAACATTTGCTCCAGGTCCTGGATGTGACCCTTTCTTTGTCAAATATATATTTTTATTCAAATTCTTAAAACCTCATAGCAGTTAGGCCAAAGTACCACCAGACAGGAGATGCCCATATGAGACCTGGTGCATGCAAGAGCATCAGTCTCTCCACCAGTCCAATGCACATTTCCCTGCTCACCTCTGGGTCACAAACTAGCACTGTCCAGAGCTTTAGGGATTCTATTTGTGAAAGTAAAAGCCCTTGAAAGCATGAAGGAACCAACTGGTAACAAAAACAAAATACCTAAAAAAGGCAAAAAAAAAGAAAAAAAAGACCAAATATACATGTACAACATGAGTACAACCCGGACTTTTCATGAGAGGAAAATTATTTTTGTGATAAATTTTATAATCAATCCAAATCCAAACTATTCTTTAATCAGAAAATTCAGAGCAACAGCGGTTTTGGTTAAAGTCTTTACATCAGGACCTCACCACTGCTCCCAATTCTCCTATGTAAATTTAGGTCATAAGTCTGCAATCATTTGCCTTTGGGTAAGGTCTTGCATGGTACCACTCTGGTGTCTGATTACAGAGCTGGGGTCATGGCAATGCAGCTGCACTGTGGTCCCATGTTCCTCATGTCACAATCCTGAATGACAAATGTCTAAATCTTCACCCCATAATTGACTTACGTTACCTGGTAAGTCTGAGGATCAAAACCTCAGGGTTGAAGCAAAGTGGTGGTTGTTGGCTTGCATGGACATGTACTAGCAAGATTTTTTTTTAGTTTTTAAATTATACATTTCCCTCATAAGTAAAACACTCTCTCCTGCAAAACAATAAAAGATGGGAATTAGTTTGTCTCATTTGTGTGTGGGACATTTTAAATACAGCATGAAGCAGCAGGGAGTTCTTCCCACTGTCACTGCGTGTTTTCAGGTGAGCAGAGGTGATCTTCATGCTAAAGAAAGTAACTGCTGTGATGAAACTTAGGGATGAAACACAGGGAACAAACTTCTGCTGTGATGAAATATGGGCAACAACTTCTATTCATAACCCTACTGAAACTCCAGTCCTATCAATATGTGTGAGTAAACTTATTTCCCACATATTTCATTTTATTTTATATTAGCTATATCATACTGTTCCAAGCTTACAAGTATGAAGCCACTAAATCTAATTTCAGCTAAAAAAAAAAAAGTGATGTAAATTGTGAGTTTCATAGGGTTGATCACATTGTTTCTTGTGAAACATGAGGCATTCCTAGCGGAGGAGAGTTTAAAACCAGTTGGTTGATCTACAGGTATATCAACGAAAAGAACTAAGGAAATTTGCAAAACTGCAGGCAGTCCAAACTAGTAAAATAAGCCATCAGCTTGTAATTTCAACTTTGTGCCTTGACATCATTAAAGGTGTTTTGGCTAGTCTTGACTGAAACTAATATGAAACACAGAAAATACAAAACCCAGACTTTATTCTGTATTTCCTTCCCCATAGGTGCTTCAACAACTGTCAACAGAGAGGACTGAACTTACAGTGTGCTCTTTTAATTTTCTGTAATGAAAGGATGATGGAAAAAAGAGAAATAAAAATGTGGGGGAGGGAGCTGAGTGTGGCTTAGGCTCTGGATGTGATACTGAGATAGCAGCAGCCAAAATGTCAAAAACCCATTCTGCCCTTGGCAGCAAGTCAGTCCCTGGGGGAATTTGGACATGAAGTACTGGAGAGGGCACCATGTTCATGCAATCCTTTGTATAAGTTCTCTTTAAGTGTCATAATTTTAGAGAGTGGATCAAATTAATTTTACTCTCTCTCCTTTGCTCCTCTGCTCTACACATTTTTTCTCATGCTGCCAATATGATGGCAGGTTGGTCTGGGCTGCAAACAGGGCACTCAGGACCTCAAGGCGAGAGGATGAGCCAAGGGAACTCAAAGAATAAATTAATTATTTCAAAGACAGTAGCAGATTCAAAGCTCCAGGTGAAGTCTAGCACTCCTGGAAGAAAGACAGAGGGACAGTGTCAGTGTGCTTTATTCCAAGTGTCTCTGGAAAACAAAGAAATAATCAATCAAAGAAATAAAACCTCCCAACTATCATTCTTACAGGCTAGTGCTGTATATAATCTTAGCCAAGCTCCCGAGAAATGCTGTTAATCTTGATGTTCTCCTGGTGCAGACTCAATAACTATACAAGGGAATAAAAAGGAAGACTTTCTTGGAAATCAAACATTATCTCTAAAGGGTTTTCAAAGTGTTTTTTTTTTTTTTTTCTCTTTTTGTGCGGGCACATGGCTGTTATCAGAACAGATTCTATTAGTGATTCATCTAGGCTGATCTTATTTCTCAGAAAATGGTGAATATTCCCAATAAATGGGCATGAAATCCTTGTTAGCATTTTGTGATAACCTATTAATTCCCTTTCACTAGTATTAGTCGTATGCCTCAAAATGGGAGTATTTATAGTTTTCTAGTGAAATTTCTAACTGCTCTAGCAGTGCCACTAGATAATATTTTCTCATAGTTTCTTGATATTTTAGTGAAAATTAAATAATTCAGAAAATGCTGCATGATTACAAATTTTATGGTGAAATGATGCACAACAGATGACATTTTCTGTCTGTCCTGCTGTCTGTATCTGTGTCTGTAGGAAAATCTCCAATCTGAACAGCTTCTCAGGAACCAGGATTTGCCAGCTAGATTGAGATTCCTACAACAAGTTTTCTTTCCTGTGGCTTGTTTTGTGAAACTCATGTCTGAATACAAACAGACCAAGCTGGGCTGTACCTTGTACTCCATGCCACTGACTTTTCTTCTTGCTAAATCAATGTGTTGTCCCCAGATTTTGCCAATTTTTGACCAGGTGAAGAGCATGGAAAGTGGAGCAGAGAAAATGGTGTTGAGTGTGTGAGTATCAGGACTCTTTTAGGGGCACCTAAGTCCATTTGCTCAAAAATGTGGTTCATTGCCTTGAGCCATTGATATAATATATCATATATATATATATATAATATATTATATATTATATGATATATATTATATCACATATAATAGCATGAGTGCTGAAGTGATGCTGGTGAAGGCTGAGGGTCCCATACCTTAGCTGGAATCCTTGCAAGCCTTCCTTTGCTGCCTGCATGAGTGAGTGCCCACGCCACAGGCTGTGTGAGTGAGCAGGTCCTTGCCCTGCTGTCACACCCCAGTCTGTTGTCACTGTCAGAAGCCATCCCTTGCTGGATGCTGAGTGACAGCCTCTTGCTGTTGCAGTCCCACCTACAGCTGGCCAGAGCCCCACAACTCTGGCAAGAGAGTTTTCACAGAACAATGCTGCCTTTGTTGGGTATTAAAAGCACATGAACAGCTGCACTTCCATAGGAATATAGCCCACAAATAAAGCTTTGCCTGTATTTAGGCCCAAACAGAATCCCTCCTTCACACCCAATTTCAAGGGCTAAAGATTGAACACAGTATTTACATTTCATATACAGGCAAGATGTCTGGAACCCTTATAAAAACATCATTATTTTTATATTCTGTAGATGCTGAACCACAGGCTCATTATGCCAAAGTGATGCCAAATCAGAGACTCACACCTACACCTGATTATGAAGCAATAATATTTTTTTGCTAAAAAATATTTGTGTTATATATGGTATTTCCATCATGTCTACAATAGCAGCAGTGATCAATTATAAATCTTGCAAAGCTTACTTGCCTCACTTGTCAAGTGGTTTATTATGAAAAGCTCCCTAAAGACCATCAAGTGACATAAGTTATTCCACATTAAATGGAAAATTGATCTAGTGGCTAAAGAAGCTAATGTTGAGATGTTTTCTGCACCAGGAATCATGAATTTCCAGCTTGCTACAGTTTGAAAAGAAATCTAGTGTGTACTTTATAATGTAACTAAAGTAATCTCTAATAAAATATTGCAAAGAGGCAGTTTTTCCAAGCAAACAGAAGCTGAAGTAGCTTCTGGATGGACACCACCACAGGGTGTTTTGCTGAAGCAGCAGAGCAGCACTGCAGGACAGTCTGGGAGCTTCCCCTGCACCTCAGCACAGGGGTGTCTGTGAGACAGCAGAGCCAGGGAAGCAGCCAAGCCTGCAGGGACTCTGGGAATTGCAGTGTCCTGAATGAGCACCTGGAGGCCAGGTTTGGCCCAGACACTGCAGCTCCCAGACTGGCTGCCCCAGGAATTTGTAAAAGAGCTCAGAAGGGATGTCACCTGATACCTAACTGCACAATTACCTGGTATAGCAATTACCTCAGCCTTCCTCTATATTTTAGATAAACTTGTTCTCCTGGATGAACTGGGAGATTTGAGCAAACAATTGATGAAGAAGTGTGAAGGCTTTGCTGCTTTGGGTGGCTTAGCATTAATCAGGTGGAACCAAAGCAGCAAAGGGCAGTCAGATTGTAGACTGACCTGATCCTGCATCACAACTGGTCTGCAATGTGCTGCATTTTGGTCTCAGTCTTTCAACTAATTAATGCAAATAGGCTTTATTGTTGTCAGTATATTGACAGTACAAGGTATTAAAGTCTTTGCAGAGGGCAGAGCAGACTCAATAACATCAATTCTGTCATTGGACATAGGGGAAATTTAACACCTCCTCTACCACAGTGCAGCAAAATGAAATAAACTTAAGAACATTTGCATGGCCAAATGGAAAACCAGGAAACTCCAAACTTTGCCATAAATCCAACAGTCACCCATGCCTATTCATGAGTCCAGCAGTTAGTCATTCAGCAAAAAAGGATATGGCAAAAATGGGTGGGATATTACAGGCAAAGCTTGTCAGTATTTATTTATTTATACACATATGCATGGACTGAAATAGGAGTTCAAGAGAAGTAAGGTATGTTCCCATTGTTTTCTTCCTTTAGCAAAAAAATGCTTGTATATCCACATTTGACTGGACAGCATGGCATGTCAGGATAAGCAGTGGCAGGGGTGTCACAGGGAGGCTCTTGGCACCATGCATGAACATGAACTGTGCCAGCATATTTGCTGTTCATTCCTTTGTGTCCCATACTCGTCAGCTGTGACCCCACACAACAATCCTGTTGCAGCCACAGTGGTATCTTCTGAGTGTTGTTTTGGGATAAGGGCAGCCCAGAACCTCAGTCCTGGTGGGTCACCTCTGAACATGTTACTGGTATCCCCCATTTGCTGTTGTTCTGGAAGAAGTCCTATTTTTCTGGTGAGTCATCCGAGTAAGGAGTTGGCCATCAGCAGCTTCCAGATGAGTGTTTAAAACCTCCCTGAACATCAGAGCTTATCCATTCAGGGAGGAGCACCAATGTCCCCTATAACTACCATCCAGGGAGCACAGTGTACATACAGAAACACAGAGTGGGAAATGTGCTTGAGGGTTAATCAAGTACCATGAAATGCTTAAGGGGCTTATTCTTAGTTCTTCAAAGCAAAACTCAGAGAACCCACCAAGTGTATCCCACATGGCCTTTGGAAGAGTTATGCCCCTTTCTACAGTGAGAAAAATGCAAAACCTCTGAAGTAATGTGATCAGGGACAATCAGCCACCTTCTCTGAGAGCCTCTTTTTTTGGAGGAGGCAACAGAATAAGGTCCAGAGGGCAAATATAGAAACTCCTAGGAAAGTCCCAGACAGTTCAGAAATCACCACTGACATGTTGGTATGAAGTATCTCCTGTGCAGTGAATTGTACATTTGTAAAGGAGATATTGAAACAGCAAATAGGGAAAATTAATGGAGAAATTTAATCTAGTTTCACTCCCACTTAGGAGGCTTGCAGATTACTACACTGAGGTCATTAAAAACAGGGCAAGGAATCAAGGAGGTGAGAGTTTGACTTCAGTGTCAAGTGGAGTTGATTATTTATTTCTCTCTGTATCACTCTGCCTCCTAAGATATTACATGAACAGGTTAAAGGCTTAGATTTTGAAAAAAAAGGATGCACATGATGCAAATATGGCACCTTTTTCATCTGAATGTCATTTTTGCTGACGAGATTGCCAAAGGCTGTAGATGGCCTGGGTAAGCTTTTACAAAAGAAAAGAATATTCACAATGGGGGCTGGGAACCCACACTCTATCCAAACCCTGCAAACCAGATGCTGTCAAAAAGCAAGAGGGAAGTTTTCTACCTCCTTTTCCATGTTAAGAGGTCCCAAGCAGATTATTTGATAATAGCTGTTTTGATATGATAAATGCTTTCTGCCTGTAAAAGTGACACTTCTCTAAAGGATGTACAGCCATGCATTGTCATGGTAAGTCACCTTTCCAAGTAATTGCTCTCTTTGTAAGAGGTCATTCTATATGTTTTTAATAGATTTAGCTGAAACTATAAAAAAAAGCAACTCTGTTAATTTTAAATAAAGCAACTTCTGTGGTTTATGAAGTTTTATGACTTTCTTTGATATGCAGATTTGTATTAGCTTAGTATGAAATAAAAGACCATGGTGGCTGCACATGAGAGATAAGTAGGAGCATTCACATATTCAAGCTCTCTTTTTTGGGTAAGTTTTGTATTTACATTACTATGGACGCTGTCTGAGGGGTGAGATTGTCACCTGGGTTTTTAGACACAGCAAGAGAAGCATGTTAAAGGATTACTTCTGCTAATTTCTTTCTTAGCTTTGCTTTTTAGGCAAACAGCCTAGCAAGAACCTCTTTTCAAAATAGATAGTTTTAAAAGAGAAAATGTGAGGCTTTTCAGGATATTGCCTGACTTACAACAGTTTTATCCTTCAATTTTAGAAATACCTATGCCCGAGTTCTTGTTACCTCCTCAGCTCAGTCCATTTCTTGAAAGTATTTCACACAAGAAGGAAGGGTAATATTTTAGGTAATATACATCAAATAAACATATATATACATGTTAGCTGAGCATAAAACATCCTTTGGTCCTTTCAATACCCCAAATTAATTTATATTTTGTGTGCCTAATCAGAATGCACAATGACAGCTGTGACATTTTACACCCACTTGGTTTAAGAGTAGCTAAACATGCAATACTCAGGGCAATGAAGAGTGAAAGCCCTAATTTTAACTTCATTCAGTACTTTAGATCCAAGTAATCCATTTCCCAGCCTATGCAATTAACTTTGCTCTCATACATTAGCAGAACAGAGTAGCATAAGAATGCATAAGTAAAAAAAAATCTATTTTCCCTTGATTTTTAAACAAAGAAACCTCAAATCTTGTCCTTCAGATCTCATTGATTACAATTCCTGAGAAGACCTTAAGACTGAAGATGCTGATTCTTAAATGTTCTTACATCCAAGAGTCATGCTATGCAAATGTCCTCCTCCTCTTCCATTTTTGTTCCTCGAGAAAAATCTCAGAAAAATGAAAAACTTAAATGAAGCATTTGAAAATTTTACTGAGCCAATATAGGAACTTATTCTAATAACTATATTAGCATGCTCCTGAATTGGATGTAAGCAGGAACTGTAAACTTTATGCATTCCATTCAGCTGTTCTCTTTGTTTCTTCCATTAAACTGCATTTACAGAGGGATCAAGAAATACCACAGAAAAACTTTTAATTAAGTTCCAGCATAATACCCTCTTGAAAGCATTTTTAGAAATGCCCCATAAATCTACCTTATAGCCATGACATATTTTTGAAACTTATATATCTAAGGAACCCAAACTAAATCCACTCACTGCTCTAAACACAAAGTCTTATTTAATACCCTGCAGAAGAGAGACAGTCTATAAAAATGAGGATATATCTACATGACAAGTGAAGCAACCCAAAATAATGTTGCTCTTGGGCTTGCAGCTCTCTATAGCAGAAGCAGACAAAGCTCCAGCCTTCTCTAACCTCCCTCCTCATGTCCACCCAGTGACCTCCCACACAAAACACTGATCTGGCCATGGGAGCTTCATTTGGTCACTTAGCTCTGGCAACTGCACTGACACTGTGTGACAATTTCACTTCACATTTGCATAGAGGATGTCAGAGACCTAGAAGCAGCCCTTATGGAAAGTTTTATTCCAGTAAAACCTTTGTTGTGGAGCTTATTTCTCTGCAGAATTGTAATTTCTTAGCTATTATTTCTTTTATGTTTCACCATAGCTTTATAGTAAACAAAAGGATATTTTAAACATCAAAAAACCCCAAAATGAAACCAGCAAACACACAAAAATCACTCTGCATCTTTTACAACCAAAAATGAGCAAGTTGAGCTGGAATTTTGCTGCCATTACTTATCTACAACTGATCACTGAAGTACAATAGTAACTTATAGAAATACTGAGGCAGACTTGCACACCATGAAAGTGCTGCTCTTTTTTCATTAAATCATCTGACACCATGTGTGAACCCCAGTGAATCCAAATGTGATTTCCAAATAGTTTGCAAGAAATTTGGCTACTCACACAAAAAGCCTTTGTGGCAGGAAAGATGTGAAGCAATGTGGGGCAGACTTGTTATGTGGAGGAGGAAAGTTCATTAAAGGTTTGAGGACTGATAAATGAGACAGGCAAAAGGATGGGTAAATATGAGAGAGATATGGATGTTCCTCTAAAGAATGAGAATTTGGGAGAGGAGAAGGCTGGAGCATCAGATATCTTTTTAAAATATCATTTCAAGACCTTTAAAAAAAGCCCCTGTCTAAGTATTTTTTTGTCACTGATCTCAGAGGAGCAGATCAGATATCTCATATCTGAACACTTATTCCAGATAGCAGAAACAGTAAAATTTAATGAAAATGTCTTGTTGAAAATGTCTTATTAAAAATGTCTCACATGGCAAACTATAAAATTAAGAAGGTATTGCATTTATCTCATGTATAGAATACTTAGATTAAGCTATTTATCAGTAGGTTCTTGTGAGATAAGCGTATTTTAGGAGCCTGAAGTTTTTTTTGTAATTACTTGCATGCACACTGGTTCCCCTCTAATGAAAATAGGAAATACAATGAGCATGGATGAATGCATTGCCACCAGTATGGGAATAAAAAGCCAATTTACTTTTGTTGGAATGCACATCTAATAGGTTAAAATGATTACTGTGTTATTTTTTCAGTGTTGCATGTGCTTTTTTAAGTATTCCCCCTGCTCTTTTTTCACCACTTATGTAGAGTGCTGACAGTATCCTTCCATCTCATGTCTGTGAAACAAATCTTCCTTGCCCAGGCTGACTTGTTGTTACTGTTATCCTGAAGCTTTAGCTGACAGCTCACTGCTATTCAATATCTGAATATTCTGAAAGACAATATTCTGCCAGTTCCAGAAATGACTTGCTCAAAAGCCTGATGTTTCCTGTGCTGCTTCACTAGAGCCATGGCAGCAGAAGTGTCTGTCTGTGTGTGGCTATGAGCAGCCAGTGGCTCATTAGGTTGATTAAGCAAAGGATCACCTCATTTCTCGTGGGGAAATTGCATGTGACTAAATCCTTGTCTTGGGCCCAGCTTTGTTCCCTGAGGAAAAGGTCACATAACCTTTGTGTGCCTATTGCCATGTTCCCTTCTCAGTGAGTCTGGATAACTCAGTGAGTCAAGTACAGTGTAGTACTTGGCCCACATGCATCTCAAAACACCAAAAACCAGAACCATGTCAAATCACATGGCAAAATCTGAGCTAGAAATGCCCAAGACTAGGAAAGCAGTGAGGCTTACATTTTGTGATTCAAGTTCAGTACCAGACATGCTGAGCTGAAGCAACACAATATTATGAAATTCATCACAAATTTGTATGCATATGAAAAGGCAATAGCTTTTTGTCATGTTGCTGTGAGAAAGTATGATAGAATTATTTGAAACAAATACTTGAGGTCCCTGTAAAAAAATATATGTAGTGACCTCTGTAATAGCTTATGCCACTATAGATTGTTAAATACAATATTTATAAATATTACAAAGAGGCAAATTTACTGCATACTCCCTCACTGTAACTTATGGGAATGATGACTCTCCTCATTACAAAAATACATAATACCATTGCCTTCATGCTTTACATGAGGATATATTAGCCAGGAACCACAGGATGGATCTATTCACTGCCAGAGTCTGCTGTGCTCAGGTGGTAGAGACTGACAAGATTGTTACTCTGGGCAAATGCAAAGAAGGTGCTCTGTGGCAGGAGGTGGGGAGGAGGGAGGACAGGCAGGGAGCAGGAGAAGAGAAGGGAACCCCTTTGGAGATCCAGCAGTTCCACAGACCCTGTGCTGGCTCTCCCTGAAGGCTGAATTCAGAGCAGAGCACTGAAGGTTGCTGTGGTGCTGGGTCCCCAGGCATGCAGCAATTGACCTCACTGGAGGCAGCAGAGGAGCACTGCCTGCTCTCAACATAAATGTTGCAGGTGTCATTCCAGCTGAAGGAAAGAGCAATAGTTGATAAGAAAGCCATTTCAACCTTTCTCAAGGCACAAGTGTGCACAGCCCACTGTATCCTGCAACATCTTCAAGCAGCCATCAGGAAGCAAACAAAGCTTGCCAAGACTGGTCAGCATTGTTTTTAGCTAAACTTTGATATGATTGGAGCTTATAGAGGGCTTTTCAGTGGATTACTGCTAATGGCATTTGTTACCAGCATTAATAGTAATTTACCCACTCTTAATCAGAGCAGCCAGTTAAGAACTTCTCAATCATTCTGGGTTTTCACTTTGCCAGTTGACTAAAATATTTTGTGCTACAATTAGTCACAAAGCTTTAGCAAACAGTTTGTAAATTTAGACAGTTACTTGAAAAGTTACACCCTACTTATGTCTAATTTATTGTCACTGTTTATGTTTGTGCCAAGACTTGGGCTTTCCCACTGATCAAGAATTAAAATATATAATCACAAAATGTTCTCAGATTACTGGTAGAAAATCACATTCTGCTTAGAGGAGATATTAATGGTACTTTCATTACAAGAAAGAGTAGATCTTCCTATCTGCAAGGCTGGTAGGTTTTGCTGGGGTCATTTAACATTTCAGTAGGACTCACTGAAATTCTCAGCTGTGTCTGTGTTCACTGAACTGCAGGACATATTTGCAGGTGTGGTGGTGTCAGAGCCTTGTTCAGGACACATGGGTGGGCTGTCATCAAGAGAGGGGTCTGGTCCCCACTTCCCCAGTAGAAGATCCAGTTCTTTCTTGAACAGAATCAGCAAAAACATCCTTCTGTGTGTTAAGCTGTAATATCAGTGATAATTAGTCTTCACTGAAAGACAGGAGAGAGGAGGGTAACACTGAAAAGCAAAATAATCTCAAGTTAGAACCTCTTTATGTTGTCAGAAAGGGCAGTCTAGCTAGTGATGCATTTGTGTAAGGGATGCCCAAAGGGAGGGACAAAGAGGACGGGGGTGCCTTTGTTAACATTCCAATCAGTTCTTTATTAATTCATGCCAGAAGCAGAGTCTGTGCTCCCTCCACAAGGTTCTTGTAACAAAAAGCATTTTAGAAGCTAAATGTTTTCTGGAAATCAATTTAAGATGGCCACTCTGCTTAATCAGCATGAAGTTAATTTCTGCATCAGATTACTAAAGCATACCATTACCCCCAAGGGCTTAAAATTCCTCTAGTTTCATATCAGTCATTTTGCCATGAGCACTGCAATTCCCATAACATGATCCAGGTCTTGGAAATAAGGATAGGAACACTTAAAGTATCAACATTAACTTGTCTGACACTGATAAAATATATATTTCCAGATGTTTGGCTTCAGAGCATTATTCAAACTGACATATTGCAAAGATTTATCTTTATCCAACCTACATGATAAAACCTGGTCAGACACAACAAAAAATGAAATATTTTCTCTTTAAATAAAATTCTTTATTGTTTAAATAAAATTGTTGAAACCTACAAGTGGAAGTGTATCCAATTTTGATAGTGATTTACCTGCCCCCTAGTTGGTTAGCCAGAAAGGTCTCAGAGGGGAGGGTGGTGGCTGGACATGGAGCAGCCCTAGATGCCAATGCCCAGGCCTTGGAAGGACTCAGAGGAGGTCAGCTAAGTGAGGTGCTTGTCCCAAAGCTATAATGGGGTACAGTATTTTCATCTCCCAGATTTATCTTTAAACTGCAAAGCTTTTTATTCAAATGGGAATAAAACTAAAAACATGTATTTCTTCCTAAAAATGAAGTTATTCTCAGCTCAAGTCTAAACATATACATTCCTGCTCTGTCTGTCTGTAGGCACAGTAATTCTTACTGTGTTTGAATAGCTGAAGTGGTCTCAGGATATGTGTAAGTGCAGGATTGTAGGATGATGTAATAACTTTGATTAGATCAGTGAACCAGGCTGGGCAATACAAATACATTTTGGGCACAATCCCTTCCACAGATATGAAACACAAGTGTGTCTTGGACTCTGCTAATAAACTGCTTATATTTTTTTGTCTAAAAATATCTATTTCCTTGTAGGTCCATGTCCTTCCATGAAATACTTGTGGGTGCCTTTTGTTAGAAGAAATGCTAAAATGGCCCTTGTGTATATCTGGGATCAGATCCTGGGTAATTTCCCAAAAAGAAACAGATAGAGAGTGCTCTGTTCTGAATTTGCCAGCTGTGGCATTGAAGTATTTCCTTTCAAGAATTCAAATGTGAATTTAAGGAACTGCCAGTGACACTGGATGTTCTGCTTCAGGGTTACAGTGGTTTTAGACTGGCTGACTTGGTTTTGGGATATTCTCTTTTTTTCTTCAGAATACCTCTCTTTTGCAATGGATTTTTCATTTTGCTCCTTTTAAAATTGAAATAAACAAAGTTATTTTATAGTCAGTCTGCTAAAACAGCTGTTATTTTCTTTCCCTGATTTTAATTAACCCTTGTGTGACACTGTTATCAATGCTATAGTGACCAAAGCAGAAGGTTCACATGAAAGTTTGAGGGATCTGCCAGAGTTAGATAAGTAGCCAGGATGGTTACAAATGTAAGTGGCTGTAGAAGGGAACTCCTATTGAAAGGAAGTAGTAACACTTTTCATCCAGATTGTTTTTTAATTTGCCACCTGAATAGAGAGGAAAAAGTATGCCTTAAGAGATGAGCAAAACATTGGACCCATGAGGAGAGGCAATATAAAAACAGATAATTAGGAGATACTGCATGTCTCAGGGCTTGAAAACAGTCTGTGAGTCAGTGCTGCATTTCATGTTTTATGCAGTTTTGGTCATTGCTGTCACTAAAAGGTAAAACTAAAATCCAGATGGAGTAATGAAGTGGTTACTGACATGAAAGATTTCTATGTGATATTAGGAAGAAATCTAAAAACCCATATTTTCAATACTTTTGTTCAGAAAAGGGAATATTTTAACATATACTGCTTATGAAAACTACTTTTTTTTTTTTTTTTCCTGGCTAGCTACTGTTATGACTAGTCTAGAGAGGAAATGTATAAGGTGATATTAAACTGTCATCTAAAATGAATGGGAAGATATGTATTGGGTGCTGGAGATGAAATGAAAAAAAAATCAATTGGAAAAGGAAACATTTAAAAACTAACATTTAAAACCAGAGCACATAATTCAGTCCTGTAACCCCAAGACAAATATCACTCAAGAGAAACACTTTTCAGAAGGTTAAAAAGGATTAGACACAGATAGGTGATCGAGATGAATATAATTCAGTTACACTTGTTAAAATCAAATTTATAAGAAAAAAAGCAATTTGTAGGCAAATAGCTCCCTGAAGTGAAACTTTCCTTTAGTTGTATCACAATGAATGCTCATTACAGGTGGCTTTCACCTTTGCTTAGAGCCCTTGGCCTCAGCTGCTGGCAGGCACAGGATATTGATCAGTAGTGACTGGTGGTTGGGGGCAGGATGGAGGTGACCTGTTCTGAGACATTTCCTGTCCTTTTTCCTTGCATGCATTTTTTTTCATCTTTTACTCCTCCCACAGTTTTCATTTCATGTCCCCTTGTTTTCTGCTTTCTATTTCTTCTACACTTCTGCCTTTAACCTGCTTCACCTCACCGCAGGTTGTTGGACTTCTCTCAGCAGTTCTCATCCCTACAGCCTTCTCATGCTGTGTGTTTGTCCTGTTCACTAATCACAACATGGCTGTGTTGAAAGGTACCTAAAGACCATCTAGCTCCTCCCTGCCACAGGGACACCTACCACTCCACCAGGTTGCTCAAAGCCCCATCCAACCTGGGCTTGAACACTTCCAAGGAGTTAAACTGCATCACCTTGTCAGTGGATTGGACTTCAAACAGGGCTGGGAGTGACTTCTGATCAAAGCAGCCCATGACATCTCCAGGACTGTGATCTCTGAGCTAAGCTGTTCTGGTTTGGAGACACTGGACCCATCTGAAGATCACCCAGTCTATTCTAGGCTGGTTCCCATGTGCATTGGTTTTACACAGCCTGGTTTTTGGTAGCAGGGGGGACACTGAGATGGCTCCTGTGAGGAGCTGCAGGAAGCTGCCACCACTGTCCAGCAGAGCCAATCTCTAATGGCTCTGAAGATGGACATGCTACTGGCCAAAATTGGGCCAGTGAGAGAGGCTGGTAATTTAAGAAGAAAATCAAAACAAAAGTATGCAGTCTTGCTTCTAGTCAGAGAAGAG
Source organism: Oenanthe melanoleuca (assembly GCF_029582105.1). NCBI lineage: Eukaryota > Metazoa > Chordata > Aves > Passeriformes > Muscicapidae > Oenanthe > Oenanthe melanoleuca. Next base: position 85,324,074 of record NC_079333.1, on the reverse strand, counting down.
GAACACGTTTGGGAAAATGACATTATGGCACCAAGGTCAGTGGGGAAGGAGGGGCAGGAGCTGCTGCAGGTGCCAGATCTGAGATTCTGCTGCTGGCCATGGGGAGACCATGGTGAGGCTGCTGTACTCCTGCAGCCCATGGGGATGCAGAGATCCACCCACAGCCCCTGGGGATCCATGGGGATGCAGAGATCCACCCACAGCTCATGGGATCCAGGGGGATGCAGAGATCCACCCACAGCCCATGGGGATCCATGGGGATGCAGAGATCCACCCACAGCCCATGGGGATGCAGAGATCCACCCACAGCCCATGGGGATCCATGGGGATGAGAGATCCACCCACAGCCCATGGGGATCCATGGGGGATGCAGAGATCCACCCACAACCCATGGGGATCCATGGGGATGCAGAGATCCACCCACAGCCCAGGGGGATCCATGGGGATGCAGAGATCCACCCACAGCCCATGGGGATCCATGGGGATGCAGAGATCCACCCACAGCCCATGGGGATCCATGGGGGATGCAGAGATCCACCCACAGCCCATGGGGATCCATGGGATGCAGAGATCCACCCACAGCCCATGGGATCCATGGGGATGCAGAGATCCACTCACAGCCCATGGGGATCCATGGGGATGCAGATCCACCCACAGCCCATGGGGATCCATGGGGATGCAGACCCACCCACAGCCCATGGAGGAGCCCCATACTGGAGCTGGTGGATGCTGGAGGAGGCTGTGGTCCAGTGGGAGACCCAGTGGAGAAAGGGCCCTGCTTCAGGCTGGAGCAGCCTGTCCTTGTTGGACTGCACCCCGTGGAAGGGTGACCCACCCACAGCAGTTTTGGGAGCACTGTGTGCCCGTGGGAGGGACTCACACTGCACCAGGTGTGGTTTGGCTGCTGCTCATGAGAATGGACCCACACTGGGCAGTTCACACAGAACTGCCTCCCATGGGAGGGGCCCCATGGTGCAGCAGGGGATGGACTGCTCTCCTGGAGCAGTGGAAGAAAATCCTGGTGATGAGCTGACCCAAACCCCACACTTTGTCTCCTGTGTTGTTGGTGGGAAGGAGGGAGGGGCTGGGGAGGAAAAGGTGTTCTAAGGGCTTATTTCACCTCTCATTATCCTCCTCTGATTCTGTTAGTAATAAATTCACTTTGCAACTTGAGTTGAGCCTGTTTTGCCCTTTACATATTTTCTCCTCTTCCCTTATCTCAGTGTGTGAACCCTTTGTTGGTTTTTTCTCTCCTCTGCCCAACTCTGGCAGGAGAGGGTGAGTGAGCAGCTCTCGTGAGTGCCTGCTGTTGGACCAGTGTCAAACCACAACACCATCATCCATGCCAGAGCCTCCTTCCTAATGGTTTGGTAACACTGAGCAAGCTTGACTCAGAGCACTGAATAAAAGATATTAAGATCTTTGCTGTAGCTGGATAAATAGATCAATAGATTGATTTTAGAGAAGTCCACCATTGCCTGACATAATTATTTTGCCATTTTGAGACTTTGGTATGTGCATTCTCTGAATGCTGAAAAGGAAACTAATCCAGTCAACACAGAGCAGTTTATTTTTCCTTTTTTTTGGCCATCTTCCATATATGTGCAAGCACAGCTAAGTAGAAATGTCCAAGCTGCTAGATGTCAGGCACACCTGGTCAGGATGACTTTCTTCCACTGTTCAACTGTAGGAAGCAAAGTGACACACAAAGAGTCCCCAGGCAGGTGCAAAGGAGAGCCCCATTATTGCAAAACCCAGGCCTTTTAAAGCAGTTAACCCATTATCAGTTTAATTCCATTCAAATATAACAAATATTATTATTATTATTATTTTATAAGGCTTTATCTATATAAGACATTCGACTTCTGCTCTTGGAGAAAATTAGGACATTATGACTCTTCCATTTTTAGTTCATGTGGATCAAATGGATCCTCATCCAGCATCATCCCCACAGAAAGTGTGAAAAAACTACTTAGATGATCACTACATTCACTGCTTCCTGGTGTTTAAAAGGCAAGTCAGCTGATAATGATAAACTCTGTTGTCTTTTAATGAACTGTCATTTAGTGGCCCAATAAAATTTCAGAAATATGTAGTCTTTTTCAAAAAGCAGCTGCCTTTATATTAATTTCATTTCCTTGATATTCAGCTTGAAAGCAAAATCACAATTTTATTGTCATTTCCTCCCCAAAGGCAAAGCCTGTGAAAACCCACTAGAAGAGAGAGACTTGGGACAGTAGTCTCCTCTTTTACTGCTGGCTTAGCTCATGTGATGGCTGCAGTACCTGGCAGTGTGTAGGAAACAGAGCTGGAGATGACAAGCCTCTCACTGGTGTGTTAACAGCTCTCTTTCACAGTGTGAGTGAGCACAGTGGCCGTGGGTCTGTGAGAGGAGCAGACTCCAGCCTTTCTACTGAGAGAGCTGTGTGACTGCACCTCTGATTTACTTGTCCTCAGCCTCAGTGCTGTGGTGAGATGAGTCAGGATCTGTGGCTGCAGCTGAGCTGTGCTAGAAGCAGTGAGCACTGGCTCTGCTGCCTCCCTGCTGCACTTGAGGGTGTGATGGTTCAGCCTGCTGAATGCTCTACTGCTCCAATGCTGCCACCAGCCTCTGTCCCCTGTGGGTTCTGGCACAGCTGACAAGTATGAATGTGGCTGGAATAACTGGTTTTAAAAGACCACTAGAAATGGAGAGTCACCACTAAACAGAAACCTTATTACAGATATTAACCAGTGTTCATCCTTTTGATGTCATTAGGAATGGGTTTGCCTACAGGCTATTTTTTCTTGAGGGCTTGGTTGGTTTTTGTTGTTTGTTTTTTTTTTTTAATTTAAAACAAGCAGAAGGAAAGGAGAGATGTAGGCAAAATTAATTCCTTCTGCCTTCAAAGCAGAAGTGTTTCTTCTTTTAAATTCTGTGCAATTACTAGATAGTGTTATAGTAAAGTGGAGATGTACCATATAGTACCATATACAGCATATTCCATGCTGTAAACACTCCTAAACAACAGACAGAGGCATACTGCCACTTTTCTGTTTGGTCCCAATGAGCCAATTTACAAGAAGAGGATTTCTTCATCCAAAAGGTCAGAGACCTCAGATTATTAGCATAAATTTACTTTGTTCAGACTTGATAGGTTTTAAAGATTACATTAAATTCAGGCAGTTAGAGACAGGTAAGAAGGTAGATTCCTCACCCACAGGAGTTACAATCAAAGGATGGACAAATGGACAAAAAGCTAGGGAAGGGAAGCCAGGAGACATGAAGTTCAGCACAAATCCCAATGGTGAATTAGGGAATTGCTTCTAACCCAATCATTTCCCAAACATATCAAAGTGATGTTCATTGTCTTGACATCTTTTTTGCCTGCCTTCCTTCTTCTCTTTTCCGTGACTTTTGTTGGCATCTGTTTCCCTTTCTTTGTCAGGTGCATATCTTGTCCTGTATGTGTGCAAGTATAGTTTAAGACAATTGCTCAACCTTGAAAGGAATTCCTTTCTGCAATCACTGACTGCCTAAGAAGGGTTTTGCTCCAGCCCAATAATTGTCATTCACCTCTGACCTCTTTTTGGTAAACTCTTGGTTGTCTCATTATTACTTAAAAAAATGGTGCTTGGAGTAAGAATGTGTTCCATAAAGCAGACAAGTCTAAGCAAGTGTCTAACACCAGTGTCTATGAAGTTCATCAGAGGAATGCAGATTGATTTTCTTTAAATAGACCAGACAAAGGGTAGAGCATTAGGCTTGTCTAAACAATATGCAAGTCAGCATGGGGCTATGTGTTTCAAGGAGAGCAAAAATGGATTAATTCCAACAGCAGATTATTGCACTGAGAATACCCTAAGTACTGGAATTTAGTCTGAAACATTAAAAGCAATATTTTCTGTTGGATTTAAGAGAAAATATTCCCTTACATACATCCTTCATGAGCAGATACTTCTAATTTTAAAATTATGACATTAGCACCTGAACTCAGTTTATTTTTATCAGTGTACCTGAGGGTTTTATAATAGCTATTAATGATTACTCACAAAGGGGTGTAAGGGGGACCTGAACTGAAGAAAAATAATTTTGGTGCTTGGAACTAGAGTATTAATATGTTTTAGTGCTCAAAGACTTGTTCATGGAATCATAGAATCACAAAATCACAGAATATGCTGAGTTGGAAAGGACCCATCAGGATCATTGAGTCCAAATCCTGGCCCTGCACAGGAGACCCCAAGAATCACACCCTGTGCCTGAGGGTGTTGTCCAAATGCTTCTTGAACTCAGGCAGGCTTGGTGCTGTGACCACTTCCCTGGGGAGCCTGTTCCCATGCAATAAGCACCCTCTGGGGGAAAAAATCTTTTCCTGATATCCCACCTAAACCTTTCCTGACTCAGTTTCATGCTGTTTCCTCGAGTCTTGTCACTGGTGATGAGAATGAAGAGATCAGTGTCTGCCTCTCTTCCTCCCCTTGTGAGGTCACTGAAGACAACAAGGTGTCCCCTCAGTCTCCTCCAGGCTGAAGGAACCAAGGGTTGAACACCTAGCACAATTCTGAAATTTGTCTAAGACAGCAGACTTTGTGTTCTTACCCAAAATGAAGGCAAAGAACAGAATGAGTGTGGTCCAGAAAGTCCTGCACCCCTGCCCCCAACAATTTTACATCAGAGCAGCATCCAGCAAAATGGAATTTCATATTGCATAGGAAAAGACTCATAATTTGTTTCAATATGTCAAAGTGCTGTCAAATAATCCTAACCAGAATTGACAAGATTCCCTGATCTGCCTAGGTTTTCCAGCTGTCTGACTTCAGAGCTGCTAAGAAGCTGAGCATCTGGCAGCCTTTTACCTGCCTTGATTTTATTCCCAGGCTTTGAGGTTGCCAGGCTTCCTACTGCAGAGTTGGGCCCCAGCTATCAGGATGTACTGGAAGAGGATCAGTTAGGAAATATTCAGGAAAGTCCCTATCCAGTGACAAGTGAATTAAGATTTTCTTTTCCAAATTTGATCTGCACCAGCAGGGAAGGAAAATTTGGATGGTCAGTTCTGGGCAAAGAGCAGCAACCATTCGGATCAACAATGTGTGTTTGCTCAAGGGTATCTGCTGGAGACAGGAGCTGTATTTTTCACAAAAACATTGGTTCTTGCATTTGAGTTATGGTTCAGGACAGGTAGTGCCAGTACATCTTGAAGAGATGTTTCCATTGGCAGGAAAAGAATGGCCTGAAGTTCTGCTTCCCTCTCCTTCACCAGCATCCAAACACTGCTAATAGCTGCCACTCTGCACAACAGAGAAAATCAAATCCAACACAGATAAATCTCCTTTCCACACCCCCACCCCCCTTAAATAATAAAGAGCTCCAGCTCTCATTTAATTGTAATGGAGAAGCTCACTTGGATTATTCTGAGGCTTTTGGGGGCAAATTTGCTTACGTGTATTTTCAACCAGCTATTCAACTTCTTTGCTGTTCTTGGCAAAACTCACAAGAACTAATATTTCATGAATGCTTGGAATTGTATCAGTTGTAAATATAGAGTCAGAGCCTATGCTGGTACAGATTGTCTCAGCTTTCTTGAGCTGCCTGGAGGCAAGTCAGTGTCTGCACTTGAGCAAGCACCCACTGTGAGTGCCCAGCAGCACAGGGAGGGGGAGTCCCAGTCACAGAGGCAGGAAGGAAGGAAGGGCAGCTCCAGCCTAATAGCAGTCTTTGCACTTTATTTACTGTGCAGTCTGACAGCAGGAAAGGAAGGAGAGGGGAGCCTTAATTGAGGGGTTTCCATGTGATCTGCAGCTCCTTGCAGGACAGGAGTGGTAAGGATGGAACAACAGCAGCATAAGTGACATCTCTGGGGAAGCCTTTGCTCTCTAGCTGGGAGGTGTCTGTGGATTCCCACTGGCACTGCACAGCCCTTTGCAGTGTGGCTGCACATGTGTTGTGACTCTGTGCTTAGAGACACTTTTTAAGTGCTCTGATGAGAATTTCTACAGGCAGGTCTTTAACCCAGAGATGTGTCAGTTATCTCTGTATTGCTCAAGTCAGTCACACACCTCCTTGGCACAGACTAACACCCCATGGAAGTCAAAGGAATAGAAGATATGGACTTAGTGTGCACTGCAGACTTTCAAATGCTTGCTGACTCATTTCAAATAGACCATCTTCTTTTTTTTTTTTTCCACTGTGCTGTAACAGGATCTAATTCAGAGTCTATATCTGTAGGTTACATGCACTGTCATTTCAGTGTAAAGACAAGATGTAGATCAGATACTGGTGCTAAATGCAGGATGAAAGTTTAAATAAAGCCTGCTTTTCAGAATGAGGCTCATCCCTGGCTCTTCAGCTGGTTTTCAGAATACTTATGATTTTGGAAATTGTGTTCTGGTTGCACAGAGTCCAAATCAGGACTGCCATGGTTATCTAGCTAGAACAGCCCATGCAAATGAGTTGCCCTTGACACTGAGTATATTTTCAGCTGTTAATCAGATCATTATTTTAGGGGCTGTTTTGAGAAGATGAAGTAGCATCTCTCAAATATATGTACCCCTGCAATTCTCTATAAGCCTCAAAGACTGAGTTGGAGAGAGTAGAAAGAAAAGAGATGCTTGTTAAAAGGACATTCACAAATTATTTATAACAAATCCTAACCAGCATGGTTGAGATTTTGTCCTCAACCAGGACACAGATGCCAGCTGTGAGAGCAATCCCAAAGCTAATTTGTTTGGGTACCATCACCACAGAAAAAGAATGGCATTTCACCATCCCTGCACATGATTGGAGATGCCATGCCACATGGAGTTTTGATGGAGAAGTGCTTTCAGTCCTGCTTGACCCCAGTAAGACTGCAAGCTTGCTTTGTGAGTTTTGGAATGGTTTGCCAGTCTCTTTTTTTTATTTTTATTTTTCACCCTGAGAGTAGTGATTACTACTTTCATGAGCAAGGAGTGAATTCAAGTTGAATAACTAAATCCCCCCCAAGATCCTCATCAATTCTCTATGGTTTACAAACTATGCCCTTTTGTATTGAGGAATAGACAAGACAAGTAATAGACAAGACAAGTAGTGAAGCAGAAGACACTGGCAAGTCTCTAAGATTAATGAGGACACTATGGGAGAACCTGAGAGATAATTCAAAATGTGTCGAAAAAAGCATGTTAGAACATTACTAATCTCTCTACCTGAAGTCATTCTTAAAAACTCAGTCATCTCTTAACTAACATAATAGTCATATAGGAGCACCTATTTGGGATACTTGTTTCTGAACCTGTATCTTCTTTCATAGCATTCACAGGTTTCACCAAAAAGTCTAAGGGTTTACCAGAATATTTTTCACTGACCTGTCAGAGGATCTTTAGACTGGAGTATTTTAAAATTGAAACTCAGTTCTAAAACAAATTTTAAAGCAAGCCATCCTCTGAACCATCCTTTTCAGCTGTAAGTCTGTTTTAATTTCTCATATCTCTTCAGTTCTTCTGGCAAACCTTCCTCAGCACTAAAAGTTCTGAACAGCAACTACATGCAAAACTCACAACTACAGGAAGAATCTTGATGTTGGAGTTTCATTGAAGAGAAAAATTTTCTGTCTATGGTCATGATACCTGCAAGTGATCAAGGGAACAATGACTCCCAATACCTCTGGAGAACATATATTTATGAATTTTTCTAGGAATTTATTTCTGTGAAGCATGTCATGTATGTCTGCTTCCTAAGCAGGATTTCTCCAAAGTCTCAGTTTGAGAAGTATTCAAGACTTTTCAGGAAAACATCAACATTTCATATTTTTTACATGGCATCTCCTCTTAATCCTATTCAAGGTTCTAGAGCATTTCAAGGATTCTGTATTTAGCACAGATTTTCCCAAAATCTTTATCTGTTATGAGCTGAATGCCTGTCACCTGTCTACCCAACATCTGCACTTCAGACATGCAACAGGGTGGAATCCAGGTGTTCCATAAGTGCTGTGCTCTGCAGACACAAACTCCAGTACTTTTGGGAAAATGGCTGCTCTATATATTTGTTTTCCTCAAAGAAAGAATGTTTAGACAGATTAGGAGAGAATTAATGGACTTGCTGAGTATGGACTGTGTGGATGCTGCCTCTGACAAGTTCTGGAAGCAGCCACATGGAGCTAGGTGAGGAGTTCACAAGGGGTCTGGTGATTCCCCAAAGGATTGGATTGATCTCATCTATATCTGCACAAATTTCTTCTGAAGCAAATACTAGTTATTCTTTTAGAAGACCAAGTTTCTGGGCCTTCCTCTCCTGCACAGGGTGCTTGCAAACTGTCTGAAGTGCCATGGTGAAATTGGAAGTGTGACTTTTATGGGAGTTCAGGCAGCAGGAGTATTGCAGTAAACAGTGTGGTCTTGAAATGGAGGCCAGGGTCTTCATGGGAAAATGTAGGTATTGTCACAAGGGTTATGAAAATATATAAAATCAGTATGAATAACCAAATGATGGCTAGGAATATATGTTTTAAGAAAATATTTTATTATTATAATTTTTATTTTTTTTTTTTTTGGCAAAAGCCCTGTCAAAACTGTCTGCTCCTGCCCAAGTAGATGATCTGGCAGAAGCATCTTTAGAATATGTACAATCTCTAATGGATGTGGTTACAAGATTTTAATCTGAACCTATAAATACTGAAAGGAGTGGAAATAAACCTGACTTCAGAAAATAATATTTCTTTTTAATACATTAAAAATGTGCACCATCCATGATAGCACAAATAAATCTGTATTTGAGATGTGTTTGCCACTGAAATTCAGACATACAATACCTCTCAATGTTGTTTGAGACATCAGGGCCAGCAATGACCACAGTACCACTGCCATATCCAGCTACATGAGGAACCAGAAAAACACAACTTCTTGGAAAACTAATGTAAAGACATTTGAAAACAGTTTCACCAAAAGTATTACTATTCAGCAAACTAAAATAGTGTAAATGTGTTTTTTATTGGGCAGCTTCTTACATATGAAATCTGTATTTGTTGTCCTAGGGGAAAAAAAAAGCCACTGCCTGTGCAATGGGGGTTTTCTTTTTTTTTTTTTTTTTTTTTTTTTTGTTCTGTTTGGCATTCTGCTACTCTTTGATCTAGACCTCTAGACCTGTATAAATTTGTCTGATCTTTGTGGGTTTCGTGGGTACTGTTAACCATCTGCTGTTGTAATCAATTTTATGATACAGCACCAAGTTGCACCATCACAAATAAAAAGAAAAAAATCTCAAGGAGTAAAAAATTTAGTGCTGCCATTTCTTGTGCTGGATTCTCTTTGGAACATCTTCTTTGGGAAATGGAATCTAAATAGTTCTACCCTAAAGCAGAGTATTAGGATTTTTATTTGCATTGGGGAGCTGAAGGTATGTGAACCAGCAATAGATGAGGAAAAGTGCCAGACAGAGTAAACTGTCAAAAGTAAAGACATTTGATCAGTTTAAGAAAAAAGCAGAAGGAGCACAAGAGACTCAGGTCAACTCCTCAATATTGCATTGAAACTTACTTCCTGGTGGATTATATGAAATTCAAGCTACTCTGGTTGTGTTATGTTTTTCTTCTTACATGGAGCAAGCACAGTTTTCCTTCCTCCAGAGGACAAGTGAGCTGTCAATTAACAGAGGGTATGACCTCTGCTCACACAACAATGTTTTAGCAGAGGTTAGAGCTGCTGGAATCTGGAAAGCAGCAAAGGATCTGGAGACAATTTTTATGCTAAAATAACCTCCGTGGTTTTCACTCTGAAGTTTACTTATTTTTGCTCTCAATGTGATGTTTTTAGGGAATGTGCTGATAGATTCTGAATATTTTTTTCTATTTATTGTGGTTTCAATAGCCAGTCAGGCCAGCAGATTTAGCTGGGGAGAAAGTATGCTGCAGTTTCATCTGTCTCAGTAACATCCAAAAGCCAAACAAATACACAAATCACCATTCAGTTAAGACTTGCTGGATTTGCTTTGTGCTTTGCTGCACATTGATCAGCCTATAGTCTTTCTGGTGGGTCTAGCAGGTGTTTGCTAAGGAAGGATAAACAAATATGAAAAAAGTTCATAAACATTGTAGAAGTGTGTTTCTGGGAGAGGCTTCCAGTTAGAGGAGAATGGGGTCAAAATCTGAAGTGGCTGATAACATTTCTATTATAAGGTGAGAGTAATCCCAGAGCCTGTAATTCAAGCACGTGATTAAGGTTTCCAATGCTTGCTTTGCTGATAGATACAAGTGAAGGTTGAAGAGATTTGGTCATGTATTTTTATTCCACATGTTGCTAGTACTTTAAACTGAAACTATGTTTTAGGGTTCTTGACCACATGCAGGGCACAGGATGGAATTTGTGGTTTTGGTTTGTTTTTTTTTTTCACTCCAGATATACAATTTGGCTTTGATGAAGAGCGGGGAGGAATTTGGGTTTTTCCTTCCTTTGGAAGACTGAAAACCACACACAGCTAGCAAAGGGACTTTTCATTGGCATCAATAGTGCTAGCAAATACTCTTTTGGTCAGTGGTATGTGTCTTGCTGTGTCAACTGTGTTGTAGGGAACAGGGAGGATTGTCACCCCACCCATTAAACCATCAGGGACTGCTGACTTGTGTTTTCTTCCCTTCTGTATTATGATCCACTTCCTAGGATCCCATGGTCATTTTCACTCCAGGATTGTCATAATATATCTCAATTGGAAGTCCTCTCATCCTGCAGGCAGAAATTCTGGGAAATTCTAGTCATTGTCCTAAAGGGATGAAGACTGTTGCATGGTATCAGGGAGGATTTCATTAATTTTGGTTTGAGGACATCTGGATAATATTGGTCCAGATTGTGTCCTACTGTATAATGATACAGCAAAGCAAACTTAGCAAACAGAATTAGACCCATTATTGGTGGAGCATTTTGAGAATCATCCACAAGAAATTAGGAGATGATGAACTTAAGAGGGTTCACTTTTGGATGCTGTTCACCTGAAAGGGCATGGCTTCAGAGGCTATACTTAACCAGATACAGGTCTTTGTTTAAAATACAGACTTTACTAGTGCCAGCTGTGATTGTATGTCCTTGGTTTATCACCTACACTCCTAAATTTGAAGGTCTGAACTAGAAAAGCAGTTGATCTACCATTTTCTCAGTAGGGTTACTGCAGCAGTGCTTAACTTCTAGACTGCTCTGCTTATTTTTGAAAGGACAGTCACGTATTTATTTAGACTAAGAGTACAAGGTCAGTGAGACTGCTCATGTGTTAAAACTCCACACATTGCTGAATCCAGCCTTCCTGCAATTTGAGATTTGCTTATCTGAGAGACAGCCAACTTGGCTTTATGGAGATATTTAGGCTGTTGTTCTCCTGGCTTAAAAAGAGGGAGCTGGTTTCAGGGCAGGGCTTATGAAAATCCTGGCTTAGAACTCATTTTTAGCTTTAGTAAAAAAAAAAAAAACAACATTTTTTATACCTTAAAACAATGTTGAAAAGCAGATCTTTAGTTTTACTCAGAGGAACCTAAAAAATCTCAAAGTGTTAACATCAATGTGATTTGAAGTTTATAACTGAGTCTGGAATCTTTTTTTGTTTCTATTAACTGTGCATTTTACATGGTTTATATATAGACATGACAGAATAATAAAATATAAATATATGCATAAATATACATGTGTGTACATGCAAATATGATCTGCCTATTTGATATAACAGGCTTTATTAAAATTATAAATAAAGAAACAATTAGGGAAAGCATGGTTAAAAATTGCCTGAAATGTTGAACTGATGAGTCAAGTATAGTGTTTATCTTTTTATTAACACAAAATACTAGGCATAATACAGAATGATGTGAGCCAATAAGGCTGCACTTGGAAAGAATACCTTGTGAATCACCAAGACTGCTGAAAATAACCAATCACCAATGAACACATCTAATAAACATATGCACATCATCTTCTTGACAGGTTTTAAATGATCAAAAATATTTCTCCACCTGACCCTCCTACCAAAGAACTGATTCTATTCCTCAGCTTTAAAGAGCACTCCTACACACAAAATCCCCTGGGGCTGGAATGGAGAGACTTCAGTACCTTGTGATGAAAATATATAACACCTGGTTCATCAGTGCTTTTTGTAGGCAAGCCTGCATGTGTTCAACCAGAGCTCTGTGTGGAGGATCTCTACAGGAGATGGCCCTGAGAACAGGTGGATTATATATGGATGATTACTCAGATTCCCTCTTGTAAGAGCAGAGATGAGTACTTGAAGAAAGATCAGAAAAGGGTAGGGAGCAGGTTAGTTTATAGCAGCATTAACCAGCATGTGCTGGATTAAGAGAGCCAGAGTACACAGAGGGCCAGACTTTTCCATGGTCACAGTCTCTGTCTGGGGTGTGAAGAAGGACATTGAAGCAGGTGTCTGGTGATTCTGCACCTGCTGGGAATGTGTCTGTACAGACTGAATCCCAGGAGTCTTGTTAAAGCAGCTTTTAATTTGCTTTACTGCTTTAGGAGAGACTCAGAACCTGTGCTTCTGACCTCTGGCTTTAAGAAACATCAAGTATATTATTTCTCAGCAGGGGTTTGGCCAATGTTTATTTTCTGGATTAATAATTTTTAGTATTCACCTCCTAAAGCAAATGTTTTACATCCTTGAGTGAAGCAAATAAATATGCACACCAAGAAAAACTGTGTTTTTCTTTTCTGTGACCCTTTTCTGTGCAGCTAAAGGTAGCTGTTTGAGAACTACAGCTCTAATGCATGCTCATAAAATCTTTCATTTATTATTTATACAATTATTTGCAGAGAGCTGTTGCCATGACAACTTTTACACATGGTGAGAGATAAATCCTTCCATAGACAGTAGTCACGACTCCAAACACTGTCACATGAAGATAAGTTTGCATGGACATTTCAGGCTTTGCCAGATTTTTCTAAAGTAGTTATTGATATGAGAAGAACTTTCTTCTGCTAAATTAGAGAAAATAGCTTGTTTTAGCCTGACTTCCTGAAAAATAAAAGTTTAATGAATAATTTTTCCATCCATCTGCTTACCCTCTCCTAATTTCCTTCAGATCTGTTGATAGAATTTCAATTACCCTTCACTGTGATGTCTCACAGATACTTAAATCTGACACACTTCACAGAAAGTGGTTGTGTGAAGGTGCAAGAGTACTAAAATAATGTGTCACAGAAATCAATATTCCACCACGACTATGAATGTGGTGAGCTCCTTTTGTATCCTTGTTCAGACAGCATCAAACTGGCCAAAAATCAATCAATTTTTGTTGTTATTAAAGGGGAATCAAGGCAGAAAAAGTGGAGCTGTGGGAAGGTGGAGGCATGAAGGGTTCTGGTGGGGATGTGGCAGGCAGGACAAGAGGGATGTTCTGGTAGTGATGGGGCTGTGGGCTTGCAGGACACAAATTGAAATGAGATGAAAGCTTCATTGAATCCTGTCACTCAAGGAGAACTGCTTCCAAATGATGCAGCCTAGAGCAAGCTGCAGTTTGGAGAGATAGAGGTTAACAATATCTGAGGCAGTCTAGGCTGCTTGACTCCTCCAGCCTCCCTCTTTGGGGCAGAGATTCCAAGCACAATGAATTACATGTGCAGGGGTCAGGAACTTCCCCTCAATCCAGGCAGTCACCTGGTACCACAGCCCTCTGCTTTGGTAGTGATAATGCCAGGCAGACTTTGTCCTGGGACAGCCTGGAATGGATTTTCATCCTTGGTCTATAAGAAATGGAGCTCCTCTAAGTTTCACAGCTCCTTGACACTCAACAGTGACAACAAAAGCCACCAGAAGCTATCCAGGATTCTCAGCATCTGTTGGATAATGGTGATCAGGTTTCATATTTGGAAATACAATATGGCTTTGTTTGGAAATGCAATATTTGTTTGGAAATGCAATGATAGATATATGGATGTTAGGCATTTTTGTAAAGCAAATCTATATTTGTGTGTGCACTCACTCAGGTTAGTTGCTCTAAAGTGTGAGGATTGAGGGAGAGACATTCTCTGACTGCTTAAATTTGAACAATTCCAATCACAACATTTGAAGCAAAGGAGAAATAAGGTCAGTTTTTTCCACCACAATGCCTAAAAAAGTATTCTGTATGTGTTCACTTAACTGACTTCTTTACTGCAGATATTGGTCTTCCTGTTATCAATGATGTAAGTTCAGAATCTTTAAAAGCCATTCCAGCTTTAGATGTCCAGCTTTAGATCAGGAGGCTGGAAAATGTAGTGGATTGACCATGGCTGGATGCCAGATGCCCACAAAAGCCACTTTACAACTCCCCTTCTGAGCAGGGCAGGACTGGGGGGCTCAACATTGCATTAGATGATGATGAAGAAGGGCAGGTTTCTTTTGGCATTTTGATCTATCCACTTTACTCCTTAAATTCTGCCTTGAAACACATCACATTTAACACTTTTTCTCTAAACACCCTTTCTCTTCCACTCTTAAGTCAGCTTGGCAGCCAAAGATGAGTGATTCATGCACTGTGTGACTTTTCAACAAAGTCCTGAAATCATCTAAATTCAAAGGGAATTAAATAAAACATTTTCTAAGAGCACAAAGTAAACCAAATAGCCAAACAACAGTGTGAGAAATTTTCAGGCAATGCAGAAATAGCCAATAAAACCAGCCAGTCAAGGCTGCCAAGAAGCCAGATGCTGTGATAGGAAGAGCATTTTTCACAGCTTTCAGCCAGTGTCATGTGATTTCCAGCTGAGGAAAGAAGAAGACACTCTAATGGTATTCATTTGTTAAGATTGGTGACACCTTAAGTGTTTAATTTCCTAATATTTTTCTTTAAATTTTGACAGGAATTTGAGAATAATTAAAAGCCCTTCTGATATCTGGGTCTAATTTTGGTGGCCTCATACTTATCCTCATTCATTTTTACTACCAGATCACCATAAATGTCATCATAATTCACTAACTAGGCACTATTTGAACAAGAGTGGGCTGGGACTGAAGTAGAAAGGGTTTTGGAAATTAGGCTATTAGGTACTTAAGCAAGCTTTCCCCTATAGCTCTTCTAAAAGTTCCTGGCACTATGCCTGGCTTGAGCTAGCACCGATAATATTTCGTTTTCTTAAGCACCATCTTCATTAACAATTTTGTCCAAAATGAAATAATGCACCTGATCTGTAAGTGGAATGCATTTTATCTGTATATATTTTCCTTCCTCTCTATATGCAGTTCATGGGCTTTCAGAAAGAGGTAAATAGAATTAATATTTTGGCATGAAAATGGTGATAAATATTTGGAACAATATACAAGATCAGGTGATTTTTACTTTTTTTTAGCTACTTATAACTATGATATCTTTGGTTTTATGTATCTGTATTGCTTGTGCTACTGAAAAGGGTCACAAAACAGAAAAAAAAGGGAAAGAAATTTGATCTGCTTACCTATTCTCACAAATATGACACCTCATTAAATCTGGTTGCCACATAAGGGGCTTGCATACTTTGAAATATTTCTGAGAGTATTCTGGGGGATTCTAGAACAGAGAATACCACCTTGATGGAAAGTCAGTCTGCTGAAAAGCAGCACTGCTTCAGGGCAGGAGAGCAGCCTCCTAGATAAGCAGGTTTTTCTGACAGTGTCTACAGATAAAGCAACAAAGGTTGGCATAACTCCTGGACACTTTCAACTAAGGCATCAATTTCCTTTTTGTCTTTGGAAACAACTTTTCATTATAAACTTTGGAAAGTTTCCAAGAGATTTGGACTTAGAGCTATCCCAAATGGAAATAGATTCTCCTACCTGCAGCACTCATGTATGTTAGTATAATGAGGGCCACTTTTACTGCCACTAGGCTTTTAGGAATTAGACACTGAACAAACCACCTGTAACTCTCAATTACTTTCATCCCTCTGTACTCTGAAAGAGAAAAGTCTTTTTATAGACATAGAGAATGCTGAAGGAAGAATGGACCATGCCTATTGAGCCAGAGAGAGTGAAGCAAAATAATAAAGACATATAATTCCCCTAATCTTTGCAGAGGGTCATGCATCACCAGAGTTAAACACACAATGTTGCTGTTAATTAAGGAAAGGGAGGTGCATACAACATTTAGAAAACTGTGCTGCAAAAAGAACAACAGCAATTTCTTACATAAATCTTCTAAAGAAGAAAAGAATATTCTTCCCTGTCAGTTCAAGGGCACTTCTCAGGAGTCTTCAGCTGAAAGAATGACAGACTTGCTTCACTACTTGACCTTCTTACATCAAACTGCAGCAAGGAAATGCATCTTCTTTCACAGGAAAGCATATGCCTTCGAAGATGATGAATATGAAGGTAAGAATTAGGCAAGGGCCTATTCCAAGTGCAAGAAGTGCAGAAAAGGGTGGAAATCATTTAACTCATATTAGCTAGTTCAACTTGGTGATGGAAAACAAAAGGACACACCTCTTTACCCCAACCTCAGCCACTGAAATTACAAGTGTAGAGAAATGGCTTTAGTTGTCTTTTCCATCTTTCCTCTGCCCACAGCATTCCCAGCTGCAAAGAGCTTTCACCTCCCTCACAGAGAAACCCAAAGGCAGCACATGGCCCCAGTGATGACACTGGCATGCCAGCCACATGGCAATTTCAATTGCTATGTCATATCAGTTAAATCAACACACCAGTTGATCTGCTGGCTAACAGGTTTGAAAAGCTCTTCTCCCTGAAGAGAATAAAGTCTCAGTGTTGTTTTCTGTTCTTTAATGTACCCTTGTAACTATCCACCCTTCCCTTGGGAACAGCAGGAGAAACCAAGCTACTCAAACTGTGCTTGAACTGCAGACACCTCTGCAGAGATAAGAGGCTATGATGAGCTCTCTTTTGCTGATTCTCAGCTTATTCCTGAGAGCACATATTATCACAGCAACACACCATCCTTCACAAGAATGACATAATCTCTCCATTGCAAAGACTTTTTTAAAAGAAGACTGCACTCCCATTCACCTCCTAAAACAATCTCTCAATGGCTCTCAGAAACTGAATGCTCCCAGGACCAGAGTGTGTGTCCTTGCATTGCAGGAGGCTCTGGTTATCACCTTTCTGCTAGAACAAACACCTCTCTCAGCATTCATTGATCTCATTGTGAAATACTGGCAAATTAAAATGTAAGTGGTTTAACCTTGGACACTGCAACAGAAAAAAAAAAAACAAAAAAGGGACTTTAGGCTGAAATGCTAAATTTTCAGAGTGACATATGACATAGACTAAACTTTGTGAGAACTCACTATCAAAGTGTGTTGTTCAGTTTTGAATGGAGACAGTAATTTCACTGAATTATTCCACTCAGGAATACCTCTCTTTGCTGTCCATCCCAATCCTTCCCTCAGAGGATTTCCCTCAAGGGGGTGGCACTGCTAGGCAGGGACCCTGTCCAGAGCAGCACCACCACCACAGAGAGCACTAATTGCTGCTGTGCACCCACCAGCTCAGATGGGCTAGTTCAGCGCTGACTAAATTCAAATGTCTGGAAGAGCCTTTGCTGGCTCAGACAGTGCAATCACCTTGTCATAAGGCACATCAGTGATAATGGCAGATGTTCATCTCCCACCTTCTTAAAGAACCTTGAGCTTACCCAAATAGGTCAGCTCATTTTTGACTTGTTCCTAAGAAGTCCTCTGACATAACATCAGTTTTTTTGCTTAGTTTAGTCCATCACTTCTTGTATGCCTGGTATGGTCATGGAGAACTGGTTCTTCTTCACCCTTTCAGTAACATTTTCCATCTTTGAAAATTGTTGTCAGATCCTCCCTCGGGGTCCTCAAGTTCAGATTTTTGTTGTAAGTCATGAATCATTTCTAGATGGCTTGGACAAGCTGAAAGAGAGGATTTGATGCAGTAACTCTGACACATTTAACTTGAAACAAATGATCATTTTCAAAGGGGAGTTTTGTTTTTGTTTCTTTTTCTTAATTTCAAAAGTATTTTATTAATTCATATCCCAATTTGGGATGAAAACAATTGTAGGAATATCTGATTTTCACATGGAATTTAAATTTTAGCATCCAGGTGACACCTGTGGGTGGTTTACCTCCCTGCAGCTTCAGGTCAGAGAATGATGTATGTGAACATGCAGGTTGTTAGGTTAAAACTGAGAGATGGATCAAATGACCAAACTGCAAAATTTCTGTTCTGTTGATTGATACTGTAGCAAGCAGATTATTATAGATTATGTGCAAAATCTGTTTTGGATAGTTGTTTATAATGGGTGAATCCTGTGCACCCTGAACTTCACTGTGATAAATTGACAGCACAGTCTGAAAGCTTTGTCTTGCAGCTCCCTGGGGTGCAAAGTGCTTCTCTGTGGGTTAAACCAGGGCCTTGACCTGGTTTAACTGTTCATTTCAATGACTACAGTTCTAAGCTTGATCTCTGGCATTTCTGACCCAAATGTTTGGCTTAATTTTTAATTTTTTTTTTTTTAATTGGGGTCAAAATCTGTGTTCCTGCTGACAGGGTTGCTCTCATCACTGTGGATCTGAATTTTGAACCCATGTAAACCTCACCTTGTCACCTTCTTAGCATTTAACACTGATAGTAGGAGGAGAAATGTTGCAAGCATTTCAGTACCTTCCAAGCCAGTGTTCACCAGAATGCTGAGTTGGATGAAAATTAATTGCTAGCTGCTGTTTTTGGATTTAGGCTTTAGTCCTGCAGCAGATAACTCATGTTGGTATAGGTGAAGTGCTGGGAAAGTGTGACTGGAAATAGGATAATGTAGAACCATCTTTTTGAGTGGAAGCTGAGAGTTTGGATTAGGTTATTGTGTGACCCCTACATATTTAACTATTGGCTTTACAATTTATCCAGTTACACTGTTGCTTCTGGTAATGTCTGTTCCTTTACAGAGCAATTCACACATATTAATCCAGCAGAAAACCATCTAAAAAAATCCACTTAGTTTGCTGAAATGTCTCAGGAGAGTGTTGGGCAGTAGTGGCAGAAGAGTCAATTTTCCTTCATCCTTTATCTGTGGATTAAGGATGAAGGAAAACCTGGCACTTCAATACCCTTGGTGACCTCAGGGCTAGGAACAACAAGATGAGGTCCCATGAGCAATATGCTCATGATACTGTAATTACGATCACTTTGAAATATGCTTATTTTCTGTGTTGTTGTGTGTGTGTGCTTCTTTTTTTCAGAATTATCTCCAATTACCAGCTTTCCATTTATAAACAATACTTCCCCTTCATTTGTCACATCCTCCTGGATGTTTGCTTCTCAGATTCTTCAATACTCATCTGCTGCCTCAAATGATGCTAAATGACTCTCTTATAGTACTAGAAAGAACCCTCTGTGGAGTACTAAATTAAGTAGTAGCAGGTAGCTGAAAATTAGCAGTAACATACTTAACCAGGGATGTGCAAAAGAGAATGTGACTTTCCATTTCACTTATTGCTAAAAAAGAGTCGCTGAAGATACAGTAAAGCTGTTTTGTGTGTAATTTATTTTTAGATGCAACTATAACTATAGAATAGTTATAACACAACTATAGAATAGTTTTGGGATTCATTTGATTGAGTGTGAAGTCTCTATAGACTTCCACAGCTAGTGGAGAGAATTACTCTTACTAGATGGCAGTTCACAACATCCTTGTGTAGACTAGGTTATCTGAATTATCTCCTTAAATTCTATTTCCTGTAAAGGGAAGCCAGAGCTCTTGGTTTAGATACAGTAATATTTTATTCTGGTGGTGCAAAGCCAGAGCAAGACAGGGGAAGGGTTTTTTTTCACATGATACAATGTCTGTCATTAGGCCAGCTAAGTAGTTTTGAAAAAATGACACCAGATTTTGGGTGAGTCATTTTTTCAGGTATAAAAGCAGAGGTGTAGGTTTTAGAGGAAATCACAAACTGAGAACAACTTCTCAACATTTATTCAGGAAGAGATGCAAAACTGAGTGTCTCACCCAGGCCCTTGGCCTGCCAATGGCATGTGTAAGAGGATGAAGACACAAGGTGGTCTTTCAGGATAGAGAGAAGGTGCAGGCTGGGGACAGGCTTGTCAAGCTTGTCAAGAGAAGCAAAAGCAGAAGAAGGGGAGCTCACAGGCCAGTGATCATTGCCTTCATCCACACAAATGGCAATGTCAATTTGAGTAATGACCAAGAAGTGACTTGAATATCTGTTCTCTGTCTGGTTCTGGCCCTCTGGGTTGTTTTAGGCAGGACATTCAATAAAACCTAAAAATAACTGAAAAGGAGAGAGGTTTGCCCTCTGACAGTGGTGTGCCTCCTCCAGTAGACTACAAAGCTGCTGTAAATACTTTCTGTGATTCTTTTGTCTGTTTCCTCCTCCATGCTATCTCAGACCAGCATGAGGATATGGATTGGTGCCTCATGGGGTCTGCAGGCAGTCCCCCTGACAGGTGACCATATGGGGATAGCAGAAAAGCCAAGGAACAAATGAACTTCAGAAGAGATAGAATCACAGAATGGTTTGGGTTGGAATGGACCTTAGCAAGATCTGGTTCCAATCCCTCTCTGCCATGGAAAGGGTCACTTTCCCCTAAACAGGATAGTTCAATAGGATCAATCTTGGGCCAGTGACAGCTCTATGGGTGACAGGGCTCAGCCTGGAAAGCAGAAGATCCTGCTTGGATCTATGGGAACCCATGGAGCTGGGTTTTTAAATCACTGACATGAAATCCCAGGGCTCTGTGGCCGTGTGCCCCCAGGAGCAGAGTCACAGGGTGGCTCTTGGAAGCTGCAGCTGGCCAGGCAGAAGCTGCTCCAGGTGGCTTAGAGATGTAAAGCTCCTCAATGAAATGCCTTTGCACTCTCTGGCTGCTTGTTAGGCAGCAAACCTGACCAACCATCAAAATTAAACCACTTCTTTAAAATCCATATTCCAATGTACAACATAATTTGCATTTAGTAAATGTTTGTTAATTGTTAATGAGGTAACAGTTGGTAAATATGAATTATTTAAGGCCTGACAAATATGATTTGATAGCAACTTGGCCAAATTTTTAAGGGAATAATTATACTAATAGTGAATTAGAGCTGGCTGCATGCTTTGGTCCATAGAAACTGGCTAATCAGATGGAAAATTTGGTACAAATTTGACCACACATGCATTTGGCTATGCATAGATCTGTAAACAAATTTAAAGTCTGCATGTGAAAGCAAAACACCCTTCAATTTAACATATCTTAATCTCTAAAACATAATAATTCCATTGTAGCAGTTTTTCACTCTAGCAGATTATATTTTGGTTTAGTTTTTTCTGTTTAATTGTTATGGAATAAATATATTCTCATTTATACAGTATTTATTTTATATTAATTAAATATCTTAATAAGCCTAAATTAAATGTACTAAAAGTATTTAAGTACTACTAAAACTAACAAACAAAATCTCCATGAGAAGGTAAAATCCCAAATAAATTTATTTTGACTGCAGTTTTGTTTAGATTTTCATCACCATTTTTGCATACTAATATTTTCAGTGGGCTTCAAGAACATGCATCCAAGAGCTGAGAATCTCATATAATGAATCTTATACATCTGCTAGCTCTATGATTGTGATTGAATAACATATTAAACTTTTCCAGGCTCCTTCTGCTTGCCATATGAGAGCTGCAATAGTTTCTTCATGTTCATTTATTCTTCACATCTGAGTAAGGCCACATGAACAGCTCTGGTGCTGCTGTTGTTTAATGACAGAAAAATAATAATAAATAGATCAGAGAACCTGCCTAGATTTACCTTTCCACTGAAAACAAGGAAAAAGCCTCTAGCACCTGCCTATTGTCAGTGCCCATGAAATGTATGCCTGCATGGAGATGAAAACACCAGCTGCTCTGTATGTGTTATCTCCCACTAAGACACATTATTTAATTTCAAGGGAAGCAGAGTTGCCAGCAGTGGCACTTGGTGATCTGTGCTCATTTCCACTACTCTGCCTTTGTCATAATTTTCAGGTAAGCTTGCACCTCATCCTGTGCTTTGATAATGTAAGCATTGTAATGGAAATCAATTACAGGTGGAAAAAACTCCCTTTTCTATGAATATTATGTTTTTCATCATGATTTAGAGTGCTAAGGAAGAGACCTGGATATCCCATTACTCCATGCAGCAGCAGAGATGGTAGGTGAACTATAAGTAAAGTTATTGGGAATTAGAAGCTAGGCAAAGTATGGCAGAGCAGCTATTTCATCACTCAGTATATTCCCTTGAAAAACACAGGAATAAAGGGCTTCCAGAAGTTAAGTTTTGCAAAGGAAGAGTGTGGCTGACATGCTTGTGAGGAGGAGAATTGGATGTAATTTTTACCTAAGAGGTTGGGAAATTATATGCTAAAGGCTGTAGAGGAGAAAATATCTAGGGTTGAAAATTGTCTAAATAGCAGCAGAGAGTGAGAACATGAAAGGTGGGGCAGATCAAGTATGTCAGAGCAGACCTGTGAGCCCTGAGAGTAAATATCTTAATGAAATACCAAGAGTAATCCTCCACCCAAACCAGAGCATATATATAAAAGGAAAAAGGACCTTGCTCTAGCCAGTTAATAATGACTATGACAAACTGCAAGGGAATTGGAACCTTTCTCCAGCCACTTAATAATGTCTATGATAATGTGTAAAGGAATTAATCTATTGTGTAAACCCAAATAGAAGGTTTAGTATAATCCCCATAACACAAAAATAATTTGCATTGTGCAATCAAGAAAGAAGAAATATACCCATCCACATACTATGTTCATATAGATCATGAGCATGTGGAGTGCTGAAGCAGAATCAAGGAGGACAGCTTCTATTTGCTTTTGAAACCCTATTTTCATCAGGGTTAAGTTTCTGAAGTTTTGTATCCATCCAGGATCCAGCATTATGCAAGAACAATGTTTTTCAAATTCAGATCTGAGCAAAATAGACACTGGTACATGCAGCTATTACACTGCACTGCTTTAGCACAGCTAATCAGGAATGATCATCCCCCTTCAAGGAGACACAAAGACCACAATAAACTAGGCTAAAATGTGCTCTTGGGCCTGAAGAAGTTTTACAGCTGCAGAAACATTCATCACTGGTAACTCAAGGCTAATAGCTGTGAAATTTCTAAAGGGAATATTTTGCTTCAACATTCAAATGACCTGAGGTTTAACAATGTTTCATTGCAGCTGAATTAAATGTTTTGATATCTGGAGAAATGAAGTAAAACCCTCCCTTAACTCATTCTGTGCCCTTTTTGTACATGTGTGTCAATTCTGTTTGATTAATTAGAGAGATTTGTGGATCTGTAAATTTGCACAAAAAAGGGAAAAAACCCTGAAAACAATCTGTCTATGCCCCTTGCTTTTGCTGTGCTATTATTGTGGTTTTTTGTTGTTGTTTTGTTCTGTTGTTTTCTTTTTTGTTTGTTTTTGTGCTTTTTTCTTTTAATGAAAAATATCCCCGAGCTTAAAAAATTTTACATCCAAGGGTACAGTCTGATGTAGGTCATTGCATAGACCTGGGAACACATTTTCTAATTTTGCCATTAAAGTTATATGGAGCCATTTGGCTTGTGTGTAGATTCTGGGGATGATTAAAATCTTTGGAGTGACTCTTCAGTTAGTTAAATTAAAAAGGATTTCATCCAGGAAGATGAAATGAAGCTAAGTGTTTGTCATTTGCCACAATAGCTCATCTGACTTAAGGGTACTATTACCAGAAGGATTACTAAGTACAATCATTAATGATGAACATTTTGGAGGAAATTTTCACACAAGACCCACTTAAAACAGGTTTGTGTTTATCATTGCCTGTCTTTTCTATGCTTAATTAACAAGAGATACTGAAAATGAAATATGATATAAGACTGAAATGAAATAAGTTGCAGCACCTTCAAAGTTCTGTTGAAATTTCCAGCAGGCAAAAGACAAAATGAAAATTATATTATACCTCTCATACAAGTGTCACAAGTGAATTCTCTGTGTTTGTTTGTGATTTTCATCAGACCTTGCTGATAAACCCTATTTCTCTTCTATCACTTACCTTGCACTCCTGAAATTTTCCCTACAAAATCTGCAAGACTGAATAGACACTGTGATCAAACCTATCTATATGAGCACAACAAAATATCACCTTCAGAAAGATATCCATCCTGGCCCTTCTGTACCCAAGGAACAAGTACCAGCCCAGGATACTTTTTCACAATATTTGGGATCTTTCTTGGGGCACCAAGTAAAATGTAAATTTGTACTGTTGGAAGGACAAGGCATTTTTATCTGTGGTGATTTTTGTAGCTATTGCATTCACATTCCTCATTGCCCATAACTTTATAAAATCAAATAGTGCATTTCATGTTTCTTAATGAGGGCTTTGCATTAAGGATGAAGTGCTTTGAACTCTGTATGCTTCTTTTCAGCACAGCATGGATCCTTGGCAGAAATCTACTGATCACAAGGAAGACCAAGATGAAGGAACATTAGGGCAAATCAGGGCATTCTTGTGGATGCCAAATTTTGTCTTCTACCACCAGTGAAGACTATATTTTATTTGCTGAGTACATCAAGCTGTGCTGTTAAAGCAATGTGATTGTGGATCTGCCTGCAGTTCCTTTTTCTACAAACTCCATCTCATTCACAGGAGCTGCATGGAGTAACATAGTCCAGGAAACTAAGGGCTCTAAGCACCATGCATTAAAGTGAGGAAAAGAGGAGAAAGTCAAGTTATTTGCCAAAGCTCAGAGCAAAGTAGTGGCAAATGTCTTGCTAAACTTCAGGGGTATTTTGCTGCAGACTTTTGTTTGCATAGTAACCAGTCATTTTTAAAAATGCTTTGGTGGCTTCAGACCTTCAAGCAGATAAGGTTTACTAAAAGAGAAATCATCATACAATAAAAGATATGACAGAACTCAAACCAAAGCAGTAATAGAAAAGACACTAATTTGAAAGCACAACAAGAAGAAAGCATGAGTGCAAATCAACCCTGCTTGAATATTACAGGGAGTTTTCTTGAAATAATTCCAGTCAAATTCATGTGAGATGCTGTCCTGAGAAGTTTTTCCACTACCCTCACTTCTCCACAGCACTGTGCTAAATGGTGACCATGTTAACCCATTTCAGTTACCTTGCAGTTTCCCAAGGAACTGAATTGGTGGCCTAGGGATTCAGTTTTCCTTATTAGCTTAATTAAGTGTTTTTTTCTGGAGCACAGGAAAAAGAACGGTATGCTTGCATCTCTATTTAATCAGAAAATTTTGCTAATTTGAAAACTCTGCAGTGATACACCACTGACACAATAAAAGTTACTGCCACTGATTAGTCCTCAGAGACATTTTATGACTCCCATAAATCTCAGAGAGGGAGTTCAGATGGCTATCCCAGGTGTAAAAACCCCAATGAACACCCAACCACTTTAATAAAACAGACAGGAGCAATTTCTTTTCCTGTAATCTACAGAAACATATGACTCTGCAGGATGGAGAGGCAAAGAGGATGGTGAATGACATCTTTCTATGGACAATGTGACTGGAATTCTAAATTTCTTTCCCTTTAGGGTGGTCATCTACAGCTGTCTAATATTAAACTACATGCAGGGAATCTTGCCCAGCCATTTCCAGTGGAGCCCCTGAGCAAGAATGGAAGGATTTTATTTGGCTCCCCAATGGGGAACTTTGTGCCCAGAATGAGCTGAAAAACAATAAAAGTTTTTATTGTCACTGATGGAAAAAATTATAAAACAGACCAACTCTTGTTACCCTCACAGAAAAAGAATGAGGGAATATGTTGTATTTTTACTGTATTGGCAATATTTTCAGTTTCTGAGAACTTCTGGTGACCAGAAAACTGGGCTAGAGGGAATTCTAGGTCAGATTAGAGTATTTAACCATGTGGACAGGGCATACAAATCCAACTTAAAGCTTCAACTTACCATGTGGTAGATTTATACAGTCAGATGCATTTTAGCAAGAATTGTTTTGTTTCACCTTTTTGGCTCCTAATGTTACTTTTTTTTTTTTTTCACTCTCTCAGTTTCTCAGGAGATCATATTTTTCTTGAAACTCTTTGACTAAATATTACCAAAACTAATGGTTTATCAGAAAGTTTGAACTAGAAATAGAAATGAAGGTGGCTTCAGAATCACACTTGCAGTAGACTTTAATATTTTTAAATTAACTCCTCTTTTAACTGGTGTTGGAGTTTTCACTATCATTTTCCATTAGCAGAGGCTGTATTATTGAGGGAAAAGGGTAAACCACAACTCATTATGCTCTGAGATAAAGAACTGAAAGATACTGAACAGGAGAATTTGAGACCAACCCAAAACAGATGTTAGAAGTGTAGAGATAAAGTAAGAGGAACCTTAACCCCCAAAATGTGCTGACCAACATACTAAATGAAGGATAAAAAAATCAAACCAAAACAAAACCCCAAGTAGGAAACTGTAGTGGGTTGATGCTGGCTGGGTGCCAAACACCACCAAAGCTGCTCTATCACTGCACTCTGTGACTGGACAGGGGAGAGAAAACATAGTGAAGGGTTCATGGGTTGAGATAAGGACTGCAAGGGATTCCTCACCAAATATTGTCATGGGCAAAACAGGGTAGAAATAGAGATATTAATTGAATTTATTGCTAACAAAATCAGAGCAGAATAATGAGAAATAAAATAAGATATTAAAAAAAAAATCCTCCACCCTCAGAGAATGGGGATTATGGTCAGTTCATCACCTGTGGTTTCCCCTGCTGCTCAGGGAGAGGAGTCATTCCCCTGCTGCACCGTGGGGTTCCTTCCATGGGAAACAATTCTCCATGAACTTCTTGGATGTGAGTCCATCCCATAAGCAGCAGTCCTCCCCAAACTGCTGGAGGGTCACTCTTCCATGGGGTGCAGTCCTTCAAGGGCAGGCTGCTCCAGCAGGGGCTCCTCTCTCCATGGGCCTCCCACAGCATTACAGCCTCCTCCAGACATCCACCTGCTCTGGCATGGATCCCTGCATCCCCCTGGATCTCCCTGGGCTGCAGGTGGATCCCTGCATCCCCTGGACCTTCCTTGGCTGCAGGTGGATCCCTGCATCCCCTTGAATCTTCCTGGGCTGCAGGTGGATCCCTGCATCCCCTTGAATCTTCCTGGGCTGCAGGTGGATCCCTGCATCCCCTGGACCTCCCTGGGCTGCAGGTGGATCCCTGCATCCCCCTGGACCTCCCTGGGCTGTGGGGGCACAGCTGCCTCACCATGGGCTGCTCCATGGGCTGCAGGGGAATCTCAGCCCCTCTCCCTCCTTCTTCTCTGACCTTGGTGTCTGCAGAGCTGTTCTTCTCACAAGTTCTCTCCCCCTCTTCTCTGAATGCAATTACAAAAATGCCATAACTTTTTTCTTTCTTCTTAAATAGTTTATCACAGAGGTCTTACCAGCATTTCTAATTGGCCCAGCCTTGATGAGCAGCACATCTGTCTTTGAACTACCAGGGATTGGTTCTGCCTTCCCACTGAAGCCACCACTGTAGCCCCCCTTGCTACTACAGCTTGGCCATGCAAACCTAATACAGAAACATATACATGCCATTTAGGAAGACCTGGAAAACAACCTGAAATGGGAGAAATTCTTAAGTGAGCTAATCTTGGCTCTATTTTAAGATTTTTTAATCCTGGTTTTGGGATGTAGCCTGTCAAATTCTTGCAATGTATACTAAATGAATAGGGTGGAGTAAATGAAAAGTCTAATTTTCTAAAATTGCTTCAGCAGTGTGTTGCAAATCATTGCAGCATGGAAGGAAATCAGAATTTGAAACAGTTTACTTTTGTTTCCTTCAAGTAGAAATGACTGTTAAAGATGTAAGACAATTTAAAAGACACTCAAATCCAAAGCAGTAGCTTTTCTGCTGCCTGCCAGAAGGCACAGAGACTTTGAAATACCTTTTAATTTAGAATACCTACTTATTTATCTTTTTATTTTTAAGAGAAGACAGAGAAAGAAAATCGAATGACTGCCTGAAGTATTCTGAAGATGCAGCTTTCTCAGCTTTATGCATGGACTGTCCTTTTATGTGTGAGAGAACCACATGGGAGGGACAAGTGCTCAGAAGAATATAGTTTTTCTGTTGACATAAAGGGCTTGAAGATCTCAATGTGTTTAACTATCAAAAAGAAAATTGAGGGGTGATTTGATTATAGTATATGAGTACCTCATGGGGCAAAAACACCAAAGGAGTCTTTGTCTAGCTGAGAAGAGACTTAGCAAGAATCAGTGATGGGAATAAAAGGCTGACAAATTCACATTGCTAATGACTTTTTTTAGTGAAAGCAAAGGTATGTGAGAATTGTAACAAAGTCCTAACCAGACACTGGAATTTATTCTTCAAGTAAGAGAGTAGCTTTCTATACAATGTGTCCTTGACTTGTTGGACAGAATATAAGGGAAATAGAGTGCAGTATAACAGCCACAGAATGTCAGAATGGGTAAGTTTGGAAGGGACCACAGGGCCACCTGAACTGTAAGGAGATTCTTCCCCATGATCAGATGGAACTTCCTGTGCATCAGTTTCTGCCCATGGCCACTTGTTCTATTGCTTGACACTACCAAGCACAGCCTGGCTCCCTCCAACCTCTTCATACCTCCCTTGATCCTTAGGGACACTCATGAGGCTCCCTCTCAACACAGAAATGTGAAAACACTTCTGGGAACAGTGGCTTGGGACATCCCTCTATTCCAGGTGTGCTCATACAAATACCTACATGAGCATGAAAACTCCATGTAGGACCCATGTGAGCTCACACATTTGTTGAAAGTTATGCACAAGTTTCTTCTGTTATGCAAAGGTTTCCTTGCAGCAGTAGAGTATGAATCACATGTTGCACATTGCCCTTCACATTACAGAAAAAGAAGAAATAACTCTTCCCAGTCCTGCTTTAGCTGTTATATGGGAGGGCTTTTTCTTGTGCAGCTTAGATAGAGAGAAGGTAATTGGTGTAATTATATCTAAGATTGCTACTGTTTTCTGCAACTGAAAGTAACAGATTGTCAGACACTGGCCATATGTGTGCTTCGTGTTCTTTTCTATTCAGTTAATCAATAAAAATAATTATGAGAACAATTTCCATGTCAAAGAGAGAATGTGTTGCCTTTTCACACTGAAATACATTGGGGGTGGGGGATGGTGGCAGCAGAAAACAGTAATTTTAAGATGTGGAAAGACAGATATTGATGTGTTCAGTCTTGGGTAAATTGACAAGAAAAAAAGGAGGAAATGAGAAGAATGAATCAAAACTGAGTCAGCTACCTTAACTGTTTCTTAAATGAGGTGTGCCTTATCCTGTGCTGATAAGAATGTTGACTAAGCCTCCAAATCCCACTGTATCTACTGAAACATGTGTGGCACTTGTTACCCCAAAATCATGTACCCTTTCAGGGATAGCCTGGCTAAAGGAAATAATATTTCTTAGGTTAATCAGACTCACAATGGCCAGACTGGCATATGGTTTCTGTCTATCTCAGTCATGGCCAAAAATCTGGGTGAAAAGACAGTTATCAGAGTAGGAAACTGCATCTTTATAAATGAGATGAGTAAAACATGTCTTTGTAAGTGTTCAAACATATGCAGCTGATTATATTTGGACAATGGATCACACTAGTGTCACTGGGCTGGGGGTAATTTGCAATTGTGTGATGGCCTGGCTGAAAGGGACAACATGAGGGAAAGTACAGCAAAGGATAACTGAGAGGAGAACAGTTTGAGGGTATTGAGCTTGCCAGTAGGAAAGACAAGCAAAGCCCTTTTAATTTTTTTTTATGAGTTTGACAGAGCTAATGAGAAAGCAAGTTAATCTAATCCTTTCAGTTACATGAGTGTGCCTGGGGATTTCTCTGGGATGTGGTATATAGGTACCTTGGTTTAACTCAGCCCACAACTAAACACCACCCAGCAATTTTCTCAAAACATCCCCCATGGTGGCATGGAAAGAAGAATCAGATAAAAGTAAAAAAATGCCAAAATTCATGGCTTGTGAAAGAATAGTTTAGTAATTAAAGCAACATAAAATTATACTAATAACAATAAAAAAAATAGGAGAGACTGAGAAGGAGAAATAAAACCCAAGAACAAACCAAATCAATTCACAATACAAGTGCTCAACATCCCATAACCAAAGCCTGCCCCAGTTCCAGCAATCCCTCCAGACCAACTTCCTCCAGTTTGTGTACTGAGCCTGGCATTCTGTGCTATGGAATATCCCTTTGGCCTGTTTGGGCCAGCTGTCCTAGATGTCCTCAAGGCAACCTGTGCAGCTCCTCACTGACAGAACACGGGAAAATGAAAATTCCATGACCCAGGTTAAGCATTGTTTGGCAGCAACCAAAACATCAGTGTGATGTCAACATTATTCTCATACTGAATCCAAAACACAAAACTGTACCAGCTACTAGGATGAAAATGAACCCCATATCAGCTGAAACCAGGAGAATAGGATCCAAGTTCAAGAGAAGGGCGTGCTTTAGGTGTAATGGGCCAAGAATAATGTCAAGTCTCAGAAAATAGGTGGAGATTTTCCTCCAACAACTGTGTATGTAAGAAACTGATTACAAAAACAAACATGCAGAAGTCAAGTCTACTTTGTTTGGAGCAGGTTCATTATGCAAGGGCTTGCTGAAAAGTAAGATTCAGTTTTATATCAGTTTTTTACATTTCCCAGGGCAGACATGCTGTCCACAAGAGGATCTTCTCCAGAAATTTATCAGAGTCCTAATCCTTTGGCATTCACCACTCTTCTCCATGCCTATAATAAATGAATTAAAGTCTGAGACATGCCTAAATTTTGTGCCTTTTCAGCAGAGAGGAATAAATGCTTACAGGACACAAACCATCTTCTCCTAAGTGGACTGCTGGAAAAGATCAGATGAATCATAAGGCAAAAGTGCTTATTTCTCTTTATTGACTGTAAAGGGAGTTGATGGTAATATAGGCTCATCCATATGCTGCTGTGTGTGTCATTTTCTGTGAAAAGCTCAAACAGTTTATTAGTCACCCTCAAACTGTCAGTACTAGAATTAAGCAGAAAAAGGCTTTGGAGCACTCAGGTGCTCAGATATTTACTTTTATTCTAACAAAATGTCTGAAATAACCTGTAAGAGAAAATGAGTATTCCTCACAGAGTCCTAAGGATCTCAATATCTGAGGATATTGAGGATATCCAGACAGGATACTGAGCAGTCAAGGAGATAGAGGACAAA
Source organism: Oenanthe melanoleuca (assembly GCF_029582105.1). Taxonomy (NCBI): domain Eukaryota; kingdom Metazoa; phylum Chordata; class Aves; order Passeriformes; family Muscicapidae; genus Oenanthe; species Oenanthe melanoleuca. The sequence continues at coordinate 85,292,964 of NC_079333.1, read as the reverse complement.
GAAATATGTTCTGATACGTTACCATGTTCTGATGGGAAAAAAATCACATTACAGATCTTTCCTATTTTGACATTTTGCCAGGTTTCCCAGTGTTGTCCTCCCTTCAGAAGTATAAAAAACCCCAACCCTTTCTAGTTTTGTGATGCACCTGAATTGATTCTTTTACACCAAAACTAACCTTCCCTCTCTGGAGGACTGAATGGCAGAGGGACTGGCAGATGTTATAGATATTTAATTTTGGAACAAAAATATTAATTTACTAATGATGGGCTGATGATGCTTCGATCTATTTCAGCCCATGCTCTCTTGAGAAGAAGTTTTGGGATTTACCATACTCAATAGTAGAAGATCACACTGTCTTCCAGATTGAAGGCAACTATGAACATTAATCAAGCTCTGAGCCTTACTTCACTATGATTGAAGTATTACAACTGAGGAGGGAATGGAAAACAAGATGGACAGCCATGGAAATAATTAAGAATGAAAAGTGAAAAGCATGGCAAGACAGCACTAAAAGTCAACAAGAAGTGACTTTAGCAGATATGTATATAATGTGATTTCAAACCCCTGGAAAAGTCCAAGTTCCCCCAGAAAAGGAGTTTTCCCCACAAGTGGCTCTGCTGACAGAAGAGCAGGACACCCTTTGGTTGAGCTTCTCATCTGTGTCTCCAAATACTACCTCAGGCAACCACCATGGTGCAATCAGTGCTGTTGGTAATGCAGCTTGTGTATCTCTGGGGTAAGATAAACCTGGCTGAGAGGAAAAGGCATAACCTGACAAAGAAACAAATCTCACCTTGACTGGGTATTTCTCAGGACCATCTGGCTGCCACACAGAGCTGGGAAGGGTATAAAGTCATCTGCTGGGGAAGGTATGTACTCAGTATCAGCAGAGTCTGATCCTGCAGTCATCTCTCCACAGGGGTCAAAGACAGACACTCAGCTTGGAATGCCTCTGGGCCAAACAGCAAATGTTGGGCCACAACAGAAACAGGAAAATATTTCATCCTAAAGTACATACAACAGGACAGAGACTTTAGGAACATTATCTTCCCCACTCTACCTTTTTAAAAAAAGTGAAATACTTAGCTAATAAAATTGTCTTTTTCCTACAAGTGAAGCAGTTAATGTAAAATTGCTTAACTACTAGCAAGACTTTTTTGTCTCTTTGAATGAAAAAAGTGTATTCACACCATTATTAACTGAAATTACATTAAAATATTGAATCCAGTCAGGGTTCTTTTTCTAAGGTTCTCAGCTAAAGCAGATTTCACCCCAGAAGACAGCAAAGTTTTGGGTGCCCAGTGAATTGACAACAGAGGAAATACAGCAATATACATAAAACCTCAGTATCCTAAAAGACTCTAAAAACTTTTCACTTTTTATTCCTGCTGTTGGCTTGATCAATTTTCATTTGAAAAGGTACTTGTAAGGTCCTCTTGAGACTGAAATCCCACTGTAATTATACCACAGTACTCTTCAAGACATATATTCAAATGAATGGAAATTCCCTAGTCAAAGAATGATAATGCTGTTATCTCCTGCTTTTTTTTTTTTTTTTCCTAAACACATTGAACCCCCCAGTTGTAATCTACAGGAGAAGGAAATAGAAATAAAAGTTTTCATTCTCCCCCAAAAAGAAACACCACCAACAAAAATTCAGAACCAACCAAATCCAAATCCAAACAATCAAAAATCCCAAACAAAAGAGCAACATCAGACAAACTTGCTCCCATTCCTGTAATTTCTGAACCTTTCCAGATCCTTCCTGATATCTGCAACAATGTCAGAGTTGATGAGCCTCCCTTCTGGCAAAGGAAAGTGATGTAGGACAGGCACATAAATCATTGGATCAAGAGAAAGTTAGAAGTATCCAAATTATGTGTATCCTTCTGTGGGAGAGAAACCCCATAATATATTCAGAGAGAGTTTATCTACTCCTTCTGGATAGCCAGCATGAACACCAAGATGCCCTGAAACCCTTCACCATCTGCACTGAGTCACATAAGTTGATGGTCATCACCAACACAAATAAAATAATAGGACTGAGAATTTATAACCCCTATAAAAATGAGTAGCTTGCAGGAACTACAATTTCAGGTATGAGACAAGGAATTTTGCCCTGTCCTTCAGGTAGACATTCCCTTAGAGGCTTTCTTTTAAGACTGGTATTTGAACACTCCCAAAATATAGAAACCTAGTCCTGTGATGAACATGGAGTTGGAAGCAATGATCCTTATGGGTCAACTTGACATATTCTATCATTCTATGAAAAAAAATCAACACCATTTCTTACTTTTGCATAGAAAACAGGTGGAGATTAAATGTTTCATCAGAATTTAGCAGACCACACCCATAAATCTCCTGACCCCAGGGAAAAATCTAGATTTGTACTGCTAACCATAGATATTGTTTATGTTTTGATAATATGACATCTTGTGGGAGCTGAGCCACTGAAAACAGGATCTTACTTCTCCTGAAAATATTATCAACTTTTCAGTGGATTGCTGCTAAATTTTGCAGGTTTGCAGTGAAAACTGATATTTGGGAGCAAAGCAGCAAAATGAGTTAATATGTGCCAGAGATGTGAAGGCAGTATAACAGCTTTTGGAAGCTTACCAGAGGGCAGAAATCAGGCCTACTCATAAATAAGGAAGACACAAAATTAATAATGTTTCAGAAGTGACTGAGATAACTTACAGTGGTATCAAGCCTGTCATCAGTAAAAATATACATCAAAAGAGGTTGAAATATTAGGTACAGAGAAAACTTACTCAAATACATTTGGAAATCTGAATGCATACAATCCAGCTGGTCTTGATCATATCACAGGGCAATCACCTCCCAGAGTTATTGAAGCTGTAGGCTTCACCTACTCTTGAAAGCTGCAGCAATAAAATTGATGATGTGGCCCCATAATTGAGGATGATTGAATTACTGCAGGTAGGCAAGTTCCTTCATGCCAGCTGAGCCATGGTGACTGGCTCTGTGTGCTCTCCTCTAAGTCATGTCTATTACTTTCACTGGCAACATAAAACCAATTTACAGAAACTAAAGCTAAAAAGCAGAGCCCCCCCTTTTCCAGTCAGAGTAGTATATTTCACTTTGACTTAAGTAGATTCATAATTTGTCTCAAGTAAGCTAGAAGTTGAGAGGTATAAATATCTGGGGCAAAACTAAGATAAAAGTAAATTACTTAAGAGTTTATTAAAAAAATACTACTGTGGCCTTCAGGCTAGGAAGAAATAATCTTTGGAAATGCTCTGTGAAAAAAAAAAACAAAACAACAAAACTTCTAAGAATTAAAGGCAGGATAAAAAAACCACCAAAATTTCTAAGAATTAAGGGCAGGAATAAAAAGAAAATAATGTAAAAAACCAGCTCACAGGGCTGGATTTTTCCATTATTATTTCATGAGTGTATCCTCGTTTTTTTAATCAATTTTCTTGCTTTTCTTTCAGCAAATTGTGGAATAAAACATTTTGAAAAGTCAGTGAATTAATCAAAATAAGGCTCCAATTGTCCCCATGCTAGACAATACACGAATTGCTGAAGAACAAACACTGGTTGGAAGATTTTCTTTTCTAGAAGCACTAAAATTAAGCAATTCAACAGATATTTGAAAATTTACTTAAGTATAACCATCCCATTTCAAAAGGTCTTATATGGAAAAAAAAAATTATGATTACTCTGGACAGAAGATACCCTCTGTATCAACAGCCTGGAAAAAAGTTTTGAATGTCAGAATAAATTTCAGGAACAGTGTATTTGTACATTACTGAGATTGGAGAATTTTCTCTTAGACTGAGTACCTCATTAATGAGAAAGTAAACAGCACATTATTGAAAGCCTGCAGGTCATATTGCACAGAAATTTGTGTTAGAGTAACCCAATCAAGCACAGGCTTAGTACCATAAATATAGATAGAGAGAGAATAAAAGAGATTTAGAGAGATTTAAAAGCCAGATTCAATTGAAGATTCCCCTACTAATCTAACACATGTTCAGGATGAAAAGAAGAAAAAAATGAGAAGCAACAATGCTGAAAGGTACAGAAAGATGACAAAACAGCATGCATAAATTTGAAATGTATGATGGCAGCTGAAAGTACTTGTGCAAATTGATGCTGTTTATGCAAGTGCTTGGTACCCTGCACATGATAGTTCTGGCTCTGTATTCTCAAACAGGGTCTATAAACCAGGATGCTCAACTCAGAATCCCAGGATGCATTCTAAGAGGAGAAGGATGCCAACAAGTTTTAGGAAGCAGAAGAACATTTTATGATACTGAAGGATATAGGAACATTTGAGGCATCTCATTTAACAAAGCAATGAAAAAAACAGGGAAGAGAAGGAAATAAAGGTAATAAGTGGCAATTGCTTGAAAGGAGTAGAAGCCTAGAGAAGGTAAATGAGGCTAGAAATGGAAAAAAATAGATTAGACATTAGGAATGTAAAATTGTAAATTAACTTATTTTTCTTTTATTTTTTTTTTTTACCTTCTGAAATAATCTGCAGATAATCAAAGTTCTTTTTCTTGTCATTTTCCTGGAGGTCAAAGTCACCATCAAGTCTTTAGTATGAGCCACATACTGGCAGCGAGCAGGTTAATGGGAACTAACAAATCTTCATTTTTCCATTAATTTTACCTGTGTTTTTTCTCATCCTTCACCAAAGCTTCCTCAGAGGTCCAGTTATGAAATATATAAAATTAAAAAGCTGCTTGTATTTTTTTCTGGATAACCACGATTGTCTGAATGTACATTGCCTGATCCATAAGATTTTCCTTTATTGGAGAGTGATGTTTCCAACTGGTTGTGTATGAAGCAGGTCTTTTCCTTTCTTTTTCTTTCCAGCAGGTTTAGAATGAATAAATGTTCCAAATCCACATTTCATTAGCTTCTCCTTCTTCAGCAGTTTTTTCAGCATCTGAAATCACCATTTCTTGTGCCTGTTGCAGAGACAGGAGTTCCTCCATAGTAATGTTTGTGTAACAAAGATCCATTTTCTCCTCTTCTAATTTTCTCCAAACTTAAGCAATCTATTCAAAATTTCACACACACATTTTCCTAGCAGACCATACCCCCAAAAAATTTATTGAGAAAATCAGCCAGCTTATTTATTAACAGCTATAGATTAAAAAAAAAAAAAAAAAAAAAACAAAAAACCAAAAAAACCAAAAAAAACACAAAAAAAACCCAACCAAACATACCAGGAGGACTGCAGTCTGAAAAAATTATTTTGGAAGATGAGTGTCTCCAAAATTACAGTGTATAAGCCCAGGGTTTTCTAGATTCAGCAAAATCTAAGCAACATCTGATGCCTCTGGCTGAGAATAGTCGAGAAATCTTTTTTCAGACTTGAGTAGTTCAGATTTTTATGAAGGTATCTCCAGTGAAAACAGGTTAAGAATGACATCACTGTGTGCTGTGGCTTTCAGAAGGGATGTGAAATTGTGAAGGTAAAGGGCAGAGCAGCCCAGTCCCAGAGCAGACCACTGAAATCCCCAGACTTTTCAGTTGCTGAGCTGAATGTGTGTTTTAGTATTTCTCATGGCAAAAATGATACAATTTTCAAGGTTTCCCACACAGTAAAATATAATTTTGAAATTATTCTGGTTTCCCTTAATTCAAGGTAGTTTTCCTACCATTTCTATATCATTCAAAATGCTGGATTTTTATTACCTTTATTATTTTTTTTACCTTACTGATCCCATGATCCTATGATCCCAAGTGATCTACATTTAGACAGTAGGATTGCTCTCCAGGCTCTGCTGCCAGCATTGAAGCCTTTGGAATCTTGGGCATCTGGTGCACATATAGAAACTTAAATCTAGGTGTCTTAATCTGGAAATTAATGCCACCCAAAGGGCAGGATCTTGGTGCTTAAATTCAGGCACCTCATGCCATGTGAGCTATTCTGGCATATCTAAGAATCCTCATGGGGCAAACAGATACAACAAGAGGCTCAGGCCACAGTGGAAAGTCAAGTGGGATCCCTAATATCTAAATCTAAATTTAGTCAGCTGAATTCTCTCTGGATATCTATGATAACTGAATAATTTTAAAAAATCTTCTTTTCTACTAAAAAAATAGGAAAAAAAAAAGGAAAAAAAGTATCAGGCACCTTGGATTCACTCTGTAGCCCAATGCTATCTGAGCTGAGCAGGCTGTCCCACCTGTCCTGCCACTCCAGGTGGAACCAGATCTCCCTAAGGATATCTTAGATACCCTTCTATCACTCAGATGATATATCTATACATTTACTGAATCAGGCCCTCATGGAATGCTTTTCTTCTTTTCCTAAGCTTGATATCTAAAACAAAATATACTTTAGCAGTGCTCTAACTTGACTAGGGGAAGGGATTTTTCATATAATTTAGCCATATAACACCTGAAATGAATCCCATGTAGGGTGTCAGACTGACCTTAAATAAATGTTGCTCTTAGAGATTAAAGCAATGTTTTGGCAGCTTTTTTTTTAGCTGCAATGTTCTCCAGGTCAGAGTTTGAAATGTGAACTGTAAAATACATGAAAAATGCAAAATCAAGGGCACCAGAAAATTATATAAAAATGTACAAGTCAAAATAGCTCTATGTCATAACATTAACATTTAGAATTTTGAAGTCTGTAAACTTTCCAAAATAAAAATGTCAAGACATTTTCTTTTTTAATTTCTCCACAGTAACTTTTGCAAGATTATTACCAGGAAATGTTTTGAAAATGGATTTTTGACAGCTCCAGATTTTGAAGAAAATAAAACTAAGATAATAAATGCAGGAGAACCCCCAATATGGCATTCCCATCAGCTCCCCATGCTGCATAGATCTTTCTACAGCCTACAGATTAATTGAGACCCAGTCACCATGATTGCTAGGTGGGTGGCTATTACAGATGTCTCCAGTTCTCATTTTCCTGTTAATGAACATGAACACTGGTTTTGGTATCTCATGACATATCTCCTGCTTATGGGTACATCAGGGAAATCAAAAATTAGTGTAATTACCAGTAGAAATTTTGGAGGAGGTGATCATGATGGGGAAACACAAATATCAGGGTAGTATAAAAGAAAATACCAGTGATATTTTCAGAGGTGTTTAATTATTGGTCTCACTAATAATGGTGTAGCTGGAGGATATATAGATAAATATATCCTACTTGTTTAAAGAGCCCAGAGTGTCACACATTTTGGAAAAAACCTTAACTTCTTGGGAAGAGATGGAAAGAAGAGGAGGGGGCCCAAGTATGAACTCATTTGACTTCTGAGGCTGAGGAAATGGATTTATTTCTGAAGGCTGCTCTAAGACTTCTGTACACAGGAAACACATAAGTGAAAGGAGATGGGAGTTTCTTTCAAGACTTCCCTATGTGGGAAGCACATACGTAAAAGAAGACAGAAATTTCCTCTCCACACTGAAATTTCCATGTGAATTATGATGGCTTAGATCTAAAGAGTCTCTTCAGCTTGGGACCAATAGTAGAATTAAGGTGCACTGTTCTGAAATGCCTCGCAATGCAGTGAAGGAGCATTTACTGTGCAGGCAATGGACCACAGAAGGTGTGTGTTCCACAGAAATACTGGTATTGGTATATTGGTGAGCTAGGAATTCACTGAAGAGGACACTGCCAAGCAGTGCTTGAGCTCCACCTTCCTTGCTGGCTCCATCCCTCTCCCTCATCCCAGCATCCCATCTCTGCAGAGGACTGCATTCTTCTCACATGGATCTCCTTCAAGGTTGTTGTGACAGGAGCTAGATCTGTATCAATGAAATGGACTTTTATTTCAGCTCCTTCTAAGAAGGTCCAAAGATGGCTGGTGTGTAGATGGGACTTCATGTTTTTTATTTCCTTTCTCTGCAAAACAAAGCTTATGCATTCTTACCTCTTGCTGAGACACACTTGTATTCTCTGTGCCTGTGCTGATGTTTTTCCTGTGTCAGTAATTACATTGAACTTCTTACTCCTTAACCTCTTTCCACTGAGACTACCAATACAGCCATTCATATTTATCTGTTCATTTCTCCCTTCTTATTCAAGATAACAATTATTTGTACTGGAGCAAACTGTGTCTTTGGAACATAGCATTTTAACATAGCAGATGAAATAAGGACTAAAGACTTCTAGTTTTGAGGTCAATTGTAAAATTCACCAAGCAGAAGCAGAAGGAGACCCAGAAGCCCAAAGGTAATAGAAAAAGAGCAAGCTAAAGAGTGGAGTGCCCATTAATTATTAAGCCTTCATTTCCTCTCTCACCACAATAGTATTAAAAACTAGTACAGACATGTAAATTAGAAATAAATACTCTGTAGTTCAAGGCATTGATTTAACCCTAATACTGAGGACCCTCTCTAGGGATACAGACTGGGTTTTTTTTTAATTACAGGCTGCTAATTCAGTGGATGCTCAATATAAATTAGAACAATTTTTTGCATTAAAAACTCACACATGATGTTCCCAGGACACTATTTTCTCACCTTCAGCAATAATGGTGACATCTCTGCCACCTTTAGGATGTTTGCTCAGCTGGAGTGGAGTTTAGCACCCAACCCTGTCCCTCTGACCATATGACAGGGAATAGCTGTGCCTCAGGGGGTGATGGATCTTCTTGTTTCTGTGCCATCCCTGCCTTTAGTATGCATGAGGATGGAGATGGGAAAACCACTACATCAGTAAGAATTCCTGTCCAAATGATGTGTACACATCCTCATCAAAATACCACTTTTACTCCAGTCAGAGGCTGTTGACAGTGGGGGAAGATCAGTCCAACTGCTAGCTCAGAAGGAAAAAAAAAATTAAAAATAGAATTTTCAGGTGAGGCAAGAAATATTTCATTCCTATGTAGTCTGTGATGTTAAAAAATGGCACATAAATGTATTTAGCTCAGTAAGAATTCATACTGTTCTTCCTGTGCCATTAGTTTCTTACAGATAGTGATTGAGACAATCCTTACTTTCCATTTACCAACAAGAGACTGAGACAATGCCCATATTAAGCACAATTTTAGAAAATTCATAAGAAGTTGTGACTGAGGTGGGAACTGAACTATATCAAGCTGTATGTTAAAGCTTGGTCCTTTAAACTAAAACCCTGCACAGATTTTATTAGGCAGCTCTGCCACACTTAAGCACTCATTTCTCATCTGCATTGTAGGACCATCCTCTACAGCTGACTGCTCTGGACATGTGCTGGGAAGATCAATCACAGCTTTTTAACCCAGTAAACACAGCATTCCACTACCTGGAACAGAGTGCAGGCTCCCTGTTAACTAACAATGGTCCTGTCACTTCTCACCCTTTGTCTGGACTTTGTTTGGCCTTCCTGGAAATTTATTTTAGCTAATACCAGCAATTCTTAAAACACTGTACTTTGATTTGGCTTTTGCTTAGCTTTGGTATAAGACTTTATGCTATATGTATACTTATAATATCATCCACTAATAGTAATAACATATAGTTCTTTCATGCAGAGTGACTTTTGAGCCCAGAAAGAAATACAGCTTGGAGGATTATAGGCTTGGGAACATAGGTGACAACCTTGAAAACAGGCACAGGATGTGTTCCCAGGGCTATAAGCAGCTCACCAGTACTCAGTTACTAATCACCAGAGGAGCTGGTGAAATGGTTTTGGGAGTGACTTCTATCTGACATTGTAAATTGTGATATTGAAAGATTTGCTCATAACATGGACTTGCAGATCAATGAAGAAAGATAAGGGATTGAAGTTTGTTGGCAAACATGCAAAAATTATCCCAAACTTTCCAAGGATGAGAAGGAAGATAATTTTTTAACTGGACTATTAAGACTAATTAGAATAACAATTAATTGTTGCCTTTGCCTGAATAATATGTTCATTTTACCCATAAAAAGACTTTAATCATAAAAAATTGGTGAGAATTCAAGCAAGCTATTCTTGTTGCATGCAACAAGCTGTTAACAATGTGTATCCCAGAAGCTCAGGTTCACCTTTAAACATTTAAGGAGTGCAGCCTCCTTTTGCCTTTCTGCTCACTTCACCATGGCAGGATGATGCAATTTGTTTGACATAAATTTGGCAAGAGAGAAACCGAAAGTCTCAGAACCATATGCAAGAAGAAGGAGCAAAAGATTGGATGACTAACTACCTCATCCCACTTGCCACAGCCCTTAAAATAATATCTTTTGCAGGGCAGTAGAAATGTCAGAGGGTTATGGGGGGAAGCCCTGCAGAATCACCCTGATCTTGTAGTACCAGCAGCTCCATCCTGAGCCATGCTGTTCTCCTGTGAGGCTCTGAAGGAATAAAACCTCTGCAGTGAGTTAGCATTGACTGTGAAGCAGCCAGGCTCTTCACCTGTGGGAAGATATGTTGTAAGGATAGTGCAGAAGGCAATTTTCCTCCATGAATTACAGCTGTACTGATTGCTGAGGAGTGGAAACAGCCTTGCCTGCCCAAGGAGGATGGGGGTTATAGAAGAGTGGGCTAGTTAGCCATCAGCCAGTTGGAGTCTGCAGTGGTTCAGGGTGAAGTTTTCTGGTTGTGAGGAGGAAGGGACATGTGGTTGTGCAAGGGACAGACAAGGTAAGATGATGTTGTCTGAGGGACAGACAGGGTTGGGTGGTTGGGTAAGGGAGAGGTTGGGGTTAGCCAGTCATGCAGAAGGAAACTGGGAGAGAAGGAGGAAAGGAGTCAGTGCTGTTTGGAGTTGCCTGAGAGAGGACATGAAAAGTTTTTAATAGAGGACTGGTGATGCTGCCAGTTGTGTCCATCTTGACAACTGCAACATTTACCTGATCTGGTACTGGGTAAATAGGATTGTGAAGAGGCTGGCCAGGCCACTGTGCCTGCTGGTTTGCCTCTGTTGTTGCAGTGCTGTGAAATGCACAGAATCATGTGCTGTGTCTAGCTGAATGTGTTCCACAACACTCTGGACATAATTTAGGAAGAGCATCCTGCCCTGGTCTGTTAGGTTGTTTGTAAGAGAGATAATCTGACTCTACTGTCAGGGAGGAGGAAGGGAGAACAACTGTTGCAATTGTGAAGGGCCAAAGCCTGGCTAAAAGCTATAGCAAATTTATTCTAGAAATCTGGAATCTTCATCTTATTACAACCTATCACCTTATTCTTTTCCACAAGATTGATGTGGGGGGTGTGATGATACGAAGTCAGAGGCAAAATTTATTCCCTATGCAGTAACAGATGGTGTCTGATCCAGGGATCCTTGCCAGGAGTTCATCAGCTCTGTGTTTGGGTAGCTGGAGTCACTCTCTGTGAGATCAGCTTGCTGGCAGAGTGAAGAGCAGCATTATCCCCATGGCCTGGTGCACATTTCACATGCTGCTGAAGGTGCCAGGTGCCCCACTGGATCCCACCCAGCCTTAGGCAAACTTGGGGATTGCATAAGTGACAGTGGCCTCTGGGGAGGGAAGGAACACTTAAGTGCAATATGTGTCCTGCAGACACCATGGAGTTTCTGATTTGTCCACAGTCTCTCCATCCTTTCCTTAATTTCCTCACATCCCTCAGTCTTCTCTGCAGAGAACAAATTCCTCTCTTGATCATCCTGAGACCAACAGCAAAATGCTCAATGTAAAGTGTTTACAATAGTGGTCCCCAATCTCTTCCCTCAGCATAAAGTAACTTCTTTGTAAGAAACATTATCCTAGTGAAGAAAGCATACAGATAACTCTTATTCCATGCTAAGAACAATCCATTTCTCTCCTTTCTGAACAGTAAACTCACCAGAGGGCTGTGCAAAGAGTGACGCTTGTGATTCCATCTGGACCTCACTGGAAGGAGACCTCCTCAGACAGAACTTCTGAAAACAGGTGAGTCTTGTAACTTGCTTCAGTTGTAAGGACAACAGGGACAGTATTCTCATCAAGGAGCTGGACTAATAGTGGAAGATAATCTATTAGATTTTGGTCCAGCATGGTGATAATATGAAGTATGAGAAAGCTACTATTTTTTCAAAGGAAGCTAACTTGCAGAAGGGTACATCAATCAGCCAGGCTGCAAGTACAGCTAGAACACTGGAAGAAGAAATCTGTCCCACTGGAAGAAGAAAGAAGCTCAGAAAAAGATTTGATTTGGCTTGGGCTTTCTTTGTAAATAGATGCCCATCCCTTTTTCATAGGAGACTTCTGAGATTATTTATTTTGCTTGAGCTTTGTATAAAGCTCATTCTTGTGACGACTGGCTTGCCTTTTGTGCTCACACACACAACTGATTTCTAGACAAGCTATCCTTGATTAGTGGGGCCAGCTTGTATTAGTCATAGCCATCATCACAGTCAGCTGAGGCTGTGAATCCACCCAGAACATTCACTTAGAATAACAGCACTCCTGCACACCAGCACTGGCATTTTGAAAGGGAAGCAAAGACAGAGCCTTTGTATCTCTGATCCATACTGGAACTAGCAGTGGCACAAAAGACCTGCATGTCCTAGACAGGTGTGTACATGGGACAAAGTCCTATACATTCCTGACTACAACATCTGATATATTTATTCACTAAACAATTGCTGGAATAGCAACTGAGATAGTTTTATGTTAGATGTGTTTTCAAGAGTTGTGAGAATGTCAGAGAGTCATGGAGGATAGTCTTGGACTAAGTGACAATGGATTCTGTAAAGACAGCAAACTTCAGTAAACTGGGAATACTGATAAGGAAATTCAAATGACCTCAGAAACCAGGGACTAGAATGATTAAGTTAATTGGGATTTATTGGATCAAAGTTACAACAACCAGTCAGGAATGTGCATGAAAAGCAAGTTGCAGGCTTCCTTGCTTTAGTACTCTCTCCCTCCTTCCCAAGAGAGCTATTAGAAAGAAGCTGAGGGATTGGAAGGAGTGAAAAAGGCTAGATCAGCTCAGACTATGACTGCATTACTTGACTGGGAGTGTTTCCAAGTTCCTTTGTCTGGGTATAGCTTCTGATGTATCCCAAATCCCATCCCTCCTTCCTCCAAATGCACTCTGATTACTGTGACAAGCCAAGTTTTAAGAATTACTGGATCTGAGTAACTGCAGGACCAGTATCCCTGAACAAACTTCAGGTAAGTCTGTACATGGCCAAAGAAAGCTGGAATCAGGTAATATATTGGTACAGTGACAATTTGCCATGACAAAGACAAGCTAGGTATAACTTTTAATGTTAAAGCAAGAAATAGAAGATTATTCAGGGGTCAGACAGGGAGACCAAGAAAATAAATGGACATTAATGCAATACATAAACATGGAAAAAAGTTAGGACTGTTGTTGGTTTACCCTAGATAGCACATGCCACAGTGATGAACAGAGGTGCAAGACCAGTGACTTTGGGAGACAGTAGTTATCAAAAATCTGAACCTAAGGCGGGGTTGTCTAATGCTTTCATTCAATCCATAACAAAGTAGGGGCATTGGAAAGAGGTTCAGTGAAAGCACCACCTCTTTAGAACCCCAGCTGAGTGCCTGCCCTCTTAAAATGCCCTCACATGGCACTTCCGTGACAAAGGTTGGAGGAGGTTACTCCCACTTGGCTGCACAAGTGCTTATCCTGAAGGGACACATCATCTTAGGAAGCTGACTAAAGTCAGCAGAGATTGTGGTAGTATTTATTGTTGAAAGTGGGAAGAAAGTACTACAAAAAGAAGTACAGCATCTGAATCAAAGACTCAGGAATAGAGAGAAATGAATTGACCATGAATAGGCAGAGGCTGGAGATTAAAAGGCTTTTAGACATCAAGGCAGAAAATTTCCAAAGCAGCCTTCCAAAATGATACAGGGCTAAGAAAAATAAATGCTCTGGATAATTTGCAGATGAGTCTTGGCTGGATTGTGAATGAGTCCATAAGGAAATCAACTAGGGAGAGAAATAAAGGTTATGCAGAATTTGCTGTAAGGTTTTTTTTCTTCATGTGCAGTTTTTTTGTAGGCTTATCTTGGATGATATTCCTACAAAGGAAACAGTTCAATTTACAATTAGTCCTACTTTGGCCTGGCTTGTGCTGCATAACAGCAGGAATAGTGTCAAAGATAGTTCCAGCTCAGGACTGGGAAGTTCTCAATGATAAAAGAGTCAACTGAGACCCCAAGGAGTTTCCACAAATTTCTATTCCATTTGGCTCTATAAGCTATATAAAGCCACAGTGCTTCAAATCAAATTGGCTTCACAGTGGCAAGTTAGTTCTTTGATGATACTTGCATTGGTGTTCACAAGTTTGCTTCCCAGGCAGAGCCACCCAAGGAGTAAGAAGGTAGGAGAATTTTCAGGCTTCTCTCCCAGTCCCCACTGCTCTATGGCTTCCTGGATCTGATCCATGGGCATGGTGAATTGAAGAAAGCCTAGGAAAAGAGAAGGAGAGTAGTAGTCTAAATTAGTTGTTTGTGATCCATAAGTGATAAGTTCATTTGATAAGTACACTTGTGTATTTGAAAGAATTCCTTTTATCTACTGCCTTAGCCTATGCTGGAAGGGCTAATGGGTTTGCTAAAGAGATGTCAGTAGGAATAAAGATCTGAATAATATTGTCATAAGTGATAGCTCTTCACTGGGTGATCCTTTATTGCACAAGACAGCAACTCTAGTGACCGTGTTCCTTCATATATGTGACTTTAGTTCTCTGCAATGAATTATGCATGAGGTAGATATCCCAAAGTCCCCTTTGCAGACAGGCTAGAGAAATTTACTTTCATACTGGAGCCTTGTAATGAACTCTCAGCTCACATCATCACCAAGATATTAATAGTGGCATTTACTTTCTCCTATTACGGGAGGTACTTACCTATATGAAATACATATATAGTGTAAATCTGTTTATTTCAGTCATCTCCCATGTATTTTAAACTGAATTAAAGTGGAGTAGTACATGTGAATATCCCCTTTTATTGTCAAAGACAAGTCACAAAAAAAAATTGTTCCATTTTTACCCTGTTGAAAAGTATGAAACAAAATATTCCAAATGTTGGAAGCTAACCTGTGAAATGAGGTTTGTATTTTTGGGGTAAAGTCATAGCATAGCTGAATACATCCACAGTGTTACTACATAGCAGCTCTGTGGGTTGGACAGTAATGTATCTTGCTTCTGCACTAATCTCTTGTAGCCAACAGACAATAAACCTGAGGCTATTACTTGCTCTATACAACAGCTTTTGAAAACAACCAAATGACATCTCTGGGTATCCATCTCTACTTTTCTGCTGGTGTTGATGCATAGCATATGTGTATTTTCTCAGTCAATAGACTTATTACTCCTGACACCATCCCAAAAGTTTAGCACAAGTATGAGTCTTCCAGCAGGGAGGTTTACTGCTAAGTGTAATCCATTCTACTCATTGTCCAAAGATATTTATTAGAGTCATGATTTTTAAAGATTTAACCCATCCTTTGGAACAGATTACCATGTCCTTGCTGTGATTGTGTAAGAAACCTGGAAGGAACCCTGTATTATTAATTGATTTTCATAAATTTGAAAACAATTTCTGTATCTCACTTTATAGTTTTATCTTAGCAAAATGCTTTTAAACATAAAAAATACTCCAAATATCAAGAGGCTTTCCATGATAGAAAACGCCACAATTTCTATACAGCTTTTCCACAGTTCTTTTCAATTCTTCAGTGTAAATTTAATTAATTATAAGGTCTACCAAGACCAGTTTATTTTTCTCCCCACTGAAGTGGGGGAGGGTAGCAGCTTGTGGTTTTCTCTCTGGTGGGAATGCTAAACTGGGGAATACCATTCATAAACCACAACAGCCACCATGCTTTAGCTTTATCTATATCACTGGTAGTGAGAATTTCAGGAAAGTATGTAGTGACCAGCTATTTTGTGTTTTAAATGAGAAATCAGAAGTTGTCCAGGGACAGAAGAAGGTAGTTCTCAACAGTCAGGAATGTCCTTCTGGTGGTATTTGACCTTCAGCCCTGCTCATGTGTAATCCCAGCAAAAGGTAATATTCCTGCAAGAAAAAAAAATAGATTTTTTTTTTTGGTACTCTCAGAAAATTCAGGCTTTATCATGATGAAGAAAGGGAATATATATATTTTTATTTTTTTTGCCAATTTGATATAGTTAAATAAAATATGTTTTCATATTCACTTATATTTTTCAGATTTGGAAAAAAAATCCAAGTGCCTTTGCTTTCCTCATGCTATAATGGCATAAAGTATTCTGTGTGGTAGCAGATAGACTTGGAAAGGTCCACAAAATTTGGATCATTAATGTCCCTTCCCAAAGGGAAGTCCTGTTGTACTGCTAAATCTTCAAATGGTCTTGATGTACCAGCTTCAGCTACCCAGAGCAAGTACAGTGTCAGGAGTGATGGAGAGAGTGGAAACTTTATTTTTGTGAAAAAAAAAGAAAAATAAAAAAGCCCCTTTAGAGTCAGTTCGGAATGTCATTAAATGAAGGAACACAACACCAAAGAGATATCACTGGGATTTGAGAAAAACATAAATGCAAGCTGAAGTGCAGCAGTTGGTATAACCTACACAACAAGGTAATACAACTTATTCCCACTTCTACTTCCTGCTCAAAGCACACTTTTTCAAACCATAAAGAGTTGATAAGCTGGCTAATTTTGAAGCATGGATGTATTTTCCATGTCCATTGGAAGGGGGAGCACAGGAGAAGAAATGCCACTTTTCTACCATGACAAGGAGTTATGCATTTATTAAAAATGAATGTTAGTGTTGGCTCTGTTAGGCCACATTACCAGGATATTATTGAGTGAGAGTCTCAAAGTCAGCCAGAGTGAATGGGCAGCAGGCAGTGCAAGGTGAGCTGCCAACCTGGTTTGGCAGAAAACCAGTGCTTTCTGTGCTGGTTGAGTTTTTAATGCATAGCTGGAGCTTTGAGAGCCTCCTGAGAGAGGTAAACCCACTGCTTATTTGTATTTCATGCCTCTGAATATTTTCTACAGATGAAATAACATTAAACAAGCTAACACCTGTAAATCATGCCCACTCTCATATTTTGGAGGATTAAGGTATATATTCTGATGGTGAGTTGGCCTTGAAACTCTTCAGAGGTCTTTTTAACCCACCTGACTTTCTTTTATAACTTATCTTCCCACCACATCCCCTCAGCAGTCAGGTTGGAATACCTTAAGATGGAATAGAGAAAAAATTTATTTCCTTGGCATTTTGCATTTATTTTACTGAATGTAAGGCCTAAAATAATTCATAGAATGTGCTTTGCAAAATCTTTTTATTACAAGTATTTAATTTTATGGTTTGAACTGAACCATGCATATGCATAAGACATATCTTGAAAAGAGACATTCAGAGAACCCTGAGAGATTCAGTACATTTGTTCCTTTGGTAGAAAACAGCTGGAAAATTTTGATATAATCACATTTTAAAACTCATAGTTTATGGAAAGACTGAAAAAAGTTACAACTTTCTCTAAGGAGATCTTACAGTCAAAACTTAACCCTAAGAAAAGTAAGAGGTTTCAATATAAATTTTCTCCTTCTTCCCTGTAATTTTAAAGAAATCTGTTGCAAGAAGATTTTTTTAGGGTCTCAGTCCATCAAATAAATTATTAAGACTGGTTTGGATCTCAGACTGGAGAGAACCAACAAGAGCCATATATCAGTGTCCCAAGTCTAAACCCCATTCAGTATTTCATAGTACATACAGCAAAATTGACTCCAGTCAGTTACCTCTACTCTTGTCCACCCTCTGATTTATTTATTTTTTTATAATTTTGTTGCCACTTCAGAGATACTAGCCATTCCTTGAATGCTGTTTATCCACAGACTCTTAATATAAATACAAACCTTGTCCCTTAATTCATCAGAGATATTTTAACTAAAGGAGGCCCTCTCCTGCTAAAATACCTTTATTTTTCAATCTGCCCTTGTTATCAGTGGAAAGGGATGATTGAGTTGAATGCATTCACCCAACATGCATGAGTAACCAGATGCTTTTAAATTGCAGTCACCAGACCATTTTGGTTGGCTGTTTCGTTTGAGTGACACCTACAATTTTATGTTATAGGTGAATCTAAATAAAATCTTAGGATATACAGGACTTTCCTTGAAACCAGGAATCTACCTGAACTCATGGAAGGTACTTGTTCACCTGAAACCAAGAGGCCAATTTGTCCTTCAAAACATTATTTTTCATGGATCTCATAGTGGCTTTAATGATGTGCTCACATGCATCCATGCATTTTAACTAACAACATCTTAAGAACACTTATATATTTTAACTTCAAAAACCTTGCATCAAGAGACTTGTTCCCTTTAAAGCAATCTGTTTCATTTTATTCACTAAAGTTAGTTTCTGAAATATAAAAGTTGTATGGTACAAACAGTGAGGTATGAGCTTTGTTATTTTTAAAACACTACTGGTTCACCATAATAGCTAAGACATAAATCTTTCTGTACTTGTTACTGTTGATAATGTAGAGATGTTTGGTATTTTCTGATGCTCTGAAACAAAAGAGAAATCAAAGTATTTCTTGATGTGTGGATTGCACTCTTGTATAAAATGCTTTCATATATTTGGTCATTTAAGGAAGTAGCAAAAGCCCAATTAAAATCAGCTGGTAACTGCTTTTTGCTGAGTGACTCATCCTGCAAATCAGTGGGCTTTTCTGTTGAGTCTTCAGCTACTAATTTTTTTCCCAAGTTGCTCTGACTATTCAGTTGAGCCCAAGTCTGGCTATCTATATCAAATATTGTTTGATATTGTCTGCTTTTATGAGACAATGGATGATATTACAGGTGTCATCCACATTGCTGTTGATGGAAGCAAACAACTACTTTCTCCTCTTCATCTTCTCACTACATTTTCCATCAGTCTCTCCACTGAGCAGTAATCCAGTTACCTTCAGCAAAAGGAAAGGTAAAAATCAAAAAAGCCTGTGTTTGCCAGCACAAGTGTGTTGGGACATGGATTTGCATAAGAGACCTTCAGTATTTCTGTCTCAGGATGCAAATATATATATATTTATACACACACTTGTGTATGGATATATATTGGTGTGTGTGTGTGTTCAAAAGCCCCACACTGGTCAGGAGGATGCACACATGGCAGCAGTGACTGGCACCACCCCCAGGCTCCTGGCAGATCACTCTGAGATTCTCTTTCAAGTACCAAAGATGAAAGGGGTTTGCTGCTTTGTCTCCCTTGACAGATGGAGTCACTTACCTGCTTCCAGCATGAGACACCAACCCTCTTCAAGCTGACTCCAGTCCTACCATGGAATCATGTGTGAGTCAAGGTCAAAGACCCTCTACCTCTTCTCACCAGCCTGCAGCAGGCTGAGCTTTTCCTCTTTGACTTTCCCTCTTGTGAGGACAGTGCAGCAGAATCCTCTTTCTTTAGCTGCTGAGAGCTTTTGCACCATCACAATTAGAGCTTAAACCCATTAAATTATTTCAGAGTGACAAGATGTTCTGTCCTTTTGTATTGAGAAGGTTTTGGTGGTGGGTGGGCTGCAGAGGTGGTTTCAGTGAAAAGGCACCAGGAGCTGCCCCATGTCCCACAGTGCCAGCAACAGGCTTGTCCCTGCCCAAACTGAGCTCATCAGGGACCATGCAGGACCTCATGGCAGAGCAGGGGAGAGGAGGAAAGCTGGAGGCTGCAGAGTGGCCGTGCTGGAGAACTGTAGGAGCAGGTTTTCAGGCAGGGGCTGTGACACAGGGGACCCAGGGGCAGCTCCTGAAGGACTCCAGCCTGTTGAAAAGGACTCATGCTGGAGCAGTTCTTTGAGAACTGCATCCTGTGGGAAGGACCCACAAAGGAGAGAGCTGTCAAGAGTGGTATCCTGTGGGAGGGACTGCATGTGGGAGCAGGGGAACAGTGTGGGAAGGAAGGACTGGCATTCACAAAGTGTTCTGAACTGACCGTAACCACGGTTTCTGGTTCCTGTGGTCTGCTAAGGGGAGGAGAGAAAAGACTCAGCAGTGAATTTGAGGCTAGGAAGAACTGGAGGTGTGGGGAAAGTGTTTCTAGTTTTGGTTTTGCTTTGTTTTATTTCTTTATGTCATATTGTTATCAATTAGCAATAAATTAAAGTAATTTCCCCAAATCAAACCAGTTTTCCCATGATGGCAGTTGGTGAGTGATATCCTTGTCCTTACCTCAACCCATGATCTTTTTTCCTTTTTTGTTGTATTTTCTACCTCTGTCTAGTGAGAAGTGTGAGTGGGAAAATGGCTAGAGAGCCAACTGACATTCAGCTAATTTTAATCTAGCACAGTCCTTTAAAGTGTAGAAAGTAATTATTAATGATTACAATTTTTAGCTGTGGTTCTTGGGTAAAGATGGTCTTTTAAGAACACCTGAATTCTCCTTTGCTCATCATCCCAGCCACCTCCTGCACATTCCCACCTTTCTTCTTCAAACAGCCCACAAATACTGGACAGCCAAAATAAATCTGTTCCTTCTTACAAATTTTTCATTCCACCTACCCTTCTTTTTACTAGAACCTTTGTCTGGAGGGCTTCAACTAATCTTCCCTATGGAATTGCTCAGTAGGTCTTGAGAACAAAATAAAGCTCTGCTAGAGCTGGTGTGATCTTACTTTAGTCCATGCCTTAGCACCTCTCTCTCATTCCCATACTTACTTGCAAAGTGGACCAGTGCAAACCCTTGCTCTGCTCTGAACTTCATTATGCATTTAAGGCAGTGTGAAGAAAGCTGCCTTAAGAGCACTGTTCAGACATTAGCTCAAGGATTCAAGGCTCCCTTTTCATCCCTGTGATGTATTTCAGCACTTGAAGTGCCAGCAGAAAGCAAGGTGCTTTCCTCAGAGAAACCAAGAAGAAAGGTCACACTCCCAATTACTGCAACTTTCTTCAACACTATTGTGATAACTTTATCCCCTTCTCATTATTTCCAGGTGATGTGATCCCTGCACTCCACTCAAGATGGCTGGAAACAGCCTGGCTCCAAGGTGCATGAAGAAAAACCTCGAGTCACAGGGCACTTTGTAAACCAAATCAGATGTGCCTTTGTTGCCCAGATGTAAATGCAATAGGAAAGTCAGGTGGGAAAGACCTATCCCAGGAAATAGTATGTGGCTGAAAGTGAAGCAGACAGCAGTGAATGTCAGCCAGGATGTGCAAACATGAACAGAGTGGGGGAGAGCAGTGACTCATTCTGGAGCAGTAGAAGAAACAGAGTATTAGTCAAGCATTTTAATGCCTTCTGGGGTGGACTTTTTCTTTAGCACCTTATATCCTCCTTTTGTATACAAGTGGTAACTATTACCCTAAGAAGACTTGAATGAAATATTAACCAATTAAAAACTGCTCTACAGAGAGACATAATTTATGGATGGGCAGCCATTCCAAGAAAGTTTTAGTATTGGGAAACCATCTGACAGCTTGGGAGTGGAACACAGATATGCAAAGTACTCCTTGAGAAAGGATCAAAACTGTTTAATCTGGCCTGGTGCATATTCTGCCAAAAATCCCCTCAAACCTTTGTACCTTAACGACTGAGACCTGGCAATCCATGTTCTCATAGCATGAGAGGATATAAGCTGGAACTGCTTCTGTCAGAACTATTTGCTCAACATCAGAACAGAATTATTCAAATGTACTTTACATTTACTGTGTGGATGCTCCTTGAGCGCTTTCCTCCTCAGGGACACAAAAATCTGTCTATGTTACAGTGAAACACATGATGGAAAGTTTTGTAAACACCCAAGCTGGCTTCACCAAATGCAGTTGAATATTGATATTAGCTTTCCAAATAGTTTCCTTCGGCCCCAAATGGACTCACAGCCTACACTAATCCACAAATTGCAGAAGTCCTCACTGCACTGCCAACTTTTCTATTATGAGCTAGACATGAGTATGCTTAAGTTATGCTGAGGTCACATCTTTGGCTGCAGCAAACCTTGCTGTAAGACAGTAATGATATGTAATCCAGACATATCTCTCTGACTCAGAACTGTCCAGCTTGGTGGGCCCTGCCACTTCTCAGGATGTTTGGAGCAAAGTCCAGCCATTGCATGTCTTGATCTTTAAGGCCTGCCTATGACAAGGAAATTTGCATAAGGAGAGCAATTTATAATGCTAGGGCAAGGCATAACTTTAATTCTGCAAAATGAGAGAGCAAACTGCCCCAGTGGATGTCTGTTCTGCACCAAAAGCAGTCAGGATGGCAAGGAGGAGCTGTTGAGACAGAGTTTTTCATTACAGTGCTCAAACCCAAAGTTTTGATTTTAATTAACCACATACAAAAGTGTTTTTGTAATTAAGGCTCAAATCAGTTAGATTCAGGAGGGGGGATGTAAAGCTGATCTACCCTGTGTGTAAAGTTGATTTATTGACGTGGATGGTCAGAAGGGTGTGAGAACTGATCCATGGAAAGAAAACCATAGAGGGAAGATCAATTTATGAATATCAGTTTCAGAATTAATGAAGCCTTCTTTCCAGTGAGTGTATGTCTCATGGTTGATTGACTTTTTAATTAAACAATATCAAGGTTGCAACATGAACTCAACTGTTTAAAGACCCCGCTGTAACTACAGAGGGTACACTGCCTGACTGGAGTCCCTCATTTCTAACAAGGTGAGAATTAAGACAAAAGAACTCTCAACAATTTCCCTGCATAACTGACCACTAAGTCAATGAATAATCACCTTGCTCCAGTTCCTTAGGACAACAAGATTAAAAATGATAATTAAAATAGGACAATACATTTCTGATAAAACTCTCCTTACAGACATCCCTTGGGTTATATGTTATATCTGTTTCCATTACCCTTTGTCCTTTTTACTTTACACTGTACATTCTGCAGGAGGAGCACTATGTCTTCTGCTGGTCTGAAAAATACTCAGAATATTTTGGGTCCTAACACAATTAAAACAATGCTAATAACAAAACATGATGGCTTCTAGACCAGAACTTGTAGTTTGAGATCCTAGAACAGGTGTATGTCAGGGATAGATATTGACCAGAACTGTATTCCATTTACACCCCTATACATCCACAAGAATACCATTACTATTTGCAGAAGTACTTCATACAGCTTTAAATTTTCACCTGAATTGCTGAAGTCAGAATTTGACCCAGGCTGACAGATATTATTGTATCAGGAATAAGAGTGCAATAAATCATAAACCAGAGAGAAAGGGGAGTTTGGCCTCTCACTAGTGAATTTAATAAAGTGTACTCTAAAGTAAGAGTCTTTGTATTATTCACTTTCCATTAGATTATTTTCCTTTTATATGTCCTCCCAATACCACGCTGGTATGTAATTTTCATCCACTTTTATCTGCTACATGTAGAGAGGGAAATGGATCTTAGAGCTATGCAGAGCTGAAGCCACATCTATTTGAGTCAGGAATCTGACAATATTCTCCTGACACAATGGGCTGCATTTTGCAGCTTCTTGCATCTGTGTATAGAAGTGGGATAAACAGGTGAGTCACTCCAGATGCTAGCACCTGGACAGGCTTAATTGTGCAGTGCATTCTCTCCCTGATTTCCCTTCCTTAAACTATACAGATATCATTCAAACTTGCTCAAGAAGGTGGTTTAATTCATTGCCCTCACCTTACCTCTCTTCCCTGGTGCTGTGGAACATTTGAAAGAAGTTTGACTTAAATAAACAAACACAATAAATAAAGTCAGATAGGAAGGAAGAATCTCTTTGTGAACTCTTCACAGTTGCAGTAACCACCTTCTTCCATTTGCAGTTAGGGGACTGGAGGACATCTTTCATGGATGTGTTTGCATCTCATTGGCACTTTTTAGAGACCATGTTTGTTACTCTTGAATACTGATCCTGGGCCACATTAAGGTGCCATTTTTATATTCCTTGCTCTTACTTGTGTGTGCTCTCACTTTAAGATCAGAAGACATCAGTCCAGAGAAAAAGCCATTCAAAGAGAACATGAGATGGAAATAAGGAAAGGATGCTTACTTGGTGGTCACCATATTTCTTCACTCAGTTCAATAAAGTTTACAAAACATGCAGCAGACAAAAAGAAAAAAGCAGAATAACAAGAAGTAACTGCCAGTTTGATTTCTATTCAATACTATAAATTAAGGGAGGGAAAAATGATCCACATTTGCATTTAATTCCTTTAACTAATTCAGCTGACTAAAAGTGCATAAATCTCCTTGCTCTCCCACAGTTCTTCAGTTTTGCAAGAGACCCTTCACTTCACCTTGAACTTCCCTGCAGTGTAATCAAGAATTACTAGTAATTATTCTAGAAAGTGCTTTATGGATCTCCATTGCCTCCTTCATGTTTTCCTGCTACTCATCTTTCTTGGGGAGCTGTCTTGTATATTCTGGGGACAGACTTCTTTGTTTCACCACACACACCTTCTGCAAGACTGAAAAAATCTCTTTGCTGAAAGGTTATAATGTTCTGATTAACCAGACATATCCAAGCAACGTGGCAGCTTTCCCCACTGTCAAAGGAGACTTATGATTATTGAAAATATGCAGGTTTATAGGAATCTCATGAAAAATACTTAGACAATTTTGGGGATTTGTTGAATCAAACAAATTAACTAAGATGTCTTACACAAGATTCTCAAGTCTAGCTTAGGAGTTTGGTGGAAGGTTACCTGGGCAATAAAATAGGCCAGAAGGCTGAAAACAAAGCACTTCCCAAAGAATTTTTATGTCTTTCATTCATGGTCTAGACAGCAGAAAACATTCAGAAATATAGTCCTCTCTCCCTTTTGTTTCATTTTGTTTTTGTTTTTTTTTTTAATTCATGGAATTTCAGAGTTTGTGAATCCAGATTCTGCTTCTCATATGTATGCTAAAATACCTTTGAAATTAATTTCTGTGACCAGACAAGCCAATCCAGCACAGCAATGTACACAGAGGATTGCTAATATGCTGAAGTCAGGGAAATACTTATGCCACAGAGTCTGTGCAGTATAATAAGTTCACTGGAAGGGTAATTTAACTTCATAAATGCAATATATCATTGCCACAAACACGGCTCTAATCCCAATTCTGAGTAGTGCCAAATGCCACCTAGGAAGTGTTGGTAGGCTGTTGACAAATATGTCCAGCCCAGAAAACTGGGGCCTGAGGGCAGACTGTGTCTTTACAAAGGCACTTCAATCACTGAACAGTCTGAGCCATCATTACACATTGCTTTCTGAAACAGTATTTTTCAGCCTCTAACTACCTTTAATTATCTTTTGTTTCCCGCAATGGGGCTCAGAAAAAAAATTGCTAGCAAGGCTGTGTGTATTTATGGCTGCCAAAATCTCCCTGCAGCTATTTCCAAACTGAGTTTTTCTATAGAAGACTTTAGGCTCACACCTGCAATGTCCATACAAGAAAAGCAAAACAATAGGAAAAACTGAGTGACTTAACTATGGAATTGTTCCCATTGAGCTGAGGTTTCACCTAACAGCTCTAACCCCCATAGTGCATCCTATAACTACATGCTAGCTGTAGCTGGGCTTGGGACCAGGGATCTGGACACTGAAACTGTACAATCTGCAAGGTTTTATGTGCTGTGCTCCCAGGAGGGTGTGAACACTGGCAGGGGTCTCAGTGTAGGGAGGCACTCCATTGCTTTCACTAGGACATGTGCCATAAACACTGTGCCACTGCCTCTGGCCCTGCAAACATTATTGTAGTCTTTTCCTTATTGCAGGGTGTGTTGAGCAGTCCCCAAAGGCCTGTGTCCACACCAGCCTTAGGTTTCCCCAAAGACTGGCTCTGTGAAGCCCCCTCAGTGCAGAACTCCCTGCTGGAATCCTGCAGTAACACCAGTGCTCACATCCCTGCTGCTGGGCACGAGGGTGTGCCTGTGGCATGGCATCCTTAGACATGCCTGGAGCAGCTGCAGGGGTTTTCATTCCAGCCTGACAGCTCTGTAACCCACATCCTGTGATGGCCACCCTAGCTTTGTGTAAGGCAGTGCATGGCATCAAGCAGGATGTGTGGGTTTACAGAACAAAAATAATTACTTGGGCCAAAACTGCACTCTGGTCCACCAGAATTTCCCACTGTCCCCAGTAGACTTGTCTGTGTCTTAAAGCAAGGGCTGGCAAATCTGGACCCACTCACATGGACTTGGTCTGCCTGATGGGCCCCAAACCACTGGAAGGTCCTCAATTTTTCCCTGGGAACCTTTCTGGGATTTGGTCATGCCAGAGGATCCAAGAGAACCTTTTAAGTGCAGGAGAAGAAAATGATGAAGGGGGAGTCAGGATCCCTCACCTCATAGAGGTGGTGTGACTTCAGGGGTTAATGTCCTTCCCTGAGTACAGCTGCAGAAAAGATGACACTGTGGATATGTAATTGTTTCCCAGTGAGGACCAGAAATAGTGGCTGTTGCCCAGGACAGACATCAGACAAGATCACTGGGACATTTGCATTGTGAGATATACCAGATAAACTGAGATTTTTTTTTTTTAAGAGATGTGCCAAACATGAGTGAACAAGTCCATAGGGAAAGGAGTAGGTATGGGCTATTCTGTACTGCAGTTTGGGATATTTAATGGCTTCTGCAACATTTTTCAAGCACAGGATACTCTTAAACATGTTTGTTGAATCACTCCAGACGACATTTCAAGGCTGAAATGTTTGTCCTAATGTGTGAACAAGAATATCCCTGAAGGTCTTGGGCAGGAAATGTAGGCAGCCAACAGGGACTCTAAAACTCAAAACAAACCAAAATTACAGTAATGCTATTGGAGCTCTCTAAAGTGATATATGGAAATCTTCACAGATGCAAGACTTTGTGTGTTAAAACCATGCTCACGATGTGAATGTACTGCTCATGATGTAAAGTTATGTACTGTAAGGGCAAAGCCTTTTGGCTGATTGGTCTATGCTTAGAAGAAAATTTTTGGCTTTTCTTTCCTCCATGGAAAGGTAGAATGAACCAGTGAAGAACAAACACACACAAAATCTTTCAAAAGTTAGCTGCCTTCAGATGATTTTTTTTAACCTACTTTAGGGTAAAAAAAAATAACTCCATAAAACCTATTTGTTTTTTTGCCATGGGATGGTTTTTTGAGAATTATAGAAACATCCAAGAAACACAATCAGTCTGCAGTAAAATGAAGTGCTGAGGCAATGTAGCCTATTTAAAAAGCTCTGACAGCATAAAACTAGAGTCAGCATGAAATGTACAGACTTGCCTATTATGAATTTATAATGAGCAAAAATTAATTCTGTTTTAGATATCTATTTAATGGATATTCTCAATACACAGCTGTTCATTGTGCCTTTGAGAAGATGATATGTTTATCTTTTCATTTATAGCAGTACACAGGAGCTCTTCAGCTCTGTGCATGTCAGGCAGAATATTCCTTGATATACAGAATATGGGTGAATTGAATTTCTCTTTCAACAAAGAAATAAAAATTTCCTGATTCATTAAAGGCATCCATTACTTTCTTAGCCTTAGATCACTTACTGTATTTAATGCTTTTCTTTGTCTTTCCAATTTTTCCTGCAAAAGAATTTTGCCCTGCCAACATCCAAGCTCAGGTTGGATGAGGCTCTGACCTGATTAAACTGAAAATGTTCATGGCAGGGCAGTTTGACCAGATGACCCTTAAATGTCCCTTCCAAAGGCTATACTGGGACAGCAAAACTGCCTTCCCTAGAATAGAATTGAAGGAATTTCATCTGAACTTGTGATAAATTTGGGTTAAATAGGAGGACCAGGCTTTTATGAGCCATCTGAGGCAGACTGTCTTTCATATCTTTTGTGTGAGAGGTTGCCAGAGTGGATGGTGAGTGAGTTGGAAAGATGATGCATATTACTCACACTAATTGCTGTGACTGCCCCAAGCTTGACACAAACAGCTGGTGTAATAGAAAGATCCATAGCCCATGTCTGATTTCACATCAGCCAAGAGACACAGAGTAATGGGGCTGTTTAATATTTTCCTAGAGTATTTTTCTGACCCATAACTGTTGTCAGAGTATGCACTGATATGCTGTGTCCTCACCTGTAATATGACAATGTCTTCTGATATTTTGTGTCACTCCTTTGTTGTAAGGGTTACTAACACTGGAAGAGTGCAGGCAGTAATCTGTAAGGTTTGGCAGTAGATATCTGAAAAGAAAAAAAATTCCTTTACAAATATGATCAAATTTGATCATATGTGCTACAGTATATACTGTTAAACCCTCACTCTTCAAGCAAACAAAAATCTACATAAGTCATAGCAAGTTTTTATAGCAGAATGATACAGAGAATCCTATACAAGTGCTACCTGTTCTCTGGGAAATATAATAAATGAAAAATATAAAAAAAACATCCTGTCATAAGCAGAGAACATGCCTAAGAATCAGAAAATTAGCAAGAAAACAACAGCATCTCCTCTGTATACTTCTCTGTATCCAAAGTACCTAATCCAGGCTTTATAAAGTGCTTATGGTCTTTTTTCTGCATAAAAACACAAAGGTAGTTCAGAGTGGTTTTTGATTGATAAATTGCCCTTTCAAAAGCGCATTTTCATTTAAAAAATACACACTTTTCTCGGGAAAACATATCTTTACTATGTGCTTTCATTTTTGATGGATGATTCTGTAATGGCTTACCTTTTTCTTCCCAGGGCCTGAGTGGTGTGAAGTCATAGAGCACTGTTTATTGTTTGTAATCCACAAGATTTCTGAACAAGAAATTGGAGGAAAAATATCCCGCCTGTAATAAATCTATTTGTTTTCTATTTCTATTTCAAAAATCTCTAGTCATCATTATTGGTGAATGTTTTTCTGTTTTAGGAAAAGAAACTGACATATGCTAGAAACTAGAGATCTTCAGTCAGATCTTACCATCTTTTCTTACATGTGGCAACTGTAGTTATCCCAAGTCTGGACTCTGGGATCTTGTTCTACTTCACCCCTCCTGCTCTTGGATCCCTCTGTCAATAAATGGGATGTTAATGGGATGCTCTGCCCTGCAGGTCCTTCTGTGAAAGCTGAATGTGCTAACCCCCCCTGACAGCAAAGGTCTGGTACAGAGCAATGCTGCCTATGTATTTGTTATTAATGTGCTCAATCCAAGAAAGTAATAATTTTATAAGGTGATTTTACTTCTGTTTTAACCTTATAAAATTCTGAATTGGGTGGATTTCACCCAGCTGGAAAATTGACTAAACTGTAAGATAAACACAATTTTTTGTGAAATGTCTGGCCTCATCCAGGGCATGACTCCAAATGCTGCTCACTGGAGGCTGCCTGTGAGGATGAAGGGTAGGTAAGGCTCACTCAGCCCTCAGCAGCTTTTATTACACTGTGTAGGACAGGGTGACTTAATGAAGAAAAAGACCTTTCCAAGCTCGTGGTGAAAGATGTGCTAAGGAGATGCTGGTGAGAGAATAATCAGCACATCTCCCCTCCATCCCTTCACTGCCATCCCTTGGCACACAGCTCGTTTTTGAGCAGGGCTGGCCAGCTGATGGTTTGCCAGCAAAGAGGATTCTGCAGCTGTGCTGTGCTGCTGAAGTCTCCAGCAGTGCCCCTGGCTGACCTTCTGCCTCAAGGTCTTTCTGGTAATCTAAGCCACCAGATGCCACCCTGGAGACTGAAAAAAAGAAGCAGAATTATAACAGAGAAATTAATTTTACAAAGAAAAAAGGAAGGAGGTTTTTTCTATCCAGTTTTTGTGAGTTAGTGCTACATGCAGAACACACAGTGGCTATAAAATCTTGACTTGCTGGATCTATAGGATCTTTCATTTATTTTGTTCTAATAAACCATCAGAGTGAGAACAGACTGATGAGTCAGACCATGCTCACAAAAGTATCTCCTGAAGAGGCTAAGGAGCCAGCAGAGACCTTGATGATTTCAAACCATTTTTGATCAGGATTTAAACCCCTGTGAGTAAAAGCTTTAAAATATGCCTCCAAATTAATGGTTGATGCACTGGGGATATGAAGAAGATTTAACATCCCAACAAGCACAGGATGAAGGACACAAGGCTTACCAAGCCATCCACTACATGTTTCTAGCACACTGGAATACTTTGATGAATATAAAGCATGTTGATGATGGTATTAACCAAATGAGATGAAGAGCACTGTCTCCATAGAATAAGGGAAGTCTCAGAGATGACATTGTCACATTTAAATTTTCCTCAACAAATGAAATAACTTGGAAGATCCTAGTATTTGTCTGGGTTTTTTTTTTTTAATGAATCTGCAAGGATGCAAAAAAAAAAGAAAAGTATTATAAACTTAGCCTGATATATTTGCAGTTCCCACTGATCCTCACTTTAAGATATTACAATATAACCTTTTCCTCTGGGGCAGGATTTTCAGAAGTGCTCCATGTTCTGTAAACCTTCTCTTAGTGAAGTGGATGACAAACATGAGATGCAGATTTGCTTTGAAGGAAGATGGGAAAGGTTAGTAAGTGGGGATTTAACCCCATGAGAATATACAAATAGTGGGTGGTGTGTTTTATGTCACCTGGAAAAAAGCCAATTCATCCACACTGGATCTACATCAATACCTGTGGAAACTAAGGGGGGCCCAAAATGAACTATTCATAAAACCTCAAGTACATTCATACTGCAGTTGGGTAAATACATGTGGAGGTACCTAGTGTAAAATAGTCTGATATTAAAATGAAATTAATTCATACAGTTATGACTGTACAAAATTGCCACAGTTTTATTGTCTTCTTTCTTTTGCAAGTTCACATGTGAAATGCCAAGGTTCCCTTAAGATATAGTCTCTTTTTTTGAAGATATTGCATAAACTGTTAGACATAAAGGTTTAAAAGGCTCTTGCCTCCCTTCAAAATGTATCCTTTGTCTAAATGGCTATATCTAAGATCTTATAAAAGGGACCTCACTGGTGATCCTTTAATGTGAAAAATGAAGGTACTTCATGTTTTTTACAGTACAGGCACATTTCTCTTAATGCTGTGCAGTAAGAAAGAATCTTTGCAGTGCTGCAGTGGTGAGATGGAGGTTCAGCATGATAGCAGAAGATGCCTACCATGAATCTTAGGAGATTTTGTCCTTTAAAATAATATATAAGGCTATATCTAGGAACATGCTTGAACTATGAATATTTATTTATAATGTGGCATTATCTCATCAGTGAATTTCCCTTAAGAGAGAAATACTTTCCTCAAGGACATCTATTGTTTGAACAACACTATGGTATACACTTTCCTACTTTGTCCCTGTAGTCAGTACACAGTGCAAGATTATACTGAAGAGTCACATAGTATTTCTTAGCTTACATACCAAAATTTTAAGGGAAGTAGGTGAAAAACTACCCCAGACCATTAAAGGAAAATAAACTGTAGAAAAATAGCACAAACAACTTTTTAGCTTAAAAACAGGTTGTCTAGGTTGTTGTTTTTTTAAAGTTATGTCAAATATTTTCATGTTTGAATGTCATCACCATCTTCTTAAGAGAAAATTCTTGGGCCTCCTGCTATATTGCACTGATGCCAGTGATATGGGTTTTAACAGTCTTGTGTTGAATTTGGCCTTGAGCTGCATTTCTCCAAGGAGGAGAAGTGTTTATACCCAAAGCCAGACAGGGACTGTCTCAGGGCAGTGTGGAGGAAAGCTCACAAAGAGAATCTTCTAAGACCACTTCCCCTCACCTCTGGTCACTGTTGTTACACTGGACAAGATCAAATAGGATCAACCAGCCAACCTCAAAGGAATATCAAGCTGTAGAAGGGGTACAGGAGCAACTGTCTGCCAGTGCACAAAAATATTACTTCTGTCTATAAAGTGTCATCCTGATGAGTCATCTTGTCATCACTACATAGAAAATGACAAAGTTTCTTAAATATGTCAGCTAATCTGTTGAAGTTTGATTTAATGGCAATCAGTATAATCTATTACACATCACATTAATCCATTAATGAAGAAACATCTGCAAGTCAACTGGCTCTGCTTTTATCTGTATTCAAATGGTGCATTTAAAAAGAGTGCCCAATAAAATGTGAGTGTTTATCAAGCCATAAACATTCTGTTTAGCATTTAAGGCATTGTTCATTAATAGTCTTCCACTGTGTACTTTAATTGGGCTCTGAGCAGATGAGTGGCATGCCTGTGCAGTGATTAATTAATATTTTTTCAGATAGGATTTTAACCACATAGCTTAAATGATTGGAAACTTTTGTTTCATAATGGATGCAGGCACCTGTACAATGTGTGCTGAAGCTGCTTCTCCAGCTGCAGAGCTCATAGTTACATGCAAACAAGCCTTAGCCATTTCAGTCAGGCAAAAAAGCATAATCAAAATGACTGGGCTGTCTCATGTCATTAAGCTGAGGAGATACAATGTGTGACTGAAATGGATAACTACAGAACTACTCCTTTACATGCAGCTCTGACATATTTTATACTGAATGACTAAGGAGATGGGCTGAAAAGGTAAGATTCACCTCGCCAAATATAGAACCATTTCACTAAACTGAGCTTCCTTTAGAAGCAACAGGAAGAATAGGCACTATCAGAGTATGATTCACCACACTACAGTTTATGTGTGCTATCAATATTTTTTTTGGTTTTTTTTGACTACAAGCATGCCACCTGACTAGCTTAGGTGTAAACAGCTCTGCTGTAACTGTTTGGATGAATGGTGAGTGTATGCATGGACTGAAGGATGGTGCTGGTGAGCTAGTGGGTTTGGTGCTGGTGTCCATGCTGGGCACCTGGACAGTGTCACAGCTGCAGTGTCACAGCTGCTCTGACCATAGATATATGTGGGTGTGGGCTTTCCTTCCTCACTGACACTGAGATGGCCAGGCTCCATGGCTCTGCAAGCTGTTGCCTTGGTCACAACACTCATTTCATCTTGCAAGGACACCAACTCTTCTTTTCAGCATTTCACCTGACATCTGTTCTCCTGACATTGCTCTGCAGCTTGTGGGGCACTTTATTTCAGAAAGTGGCATCTGCCTCTGTCCCTGCCTTTCACCAAGGCTCCCACCTCTGACAATGCCAGGCTGGAACTCTTGCTCAGGAAAACATGAGAGGGAGTTGGTCCCTTTCTTCTACTGGTCAGCAAATGCAGTTTCCACAGCAAAATGTTCAGACAAGGGCAGCAGCTCCTCCTTATCCCAGTATGACCATCAGTACCCTATCCCCACTTGTTCTTCAGCAATCCTTTGTAGATTGTCAGTTGCATTTTCACTAACAGAACCAAAATGCATTCACAAATCTCCATCTCTCTTTTTTCAATCTCCTTTCTCCACTCTATCTTCCTAGCCTGAGCTGCTTTTGAAAGTTTTCCTGTAAGGTAATCATACAGCTCCAGCAAGACTACAAAGATAACAAGAACATATTTATGCACATTTAGTTTGCTGCTTACTGAGGAAGGTTTGTGGGGATGTTCTGATTTTAAGCCCAGCTGGAGATCAAACATCACACATCAGTTGCTCATCCAATAATACCTTTCTTCCCCCCCACCTTGGAACTGGGAGGAGAATCAAAGTTCAACCTGTGTATTAAGATAAGGTCAGTTTAATAACACAAAATAAAGGATAAATATAATAATAATGGTAAATAATAATAATGATGATAATAAAAGGAAGAAATAGAGTGCTGCACAATACAACTTCACACCACCTGCTGACAAATGTCAGACTCCCCTTCCTGAACTCAGATTAGCCTCTTCCAGGTCACTCCCCCTAGCTCATATACTATGGAATACCCCTTTGGTCAGGGTCAGCTATCCCAGCAAAGCTTCCTCCCAGTTTGTTTTGCATCTGTCCTCACTGGCAGAACATGAGACAAGGAAAAAAAGTCCTTGACTTAGGATAAACAAGATTTAGCAAAAAACCCAAAACATCAGCATGTTATCAACACCATTCTCATTCCAAATCCAAATCACAGAAATGTGACATCTACTGAGGAAGAATTAACTCTACCCTAGCTGAAAACCAGAAAAAGGGAGATAATAATATCCCTTACTAGGAAAATTAACACAGTTACAAAAATTACAGTAGGCATCTAGCTCTCTCTCTAAGCTGCTGTTCAGGTTACATAGTATTGATGATTTAATATTAGGACAAACTACAGGGTTTTACTATTAATCTTTGTTCCACACCCAATACTTTAACAAAAAATCAATGATGGCCTTTCCCACCTCCCAAGGAGTGTATAGTCAAAGAAAATTTATGTTCACAGAAAATATCTCCTTTTCTTCCTTGTCTTGTTTCCTTTCTCTCTAATCTGCTATGATCTATTAGCACAAGAGAGAATTAATGGTGCAATTTAGGCTTTAAGCCTTCCTTTCATAAATTCTTAATTGAGTGTGAATTTTAGGAATGCAAGAAATGCAGAATGAAGATTTTCATCTGTAAGCTTTAGGCAGAAAGTTCTCAGGCTGATCTGCAAATAGAGCAAATTAATACAGTTATGAAATTAAGTCTGTGTGGAGTTATGTAAATTTACACAAGACACAAAGGTTTGTTTGGTTTTATTTGGGTTTGGGTTTTTTGTTTGTTTTTGTTAGTTTGTTTTTTTCTTTTTTCTTTTTCTGTTTTTTTTTTTTTTTTTGTCCACTTTCCTATTTGTAGTTTTATCTGTATATTCTACAGGTTTCAGTAGGGACTCAGCTGTGAAATTTTGTGGGCAGTGACAAACACTCACTTTTACAAATGACCCAGTGGGATCACTTAGGCTAAGCATCTGCCAGCCTGGTTTTATTCTGATACTACAAGAATCCATTAAGTGGGTCTCTGATGTTATTTTGGGCCCAGTTTGATGTTGTATTCTAGCAGTGCTGTGGCTTTTGCTTTTTCATTGTGTGGAAAGGGAACAAAGTCAACATTAGGAACAGGAAGGTAATCAGAACCTATACATGAAAATGACTCAGGAGTTTTTCTGATTGATAAATTCATTAATTCAGATGATGATGATCTCCTGTAGCTTTAGAATGATCCCAGCTCACAGGTTTCAGTGTCTGCCCTAACCAAGGTTCAGCTTCACACTGGGATGAGCTCCAGGGTCATATAAACTTTTCCACTTAGTACTACTCAGCACCCAGTGGTAAACAATTGTGCAGGCTAGAAATGAGTCATGATGTTCTCTAAAGCCTCTCAGTGTGTTCAAATGGACAATAAGAACCAGTTTGTAAGGTGACCACAGCATGTTCTCATCACTCAGAATTGTCATTGCCCCTGTGGAATGACAGAGCCTTCCCTTTGACACCTCTTTGCAGGTTTATCTCATCTGCACCTATTTATTGCCAGAGACTCTACACAGCCATAGTGTAGGTGTGTGCTGCAATGGGAAATCATCAGCTCTGTTCCCAGTCACTCCTCGTGATCCTGAGCTGAGTACAATCACAGAAAACCCAGAGATTTTTCTGGCTGTTCATCTTTTGATGTAATTTGGTTTAGTTTTTCCAAAGGTCTGCAAATATCAAAGACATGGAGAGAATAGTATTCATTTTAAAATCAGGACACCTGTTTTAACACCAGTGCCTTTTTTTGCTTTCCCAAGTCTTTTACTTTGTTGACCCTCAGTGAGACTGGAACATTTATGTCCATCTACTCTTTGGCATGAACTGGACTCACAATGTGAATATGAAAACTGGATTTTTTTTAATATTATGTACCAGCAAAACCTGTAAAGAATTTTACAGGGTGTTTCCTGAGCCGAGATGGTTTGGAAAGATCTGACTGATGTCAACAGCAGGAGTTACTCCAGAAAATGCCCTCAAAATATTTTTTAACAGAAAATGTTAGGCAATTTATTTTTATGAATTTTAATCACTGTTTTCAGTAAAAAAGTTACTGTAAATAAATGGAGCTATCCTGGTGTAAAACTGGGCACAGTGGCAAGTAAGATGCATTTGTGCAGCAGTTCATAACAGATGTATTAGATTTTCTCTTTCCTAAGAAATATATTTGCAATTGAAACTAAGACAAACCAGTAAATATTCCTGCCTAAGTTTGAAACTTAGAGCTATTTTTCCTCCAGGAGCTGTAACTCAAAACCTCTTGTGCATATGAAGACTACCTTTTATGCCTTTAATTTTCACGTTTCAGCTATTCAATTTTTAAGATATTTGCATCTCAACTTATGACAACAGGCTTATCTGAATTGGTTGCACCTGGTTGCACATGATGCAGTTAAAAGATGAAAACTTCAGCATTGGACTGATAAAAGTTCCCATCAAACGTCAAACATTTCCACAAATGCCAAACTCATCCTTTCTAGTGCTGTGACTCACCCAGTCATCTTGCCTCAAGCAAAGGCAGAAAGATAAACATTCAGTTGCATCCTGAAGGACAGTATTTATCATTGCTAACATCAAGCTAAAACAGATTTTCTATCTCTTTTCTTTCTGTTTTGAAAAATTTAGGTGATATCTTTTATCTGTGGAGGTGGTATTGGATGCAATATCCTACCTCCTAGTCATTAAAGATTAAAGACCAATACATTAAAATATTTGGATTTCTGTGCTTGTAATCACTCTACATAAAATACAAGCCTCTACAGACTCTGTCTGGATAACAGTCTTTTTACAGAATGTGTAGCTGAGGTAAGTTTCTCATGAAAAACAGCTTAATTTTAAATTCATAGTAACCAAGATTGATTGGAAAAGCACTGAATTTTAGATGATGTTCAAAGAGTGCAAACAAACTCAGTTTTCAAAACAAAACTAAAGAAGGCAAAACAACCCTCCTGGTGTTTTTTAATCTAAGCAAGGCTCAGTGGACTATGTCTCTATGATGATGCAGGGATTGCCAGACTGCAACTAGAAGTAGCAAAGCTGCAACACACCAAAGCAGTCAGACCTGCTCTGGCATCTCTGTGACTGCTGTGATGTCTGATTTGAAGTTTCCCATTTGGATTGGTACAGATGTGCACTGATGTGCAGCATCTGAATTGCTGGATGTTGATGTCTTTACTCTGCTGGTTCCAGATAGTTACTCATGGGAGTCAAAGTGTCATAATGGAATATGATTCCTGCTCAGCTGCACTATAATATTTTACCTTTAGCTATTATTGTTTAATAGATAAAGGACATTACAGGATGAATAAAATAATAAATATGAA
This sequence comes from Oenanthe melanoleuca, assembly GCF_029582105.1. Lineage (NCBI taxonomy): Eukaryota > Metazoa > Chordata > Aves > Passeriformes > Muscicapidae > Oenanthe > Oenanthe melanoleuca. Next base: position 85,256,045 of record NC_079333.1, on the reverse strand, counting down.
TAAAACACATTAAGCTAAATACATGTGTGTCAGACTGAAAAATTCTTTGCAGAGGAAGTAGGCTTTTTAAGAAGATTATTTTTGTATGTTTTGATGTGTGTTGCAAAGTTACAAATGTGAAAGATAAGACTTGTAGTATTGATTTTGATCTTTGTTTGAGGGCATGATGAAAAGTCTGTCAGGGCCTTGAGGACACAAATACACCTTACTGGGCTCCAAACAAACTCACCTAGAGCTTTCATCCTCACCTTTTTTCCTGGGCCCAGGAGGTGGTTTTGTTTAGCCCTCAGCATCCTTTCTGTACCACTGTGTCACAGGAACACTGGTGTCCAGCTCAGCCAAAGCCATTCCTCTGCTGGCCATGGCACCTGCTGGTCTGGACTCTGACCCATGGGCTGACCTCCCAGGATTAGTCACTGTGAACTTACCTGGGGTACAGCTGTCTGTCTTACTGCATTTGTTCTCGTCAGACCTGACCTCAATCTCTTGACTGACTTCCTAGCTTGTGCCTGTCTCATCACCACCACACCCAGCCTGATGATCCAAGCTCTTGGTCCAAGCTGGCTGCTCTCACAGGACCTGCCATGCTCACCTCTCTTGGACACTGCAGAAAACCCCTACCATGCTAGCTGGGCTTTTAGCCTCATTTCCCTGGTTCCCTTGTTTCTCCCTGACAGCAGGCTGGTCAAGTAGTGATATTTAAAAAGTGGTAAATAAAGCTAAAATTTTATTTAACAAGACTGGATGCCTTTTTCCTCGTGACAGAAGTATTTGAAACTAGGGACTTGAAAGTACATTTTCAATCACAATTATAGTGTCAGAACTGTGAAGTTATAATCACCATAAGAGCAATTGTTGCATATATCCTATTATAGAGAACACCTGAACCAATTAAAAGAAGAAAAGTGTTAAGGTGAAGAATCAGAGCTTCTGCTATGAAGATAAAACCAATAAAATGTTGAGTTTCCCTGTGTACTTACAGCTAGCATGGAAGTTTGAACACAACATGAACCCAATAGATCATGTGAAACATCCAGATAATAAAGCTACTTGGCCATTACCAAAGCAGGTCAGGCTTCAGCCAGCAATCTCATCCATTCTCTCCAGTCATCCATTCCCCAAAGGTATCTTTTTTGATGAATTTTACCTATTTTTTTGCTTCAAGCTAGAGCTGAGTGTCTGCAGTGCCAGGTTCTCACCATGCTATGAGCATTGCCAAGTCAGCCATGAAGCTCGCTGTGCAGCAATCTCTGCTGATGCTTTGCATGAGAGATCTAATTGGTTTTGCTTATTTTATGCTGTGAGAATTACAGAAAAAGAACAGCAGCCCACTGCTCAGTGTTTGCTGCCTCTTCCCAAGAGGCACCTAGATTAAATTCTTTTGGAAGCTCAAGGTACAGTTTTAATAACATCTTGCAGCTAAAGAAACTCCTCAGTTAGCTGCAGAGCAGTGGCTCTTTATCAGTCCCACTCCCTCTTGCTGCTCTAGCTTTTGGCAAGATCACTATCTTCTTGAAGTGATGAAAGACAATATTAAGTACATACATCAAAATGAAAGACATGGTAAGTCGTTTTTCATCTTAGCTTTTATTAAGACTCTTCATCCCTGGTTTATTAAGAGTGGTGCTTTTAATTGATCGTAGTGAAAATTAAATCTCTGTCATAATAGATCATATTAATATCTCCTTGTATCCAAGACTAAAACCTAAAAACCTGTTATTTACTTCCTATAAGGAATACTGTGCTGCATGTTTTCACATGGGAAGCCAGTCTTTTAAGTTTTACTTCCAGATTTAGAGTAACAGTTCAGAAATATGGGGTGATAATTCAGATCTACTGGTACAATGAGAAGCCATTTAGAAATTTATTAATTAGGCAGGCTGGTGAGAGAATGCTATTAGAGTGAAAGAGTGAGATGTAATTATCAGGTACATATGCAAAGAAGCAGATAGAAGTCAGTAGTCTTCAAAATATTACAAGAGCAGTTTCACCTTTTTCTGGTAACACTTTCCACTCAGATGTTAGGTCTAGAATCTGTCAGTAAGAATAGTGCAGTGAGAATAGGGCTTGTGGGGGGGAAGTGCCTTGAAAAACATCTAAGGTTCAAGGTACTCAGGAGTGCATAGATTAGTTTTGGCATCCAAACTGCCATCAAATAAATTTCAGAGCAGTAGACCTGTCTTTCATACTGGCAAACTTCTCACTTTTATGGAAGTGTGTAAAATAATCCTGTGCCCAAAACCCATGTGCACTAAACTTTGTCAGTGCCTTAGATAACAGCTGGCTAACTTAATCTTTGTGATAAGGCAATTCACATGGATCTGCTGAACTTTTGGGCAAAATGCTGAAAGCATCACCTGCTCCCTGGAAGCTCAGGATACGTTCATACCTCCCACTCAAAGAAAGTTAGGTGATTTCATATAGAGTGGCCTTTAACACTCATTTGGTTATTCCCATTTTTATCACTTCCATACTACCCTGCCACTGATGTCAGTCAGCTTCTGACATGTTTCTGGCTGTTCCCTTGGAGGCTGGCACTTGCTGTTATATTCACACAGAGAAGGATTTCTTTGCAGGCATCACCATGGGAATTTGTTGGGTACATGAAAACACATGAATGCAGCAAGAACCCAGCCCCAAAAAAATGATCCAGCTTCAAGGAGAAGCAATCTGCATTACCCTGGATGACTTTTGTTTGCCCCAATAGATACTTAAGAAAGATCCACATTTGTCTTGAAGCAGATTTCTGTCATGTTACTCAGTTCTTTCTGAATTATAATTTCACCCTAAGAATGAATACATGGTTGCCAGTGAAAGTAACGTGTTCTCAGGCATAGAACAAGCAGGATTAGAAGAGACATCTGTCAAGATCCAATTACTAAGGTTCTTATAAATCCCTCTGCCCAAATTAAGGTGCAGACGAGACCAATATGTCAGTGACAGCAGTATGGGTTTTATTTGATAGTAAGTATGGGGAGGGGAGAGAGAGAAAGAGAAATAGAAAATAGGTGGGAGGGACAGAAAGAGAGTAACAGGGATAGAATAAGGAAAATATCACCACTCCATGGATCCCAACAATGCTCTGTTGATCCTCTCAGCTGCTCTTCTTGATGAAGCTCCACCCAAAAAGTATAGAATCTGATGGGTTAATACATGCTCAGGCCAGGTAGGAAAATCCTGGCACCTCCCTGTGTGGGGAGTTTGTCATTTTCTCTCACAACAGACTCTGGGTTTGTTGCATCACATGCAGTGCTGTGCTGCAAGGCTTCAGGAATGACTCTGGGGGGAATTTCAGGGGGTCTTTGATGGATTAAGCCCCCCCTCAGCTGCCCCTCAAGTGAATGTCCTGTGGATGTGGCCTTCCAGGAGTTGGGGGCTCCATTGCCAGTTTTTGTAAGGGAGGATGGGCTCACTGCCCCTGAGCAGAAGTTACAACACACTGAAACTTCCTCCTCATACCTTGGCTGGGGGGGAAATCTGGGCAAACCTGCTCCCAGCTAATGGGTGTGGGGTCTACAGCCCCCCTCACCCCAAAGCAAGCCAAAGCAGGGCTGCTGGGTTTGGCTCACATCCTTTTGCTTGTTTACTTGTTTGTTTCAGGTGTTTGAGGAATGGCTTTTTGCTTTATCTAATCTCATTTTTGACTTTCAGTCCAAAGTCCCAGTCAGGTATCTTCAGGGAGGCTTCTTTGGTTGTAGGCTTTTTATACAGTTTTTGTTACAATGAGCAAAACTTTATATCAATGTTTGAGTCACGAACTATTTCAGTCTCTGACAAGATCCTGGCTCCCAAGGCTGCCACACAAAACCATGTCATTTAAAGACAGGGGCTCAGTGCAGCAAAGGGGACACAGTCCTGCTGAGGGCTTTATCTATGTCACTGTCTTAGAAAGACTGACTGGTTTCCAATCCATTTCTGTCATCAAAAAAGGAGTTAAAATATTTGGCAATGGAGCTACTGCTGAAGTATCTTTTTCCAGAAGCAAAGGTTGCACCTTAAACCTTTAGGTTATCCAATAGGTGCAGAGGCAGCCAGCCAAACTCCCAAGTGCTTAACTCCCAGTGACCTTTTCCTTCCTGGCACACTAAAACCCAGCCTTGTGCTGGTCTCCCAACTTTGCTTACCCTGCAGATGAGACTCAGCTTGCCAGGTGACATCAGGCACTCTCTTTTCACACAGTAGGTGCATACCTGGTTACAATATTAAGTACCAGCACAGTTCTCTGGTCCTGCTGCTGCTACTGGCATCCATTGCAGGCAAAACGGCCTTGCCTTCTGCAATTTGTACTTAGTTTAATATTTTTGACACAATAATCCAATTATTGTCTTTAATTAACACAAGCTTCTGATCATTAGTTTTGGCATTAAAATAAAAAAAAAAAAAAATACAATCAAACATTTAAACAGAAAGATTTTCTTTCCCTGGCTCAACTTCAGCCAAACTCTCTTCTCTCATCTTCACATCAAATTCTCTTATTTTCACTGTGGTTACACTCAGACTTTCCCAATGCCTTCTGTGAAGAGGTAGGGAGTGTAGGTTGTTTGGATTGTGTTTATGTTGGTTTTTTCTGTTACTTCTGCTTCTTACAAGCTTTCCTCTACTCTGTTGTGGGTCACCAATGACTGCAGTCCCCTGGGCATGTCCTTGTCCTGGCATCTCTCTCACTGGTGTCAGAACAGGCTGGACCCATTGTGTGCACCCCAGGCAGTTCCCATCCTCTCCTTCCACCTGCAGACCCTGCTGCCCAGACCTATTATACCAGAGGAGGTTATTCCAGAACACAACACCCCTCAGGGGATCATTTTCTCTTCTCCTTTATTCCTATTGTTGGTGTCTAATTAATTTCTCTAAAAGCATAGCCCTTTAGCTTTAGTTGTTATCCATCCTTCCAGGTGTTCAGCTGGGACTTGAACCAAATGAAAGAGGAGGAAATTTACAGCAAATCCCAAAATTGTGTTTTGACCAGGTCTCAGTGCTACAGGTAACTTTCTAAAGTGTTCACACACAGGGTGTCTTGGTCATTAGCCAGTTTCCATGTCTGATATTTAAACCTGGTACTCGTGGTAACCTTATGGTGAATGCTTATTAAGATTGGACCTTAATAAACTGCTAGGAAGGACCCAGCGAGGAATATTGCAGTGAGTAACTGTTTTTAAGGTAAGTATTTATGTTTTTAAGGATAAGTATTTATGGATTTCCAATAAGAATCAATTGTTCACAGAATCCTTGTGGCTTTATATAAATTGATCGAAGCAGCTGTCACAGCCAAGCTTGGAAAAGAAAATTCCCCAAGAGCAGATTACATAAAACACATATTTATGAAAATTTTATGCTGACAGAAACAGCCCATGAATTGCCATGCCATTTCCCCTTTCAGTTTTTCAGCTTTTTAAAAAGATTCGTATTTACATATCCTGCCTTTTACCAGTGATTTCTTATACAGATTGACAATAACACACAAGTCACATGTCCCTGTCTGCCTTTGCTTTGCTTTTGCATTTCATTTTGCCATTGTGTTTGAAGTGGAATAATGTACACTGGCATAGATTGTGTTTTCTGTTACTTTTGATTACTCACCAAATCATTCCGGAGAGTTCGTTGGGTTTTTTTCCTAATTATTTGGTTTGATCTCTGCTTGGGGAATAGGGCATTCTTTGCTGTGCTGTCCTGAAAATAATTGCATTTGCAGTGATTGTTTTCTAATAACAGTTCTGTGGAATAAGTGCTTTGAGGCAATATACGGCTTTATTTATGAGAACAAAAGAATTCTGCCCAAATAATAATTGAGGAAGGACTTTGTGTGTTGGTTCATTATTTTAAAAATATTTATCCACCCCATGGCAGCTACTGTGTATCTTCACTTCTCCAGTACAATATAGAACACCTTGGTATGGACATGGAGCTTTCCAGGTATTCATGAGAGCTGATGGCCCAGACAGGCAGAAACAGCTGCAGCAAATGCCATTCTGTAAGATAACGTCTGGTTGGGGATTTTTTTAATTGTACTAAAAGCCCAAGTTGGTTGTGACACTTTTGGCAACATTGAAAAACTATTTGCTTTCCTCAAAGTATTCTCATTTATTTTATACTGGGAATATTCAGGCTCATAGAAAGCTAATGAGAAAGAATTACAGTATTTTAACTGTGTTCTCAGCATGTATTTGGGTTTTGAATAATACCTAGTTATTATGTGGCATTCATTCAAAATGTTCCACAGGTTTGTGCCCAGGTATCCTGCAGTGCCACTCTTCCTGACATTCATTTTGAGCAGAGTTCATAACAGTTCAGACAAAGGCTTTCCACTAATATTAGTGGTGGATCTGAGCAAATAAATTCTGCATGGAACAAAGACATTATCATTCTCCAGCTCCTCTTTATTCTTGTGCTACAATTAAAATTCAAAGTAATATTTTCCATGGTGTAATTTTCATTTTTAATTTACACTTTGTAGAATATTGAATATTTCACTACATGCTTTTCCCAAGTTTTCTCTTCTCAGCTGCATAAATCTAACACAGAAACTCTGTCTTTAATAATTTATGCCATTCCAGTGTGCCTGTGTAATTCTTTTAATATATCTTGTGGATTTAATTTTTGCTTTTTTTTTATTCTATAACCTGTAAGAGTACAGTTCAAGAACTTTTAAAAGTTGCTAGAAGAAATAGTTTTGCTTTTTTGAGAAGTCAAGAATCAAGTATAATACTTAGTATTATATCTGGAGAATTGTAATTTCTGAAGAATCATTGTGATAAGTTGTAAAATAAATGAAAAAAATAAGTAAACATCAGATATCCTGGTTTTGAATACAGAAAATAAACTAAATGGAAACAGAGCTTTTAGAACTCTGTTCTTCAGGTGTCAATTACAGTTATTTATTATTGTTATTTATCAAACAAAAACTCATTGTCAGTGCAATATATTGATTATTTTAACATCTACTAACTGATTTGCCTGCACATAAAAATTTCAGAGAGGTAATATAAATCAATGTGCCATCAACACTGTTTATTAGGGTGCAATGGCTTGTTCAGGTTATCAGAAACCCAGAAAAAAAATATAAATTTGGATACCATTAAGGTTAAATGTTAGCCATAATATGTGTCTTTTCCTCCTCCTTCTTAACAAACCTGACCATTCCCTTTATTTTATTATACTGACTTTTACATGTTCTTCTCTCCTTGCTCACTTCATAAACCTATTTTTCCATCAGGTGGCAGGGAGTTATAGTCTGTGATCAGAAAGTTGTTGCTTTTGATCCTTTATAAGTTAACTCTGATTAATGCTCATGGGTATTATACTAAAAGGAAGAGGACAGAATTTATCCCAAATTTTAGGATCAGCAATTAAATGCTTAGGTATACCTTACTCAAATAAAACTTCCAGTGACATAATTTACTATAAAATAGATCAAAGAAACAAAGTGGAAGACTATGAGGATTGAATATATTGTTGTATATTTATCCTGACATCACTTATTGCTGCAGTAGTCAGAGCCTTGCTGGTTATTACATATTGTTATTCACAAACATCCCGGGTTTGGACCCCAAACACTGAAAAATGTGATTATAAATTCACTTAATTACAGCCAAAGTCTTCTTTGGCTCATCTGGCACTTTTCCCTTAGTTATCAGTCCTACATGGACCTAAGAACACAAACACAGACTTTTTTAGCTCCCAACTCCAGTCATAACCTGTAAAGACTCCACAGGATTAAAAGCAATCTTTTTTTACTGCTTCCTCATCTGTTTTTATAGGCTATCCTATCAAGAGAGATTTAAACCATGTATTATAGATAATTTGTAATGGTTTCATATGGGTTTACTCTTCAATTTAGATAAAGTAAAAGATGTAAAGGTCAATCAAAATAACAATCTTCCATGTGCCTTTGCTTTAGTTTCCTTGCTATTTTGGAGCATGCCCTGGGTTACTGTGGCAGTAATTTGCAGTTTCAGGCTTCCCCCAAAAAGAAGTGCCCAGTGAGGACCCTTTTTTTATCTGAAGATGTTATATATATTTTTTATATGCATCATCAAATTAAAAAAAAAAAAAAAAAATCCTCAGTGCATTAATATTTTTGTAGCAGGGTATATGAGAGTGTAAACTCCTTCTTTGCCTGAGAAGGTTCTGCTTTGAACAGCATGATATTGAAGTGTAACAATGCTCTGTTGTCAGGAATGCCTAAGTGTAAATATATCTCTCCAAATATCTTGCATCCTGCAAAAAATGAGGGAAGAGTTCAGCTCTACACTCATAATGGTCTCAGGAAAGGAAATAGGGGTTGAAATTTGAAGAAATTGAGAAAAACACTAATCCATGAGATGACTGATGCTGAAACATGCTGAAGAAGCAGACATGCTCTTTTATGTACCTTACCTTTTCTGTTGTTGAATATTGTAATATATTCAGCAAATATTCCTGGTATGTTTTGACCATCTCTACTGGTCAATGACTCTTCACTGAATAATTTATTCAAATATTAATGGGAAACAGATCAAATAAGTTATGGGTTCAATATTTTTTCAGTGTAGTCACTGGCCCTAAAGTCTATTACAGCCTTTAATTTATAATACATACAGTTCTATGTATAACAATTTAACAAGCACTGTGAATTACTGAAATACAATTTTTTCAAAGGTGACATTGCAAACCTCAAAAATGAGTCTCCAGCAGTTCAGAGAGACACAAGTATTCCAAAACAGAGTGATAGCCCTGTAATTCAAAATTACATTTTAATAAATACTGAAATTTGGTGTAACAATAAATCTTTCTTTTTCATTATGTACCCCTGTTTGTCCTCTTTCTACTTTACAGAATCACAGTACCACAGAATCACAGAATCACTGGGTTGGAAGAGACCATCAAGATCCTCAAGTCCAACCCATGCCCTAATACCTCAACTAAACCATAGCACCAAGTACCACATCCAATCTTTATTTAAACACATCCAGGGATGGTGACTCCACCACCTCCTTGGGGAAGACAATTCCAGTACTTTATCACTCTTTCTGTAAAAAACTTTTTCCTGAAATCCAACCTATATTTCCCTTGGCACAGCTTGGGACTGTGTCCTCTTATTCTGGAGAAAGAGACCAACCCCATCTGGCTACAAACACCTTTCAGGGAGTTGTAGAGAGGGATGCCAGAGTGATCCTATTGCTGTGCCTCTTTCCAGTCTCTTTCACACCCTGCACACACTATACTCCCAAAGTTATTTAATCATCTGCTGTTTTTTACAGAAAAGAGAAACTGTTTTCCCCTACCCTTCACACTGGCAACTGTTTTTCAGTAAGCCTGCCTCTTTCATCTTTGACTAATAAATATATGATTAAAAAAATAGAAGGTAGCTGTTTTTTGCTGCTGTTCAAAAAAGATGTTTTTCTCCCCTCTATAAATAATTGTACTTTTCTGAATATCTGTCATTTTATTCCTTACTGTCCAGGAAACATTGCCAGCCTCAGGTTTTGAGTGTTTACATTGTCATTGTGCTCACAGAATTGTGAACAAAGATTGGGAAGGAAATCATGTGCCCTGAAGCATACTAGCTTAAAAAGAGAACCCAGTTCCACCACATAAAATACACCTGTCTTGAACACATCAAGAAATGTACTTTGACATCTTTGACATTACTGAAAAAATTGCATTAAACCCCCATCCTCCCCTATCCCTGTGTAGCTTTTTTTTTTCCTTTTTTTTTTTTTTTCTTTTTTTCCCAAAAGTGGGTTTAACACTTTTTTTGGATGGAAATTTTGAGGCACAAAAATGAGAAGGAATGTGCCCAGTTGTGTTTGATACTTTCTAGTTTTTCTTCTCCTTCTCTTTAACAGGTAGACCCTTTAAGCTCCATGGTTCCTTCAGCCTCTCTTTTTCTGCAGACTGAGGCCAAACATGTTGAGGAACCAACTTGTGGTCCCTTGACCACAGTTACAGAGTCCCAGGTGAAGGAGAAATTTCTTCCCATACTTAAAGAGTCACTTCAATTTTCCTTCAAAAGAGAGGAGTGTCTGGAGGTCAGAACTGCCAGAACAGTTTAAGTTTCTGTTTAGAAAATGTGTTCTGTGTACACTGAGTTTAACCAAGTACTTGAGTTGCTGCAGTACTGCAGATACTGTGATGTGACTGCTCCCTTGTTTTTTTCCCAACTCATTTCATGAAAGACTGTATGCAGTTAGTGCTGTTACTTTGAGAGTGTGGAAAGTTGGCAAAAACTCAGGTTTCTCAGGTTTCTCTCCTTTGTAGCTTTTTAGTTAGGAGAATTCCTCTTCTATCAGCAGATTTTAACAGAACTCAAGCTCCTCTGAGAGTCTTAGACTCTTAATATGACTCAGCTTCCAGATTAATAAAATTGCTGTCTCTAGTGAAGGTTATCTTCTCTTTCATTCTTCAATATTCAGATTTTGCTTGCAGTGTTGGGTGCTTGGAAAGTGTCACACATTTTTTCTTGCCTATTCTAACGAAATTACATATTTTCTTTGAAAAAATCTGAGCTCTGCAAATTCTAATGAAAGTATATATTTTTTTAAAAGAATCTAAGCTCTGCCAAAGCACTGGAAACAGGTGACCTCTCAAGGTCTTTTACAAACTGACCTTCTCCATGAGTCTATGATACTCTTCCTTACTAAGAAAACTGCTACCTCTCAGTGATGCCAGTCATCTTGAGGCTGGTTCCTGGAACTGCTTGAACTCAGTTTTTATTCATTCTGGATGAAGCTTACAGCTACAGCATTACCTTGCATTTGAAATACATAAAAAGCAGAAACTACTTAGTTTAAAGCATATGAAAATGGTTCTTTGTACCACAAGTACAAGAGAGTATGAATAAGATTTCATGTGTTTGTGATATAAAAGATTAAATGAACAGTGCTTTATTTTCTGAAGAACAAGATCCAGTAAATTGAACAGAAGCAATGCCAGCTGGAAGGACAAGAAGATGTGTATGTCTGTTTCAGGGTTCTGGAAGTGTTTTATCAATTCCTCTAGCCTGCCTTTTCTGTGTCACAGCAGGAAAGACTTCAGAGAGGAATATTGGAGCAAACAGATATACAAACCCTTAATGACAGCAGTGGGTCTCATTACTACAATACAGCCAAGGAATGTTAGTCCCACCTTTAGCAATTTGTGGTGGTTGACATTTTAAAAAATACTCAGAAGGAAGAGTGTTGTGCTTTGTGATATCAAAGTTCATCAGCACCAGGCACTGTGAGAGTAGATTCCAGCTGCAAGTGTGTGAACTTTAATTCTTCTGAAGCTGTTTTATCTTCTGAAAGAGTTTTGTTCCCTTCATGTGCCTTTTCTCAACTCTTTTAAAAGCCCCTTTCCTGTCATCTGAAATGCAATTTCACAAACTGACTGGCAGGACACATTGAATCCTAAGTCTCTTCCACCCAGAAAGGCAAAAATAGAGTGGAACATTCATCCCCAAAGCACCTATCCTGCAATGAAAAGATTTTTATTGTGGCAGTTCTTTTTTATCTTACTATAGTTCTAAAACAGAATGCTAAGTTCTTTTCTTAAAAGGCTGAGAAGCTCTCAGGCATTTTAACCTTCTTGACAAGGTAATGTCTGTTGGCATTTCCAGATATTTTGAGTGATATCTCATGTACCATCCAGTCATGGGTGGGGCACCTGAGAGAAAGCCAAGATTAAGGGATTGTCTGGCCCTGTAAACCTCAGCTCTGGCCAGGCAATCGTACCTGGTTTGCCTAAACACTGAGAAATACAATGCAGGGATTGAATTTTAGTGTATCTCTTGACAAAAATGAAGGGGCTCCAGTTTTTATGAGAGCCACGAGACATTGCAATGTTATCATCAAATCCTACTATTAACATTGTCATAAAAATGGTTCATCTCACTGGCAAAACCCTGAACTCATTGAAGTCCAAACATACACCCCACCCCACCCTTCTGTTGAAATATTTAAGCCTTAGTAGCATTTCAGTTGTAGAAAAGTTCAGGAAAAACTACTTTTAAAAATTTTTTTATTTTTTTTTTTTTTTTTTTTTTGCAAATCAATAAATAAAGACTCACTGTTAAATTGAGACTATTGAGACCAGTGTATGATTAGACTTCTCAGAGCCCCTTCTCAAGCAGAGACTTACCAGCCATTTGTGTTAATGAAGTCTGTGCTAAAAGCCTAACCCAAGACCCTGAAAGCTCTGAAGGGACAGGAAATTTCTTTCAACATTTTAAAAAGTTTCTTTACATTTTGTGTTTACAAAGACATGACAATCCAGTTTAGGCAAGTATAAATGTGTTGTCTGCCACACCAGCAGATTTCTTAAACTGGGCTGCTCCTAAAAGCAAAGCAAGCACTTTCAGGGTGAGTGCAGGTTACAAGCACTTGGACATGGGGTCCTCAAGCTCCACTCCTTCTTTTAAGTGCAGTCACAATTTTGGGATAGAAATCCTTGAAGGCAATGACTTTAGAGCCAGAATGAGAAAGAAGATATTGGACCTTAACTCTGCAGACACAAAAGAAATTACTGTAAAGGATTATTGCTTAAAAGTTCATTATCATAGGCTGTAAGCTGGTCCAACAGCATGAGGCTGTGGTCACAGCTGATTCCTCAGATCAGTCTGATGGGAGCAGACAGCAGTAAAGCTATATGGCCATGATGCCCTCTAAGCCTGGATCCAAGTAGAGAGCAAAGAGGAGGAGCAAAAGTGTGGTATTTGTATAAACACTAAATTAGAAGAAATGTTAAATATTAAGCTGAATCCGTTCAAAAGAAGCAAAAAAAAAAAGTAATTTAGGAGATTTTTGGTTCAGTTAAGAACTCTGCAAATTACTCTATTAATGTTAAATTGGGGTGAAAATAGGTCTAATACATAGTAATGGAGCTGAAATTTAGCCTGCAGGGTTAAATGGGCAAGCCCGTCATTCCGTGTTAGCATGAGCAGAAATCAGGAGAGACAAAGGGTGGATAGACAAAATGATAGCACTGGCAGACAAAAGCTCTGGCAAGCTGTTCACCAGATATTGTCTCTGCTGAGCAAACTCATCAGTGGCTTGCTCTGAAAAGCTCACAAATTCCCTGCCCTTCACCTTTTGGACAGAATGAAAGACACGCTGGCCAGCTGCCAACTGCTAATTCAAGTGCTTTGTTGGGGAGTACGACAGTAATTCAGCCAGGGAGAGACAAGGAGTTTGTGTGGATCCAGAAGAGAGTCTTTATATTTTTCCTGGAGATTTCTCAGTTGACCCTGACTAATCTCCTCTTACTGGATTTGCACCCCTAGAAACCTTTCTTTGAAGAAACTTTGGTCACCAGAGGAAGCTGTCCAGAGCATCACAGTTTGGAGAGACAGTCACTGAAGGGAAGAAAATCAATCTTTGCTGACCAATGGAAATTCATGAAAGCTTCTCTAAAGCCTTACAGCAACAGGTCTTTTCAGCCTAGCAATGTACACAGTACATAGGGCCAAACCTGGCCATCCTCACCCAGGATGAGAGAACATGGAAGGTTTTTCTGAACTTTTGGATAAGTTTTTCATATTCTTCCTCAGCTCCTTGTGCTGCCCAATACCAGCATTTCATTGAGAAAAGAAAATTTTTCCCATAGGGAATCTTCCCCAAAGACAAATCCAAACAAAGTAGTTCCTGGGTGACAGACTGGAGCCAGGGCAGTGCTGTGAGATTGGCTTCATGGACCAGCACAGAAAGCAGAGAGGAGGAAAGGATGTGGACACTGCCTCTTCCTTGGCCTGAGGACAGAGGGAGGGAGAGAGCTTCAGACCCTCTGGAGAGGCTATGAGGGCCTGGGGTTAAGTGTCTAGTGTTAGAAAGTATTTAATTTTGTTCCATGTTTTTAATCCTAAGGGTGCTGGTGGGAGGTGTGCCCCTTGACTTCTGTTTCTGCTTTGAACATGATGCAAAATTCACATCCCTAGTTATAAAACTCTGCCTTACTCTTCCTCCACCTGCCTGTCCTCAATTACTAGCAGTCCAAGGTCTGATCAAATTATAGAACACATAAAAATAAACCTTCTGTTCAAGTGGCAAATCAGCCAGATTTAGGTTTTGATTTAATATAGATTATGTCTTATGTTAGGAAATGATTTTGCTTATTTGTTTTATGTTGCCATCCTGATTTGGGTATCTGAACAGGTTATATAAGTTAAAATGTTATTTTCCTTCCAAATTTTATGCCTCATTCCTACTCTTGTATCAATGTACTGTATCTTCTTGTCTGTGTATTTAGAAGTGAAAAAATACGAATATTAAATTTATATGACCTTTACCATCCACAAACATATTTGGCTCATGTACTTTACAGTGGCATTTGAAATTAGTTATTTGGTCTGCACTGACAACTGTGTAGGGGAGAGTTAAGCCAACAGTGCAGTACTGATGGAAAAATAAGCTTAATAATATTAAAAGCCATTTCAGATAGAAAGAACAGATAGAAACTCAGGCTCCTTGAGATCATGGCTTATGTTTTTGTGCTCCCTGAAATGATGTTTGAGAGCTGCAATCACCTGTCTTTATTTTCCAGTCCAAGAAGGATGAATAATAAGAGAAAATAGAAGTCAGAAAAGAGGAGGAACTTCTCTAGGAACCTCTATATACCTGTAAGTACATGCATGCACACCAGCACAGTTTTAGATTTGTTTTGAATACCTAAATGCAAATGAGTGTGTGTGTGTGGAGGGGGAACTAAATGTGCTAGGTAAAGAGTATCACAATGATAATGCACATTAAAAAATGTTTCTGCTCATATGATCATTAAGATGATACTTTTAGCAGAACTGTAGGCTGTCACATCTTTTGAATTGCATGAGTAGTTCTCATGTCAAAGGTGAGCAGCTGAGACAGGCACTCCTTTTAGTCTGAATTCCTAAGGAAAAAGGGGCATATTCCTCAAGTACATGTGACAACAGCCTTTTTTTTCCAAATCCATCTTCCCATTTCACAAAGGCAGATAGATGTCTCAGACATGATAATTACTGGCAAAGCTGTTCAAGGTGAGGGGCTCCTTAGAAGAGAGGCACCTCCTGCTGTTTTCACCGAGGGCAGGATGGAGCACTCACCACTCAGCAGCCCTGACCCTGCTCACAGGACATATCCCCAGCTGGTGGGCAGCAGAGTTACTCAGGGGATGGGGATAATGTCTGGGGATAGCCAAGGGGAATGTGTAGAAGATGTAGAGTGCTTCCCAAGGTACTTAGAGGGGGTGTGGGAGGCAAAGGGAGAGTGAGAGGAAAGATCTCTGCTCTAATGGTCAGCTCACACTCTGTGCCTTCTTACCAAATGGCATTTTCCTCCATTCTTCTCACCACCCTACCACTCCATGATAATTTTTTACAGCTACCTGAGCAGTTCCTTATCTAAGATATGTGGTTTCTCTTTTGCTTTGACAGAACCCAGCCATTTCTGTTTTTCTAAGGAGAGCATATGGGTGAGGACATTTTGGTTTCCCTTCATCACTTCTGTAACTGTAAAACTTCATGGCTGACCTTAGTTAAAAGATTGAGGAAGGAAAGAAACTTCAAAAATATTAAATTCTTATATCTGAGATGAAATTTAGCTGCAGGTGAGAAGAGAGATGTCTTTAATATTCTGACTGAGGAAAGGGACTACATGTCTCATCCTTGGACAGAGAAAATCTGTAAGTTAATGAATGAGACTTTATCACTGTGTTTGCTGCAGAAAAGTTACACTAAAAACCCTGGCCCAGCCTGAGATGCTAACCTGGACTGAACCTTGTGCTCAGAAGACAGAAGGTTCTTTCCAAAAGGTGAGACTGGGGAGGCACAATTTATTGCAGAGGAGAATACACAGCGTGTTTTCTTTCTCAGAACACTTTTCTTACTTTTTTTCCCCTTAATTTAAAATGAATCATTCAATCTGTGTCACTCTTTCACATTAGACTGTCCCAGTTTGATTTTGTTTGATGCAGGGGAGAGGGGAAGCAGCGATGGGATGTGACACTCACTTTATCTTGAGTATTATTTGTCTCTACAAGATTGTGCTGAGATAAAACCTCAGAAAGGCCAATCATAAAGGATAGTCATTACTTTGTAAGTGCTTACACAAATGTGTTGTAAGATTCTATTTGGGAAAAAGCCTTGCAGGCTGTTGTAGGCTCCACATACATTTTCTCTTTCAGGGCCAAGTTAATCAGAGCACACTGGCAGAAGGGTGGGGATGATGCAAATTTACAAGTTAGAGGCTTGGTGACAGACACAACACGTAATACATGAGAAGGCACAGTAGTGAGAACACTTTCCCCAAATTTACGGTACTTTGGCTAGAAATAAGAGTATAATTCCAGCTTTATTATTAAGTCCTCTTGTAAAGTATATTATTTCAGCATTACTTATTTTATTGAACAAGTTAGAAAGTATTCCTCACTTTAAGAGAGTAATGGGTTATATGTTTGAGAAGAGAGGATGGAGGGCACTGTCCTTTTCTTAAAAAGGGTCAAAATCCCATGTAGGACTCAATATCACCATTCTGCAAAGACTGAGAAATTGTCTTGGAGAAACAAGAGTACAAGGTTAAATGGGTTCATATGTATGAAAGCATAAAATCTAACATTTCCTACTTAACCACAAATCTGCAACAGACCTAAGCATGGAAGGAGAGGAATCTGTGGGAGTAACATAAGTAGATCTGCACTCTAAGAGTTCATGAAAGCCACTTGAAGTGGTATTTATGGTGTTTTACACCGTTTGCAGCATTTTCTCTGAACATCCATTGTTTTTCTAGAGAACAATGAGAGTGCTTCTTTCTCACATTAACTCAAAACAGTTAAGTGCTTGATATAAAGTGTTGCATATAACAGCCTTGATATTTAATGTTAAATAATTTCTAAAAAGACCTGAAATTCTGGAAGGGTGGGCAGTGTTTCAACAATGAAATATATTGAGGAAGATCTAAAAATGGTAAAACACACCAATAAGTTGTTATTCCTATTTCACATTATACCTACACATTTATTTCAGGCCTTTGATATCCTAATGAGTCTCCATAACATATTCACTTTTCTCCCTGGGAAGATTTCAGCACTCTAGTATTTTTTTTTTTTTTTTTTTTTTTTTTATGTCTCCGCTTTGCAAAGGACATCTATTTAGTCAAACAGTAAAAAAAAAAAAAAAAAAAAAAAAAAAAAAATTGCAGGACCTGAAAATACAAGGGAGCTGACACCCAACCAGATAACTCTAAATAACAAACACTTGAAGTACTCACTATAGTCAGGCTCAGATGTGTTTGGAAAAAACTCTTCATCAACCAAATAATAAAAGCCATGATCAATTCACAGAAAATTCTCCAAGAGATAAAGGGTCAAATCTGATGAATGAATTGTTCATGAGGGCCGTTTTGATGAGCTATAATTATGTGAGCAAAATCCCATCATCTTTTGTCTCCTGATTGCATGATAACCACATAAAAGGAAGAGAACAGAAAGGAGATTAAGTTCTCGCAGTCAGTAAGAGATGTTGTATTGATTCTAACTTGTTGCTAGGTAAATAATTAAACCATGATTTCACTGTTGATTTTATTTGTCTGCTGTGTGTAAAGGTTACTTAGATACATCAGTGAAAAATTAATTAATATATTTCTGCCACTGCTCAAATAATGGAAATCCATAAAAATAAAATTACTGTAGAGGTTTGAAACCCCTCATTAATGATCTGCCTCTGCTTCAGAAAATGTCTCAGTAGTCTAATGGCCCTGACAGATCAGACCATCTTTCTTTGTTTTTTTTTTTTTTTTTAAAGTCTTCACCACAGTTGCTTCAATAAATAGATATCTATGAGTGGATGATGTAGCTTAACCAACCAGATTTGATGTGCCAGTGTTTACCAGGACTATATACTCACCTTGTCTGTTCTTGGTGTCCCACCTGGCTGAACCCTTGTCTGTGCAGATCCAGAGCATCAGCTGTCCTCATAGACTGCACCAAGGGAAGGGCAGTGCTGAGCAAACTGAGGATGTCACACAGTGGCTACCAATGAACCTGCTGTCCCCCTTCCTCTCCCACAGCAAAACTTGGCTGCAATGTGACATGCACCTACAAACTGCAGCAGAAGACAAAAGGCAGTGAAGGTCTGAAGCCTGTGAGTAATTAGCATGATGAAACCTGAGGCACATTTGTTCTCACCACATCCGTGCTAATTGCCCATTTACCAGGCTAATTTAACATCAGTTATTTCTGGGTTCATTCCTTCATCAGTATATTTCTCTTGTAACTAGGCTACTGTAATTTCAACATCAACTGTGTTTTGACTTTCATTTGCTTGTAACCCTTAAATATCCACAGGGAAGCTCAATTTGCTTGATTTCTACTGTTTAAATGTCTTCTATAAAAAACTGGGGAATTTGCATTTCAGATACCAACATGCCCATTTCAAGGACACATGACCTAGTAATTCCTGATCACCACGTGGCCACCCAAAGCAGTTTTGACAGTTCTGTTTTCTGCAGATTTTGTACTATTTAATTTCCCTCAAAATTCAATCACTCAAAAAGGTCTCTCAGTCATTAAAGTGATTAGTTTCTTTTGTGCATTTGAATGATTGTGGTAAATAAGAATTAGAAAGCATAAGTGATATTGTGTAGTGTGAAATAGAACTTAATTTGCAAGATTAGAGAATTGATTTGGTATGTCCTTTCCAATTTTAATGTGTTGTCTTCTGTTATATTTATAGACATTGATATTTTCCATTATCTACCAATAAAACATTGTTTCTTGTCCTGCATCCTTGTAGGATAGTATCTCTTAGTATCCTTGTAGGATACTAAGTTTCATTTTTACTTTTGGAGAAAGATGAAAGTTACTTTTCACGTTTATGAAAGCAAATGAGACATTTGTGGTGGTTTGACACTAAAATATTATGATTTTATTTCAAGCTATGAATGGAAATCTTGCCTATACTGAAAACCTAAAATCAAGAAGATACTGGTGGATTTCCTGGTAGTTGTCTGAGAGAAAAATGATTTACCAAATGGTGCCCAAACTACCTGGACTCACTTGGCATCATAAGTGCTCTGGGTATTTTGGGGCATAAGCAAGTATACAGGGCTCCAATGTAGTGCAAGCATGATAGATTGTTTTATTGATAGCTTTCAGTGTTGGATCCATGCATGACTACAACACTTTTTACAGTAATCAGTGAGAAATACCACACCTACATGCTTAATGTTGCCTACTAAGAACCAGGATGTGTATTTCCTACTTGTATGCTTAAAACTGATGAGGTGAAAAACTCAGAATGGATCAAACATGGATCCAGCTAGTTTACTTACATATCAAGCCCACTGTGTCCTACTGGAACTCAAAACTTAGAGGTACTGTGTGCAGCTGCTGCCTTTCTCTAGAGACAACAGAAACCCATGGTGTTTGATATTCTGCTTGCAGAGAGCTTGTAATCTTAAATACTCACCAATAAGGGGGCACTGAGTTGTCTGCCTGAGGACCATGGGGAGGAAAAGCGCCTGGCACATCCTAAGGGAGCTTTTCTATCCAGGTGGGCAATGGATGGGGGAGTTTGTTGTGCCTCCTCTGAGACACTGATAGGGGGTGGGTTTTGTCTCTGTTTTCAACAAGTCGTGTCTAAGGCTTGCCACACCTGGTGGAATTCAAAAGGCACTTATCCCTACAATTTCCAGTTATTTCCATAGTGGGTTTAGGGGTTATACCTACCAGACAGGGTCTTAAAACACAGGTGAGACTGGGATTACAGCCTGGAACCTCTCCAGAGGAGACCCCAGAGTACTGCAAATGTATTATAACAAATGGAGTTTTAACAGGGAAAAAAAAAAAAAAAGAAAAAAAAAGGAAGGTACTTTGCTTGGCAGTGGAGCACTGTCTTGGCAGCTGGAAGTCACTGCTTGTCAGCTGAGCTTTCCAAAGTGGTAGGTGTGTAACCAGTCCCTGATACATGCAAGAGAAATGTTCTTAGCTCCTCAGCAGAAGTGTACAAGAAGGAAATGTCACGGTTACATTGCCCAACTGCGTTTTATAAAAAGTAAATGGGGTCTGTGTCTAACTCCAGCTCCAGGAGGTGAATCTTGAAGACAAGAAGGTGGGTTTTGTTCTGTATATTTATGTTTATCTACAGTTTCCTGATGGTGGCTCCTCATTCAGCAACATGCTAATGTTCCTTGAAGTAAGATATCTATCAGATATTAGGAGGGTGGACAAAGCAGAAGAGAGCAAAGTGCTTTCTGAGAGTCATTCTATTTAATAGATGGAGGGCAGTAGCCCAAAATTCCTGTGCTATATAGAAAACAGTGTACATACACTTCTTTCAAAAAGAGTCAAAACCTGGATAGCTCCCTTCTGTAATTTCCTCAAAAGTTTGAAATAGGAGAATAGGAAATGGAAGCAATTAAAGCCACAGACATATTTTTGAACCATATTCTTGCTTGCTTTTTGAAATCCCCATCCCAAATTTTCCAGAAAAGGAGATGTTCAGCTATAAAATTAAAAACTGAATATAGAACAATCTTCAAAAAAAGAAACATGAGAGGACCAGTTGGCAATTCCTTCATAAAAAGAGCCTGAAAAGTAGAAACCAGGAAAGTTACAACCTTTTTACATGCTAACATTATCATCAATATGCCACAAAAAATGAGAAATGCAAAGCAATTACTGCAGCAGGAGAAAGACACAAAAAGCTGTATCAAAATGCCTTGAATCTATCTCTGCATTTGCATACCACTACCAGCAGTGTCTTGAAATTTGCTGTGAGCATATGGAGGACTTGATCAAAACCAGAACATACATTTTACACAAGGGGCTTTATACAGCTGTGCTAAATTTACAAAGGCAACTGAAGGACGTTTCAGACAGACTTGACAGATTACAGGCTGCTGCTGTTACTGTCACAATCTCTGTGTAAATCTGGTTTAACAACAAAGAACTGACACCACACAAGGACAAAACTGGAAAACAATTCAGAGGTGCTGTAGAACTTTTCCCATTACAAATACCAAAGCAGCCAAATACAAAGTTCCTTAAATATAGGGGTCACAGACTGAAACCAAAATGGAGAAAAGGATATATCATGTGAAAAGTCTTATTTTGCATTATGCTTCTCATGCATTGAAAGGATGGATATAGGGAAATATACAGCAGTTAAGATTTTGTACCTCTGTTTAAAAGACTTGTCATCTCAGAATCATTTGAGAGATTTCAGCTATTTTGACTGAAATTTTATAGTGGTTGAGAAGATGACAGATAAAGTAACATGGCAAAACTATAACCAATTTCCAAGAAGTGTCAAGAATGTGAGGCTAAATTGAGTAGAGACCTAAATATCCCCTTCTTCTCATTGTCTTGGTTTAAGGTATAAAAACACATTTTAAAGAGATTACATCTCTAGTTACTGGAGGATTCTGTCAGATTGCATGGAGGCATGAAAAGAGGTGTTTAAAAAAGTCAGATTTTGTAAGAACTTTAGAAATAAAAAGCCCAGTGCTTCTCCTCAGCTGGTGACCTGCATCCCCTCACTCTTGCTTTGGCACAGTAGCAGTCCTAGGGAGTAGCTCTATGCTTCCTGTGCAGTTGATTTCCTTTTAGGCTGTGGCCATGGCTCCTGAAGTCTCTAACTGGTCTCTCCTGACTCCAGATATCTCTCCTTTCCCTTGGATCCCAGCATCTTCCTTGAGTGCTCCTGTTTCCAAGGCACAGCTTCTTGAACTGTGCTTTGCACCCACAGGCAGCCACAGCCTGTCACAGCCCTAAGGTGAGGGAAATACCTCTGCCCTCTTAACAAAATCCTGATTACAAGTTCAACAGCAGGCAGTGGTGCTGACCAAAAAAATTGAGGTGCAGTACAACTGTAGAACCTCACATACAGTATTGAAGGAAGCAGAGGAGCAAGGTTACCTGTGTGGGTCAGTGGAAGCACGTGGGGCAGCAGCAGAGGAAATGATGGTGGCAGCAGGGAAGCAGCTGATGGCTGAGAATCTGTTCCAGAATGACAGGTGTAAGAAATTTCTGAAAACCTTTAATAATACTGTGATAGCAGTAGATAGGTACCAGGCACCATGCAAATGCCAGCAGCTCCTCACAGAGCTCGTTTCCCAGAGGAGTTTTCTGTTTTGCCACAATTGCACATGGATTACCATGAGCTCTTGGGATGAATTGACCCTGTTCACTGCTTGCCAGGGAATGCCATCAGCACACCTGCACTGCCTTCAGGAGAAGCAGAAACTTTTGTGGAACTACTCCTGCTTATAACTGCTAAAGAATTGCCAGTAATGTATAAACACACTGCATTTATGGTCTAAGGAAGCTCAAAGGTGTTTGTTTTCCTCTCTTTCTCTCATCTCTGCTTCTTCAGAGTGCTTTAGTTGTGTTCAGACACATATTTTGAGTGCAGAGCAAGTAAACGATTTTCTGTTTGTTTATTTATTTATTTAAAGGTATTTATTTTGTATCCATTATTGAGAAACACGTCTGGAATTAATCTATACACCTTCTCCTAGGAATTATATTCTTCACAGGTCATTTGCAAGAACAAAAGGCCCTAGTCCTTACAGTCTCAATCCTCCATGCAGGCACTTCTTAAAGTTATGATATTTTGCACATTGTTAAGATTAAATGACAGTTATTTAAAAATATTAACACATTTCCAGACACAGGAGCAATAAAAATGTGTGAAAAAGAATTTTTAGTCACCATTGTCTGTTGCTTCTGGAAGATGAAAAGCATACCAAAAATGTCAAAGTCTTCTTAGAGGCATTTAATGGGAGTGACTGTGCACCATGCTGTTGTTACTGTGTGTGACTCACCAGTACAGAGCACAACAGGCCATTTAGATCTCAGTGCAATTTGGCACATATTTGTTACAAGTTTTTAATTTTCCAAATTACTTTCCTGAGTGAAGAAATGAGAAAGTGTTCTAAATGGAGGTTATGAAACCTCTTCTGCCATTTTAACACTTTATGATATTATGCAAGTTTCAGTTTTCCATGGATCTGTCTGACACTAATCCTGGCATGTTTTGGGCCTGTACCAAGATTGCTGCTGTGACAAATACTATGTAAGTAAAAAAAACTTTACCCTTCTTTAAGTAGTCTCTACTTCCCTAAATTTTGGACAAATTCAGTCTAACATAAAGGCTTGAATTTCACATTTCACTGTTTTCTTAGCCAAGAACTCATACTGATAATTGATGAGATGTAGGCTAATAGTAACACTAGGCTTCACTGACACTAAAAATGACAGAAAAATAATTATATCAATTTGTCTGCAGTTCCACTGAGGTAGGTCAAGAAACTACTTTTAACACAAAGTAAAACAAGCAAATTATCAGAATTCAGTCAACACTTTTCCCTCCAGCACAACTATGCATTGGAATGGATTTTTATTTTTTTATTCCCATAATCCTGAAAATTAACACTGAAGCAGCATCATTTTGATCATAAAAAGTTCTTTATGAGTTTGAGAGTGAAAATTGAGTCTCTACCATGTAGTGCTCAGTCACTCCACACCTTATGAAACAGACACACAACACTTCCCTGTGAACCTCTTGGATCTTGCTGTGTTGCCTTCATCTCACTCAGCTTGTTGAGACAGAGATTTTAGAGTGAGAAACTTTTCCATGTTCTGACAAGGTGCAGTGGAATGTCTCAGCAGACCTGAGGAACAGAATTGCTCTGTTGTTTCCACTGATGCATCTCCACCATGCTCAGTTTCAGCTCTAGCTCAGGAGGGTTCCACACTCCTCCCTGTGAAGGGATAGCACTTGTTTTTATGCCATAAGCAGCAAGCACTAAAATCATCATGAAGTTCCTCTTACTTGGACATGTAGGTCCAAAGACAGAGGGAAGAGCATGGAAGGGAAGGAGGATAAAGATAGCTATCATTTTCCTGTTGAGATCACATGGGATATAGGATAAAGATTGTACTTCTGAGCAGTCTGTATTTCCAAAGCAGTCCTTTCTCTCTACTTAACTCTGTAATATTCCCTTCTAGACAAATATCTTTAAAGCATGCCTGTACTGCAAAGCTGGAAGACTGTGCTGTAACATTTTAGGTAGTGGAGCTCACAGCAGCTCAGGAATACACAGTGATGAGCAGGATTTATCAGCCTGGGAACCTGGGTCTTGTGCTGCTACCACTATCAGAACCAAGGGTTTTCCATTCTTCCTAGACCCAGCTGTGCTGATCTGGGATTCCTCTCAGCAGGGCATCCATTACACAGGACAGATATTCTCAATCCACATTTACAGTCACTTCCTTTATCCTCCCCCACTGTCCTGTTTTATTGCATCCATAAAGAGATTTCACAACCACACACTTCTTCCCCAGTTCGTGTTCCACATCCTACTTTTTAGCATCCCTGCTAGCTTTATTTTTAGGAGCTTCTCAGTTTTAGTAATTCTTTGGTCCAGTTGAGAGTGAGAAAATGTAATGCCTGACTGGGAGCTGGAGGGAGAAATAACCTGTTGATATTCTTCACATGACAGAAAGTGACTGAGTAATTCATATGTGTGGAAAATTTATAAAAACACATAGAGACATTTCTAGTGTTATTAAGCTTTAAAGACTGGGCTTTCAGCTGGGCTGAATTTGAGTTTTAAATCATTTGAATTATGAGGGATTTCTGGAGTATGTGAGCAGCTTCTAAGATGTGATAGAAGATCTCTACAGCTTCTCTTCTTCCTACGTATGAAGAGTGTGTATTTTTTGGTAACTCTGGTTAATGATTGATGAGACCAATTTCTCAAACATAGCTCATGAAATTATCTTTGCAATGGTTGAGTTTGCATGCCAATTACCAAATTACAAAGTGAAGAAGCACTTGAAAAGTTCTCTATTTTTTTTTTAATTCCAATGACCTTACTGGTCCAGTAAAATCTATTACCTCTGTAAACCTAGCTTGGCTTTTATGCTTAGACTGTGAGTATTATAACAACATTATTACTATATATATTATTTATATCATGTGCTTACTTCAGCATGAATCATTTCCTCTCAAACTTCCATTTTCCTTTGCTTTAGTATAGAAATGGGGACTGTCTGTGCTCCTGAGTTAAATTCTGAAGTTGGCCAGCATTAGCACTGCTATCTGGTCACTACACCAGGCTAACTGAATTATCAGACCTGAGGCCATGTGGCAGTGTGGTAGCACTTTGCTCCTTTAGTGTCTGCAAGCCTCAAATCATGCAAAGGAGGAATTAAGGGGGAGGATGCTCAGCTGATTGACTGGGATGCTGAGAGCTGGGAGCAGGTGTTTAACCTTGTGCCTGCCACCAGAGCATGAGGACTTGCACTGCCTCAGCTTGTCTCCTCACACCCAGCCAGTGAGGCACAGGACTCAATTTCCATTTTAATTACACAGTCATTTATCAGTGCTTGCCCATAATCAGCAGATAAAATCCTTCATCTCTGTTTAGCAGTGGATAATTCCCTCACGTCTGCTGGCACTGATACTGTCTCTGCCAGGGGCCACACCTCAAGGTCTTCACTCAAGTTCCAACTTAGTTCCCACATTGACACATTTCCTGTGAAAACAAAGAAGGAAAGTAGTGAGTCTAAGGCAATCAGAGGCTGCTAGTATTTTTCCAAGTCACCATTAAAGAATTACTTTTTCTTCCTGAGGTAGTATATTTTTCATCTTTGTTATAATATCTGCTCTGAAGGCTTTGGTCTTCCACTGTACAATTTTCAGTCAGCATACTATTTTTGAGGCAGATTGTCTGCTTGGGTATTTTCTATGTGTGCTATTTTTATGCAGTCTTGGTTTTGCCATATCACTGTACTGATTTCAACACATGGAGCTGCAATGTCCAAATGTCATTGCACTCACTTAAGATTGAATTATTCCCACTTACTTCATCTCTTAATCTAGGACATATAAGCACTATCATTTGAGAAATCTGGGTATAATTTCAAATTTCAAATGTATCTGAGTTAGTTTAAATTTAATTATCTGGCACATCAGTATATTCTTAGGTTTTAATATCACTAACACTGCAGCACAAGCAGTTTTTCAGAGACAATGCATGGTCTCTCAGGGCTGCAGACACAGGCAGTAAATTCCATGTTCTGCAATTTCTTATGCTTGAAAAATGAGACTGGATAGATCATGTTCACTTCTTTGTGATGAGTTTTGTTGCCTAACTTCTCCTTTTCGAAGTTCTCTTTTATTTTCAGCTGTGGTAAAAATGTTGACTATTCCACAAAGGTTGGTTTTTTTTTTTATTATTTATTAGAAAAATCCAAGCCATCTTAGGTTTAAGGGTAGGGGTCTTTGTCAAAATTTGATAGCAGATTCCCTATTTCATGGACTAGAATGAAAAAAACAACAAAAAAAACCCTGGAAGCTGCAAAGCCACTTGTGTTGCTTATAGTTAGTGTTGCCACCCTGACTATTCCTGGACCACTGTGTTAAGAAGAACATTTAAAACTCTAATCTTCTTAACTGAGAAAAGATCTTCCTATACTACTGTAAAACAATCTTATGAAAATTACAAAATGATGAATATTTATCTTCTTATTATTATTTTAAAATATATTATTGCTATTTTATTTGACTGTTATTCCATATCCCATTTATTTTTCTAAAGTTATTGCTAAAAAGCACAGTGCATTTTATGGTGTTGAGGACTGAGAGAAATATTTCTCCTTTTTTTCCACAATCTGTTTAAGGTCTGGAATGTATTAACACTATAATGAAAGTTATACAGATGGATTTTCAAAGACTTCAACAAAAAAAAAGACTAAGTCAACCATGATGGATCAAAGGGATAAGTGGATTTTCCCTATTAAATCTTGAAAGACAAAAGCTTGATATTCTGTATCCAACTGAAGCATCGATTTTAAGGGAACAATTTTCCTCCTGTTAGACTGGTGGAATACTCTAAATCTGATGACTAGACTGATGAAAAGTCTAAATCAATATGACTCTACTATTTTTTATAATTAGCATTAGTCTTCCCATAACATGTGGCTACTATCAGAGTGAAATAAAGCAATACCTTTTCATTAAATGGATACACTCTTCAGCTTAGACCAAAATTTCTGACTCATCAGCTGCTGTTGAGGAACTTTCAGGGGTCATCATCATTGTGTAAGGAAGTACATCCTTACACATTTAAGTACTTTAAAACGTTTAGTGTGTAGGAAATCTAATTTTGGAAAATTTTATTCTGTTTTTTTTTTTTTTAATTCCTGCTATAAACTAATGACATTTTCAGAACCCCACACAGTACTAACACAACCAAAGGATAAAAACATTTGCCTTTGTTCCATAAACTAAAACTTCTGACTTGAGTTCATATGATATTCAACTTTTTGATACTATGCCATACTGCAAGAATGGCTAATCTGCTCTGTGCTTTCTCTTCAGCCTGGAATACTGAGTTGTTTTGCTAATTCTAAAAAATCATGGCTGGCTGCCACAAATTTTGTCAGCTAAGGCAGAGCCTCTAGTCTTGTTGTTGGGGAAGATTTTATTTAGTGGCACTTTAATTTGCCATTGGATTTAAAAGGACTGTCTCTTTTTTAGAACATTTTGGTGATGATCATGGGAGAGAGTGATTTTTCATTTTTTATCTTTTTTTGAGCTTGCAGAAACTGAAGGAATAGAAAACTCATCCTGGCTCAGACAATTTATGGGCACAACTGGCTCAGTACAAAGCTTTAAAAAACCTGCATGCTGAGTAATCTGTTGACTGGGCAACAACCATGAGTTTGCTTATGAGTTAGGAGAGTCAGAGAGACAGAGAGATGGGATTTGGGTTTTTTACGGTGTTAGAAAATGTTAAGGTGGATGGAAAAGGCTGCTATAGCATTAGCAAGGGAAATATCAATTATGGCATAGGCCATGGAGGTGGCTGGATGTTTGACCTGTGAGATTAGCATCATTTTAGAGCTGATTCTCTATAAAAGATATTTCCTGGCAGAGATTCTGGAGGGGTTTCAGGCCCTAGACATATAAGTGAGGGCAACAACAGACCTCCAAAAAAAAAAAAGTAGGAATGTGTTGGAAAGCTGAGATGACTTGCAGATACCTGGCACCTGAAAAGAAAGTCTATTTAAAAGAATGAGGAACATTGGCATCATGCATTTTTGAAGAAAACACCTGGCTATGTGCAAGAGAACTCAACCAGTGGGGCAGTCTCATTCTGTCAAGGAAAAAAATCAGGGGTCTGATAAAATGGGACAGCAAGGATCATATGATCATAGAACATCCTGAGTTGAAAGAAACTCACAGGATCATCAAGTCCAATCCATTGCCCTGCACAGCAGCATCCCCAAGAGTCACACCCTGTGCCTGAGAGCGTTTTCCAAACGTTCCTTAACTCTGTCAGGCTGGTGATGTGACCCCTTCCCTGGGCAGCCTGTTCCAGTGCCCAGCCATACTCTGGGTGAAGAAACTTTTCCTGATATCCAAGCTAAATCTTTCCTGATTCAGCTTCATGGTGTTCACTTGAGTCCTGTTGCTGGTCACCAGAGAGATCAGTGTCAGTCCCTGCACTTCTCCTCATGTGGAAGTTGTAGACTCTGATGAGATCTTCCCTCAGTCTCCTCTTCTCCAGGCTGAACAAACCAAGTGACCTCATCTGCTCAAAACCCTCCACCATTCTTGGTCTATTTTGGACACTCTCCAAGAATTCAATGTCTTTTTTATACTGTAGCACCCAGAACTTCCCCCAGCACTGGAGGTGAGGCTGCCCCAGCTCAGAGCAGAGCAGGACAATCCCCTCCCTGCCCGGCTGTGATGCTGTCCCTGATGTCCCCAGGACAGGGTTGGTCCCCTGGCTGCCAGGGCTCTGCTGACTCATGTTCAACCTGCCATGGACCCCCGGGTTCCTTTCCATGGCTCTTCTCTCCAGCATCTCATCCCCAGTCTGTACATCCAGGGTTGTCCCATCCCAGGTGCAGAATCTGGCACTTGCCCTTTTTAAACTTCACACAACTAGCAATTTCCTATCCTTATTATTTGTCTGGGTATCTCTGTAGGGTCTCTGCTTTCAACAGAGATGAAGCAAAGAGCTAGTCTAAAGTGAGCAGACAATGGAATGATAAAATCCTTCAGAGACAATGTGCAGGAACAATAGGAGAATGCTCCAGAGAGCAGAGATAGTCAAAGGCAGGGTGCAGTGTAAGAAGAAAAATGAGCAAAAAAATAATACCAAAGAGAAATAGATGTGTTTATTGCTAGCACCTCAGCATCAGCAGAGCCTCATTACTGAGAGGAGTAGGAAGGCATGTTATGAAAGGGAACCAAAGTGCTTGGAGAGCAAGTTGACATTAAGGAGAAAAAGGCCACTGGCTGCTCTTCACATCAGAGCAGGCAGCCAGGCTCTTGCTATAGAAAACAAACAGTTTAATGTGATGTGGAAAAAAGATTAAAGAGTTTGAAAAGTCATAAGATACTTCTTGATGATTATAGTATATTCACACATATACCAGTACACTACCTATTCATGAAGTTTGACATTACTTTTCCAAAAGGGTACTATCAGAGCTAGATAATTGCCAGAGAAAGTTGAGAGTCTCAGATAACCTCTACTCCCTGCAAAACAGCACAACCACTTGAAACTTTCTGAATGCTGTGATCATATGGCTTTGTATCAAAGTTTCAGCTGCAAGTTAAGGAATACACATTAATGTGCATATTCTACCTGGGAACTCAGTTCATAATTGGTGGAAACAACTGAAATGTTTGTTTTATGCTTGTGAGGAGACTAAAATTCTTGGAAAGGTTATGAAATCAGACATTGCAGGAAGAGTGAGAAAATGTAGGAAATGTAGGGTTAGTTGGAGTGAAAGCATTCTTACATTCAGAAAAGAGAAATAAGGGAGTTGGTTGTGCTGTGTACTCGTTAAGCAGCTGATGGAATGGATTGTGCTGTGGCAGCAAGAATTAAATGAAATATTTTCTTACAAAGATTACCCCTAAGAAGGACCATAAAAACAGTATTACAGACTTTTCAGAGCTGGCTATGGATTAGCTAATAATGAGAGAAATACATACAAAGAAATGGTGGAGATGGAGGCAGGAGAGAGAGAAAGAGAGAGAGTTAGAGAAAGGAAACATCAGCTTCTCAAATACATGCTGGAGGGAGAAAAAGCCCCACCAAAAGAACTCCAAACCACACAAAATACCAAACATGGCAAGACAAATGGGATATTATATATAGCAAACATTTTGACATAAAGTCAGTGAAACAGTGATGCTATTTTAGATTTGGATTGTATGAGCAGCAAAAAATTAGAGTAAATACTCATAGAAAATAATCATGGATTGAGTAGATGTGACAGATTTGGACTTTTTTTAACTGAAAGACTGAAAAATTAGGAAAAAAACACTGTATGACTTTCTAGGTGCAAATGTAAAGAAACAGAAAGTTAGTTTGCAAAGCTAATGGGAATTAAACTCAGAGTTTTCATTAGGTAGGGGTAGAACTGCTTTAGGTCCACATTGCAATACTCTGGGTTTTTACTAAGAAGGATGAAATAGTAAAGAAGAAATACATTTCCCCTGGAAAATGCAGAAAAGGAATAGATTAGCAAGAATATTGTATTTTGTAGTTAAATTGTACAGAAAAGGAAATGTAACCAAAACTGAGGTGGGACTTGAAAAGAAAATAAATTGCTATGAGTAAAAGAATATGGAACAAACTTCAGGCATCCACTTTTGTATTATATACCTTCTGTAAAGCAATTTTGGAGGCCAAGACTCTGAGCCAGATGGTCTCTTCAAACTCTCCCTCTCCTTTCCACTCAATTTCTACTCTTTCTGTCTGGCAACATGAGAAGGAAAATAGTGGAAAATTAATTCTAGCATTAGCTAGCTTTTGTCTCTGTGTCTGGCCCCATTAAGTCAGCCTGAAGACATGAATGTACCAACTTAGAATAATGTTGCTAGCAGCACTGCCAGGAAATACTCTCCTATTTAAGGCCACAGGGCTCATTCTGATGCTAATGAATCCATCCAGTATTCAGCAGAATTTTCTGCATAATACCAGCAGTTCAGGTGTAGAGCCAAACAGATGCACGACTGTTGCCATCCCTTTTCTTATGACAGCTTGAAAAAAGCCATCCATGGTGGTCAAAGGGCACATTTGAGATGTTTCTGAGCCCATAAAAGTTGCAAAAAGCTTAGTTCTATGTCTTTTCTTCCTCAGTACCTCTGTCAATGAACTGCACAGTCCCTGCTCGTGTGTCCACCACGTGTCCAGCCTCATGTCATCAATTGACTGGGGTCTTGCCCACCAGCTGCCATTCTAAAAAAGGAATAATATCTTACCAACACACAATTCAGCCCAGTATATGCCAAATTTTTATTTGTAATGATTAAGAGAGAGGCTGTAGCAGAAGTTAGCATTTCTGAGGGCTCCCACAGAATATTGAAACCAGGCATAATTATCTTTGATTTGTGATTGAGGATTAGCAAGTGGCCAGAAAAACCCTGATTTCACTTTTGATTGACAAAAAGGACTGTGTGTACTCCCCTTACTGAAATAAGAACATTTTATCTGTTACTCATCAACTAGGAAACCTCTCCACACAGCTACTGTAAATTTATGCATGTATATATTATTTTTTTCTTACAGTTACTGTGATCAGGAGCATAACATCGATTTTCTGGAATTAATACTGTTTCTACATACAATCTGGTTGTACCATATGGTCATAATCCTCTTCATTAGTAGACAAAACCTTAGCTGCTAGAATGGATTTATTTCAAGCACCCTTCTGCATTTCACCAAAGATATGGTGCTCAGTAAGATGGGCACTTTTCAGAGAGCTTTCAGTGAAATTAGTTTTAGGTGAGATAGGATTTTTTGAGTGAACACAGGCCTCATATAGCCCCAAAACATGCTAGGAGAAATTTAATGAAAAAATATAGGTGGTAATTGAGGAAATGTCTCATTGTGCCTTGGAGAGTTAAAGAAACACATTCTAATTAAACACCCCCTCCTCCCCAGCTTCTATTTTTGTGGACTCAGCAAGTTTCCTGACTGTACTGGTGAATCCATTACTTTAATTATTATGCCTATTTAAACATATGCTAGATAAAAGCCTCTTGTAAAACTGTAGTTCAAAAGCTGCTGTTCTGTTGTGTGATTTATCCCCAGCACAAAGTCTAAAACTAAAACTGCATTTTGAGCTGTGATATAACCAGACAGCACAGATCAGCAGGATCATCTTCATTAGTGACTGTATCCTAGATTAGTCTCATCAGTGAAAGAATTGGTCACGACTGACATTTACAAGTGAATAAAGGCATCAGCTGGATAACAGAAAAAGTAAAAATAAAAACATCCTGCTCTCCTTGTGCCTAGACAGACATCAAACAGATTTGGGATAAAAAGTCACTAACATTTAAAAAATTGATTGACTTGCTTCAGGGAATAGTTGCAGTGACAATCACTCCAGACAAAGAATATCACCTCAGCTGAAATCTGCCACATCCAAATTCAATAAGGAGTGAGACTATACATGGCAGAAAACACTCCCAATAAGTAGAAGTGCTTGAGATGCCCTTTGACCTTTATATTTGCCTTGGAGAAACTGAACTGAACAACTTGAAGCAAGTGCACTCACTGCAAAGTATTTTTCACTTTGTTACATAGCTTTGTCAATTTTTTTTAATGCATTATTATTATAATAACTTTCATTTCTGGACTGTCTCAGAGGCAATGGATAATGATGTACTATGATGTCAAAAGTCATGCCTTAATGTTGACAGCTGATGTTTCCAATATCTTGCTTCCCAGAATACTTATACAGTTATTCAAATCTCCTGGGCCAAGGTTTGCTCTGTTAGCATATGTGTCTCATTCATTTTCAGATTTCTTCCTCCGCAAGGAAATTGAATTTTATTAATAATATTTTCACAGGATTTTCTATAAGCTTCCATTTTAACTCATGGTTAAAAATTATTAGAGTAGAAATGATTGGAATAAAACTGCTCACACTTAATAATTGCCCTTCATGTTTTGTCAACAGTTGAATGCAACTGAAATTTTCTGTGTTTGCAAATTTGGGATTAATTCTAATAATATTCTTTGGTGTAGTACTGTAGCAACCCTTTTGGTTCTCATTCTTTACAAGACATGAACAAAAGTTTTCAGAAGAAAAAATTAGCATATTTCATATGTCCCCACACTTGCACACATCTCACAATCTCAGGAAGAAAATGCATTCTCTTCTCTCATATAATTGAACAGTGTGACTTTTCTGATTTATTTTTCTCCTACCATTGAATAGTGCTTATTAAAACCAAAAAGCAACATGGAATTTTGAATGTATGAATTCTGTAGATGTTAATTGTTTGCCATCAAATCCAGGCTTGATGACAAAAGTTTGGTATTATTCACATCCAGAATTCTGCACTAGAATAGTTATTTCATATCAAGTGTAAATTTCTGAATGGCTCTTCCCTGAAAACCTCTTGCTGCTGTATTGCTAATGCTCACCAGAAGCCAGCTGAATTAATCTCAAGCACAGCAGAACCTTCTGTAATGCCGTATCAAGAATTTGCCACAGTGACATCCCTGATTCTTTCCAACAGTTGAGTGACATACAGCATTGCTAATTCACAAAGTAATGCTGGGCACTTTTATGCAATGTGACTTTTCATCTTCCCCACAACTGCTTGCTCACATATTTTTTTCCATATTAAATTACTCATACGCATAACTGATATATTTTCAGCATTCACATGTGTCTACAAGATTTAGTTATCCTGTCTGGAATTAAATCTGGACTCCTCTCTAACAATTAAACAATTATTCTTGCATTTTATGTCTCCCTACATTAGGTGCAAAGGAACACACTATGAAAATTACTGTAGCCTAAATCAAGGGAGCTTTCCTAATTTCCATTCCACTACCCTTATATTCTGGATAAAATAGATGTCTTGGTCTGCATCCAAGTAAATTGCCACAGTGGTGGCAATTACTGGCAGGTGCATATGTATGACAGAATCAATATACTTTACTAAAGTTTTCCCTTAACTTGATTTTCTGAAGGCAAAGTTTTAGTCGTTTTTAGCACATGATGCAAGATCTATTTTTGTCCTTCTTTGCTAAGCATTGGGTCTGGGACCTCCCTGGTGACAAATCTTTAAATACTCACAACCCTTGTGATGTAGCTCATTGGACAGCAGAGCAGGTGCAGAATCCATGGGATACTCTGGAGAATGCTGAACCTTGGAGAGAAGGTTTGCAGCCACATCTGAGTGGAAATTTGTGACACTTGAGACCTCACTCTTCCCCTGAAGGTTTGCTTAGCTTTCAAGGCAGGTCCACTTCCATTATATTTGTGGGATGTGTTTGTGAGTCTCTCAGATATTACAGTGATTAAGATTAATGACAGAAGTTAGTCCAGAACCATCATGTTCTAAGTGAATCTTGTAGGCTTGTAATAAAGAAAAAAGGGCTATATATTAAAAAAACAGTCTAATGCAGGCAAAGTGCTTCAAAGAGCCCTGCTTGACCAGTCAGGGGTCAGGAAATAACAAACCATGGGTAGACACCCAAATATGAAATAAAAAAGAGCTGGATTTAGAGCATTTCATGTGAACTTCTTGTGAATATGAAAGACACAGGGTGCTCACACAGATTACCTTGCTGCTTTTCAGTGACAGTGTACTGAGAAAAATCATGGTGTACTTTCATCAGCCTCCAGCCTGCAAAGGAAGTGTCTTCTAGGTACCTCCACAGCAGCCATTTGTGACAAATGATGTGTCCACTTTAAATCCCTTGCTCTTTGGAAAGAGCAAGGGAGAGCCAGGCACATGGAAAATTGTATTTTCCCTGATTGCAGAGCAGTGGGCTTGGTGCTGTGTGAGAGGGTCTTGTGTATAGACTGGAGACCCTCTGCTGCAGTGGAATATAGGCTTGACTGTAGCTATCAACATACTCTGGGACCAAGGAGCATTTCCCACCTCTCAGGTCTACCATGAAAGGGTCCTGGTGACCTGTCAGGACAGTATTCATGTGTGCTATTCCTCTATCTCCAACCTTTCTCCATATACCCACCACTCCTTTAGAGAAGAATATTATAAAATGGACATTTCCAACAGCTTCTTAGTCAATTCCTGCCCCACAATGAATGAAACAACACAAAAGTTTTGTCTAATCAAGGTTTAAATTGAGGTTTTGAAATGTACATTACTGTAATATCTCCCTAATGCACTCATACATATGGTTTCTTTTAGTTAATAATTCTAATCCATCTACCTGTTTGGAAAAAAAAGACCAACAGAATCTAATCCAAGACCTAAAATATCTGGTCACAGTGGAGAAGCAGAGGACTCTGATACCACCTGGTAATTTCTTTAATAACTGGGCATTGGGAGTCCCAGCAAAGAAAACTCCAGCTGCACCATTCTATCTCTGATGCAAACCCAGAGGTGGTGCCTTGTCTGTGCTGGCTGCCTTAGCATTTGTGCTTGACAGGGATTTCTGACTGACTGGAAATCAGCTATTGCAGAGCACATGGTCCTACAGATGGGTTAGTAAAGCCAAAGTATTTTCTTTCTTTTAGTTTCCACCAATCCCACCAAGGCTGAGTGTGACATCTGCAGCTGCAGATGAGACACTTTATAGTGGTTACTATATTTTCACTGTCAGCACCAGTCCCTACTGTGCTGCCACATGTAACTTTTCAGTGGCTCCCTTTGTACAGTGCAGGGTTTATCAAAGGCAAAGCCATGTTGTCATGAATGAATAATGTCCTCATGGCACATGGTACTCTGTAATTTATTTTGGTTCTCTACGAGTAACTCCTGTAAAGGGATTTTTTCCTAATGTTCTGTATTTGTATAATAGGTTTCTCATGGCAGTTTTGAACACATGTAGTCAATTTAATTGATTATGCCTCTATTTAAAATAGTCATGCAGCAGTGACAGCCTTGACAGCCCATCTGTAAACAACAGAAGCTATTTAAACTCAGCACTATAATGTTAATTAGTAAAACACTATTTGTGGCTTCATATGAATCTCTTGAGTGAAATCCTCATACTTTCTCTACAGGATGTACTGGGGAATGGGTGTGAAGTTCTACTTTAGAAATCCTGCAGGCATAAGGAACACCTTTGCAAGGCAGGAGCCTGTGGCAAAGGTACTTTGATTTTGTTTTGTTGGCTGGTAGCCTTATGCTTATGGAAGTACAGGCTGGTGATTTCTGCAGCATATGCCCCATCCAAACATTGGCCTCTCCCTTTGGCCATTTGCTACCCAAATGCCAGTAGAGAGCAGAAGGGCAGGGATACAGGCACTTCCATTTCTGTAAAACTGCCACATTTTCCCCTTACATTATGGTGATATTTCTGGGCCAAATAAACTGACTTTATAAGGGAGATTTGACTGGGATGTAGCAGAAAGCAGGTGTGCTGTAATAGTAAAACACAAGCATCACCCCTGCAGCTCTCTAAGGTGCAGTATCATTCTTTTAAAGGAGAAAAGATGCTACAAAAAGACAGGGTAGGACTGTGAACAGCTTTAATTTGACAGGTCCCTTGTCACCACTGGAACAACAATGATTTATGCTGGTTGAGAGTGTAGGCCACTGAATTCTTTCTTGCATAACTAACAAAAGACTTCCCTCTTAATCTAATTGCTTCTTCCCTCTTAACTCTCCCTTTGCTCTAGAGCTTCTGCTTTGCGTGGGTTTGAAGGCTCATCGCAGATAAAATGCAGGTGAACAGACAGCATGTGAAAAGGAAAAGCTGATGTCAAGTATGGAGAAAGCACTCCTGGAAAGCTTCTGCTTTGTTTCCTGAGCATAAGCTAAGGGACCAGCCACACTTTTGGGTCCAAGCCTCAGAGGTGCTGATTATCTGTGAAACCCACTGGAACATGATGAGTCAACAGTAACTTCCAGGCTCTAGCCTTTATAGTCAAAATAGCTGTTTGAGGGGATGCATTATTTTTTCTCCAAAATACTTTACAGTGTTGAGAAAAGCCACAGTTCAGTGACATTCTCTAAATTAATGATTTTCTATTTGACTTTGGTAATTTGAAAATATTTTTGACATAATTGCTGTGCACGATTTATCTGAACTAAATGAAGGGGGGCATACCTCATAACTATAAGGAAATTCTCTCAATCCCTGCTGTGAGGTACTGATTGATACAATAAAATGGAGAGATACTTCTATTACCAGGACAGTGTGAAGTAAAAAGTGATTTCCTCACTGTTTTAACATTTATCTTCTTTTTGAATACTATGGAGCTGTCACAGCACTTGTAAAGTCACCACTTATTATATATATTTGTGCAGATGAATTCTTGGGTTTTTTGGTCACATACACAAATCAGGATAATCCAGCAAAATTTTTTTTTTTTTTTTTTTTTTAAGAAATTGGAGCCTATCATACTTCTTTTGACTTATTAATTTAAAGGCATCAGAAAATTTATCACAGATCACCACTATGACATGCCATTGCACTTAAATCTACTTTAGCCATCACAGGGATTATTTGTCCATTAATGGCTGACAGCAATGAATGTGCATCCGGCACTTACAATTTCTGCTTGCTTCTCACTTTCAGCAGTGACTTCATTCTGAACACTTTGACAGTGTAGAATTATTCAGTGTAAAAAACACTTTCCAGTACTTGTCCAGCAGTTGCTGCAGTCTATCATCACAGCATATGCAAACTATTGCATTTTAAAATGTTTATAGACACAAGTGGTCTAAATTTGTGGTTCCCAAGAGGTGCCTAAACAACAGTGAAAATCTGTGTTCTAAAATCCTTGTGTTTGCAGCAAATATCCAACATGCAGTGTACTTTTGGTATTATACCTATTGGTTTAACCATTTTGCTGAGATATGTCAAGGACTCTAATGGTTCTTATTTCTTTTACTTCTTAGAAGCAGAATTATTCTCTGTAACATCAGACTTTTACCACGTTTATCATTAGAAATCTGAATAACTGACAGCATATTTTTTGGCTGATTGGTTGTTTTCTGTTTTGTCAATAGTCTCTCAGTGTTGTAAGGCATGAAGTGCACACTGACAGGGCAAAGAGTAGTTTTTCTTCATCCATCTAGATGCTTTACTCAACACAACATTCATTTAAACTTATATGTTACCCACATTTTGCCATTTAGGTTTCTATTTATTTTTGGGCACTTTTCTCCCCACCCTTCCACTTTAGGCCCCATCACATTTAATTACCCAACTCATCTGTCAGAGGGCTGCAGTTTCTGCTTTTCTAGTCAAAAGCTTGCTGACAACTTTTCCTGAGAGCATGTGCAAACAAAGCCAGTATTTTATACAAGCAGCTGCAGCAGAGGTGTTCCTTGGAGGTTGCTGCCCAAGGAGTGGAGCAGCTCATCAGGCTGCTGTCTAGGGCTGGCTGCACTAGGATGAGGGTTTTTAAAAGTTCCCTAGAGCTGGACACTCAGATCCCTATTAAAAGTAATGTTTGGGACATATATTTGCTTTTTTTCTCCTTTGAAAACCTGAAGTATTTAGCTGAAGTTAATTTTGAAGGGTTCTGTATGTATAAATAATGTCAGTATATTTAAATGGGTGCTCTTAAATGAATTTGCAAGGATAATAACAGCATTTTTCTTGTACATCCAGCCCCATCAGTTGAGGGAGTTATTTCTTCCCTGCTCCTTATTACTCCTGCATGTCATTCAGAAAATCTGTGCCTGTCCTAGCTGGTATTTTATGTTCCTGTGTCAGAAGGATTCCTCTCCTCTCCTCTCCTCTCCTCTCCTCTCCTCTCCTCTCCTCTCCTCTCCTCTCCTCTCCTCTCCTCTCCTCTCCTCTCCTCTCCTCTCCTCTCCTCTCCTCTCCTCTCCTCTCCTCTCCTCTCCTCTCCTCTCCTCTCCTCTCCTCTCCTCTCCTCTCCTCTCCTCTCCTCTCCTCTCCTCTCCTCTCCTCTCCTCTCCTCTCCTCTCCTCTCCTCTCCTCTCCTCTCCACAGAGAGATCTCTGCTTAGATCTCACATCTGCTCCCAAAAACATTTGAAATGCCACCAGGCTTGTGTGATGCTGAGAAGACTTTCAATGCAATGATATTTTTTTACAATATTAAAGAGACTGTGGTGGGCTCCAACAGACAATGGGCCACCAGGACAGCTGAGGCTGGAGGGACAATTGGGGTCATCTCCCTGCAGGTGCCTTCCTTCTATTGTGGCATGAAAGTCAGAGCTACTAGTCAGTATCTGTATGCTATAAGCTTGAAGATTTCAAAAGCAGACTGCCAGGCAGAGAAAGTGGGACAGGTAACCTCAACAACTGAGAAACCTGGCTACAACAGAGGGGCTGGAGCCCACAGCAGACCAGCAGCTAAGCAGGGCAGACAAGCCCATTGCTGTCGAGCCTCTCTGTTTAATTGAGTCAAAGGGATCTCCTGCAGCTGCAGCACCTCCCACCTACAGCCCATTCCCACAGCACACAGAAAGATCTCCCTGGGCTCCTGTGTGCTCCAGGGCTGGCGGGCAGGGGGTCGAGAGGCTTTGCTGAATTGCCCTGAGGAGGGGGCAGGGAGCAGGAGGAGCTGGGGAAGCCCTGAATAATCTCATATATAACTGCCCATGCCCAGGGGCACAGCTTTGTGTGCTGCTGCCCATATGCACAGGTTTTGCAGTGCTAAGCTGCTTGTTTGTGTGTCAGGTTTAGCAGAAAGCTGTTTTGGATCCCAGAATCACTGTGAAGGTCTCTTGGCAGAGGAGAAGCTGGGAATGGAGAAACTGGAAAGGATGACTCAATCCAGATTAAGCTGCAGGCAGTGTGGGCAACATACTTCTCCCTTCCACATTCAAAATCTTACTTTGACTAGCAAGTCTTTACTTCTCTATCTCCTGAATGGAGTAAAACTTCATTTATTACCTGTGTATGAAAAAGTGAGGTCTGTACGGGAAACTGATTCATGCAGTTTGCTCCCATGAGGATGGCTAATCTCTGCAGCAGGCAGGGTGGTCTGGGAGGGGTCTGTCACCCAGCCTGGACTGCAGGTCTGAGGCATACACTCTGCATTTGCCATTGCATCATGGTATTATTCATACAAGGCAGTAATCCTCCTTAGAGTGTAATTATGCACAGTCTGCTGAGCTCCCAAAACATAATTACCTCTCTATGAGGCTGGGTTATGTTCACAGGCTAAGCCAGGGCATGACTCTGCCTTTCAGGACCTCGGTGCTACATGCTCTGCCAAGAATTTTTTTTCTGCTCTTTTTTGAGAGGTAAATGGGAGGAGTGAAAAATAAGCATTTTCTTGACACAGGCATCAGCTGTACCAAGATGACTGTGATGCAGAGCTGAAAAATGTGATCTTCTGCCCCTTACAGGCTCAATAAACTGCAAAAAACGTGTCATGGTTTAAAACACACACAAAGAGATGCCTACAGAGATTACACTGGCCTCATCAAGTTGAGAGATGGGGCTTGGGCTTTTCCAGAGACCTCAGAAAACTTTCACTTTCCAGGGTTTGGTGTGTAAAGCACTGTCTGCAGGGCCTAAGAAAAGCCTTTTGGTAAATCTCATGGGGGCAATCCAAAAGATGTCTGAAAAATAACAGGGATTCACTTATTTTGTGGTAAGTTTTTATCTCCTGCTGCTTATCTCTACCCCTGAGCTCTGCCCTTTATATTTAGCTACCAAAGAAAGGATATCTGTCAAGTTTCCAAAAGGACACAGGTAATTGTGGAGGGTTTTTGCCAATATCTTCTAATAATTTGTCCCTCTGTACATACACCATTCTTGGCTAGGAGCCAGGAAAACCCAGTGTGTTTCCAGGGAGATTTGAGCTCTGCTGAGTGCCATATATTACAGCAGGCTCAAAAAGAGTAAATTTCTATGGAACAGTTTAGATACAGGAACAGGCATATTGCTGCACTAACACACTCTCTGTCTCTGAAGGGAGGCAAGGGAAATATTCATACAGCCTTTCATGAACTTCCTATTCTGCCTCATTGTATAAACCTGTCTAGAAAGTCTTCATGGTATTGGATCTCAGCTGCTCACCTCTGCAGCTCCTCAGCAGGGAGGAGCAGCTCTGCTGGATGCATCCAGGGCTGTTTTAAGGCCATTTTCTCTGGGCAGATTAGCCAAATGTCTTATCAGTTGCTTGACTGCTTTGGGGATGCAGATCTAGAGATGAGAGAACACCCAGGGCAGGGCTGAGCTGAGAAAGGCAGCTACTCCTGTTACTCAGATTGATTATTTCAGATGATGCAGAGGGCCCCACTTGCTTTAGGGGAGATGGCTGTTTTGGCAATAATTGCAGCATGAATTTTTGCCCCTCCACAAGACTGCTATAGATCAGCATCTCATTAACACAAAGTTGGACTTTCACATTTCACCTATGCTTGGAGACAAAGGATGCCTGTAGAAGAAAATCCCCATCTTTTTGCTCTATATTTTTGTTTCTTTTTTTCACCCCATACTGCAATCTCTATGATGAAAGATCTGTTTGGGTAGTCAAAGTGTGACTTACACAACTGGACTCTGATTATGGAAGTTTTTACTGCTATTTTCAAGGGTAACAATTAAAAGAATGGTTAATTCCATATTAAAAAAAAACACCCAAAGCAGAATTTGATCCTCAGGGAGTTAGCTGGTAACCACATAATGCCTTAATATAAAATGAATCAACTCCTCTCTGCTATTTTAACACAGCCAATAGAGGCTTGATTCACCATTACATGCTTCAGCCACAGTGTAAACTCTTGTCCTCACACATTTCATGTCTGACTCCCCCTTTCACTGGATTGACTTTTTTTTTTTTCTGCTCCCACTACACTAGTTGAGATGAATTAAAAAAGCAGTAAGAGGTCTCTGTGCTGCTCCATGTGTTCCTATGCCTACACCTGGGTGCTGGGCAGACATCCTGCTACCACTGGAGATACTCAAGATGACTTGGAGGGATGCTCCTTGCTCCAGTACTTAAGATGTAGCAGGACTCAGTTTTGCAAGATCCAAAAAACAAATATTGGTATTTTTATTGGGAAGGGGGAGGTATATCAAATTATTTTGGTATTTTCCTTAGGTGCATGAGAAACTCATAGCCTTCATCATTTTTGCTCTGAAGGAAGATTCTCCAGAAGGTGTGAAGCTCCACAGGTAATGAGCACTCCACTGATGATGCAGGGGCTGCTGGCTCTCCTGACAAAGCATTTCTGCTGTTTTATCAGTATATACCAATATATAAACATTGGTAATATAATATTGATAACATAAATATGTATATCAGTATATACCAAATAAATGAACACCTACATGTTCCCCAGTGCACAGCAGACACGACTGGTCTTCAAGGCCCCCTCCCAAAAGTCAGCATGGACATGGTCTCCCAGCCTTGCACATTTCTCCTCCTTCAACCACCATTCCTTCAACCTCTCTTCCTCTGGACAATTGAGGCCAAACTGAGGGCAGGGCAATTTTCTGCTGCTGCATTCTGTGTAAGGCTGTGTATAGCAACTGTGGTTAAAATGAAATAATACTTGAAATGGAAAATTTTCAGGTCTTGAGTTTTAGAAGTTTACAAAGCTTCAGCTTTGAAGTTCAACCAAAATGTTGTGGGTTTGGTTTTTTTTTCTTTCAGTTTTTGCTCCAGAAATATCTTTTGAGCAGTCCTGACAGCTTTCAGAAACAAAAGAGCCTTCTAAGAGAGTTTTAAAGATTTTTTCAAAAACACTTTTGCCTTTGTATTTGAGAGAGGCTTTGGCAGCACTGTAAAACAGCATTGCTTCTCTTTGCTCCCTCCTCTCTTTGTCAATCATCTGAATTTACACTGCATTTAGAGTTGTCACATAAAATACTGGAGATTTTAAAATCATTCCTTCCAAACTGGTAATTTTTGTATGGAAAATCTTGCAGTGAAGCTATGTGAAATGGACTCAAAGAAATTAATAACTTGAAGAATGATAAAATTCCAAATGTAAATATGTTAAAGAGCAAGCACCTTCTGTATTGTGGTTTCTACAACAGACTTTTTGTTCTTTTACTAGGAAGAATATAAGTGGTTGGCATACTGAAAGAAACTACTGCTGGGCAGCTTCACATGTTTATTTTCAAAAATGGATTTTTGCTGTAAAGAATCTGATTGAAACACCCACGTGAAAGCAAGAACAGAATTCCTGAATGATTTTTCTTTGGAGACATCAGTGATAGCAACTGCACAAACTAATTTGGAATCCACAAGGGTCAATATTATGTATGTATGAGAAGGCCAGAACAGGGAATGCAATTATAATCTGAGTGGTGTATTAGTCATTTGCAATATATTGTTTAGAAAACCTATCTTACAGCCGAGTGAGGAAAACACACCTCTTCCAGGAACAAGTCAGTCCTTCTTTGTTTCCTTTCTTTCTTCTAAGTATGGAACATTTCTCTACCAGATCTGTAGAAAACAGAAGTGTGGTTCAGCTAGCCAAGCACAAGTCTGTGACTTCATATTTATTATAAAGCAAAGATTAACTTTCTACCTTGATTCATCTATACAATCTTTATAGGGTATACATTTAGCAGAATTTTAGAAATCACAGTTAACTAGGTCTATGAAAAAGACATTCAAGATATGGCTTGAAAAAATGCAATAATATGAATACAGACCCTCAAACCAGCAATATGTTAATATTTCTATTTTAGTGTTTACAGATATTCCCAAAAATTTCAACAATTTTGTGTTACTGCATTTGTTTGCTGAATGCACAGTGTATTAATTATATGACCACACAATTATTGAATACAATTTTGTATACAGAATTAATAAAACACATGAAAAAACCTTTCACATTCTATTAGTGATTAGTAAGATAAAATAAGAATATTGCACCAAAAGCTATGTATTTGCTAAATTATAAAAATAAAGGTATTAATTTTGACCAGAATTTCCTTTACTGCATGCTCACATTAAGAAAACAGGAAATATATTGAGACAAACTCTCTGGGATGGGATTCATCTGCTTGCATGTAAACACTAGTAGTTTGTATTCTTTTGACTGCAAGTGTGAAGAAATTGAAAAAAAAT
Source organism: Oenanthe melanoleuca (assembly GCF_029582105.1). Taxonomy (NCBI): domain Eukaryota; kingdom Metazoa; phylum Chordata; class Aves; order Passeriformes; family Muscicapidae; genus Oenanthe; species Oenanthe melanoleuca. Next base: position 85,212,129 of record NC_079333.1, on the reverse strand, counting down.
AATCTTGGATATGATTAATCCTTTTTACAGATAGTCATTTTAAAAATAGACATCTAAAATAGATCATATTGATTTCACCCTAGAAACGCTTATTCTTAACAGTAGATGGAATTTGTCTCAAAAGTAAGTATTGGCTAATATGATTCTCACCCTTTTTAACCTTGTATATGGCTGAAGAAGAGAAAGGATGAATCTTGCCTTCCTTGAAGTCAAGACAAAAATCCTTTCATTTTATTAAAGCAAATATTTCTCCCAAAATTAATAAACCTACATCAATAAACCCTTAATAAACCCTTACTATTTTTCCCTATCATACACCTTAACTAAAGGAAAAGTATTCCTCTTACTTTAAAAGTATTTTAGGATCAATATATGTATTTTCATTCTCTGTCTTTCTCTCTTAGGAGTCTGCATCTTGGGTTTTTCCAAACTTAATCCTTGAAGACTTTTTGCTACCATGCTTAAAGACTACCTATAATGGGGTCAGCAGGTTCACATTAGTTGTCTTCTGGGAGGGGAGAAGGGGTAGGCAGGAATAAGATTTGTAAAACTAATTAATTAATTCTGGCATCTTCACTGAAGCCCATACTCTTGCACTGGTTACTGTTGATTCATCAGATATCTGAAGAAAGTGTTGCAATGCAGCAGTAAATGCAGATTTTCTGGGACATTTCTTTTGAACCCCAGATTGAGATGTGCAGGATGGCCTGGGTCCTCCCTTCTCTAGAGCTGGCTGGCCTCAGTCACCCACCTCACTACATAACATTGAACCCTGCACCTCCTGCACAACCTTTATTTGACATCAACAAGTAAAAATATTACTCCTTCAGCTGATAATGTGAGAAATGCATTGCAACCCAAGACAGAATACAAAGCAGGTTCATGCCAAAACCTACGTGTCTATTGGGTGTAACCCAAACTATGTATTCTATCACCAAGTGTTGAAACCAGGTGGGGCAGTGATCTTATCTCCGGGGGTATCTTCTGCTAATGGGCCATCTGTTAAACCAGGGGGGGCAGTGTTTATCTTTTCCACAACCCATCCTTCCTCCAGGGAGATATCTTCTGTTAATGGACCATCAAGTCTCACTGCATGACTGATAAAGTTACATCATCCCATTGTGAGATGTCCCACCCAGGAGGAGGAGCCAAGCATCTCTACCTGGATATAATCTGAGATTTGGAACACTAGTGAAGTCTTTTTCCACTGGAGGATAACCAAATCCTTCAACATCATTATGAGACCTTTGGAGGAACCTACACCTTTCCACAGGACCACTGCTTCAACAGAACCACATCTGTCACTCCAGGAGGACTGCAGCCACCATTTAATTGAACTGCTACTATTGAACTACTACTCTGACTGACAGAGTGCCAGGTTGTTTTATGACTTTGTCAGTGGATTTTTGTACTACTGCATTGTAATTTGTTGTAATTTGTAGTTTGTTTTTTTATATTCACACATACTAGTAAAGAACTGCTATTCCTATTCCTATATCTTCACCTGAGAGTCCCTTAATTTCAAAATTATTATAATTTGGAGGGAGAGGGTTTACATCTGCCATTTCAATGGAGTCTCCTGCCTCTCTTAGCAGATATCTGTCTTTCAAACCAAGACATGCACTCAGATGTCACTGAGACAGCAAAATACACTTAACACTGCCCCACATCTGTATTTTGGTGTGCACATGATGAACTTTTCAAGTAGCCTTTAGTGCTGCCTGGGGCAGCTTTGTCGTTCTGGAAAATACTATGACTGGCTAGACTATCACAGAACAAAGGGAAACTCAGCTTAGCTGTCCTGTGTTTCTGCACTTTGCTCTTTCCCTTGCAGACCCCAGCTAAGCAAAGAGTGATGAAGGATTTGCAGGAGGAAGTGCTACCTCTTATTAAATGGTTGGATGTAGGTATCTCAGTTTTGTCTGTTTTTAATTCACAGCATTTAAGGCTATAAATGCCAAATTTCAGTATCATCTTTATTGCAGGAAATGCAATTTTTTCTTATGAAAATAATATATTCCCAACAAACTTTACCATTTCTGACCACTAATCAGCAAGAGGCAAAAACAAGTGTAATTTAGCAAGAATGCTTTTTCAAACAACCTCAGAATTGTTGTTACAGTGTTAAGTGACAAATCAGAAACCTTACTTGTAAGGAATCCTTGAATGCTGGAAATAAGCACGAATGAGCTAGTTACTGATCCTTCTGTTTCTGCTGCAGAGAGTGAAATCAGTTCTTAGAGGAGCAAACTGAGTGACTTGCCAGGAGAATGAGACACAAAAGGCAGCACCAAGACCAAATAATTAGAGAGTGTCCTGAAATGCAGAATTATTGTCACCATTAATCAGCACCCATTGCTTTTAATTATCACTGGGCTTAAACAGGATCCCCAAACAATGTCCCATTAAATGATTTTTCTGATTAAGCACATCCCAATTAAGTAGAGTGCACTGTTTGGCACTTGAAAAATGGCACCATTTACGTACAAATCGAATACAGATAGAGTGCTTATCAGATCCCCATTAGGGAATCATTTGCTGACATCAGAATATTCTACTGGCACTCTGCAGTGATATATGTATAAAAAAAGAGAATGATCTGACTGGGATATTAAAGATGAGGCAAAGCAGACTGTGTTTTTATTTCTCTTGTCACCTGCTATGGAACAGGATAATTTGCAAGGAGTTGGTATTCAGGGAGCCTTTTGTGGCTCTTTCAGTTGATGAAACAGAGATTGAAAACACTAGATGATCACTCAGAGAGATGAGCTTGTAGTGCAGAGCACTAGAATTTTTACTTTTGATTGTTTAGTTTTAGGAATTTAGTAACAGTTTATCATAAACTTGCAAGTTGAAGGTGGTTCTTGCAAAGTTTGTTATAGATGCTTCTCCTGCCTTTTTAACTCATACTTTTAAAATGGCTGTAATAGCTAGTAGCTATTATTTTCAGTTATTAGCAGTTATTATTTTCATATTACATTAATAATTGTAATAATAGGAGGTAGCAAGCTTTTCTCCTAAAATAAATGCATTGATGCATAGTATCAGACTCTGCATGAAAAGACTGTTCAATTCCACATTATTTCCTAAAAAAATTCTTGGTGACGTGATTCAGCTTTTGCACAAAACTGTTCACAAGATGCTATAAGTTTCATATAGTGAGAGTGAAATTTACTTTTGGGAAGGTCAGTAAGGAGCACCTGGTACTATACCAGCTGATTTCTTAATGAAAAAAGGTTCCAAGTGTGTGTATGTGTGTGTGTATATATATATCTGGCTAATTATATCAAGGAAGAAATAATTAAAATAAAAGTTGACCTGCTTCCTAGATTTCTACATGTATTTCTGCATGCATCCTATTTGATCACCATTCAAAGTACTATTTCATTATTTGAGCTTTTGAATTGCTGGACAACCTATAATCTTAATGTGTTGTTATGCTGAGGGTTTTTTCTTTGGGAAATTCTCTAACAGATGTGTTTTTAGTTAATTTTGGCTGTGGTCAATAGATTTAGAAAGACAGTAAGGCCACAGTTCTGTGCAGATGTATCAGAGAGAGCCTTTGACACAGAGTGCATGTGGCATTTTCTAAGGGGACAATATTTGCACATGCAAAATCTGGAGTTTTAACAAATCCTCTGCAAGCTGTTGGTGTGTGTGTTTTCAAAAGTAGGAAACTGGGGGCATAACTAAATTTGGGCTCTCAGAGTGATATTTATATGGGAAACAGAGAGAAAAGCCCCTTGTTTTTTTTGGTTTTTTTTTTCATCCAGAGCTACATTCTTCTTTGGCTTCTTCTAGTCAAAAGATGTAGATAAATATAGCCATATTTTTATTCTTCCATTCAGCCATTTTTAGATGCCCCATCATAGTGCAAACCACTGCTGTCTAATCACTCTGTGCTTTAGAGGATAAAAACCTTGCAAAGCCTAGAATGAAGTCCACCAGAAACTTTTAAAATGTCAAGTAAAAGAAAAGTTGAACATCACTTCTTGGAATTTCCAAATGCAGATCAAATCTGTGTCTTTAATCATTCCTTCCATATACCTGTGCCATTCCAGTTATTTTGGGAAGATATTTAATGGCTGAGGAAATGTGAGCAGAATGTATAAGAAGAGGAAGAAATTCAGCAAATTTTACAAACCACATTGTACCCTGAAAACTTTACAGTCTGGTTTCAAAGACTTGAAAGATTAAGATGCTTTAAGAAACAATTGGGATTTTTATGAAATACACAGTGCAGACAGTGAATCTGTCACTATGTAAAACTAGAGAAATTCAAGATATTGCCAGAGCACTAACATAATGCAGTTAAAGTCATATACAAAATATCTGCTTTTTGATTTATGGTTGCTATGGTAATGTACAGTATATTCTTGGCCAGAGTCAAGTGGCATGGCACACAATGCAGTGCGGTGGTGTACCAGAAACTTGGAAATATTTCTAAATCTAGAAACAATATGAAGAAATATCAAGCCATGGTAATATCTATCATGGAATCACAGAATTAACCAGGTTGGAAAACACCCCTGAGATCATTGAGTCTAGTCTATGACCTAACACCACTTTGTCAACTGACCATGGCACTCAGTGCCACATCCAGTCTTTAATTCTAAAGCACCTCCAGGGGTGACTCCACCACCTCCCTGGGCAGCCCAATCACCCTTACTCATAAGACTTGCTGCAAATTAATCTGTCTATATGAAAACATTTTATGCTGTTGGGTTTTAACGTTAACAGTTCTTATATTAAGAACTTAAAATGCATTCACAACTTTTTGTTCATTCTTTGACCTTGAACAGCCTATCAAAAATTCAAGATTTTCAATAGGAGCTGTAAAAGCTCTGATAACTTTCAAATCCATGTCCCACCTGTGCAAGACCCACTCAATATTAGTCATTACAATGTTTGAATGGTGTGAAACAGACTTAATAGCCATTATCCAGGTTTGATTTAAATGTCTTTGAAATTTACAATGAATTCTAAAAGGAACAATTTAATACCAGCTAAAATACCCTAGGAGAGCTCCAAAAGAGAAGGAAAACACTCTGACAATTATGTTATATAGGCCTTATTCTAATACACTGATTTTAAAACTAGCAATGAACCAAATCTAATTTTTTTCCCCCAGAAGCTATCATTATTTATCAAACATGTTTTGTGAACCATTTCAAAGATCTGGCCAGTAAACAATAAAAGACTTTTCATTCTTAGGTAACAGAGAGTAGAAAAACAGATGTCCTACAATTCAGCTTTCAGCAGAAAAAAATCCAGCAAACCCATATTTCTTTTAAGACTAAGTTTTGATTAGCTACTTATTCAAGAAGGCTGGGGTGTTTTTTTTGCTTTTTGTGCAGTAGAAAATCTACTGAGAAAGAAAGAGGATGACAAAATGTAAAATTCTAATACTGATATATTGCCAAAAATATATGTTCTGAGTCTTCTGTTAATTATTTTACAAAATCAACGTATTATGTATGATACACCTCTCTCTCTTGCACTTGTTTCTCCTCTAACAAACAAAATCCTCTCTCTTTTATCTAAGTGATAAAAGCCATTGTTTCTCTTAGAGAATGTTATTCATTGGTATATACTAGTGTCACAGAAAAAATATGGAGATTAATAAAAGAAAATGCATGCAGTTCAATATAAAAAGTGGGAAGTGCCCCTTAGTTATTAAAAACCAAAATAGATCTCACAGAAAGGGGGTTTTATTAACACTACATTTATAGCACCAAGCACATCTCAAACTTTCTGTCAAGGCTGTAAACCACCCATGATCTTGTTTAATTCCCACTCACATCAGCAAAAAGAAATCCTGGTACTTTGTGGGTTAGTGTCTAGTGGGATGTCTTCTTATGTATCTGCTTTGGTATCACAATCACAGAATTGCTGGGGCTGGAAGACACTTCTGGAGGTCTTCAACTCCAGTCCCCTGATGAAAGAGTCGCCTGGAGCCAGTTTCCCAGGGTTATATACTGTCAGGATTTGAACATTTCCAGGGATGGCTGCTCCACTGGGCAACTGCACTCTGGAAATAATGCTCCAGTGTTTGATTGCTCTTCACAGTAAACCAGATTTTTCTTATGTTTAAATCCAGTTTCATCTATTCAGCATTTAACTAAAGCCCAAACAAAACTCCTGCTAGTAATTATTGTTAGGTATAGACACAGGACAGTAAACCATGATGTAAAAATGCATAATAGAAGAGATTCACTGCTTGACAAAAAGCTATTTTACAGCTAACATAAAGATTTAAAAATAATCTCTTAAATAGTGGATTTAAAGTGTGCTGCATGATTTCTTTTTCTCTTTTTGTAAAGTAGAATGCCTGTCTTTTTTTATTTGTATTCACTAATCATGAAGAATTGAAAATTCCAATAAATGCCATGGAAACAACTGTGAGATCTCTGTGGTGATATTGGTTGTATCTGCACTGACTGTTCTGTAGCCCTCAGCCTGTGTGCTGAGCTGAACATCTTGGTCCTTTGGCTTCACTGACCCTGGGGGAATTTGGTATGTACCATCCCTGGGTCTCTTACAAGGAAAAAGAAATTTGAAGAATTATGGTGTGCTCTATTAACAAGACAAGAGGAAATGGTCTCAAGGTGCACCAGGGGATATTTGGGTTGGCTATTAGGAAAAATTTCTTCACTTAAAGAGTAGACAAGCATTGGAACAGGCTTCCCAGGGCAGTGGTAGAATTGACACTTCAGAAAGTATTCAAAAGGCACTTGAATGTGTCCTTGGGATTTAGTTTAAAGGTGAATATGGTGGTTCTGCATTAATGGTTGTGAACCAATGATTTTAGAGGTATTTTCCAACTTCAATTATTCTGTGATTCTATGATTAAGTTTCTCTTTATGAGAGGTTGACTGTGACATTGGGACAGATTTCATTATGCCCAGACAAGTTTTTGCCCCACAGTTTAACCTCAGCCATAGAAACCCATGTTGAAAGACAAAGTTAAGTGACAAGCTTCTTGTCTAAAGGCTGTCAGTAACCACTATAACAAGCAAGTCAAGAGCCAACTTCACACAGAAGAAGAAGGGTCTTCATTACTCAGCCCCTCTTTGTGGAGCTGATGGCACATGAAGTGTCTGTAATGAGTGATGTGCCTATGCAACATGGGCTGAAAGGCATTTAATAAACCATTCAACAAGTAACAGACCATATCAATGGATCATCAAGAAAGATATAATAGTGCCCAGAATCATAAGACACTCTGAAATTTCCTTCCCCTTTCCTTCTTTGCAGCACAAACTAAAAGCACACAATACAGGACCCATTATATTTTAAAAATTAATGCAGCCACATGTCCTCGAATTTTCAAGGGGCAATTAGGAGAAGCCTAAGCCAGAAATACTTGAAAAGTCATTCAGAAAAGTAAAGGGAGACAACTATTAAAAATGAGAGAACTTAGATGTTACTTCTCCCATTGCCTCCTTTTCAGACTTATTTTAGGACAATAATAAAGCTCTAATAACCTTTAATAGATTTTTTTATTTTCAATCATACATCCTCAGACAAAGAGGAATTCCATCAAAAGCAGTAATAATTCTGTCACAAAATTAGATTTCTTAAGAGAAAATGCAACCCATCTCCTGTCTTATTTTAACCTGAGAGTTTTAGACTTAACATTTGCACTTTTGTCCTGAATGTTCTGACCTAAAAGTACTAAATGAGAAATATCCTTTTGAGTAGAGACAGCTCCCATCTTAGGGCACTGCTCCAAAGAATATGGGTCTGGAAGGACCCTCTTTAATATCAACCCTGAGTCAGCACTGGCCATGCAGTAGACAATGTAGATAAAGTAATCATCTAGCTTTGTCCCACGAATTACTTTAGCTCTAGCTGGAGCTTGTTCTACAACAGCACTGACCTAGTGGTAGGAGATGTACTATCTCCAGTCTAAATTTATTCAGAGCCAGTTATTGTGCTTAAAGAGCTTTTCTTCTTCCCAAGAGGAAACTTATTCAGTGATCTTTGTTTCCTTGTTTACTCAGATATTATTCACAGAGAAAATCATCTCTCCTCCAAATCTTCCCTGGCTGGCTTTAATAACCAAGATCTTTCTGTTACCTCTTCTTTGCCTTCTTCCATCAATCTCACTAGAAATTACTGAAATTACAGTTCATTAATGCCAACAATCAGCAATTGATAGTTTATTTAAAGCAAAATTGAGATGTGTCTGGCAGTGTTTAGGATCTATTGAATGAGAGACCAGAGTCCTTGTCATTTCCTCTAATGGATGAAGAGAATTCATGCATATTTTTTAATACATCTATACTATTTTTTAATGAAAAATTGTTCCTGGGATTCTGCCTGACCCAGGTGCTTCTTTGTAGGTGACTGCATGATGGTCTCAGGGATGAGAGCAAGAAAAACTCTCAGAAGATGAAACTACATCCTATATTAGGTAAAAGTTATAAAGGTGTAGGACAGAGTCTCAAAAATACATCTGCCAGCTTTTACTTAAAGACTGGACTTCTGTGTCCCTGCCTAAGGTAAGGGGCCCACCTTGAAGTAATACTGTAAGAAGGCAGGTCTGCAACCATGGGAGTTAAGAGGGAACATTTACATTAATTAAAAAGAAAAAAAAAGTAAAAAAAAAAAATATATATATATATCATGTTCCCACTTCACAGACCATCAGTGAGCACTCCAGTTGTTGTTCTATCTATACCAGAGACATGAAATTAAACTTTTGTTTTTACTTTAGTGAGGAAGAAAAGAGATAACTTTTCTTTGGAAATACAGTTTAAAATGCATTACAACACTGTGCAGTTTGTAGGTGTCCAGTTGAAAAAACACAGGATCACTTCTAGAGACTGCTCTGCACCCACATGACTTCCATGGGAATTGTCATCACCAACAGGAGCACACAGAAAGACATTATGCACTTTTCCCTGCTCATGAGTTTCTGGGCTCTTTTAATTTGTTCTGTTCTGCTTTTATATTCTTTTAATAAATCTGAAGGCCTTTCATCACTAATGTAGCACTAGACAAAACAAGTGGGAAGGATTATATGAAATTTGATCAGCAGCAACAAAAAGCCAATTTAACTGGGGGGGTTATTGCTCTGCTTGTGATGTTTTAACTTTTGTGAGAGGCAGAGGCTTAGTTTACACTGGGATTTCCTGCATGATTTACAAAGCAGGAGTGAAACCCCTCACATCTATTCTAATAGATCTCTCCCTTCATCCATCAGTGCTGACAGCGCTAATCTGTGAAGAATTAGTGAGCTAGAAGTTCAAGTCAGCTCTTCCCTTCATCTGGCTATAACACTATCCATGGAAACTGCATATAAAAGGTACCAATAAATGTCAGTGTGCAATGGAAACAGAAATGATTGATTGTACATTTTTGCATGAGAAAGTGTTTTATAACAAAAAGACTGATCATCAAATCATTGACATAAAAATGGTAATGGAGACAATGGAGTCTTCTGTGAAGAACTTGATTTTTGCTAGATAAATTGTTTCTGCTCTCTTTTCAAAAGGCATAATTTGACCAGAATTAAGTGGCAGCACTGACATTGCACCATAGTGTCTATCTACAAGTCAACTTCTAATTTCATGTGAGACACCTGATTTCTCAGTGGACTAAAAGCACACTAAAAGCTGGGCAGGATCATCTGTGTCTAATTCATAAATGAAATGGTTTAGTGGCACAGCACAGAGGAAGTCACACTGACTTTAAAGACCCAAAATGTCTGTGATTGGCTCCTGTCTGATTGAACCTGGGAATATCTGCTGCCTCCAGCTGACCATTTTCAAAGGCTCCTAACTGATGTAGCTATAGAAGCCATGAGCTGGAATTGATGTGCACAGTTCAGAGTCAAGACATATAAATCTTTGGTCTTTCCATGAAGAACAGCAGCATATTTTCTCAGCAGGAATACATATGAGCACAGTTACTGTACTGATACAGAAGAGATCAGAAACACAGGCTTTCCTTCTTCTCCCCTCCGTGGTTGCAAAATATGCAGACTGAAGAAAAGAAACTTTCCCAGGGACAAAAAGGCCAATATTTCCTCACAACTTTTGTCCTCCTGCAGTCTTATATAAAAACAGTAACAGAAGTCACAGCAAAATAACAGGGATGTTGACTAGATCTCACAGTCATCCAATATTTTTCCTAATAAATTAGCTGGCTAATACAACAGAGAGATGAGAGGTAAAATAATTGAAGGTAGCAGTCATTAGGGAATCCAAGGACATTTATTGCCATTTGCACTCTAGAGCCTCTCTAAGCAAGCCAGGCTAACCCTAGACAGGGGCAAATAGTGTGCTTGCTCTGGGGTACTGCATTTTACAGGAGATTTCCTGAAACCTCTTGACTGCATTTCAGACAACATCTCCTCCTCTACAGGCTTGTGCTTTTCATCTCTTTTCTGGGAAAAGTGCTTGACTTTTATAGGAGATCAGTGCAGGCCTCTCCAGCAGACACCTCTTCAAAACCCTGTCTGCACTAGAGATAGGAGAAATTGTCCCTGAATGCAATTAGAATGTCAGTTTAAAGAGTTCAGAGCTTGACAAGGAGAAATACTTCTCAGTGTCACAGAGCTCCTGCAACGCTGGGCAAGTGGTCATGACAAAATCCTTGGGGTGGTTATGGAAAAGTACTTAAGCATGTCTCTCATATTGGGGTGGCCTTGGGCTTGCAGGGTCTGGCAACCTCTTGTCACAGCACCAAATTTCACACACATCCCTTGGAGTTAGTGAATTGATTCAGGTTGAAAGGATCACTTAGGACTTCTGCTGTGACCAGCTGCTTTCTTGTTCCCTCCAGCACTACTTTGAATTATGTCTTGAATTACCATAAGATTTTGGCTATCTGGAAGATTGTAACACTTGAGTACTCATTTTCACAGCCTCCTGCAAATGATAAAGCAATATTTCATGATGGAATAGAAAGATTGCAGAAAAATAAGTGTCAAAAGAGTGCTGAAAATGAGCTTGAGAACAGCAGATGCATTTCATATGAAGAAAGGTTGTGTGGGTTGGAGGTCCTTGAAAGAGAGGAGAGAGATTTTTAGATGATATTTGATAGGCTTGTCATACTTCCCTTTTGATGCAAGATACATCACAAGCCCCAGAAAACTGTGTTTTAAAGGCAATAGGACAAGTCTTTCCCTTCCCTACAAATCCCAACTTGGAACAAGGCAGAGGATGGGAAATCATTATCTATTGAGAGAAAATGATGTGACCAGCATATCCCAAGGCAATGCTCACATATCAAAAGAAGAGAAGACTTTAATGTGTTCACATATTGACCACCACTGCAAGGAGAAGCTCAAAGCTCTGACAGTGTCAGAGAGCAACTTTTCTGCAGTGTGTCTTGAGTGTGTGCCTAGATAGTTTAGGCTGCAGGGAAAAGAGGATTTGCCCAGGCAGGTGCCTGGGACAATGAAAGAGGAAAAAAAGGACTCTTCTTTCTTATAAATTATTGTACAGCTTGATTTAGGCTTTATTCCTGCAATGATTTAAAAAAACGATTTTTAAATATATGGTGGGAATTCACATGAGGCAACAGAAAGAAATGCAACAGAATATATTTGTAATGCTTCACTTAAAGTTAGTCCCACAAAAATTACTGTGCTTTTTCAGCTCAGCCTGGAAAGGTTATTTGTGAATGTGAAGATTCCAAATTTAACAATTAGTAGAGTTGTGTATACACAAATGCACACTCATACATTGCACTACCCAACACATAACTCCTATTTCACAGGCCAATAGTTTGGGATCTGCAGCAAAGATTTTATTTATCATAATTTTGAAATCAGGGCCTGAAAAATGAAATTTTCATTCTTTTAATTGGAACAGCATAGGAACATAGGAAAAACAAGTATTCAAACATTCTTTTAAGCATTTGTCTTTTAAGCCCTAAGCAGGAAGTAGGAGTTAGTTTTATTGAATTGAACTTCAAACCTTGGATAGAAAAGTTATATAGAAAACATCAAGGCAAATCATGACAGGGAAGCTAGTCTGTCATATTTCCTTTAGTCATAAGAGTTGTGAGAAAATGGGATGAAAGGACATTTTTGCTGCAATAAAAACCTCTGGGGGAAAAGGGTACTGAAAAACATTACCCTTTGTCTTGGAGAAATATATAAACTAGTTATGCCTTAAAAAACAACTAATGTAAATTCCCTACTCTCTCTGCAACTTTAATCCAAGTCATCAAATGACCAAACTGTATTGACTGATAAGATATCTTATCACCTAAGGATAATTTGCAAAATGTCCATATAAGCTTTTTTGCTGCAATTTATTTGATTTGGTAGTAATACACAGAATTTCCCTGCATTTACAGAGCATGATCATATCTTACAGGTGACTATGTCACCAACAGTGTGTATGGCTTGTTCCTAATCAACAACAAAATCAGAATTTTTTTATTTAAGAATAATATTCTTAAATAATAGAAGAAAGCACAGAAAAGATGTGCTTTTACTAACATTGAAAATAAAGCTGTTTGAGTAGTAAATTAAGGTGGTGAGAACCCACAACTGCTGTTTGAAGGGACTGCCCAGTCTTTAACTGGACATATGTGAGTGAAGGTTCATGGTGAGAAACATATCTTACCTAATGTTCTATATTATTGCTGGAAACAAAAGACTGACACATTTCAGCTGTGCTTCCTTCTGGAAAAGTGTTCCTAGAATTTTTGTACAACATCTAATTTATTTCATTCATGCAAATTCCCACAGGTGTCATTGAAAATCTCAAGAAACCCTGCTTACATCACCACCATTTCAGAACAGTATGCCCTTGGCAATTTTTAGTTTCATGTGCAGCAATGAAGCTGCCACAATGAAGTGTAAGTCTTTAAACTTTATCCACTGTCCAGCATCACTTTCTAATCAGGTTGTTTCTTTTTTTTGCATATTTTTTTCGTTGAAAAATTGACACAGGTAACCCATAAAGCAAACAAGAGAAAGCAATTCTGCCTACATAGCAAATATTCAAATTTGGCATTTGCTGTTTTAACTTCTAGTCATTGGAATCCCATTTCTCTCTACAAACAACAGGCATACATACATGCAATACATATAAATATAATTTTCTTTGAATTGTCATTCTTTCTCTCTAGTAAAAGGAATGTGTATGTAAAATATCATAATTTCATATATATGTTCAAGATCAGAAGTAGATTTAATTTTTTGCCAGATTCCTTGTGATCTAAGCTTAAATGCATTAATTTCTAAAAAGAGATTCCAGAGAAGTCACAATGTAATTATACAGGCTTGCAGGAGGAAAAACAGCCTGAGATATGTATCTATAATTTACCCTTCCACCTTAAATGGAAATTTTGAGAGAGAAAATTGCCGTTTCAAGCAAAGTAACAAACTGTTGGTGTTATTTCTTATGAAGGAAGATACATTTATTGAGTAGCTATACTTAAATGATGACATGGAACAAGAGCTGGCACAATCTGTCAAGTGTATTTTAAAAATCTGAGTCAATTTAATTAGAATGAGCTATGGTACTGTGCAATAATTTTCTGCTCTTTTAGTGTGTCAGCAGATGTTTTGAAGTTCTCTGGTATTTTTACAGCAAGAAAATCGTCCTGGAATATAGTGTTTATGTCTACACAAGCTTATGTAAAATTCCCAGGAGAACTATTGAGCACTTGCAAGTGTGTCATTCATAACAGGACTCGCCTGCTTTCTGTTATTGCACAATAAATTAAGAGCCACTGGAGAGTGGATTCTCAGGCTTGTTCAGTTTGGAGGTTTTCATGAACTCTTGATTAAATGGGTCCCTTTAGATCCCAAGTCTAGAGAGGACACTTGTACTACACCCTGGAGAAGTCAAGAACTTTGGACACAAATAAGGAGCAGCGTGATGCATTTGCAGACTGTCCTGTAACACTTTTTCCAAGAGTCATATTGGAACATTTTGAAATATTATTGAAGCAAGAATTCTTGTTTGGGACTATGTTGTTCTTTCCCCAGGGTACTTGTGTGCTTAATTTGGAATGGGAATCCAGAATAAGTGGTCTGTAGATAAAGATTGGCAGGAGATAAGTTGCCAGTGAGAAGCCCTTGATGCTACTTATGTTTACAGAATTAAAAATTGAGGTTTTTAGACAAAACAGATACTATTTACACAAATAACTTAAGCAGTGTGATTTCTTTGGTTGCTATAAAGGTCAAGGTCTTCTGCAGCAGTGGTACACTACAAGGGAAAGACTAGATCTACAAAAATTTCTTCCATGAAAGTGGAACAGACCACTCCATATTTTTATTTGATTGATTCATTTTCAATTTCAGCTAAGACTTGACTCTACAGAAGTTTGTGGGACTTTAATTTTTATTTTGCTGGGTTCTTCACTGGACAATAACCACAGAAAATCATTGCTCTGAAGGACAGGAAGAAATAGAAATATAAGTGCTTCCCAGTCAAGTTTGAGACTTTCAAAATTTGCTTCTGAGGAGTAATTTATATACCTCTGTTACTCTGAAACTAGAAATTCTTAAATTGCAGACCTGAAAAATACTGACAGGACACCCTTTGTACAACTTAGAAAGAATTTTTTTCTTCAGAAAGCTTAGTCCTTCCTCTTTGTTAGGTCTACAAAGCCAGGGAGATAGTTAATATTTATCATTAAGAAATATGCCCAGAAGGTGTAACTTATTTGTCATTCAAACCAAAGAAGTGAGAAAGTCTAGACATGAGGTTTCTTGACAGTTGAAATATTGTACTATTAGCAACATCTAAATAAATAATACATGCTGTGGAAATGATACTGACAAGGAACTATTGAAAACATTTCAAACTAAGGTAGTTGGGTAAGAAATAAAAACATTACAGAAATGATAAAAAGGGAAAAGCAGTAACTCAAGGGGAATTACTGAAAGTAAATACAGAGTCTTTACATATCCAAGGCAAACCTTTATGTGATCAAAGCTTCCTCATTTATGGAAAGAACCATACATTAAATATTTCTTGATTTTACCAGATGGGAAACTGGGGCAAGGAGAAGGTTTTTATGAGATTTCACTTCAGATGTACGTGTTTACATAAATTCTGTGTCAATGTCAATATTTAACAATTTGAAATCTGTTTTCTGGCAAGTGTATTATCAAAAATTAATTGCAGTGGTTAATGGTCAATTCCACACATTCCTGATAAATTTCACTGTCACTCCATGACTACGCCTCTCATTGTAGATTACATACTTCACTGTGCAACTGTGAATTTTAGGGAGGCTTGTCTTCCCATTTTCTTGAACTCTTATTTTCATCCTCAGTAGTGCCCAAGGTGAATACTACAGACAGCTGCTCCTTCAGTCCACCTGTAGACAACAGCAAAACAACAATCCCCCTGCAGACAGTGCTTAGAGAAACCTCATGATATGAATGAGGATCTCAGTAGGCAAAGAAACCAAATTACAGCTCATCCTGGGAACTAAGGTGGAGGTTGCCAGTGGGGCAGAATTACTGTGAAATAATTACAACAGTGAAGGATAAATTGACCTATTTCATTTCAAGTGATGGGAAGACCTTAGTTTTTATATCTACACAAATATAAACAAAATTCAGTCAGAGGCAGGAGTGGAAAAAGAGAATATATCGATAGAAGGCAATTGCATTTATAAATGTTTCACAGATAGAGTCTAATTATGTGACTCAGGAAAATTTTTGTCACAGCTTTGAAAATTTGACTAGGAAATGTCCTACTTTGGATATGTCTGTATTCAGCTGTCACAATGTATTTGCTGTGAAATTAATTGTATTAAAAAACCTCAAACCTCTGTTAAAGTAGGATGGGAGAAATGTCATAAGAGACCATACTCTCCAAGGCAGTGTTTGTTTATCAATGGAAAAAATTGCTCTCACTGAAGTATCTTAAGTCAATCTTGAAAAAGGGGGGGGAAAGCATACTAACTACACCTTCACTAATATTTCTGCATCTGTTTGCTTGCTCAAATCAATGCTATCTTAAAACCTAATGAAGTAATTTGACACGTTTAGAAAAAAATCAATCAGAAAAGACCTTAATGAGGTATATTTTCCTTTAATGGTAATGACAGGAGGACAACCTTCAAGTCTAAATAGCCTTATTTTGGGCTTATTAAACCAGTCATGACTATGACCCAGTGAAGCTGGCCCTATGAGAAACAGGGTGGAAATGAAAATGTGTCCTTCAAAACATCCTTCACTCTAAAACTAAAAGTGACCATCATTCATTATTAGTGGCCAAACACTGGAAGAACAACTCCTTGGTGTCCATTCCCAGAGAGTACTTTTCTGTATCAGTAAATATTGGAGTGCTGCACTGGTGGGATGTGTCTCTGTTTCTCTGATGTTCCCATCAGACAAAAACATGGTGACCCTGGAAAATCCATGCTTGTGTGTGTGAGAGCCTGAAGAGCAGCAGGTCAAGACCAGTTTCCTCTCACACTGTGACAGTCATGGCCAGGCAAAGGTTGTGAAAAGAGAATTTAAGGGGAAAATGAAATTGGAAAAAGCAGGAGGGAGAGAGAGACGTGTAGGAATGAAAACAGAGTTCAGGGTATGAGAACTTGGGCCTGTGCAACAAAGAAGAGGAAGAGAACATCAAAATATGGGAAAGGAGAGGAGAAGAATGAGCTTATAGATGTAAAAATAACAGTAAGAAAAGTGTGTGAGAGGTGTAGTTTGAAACAATAAAAACTTTGTTAAATTTATCTTGAAAAATTATTAGGTATTACTTTACTTGCCAACTACAAAATCCAGACTAAAGGGTAAAAAAGAGGGACCACAAGGAAATGAACAGCACCTCGCATTACAGTAACTGATTGGAGGAAGAAAGAGGAAGAAAAATATCTCCAGGACTGGTATCTTGGTTTAGAACTAGGCAGGAGAGATTCCTACAGGCAGTAAAGGCTCCTTTTAGCTTTAGATGAGATCCACACTGACCACATACCATTAATTCACCACTCCTCATAAATCAAGCTAAGACAAATTCCTCTTTAGTGCCTGAAGACAGCATTGCCTTCAAGTCTCAACACTGTTTAGTTGCCCATCTGCTGATAAAACAAGCCTTGACACTTTATACATAGAGTCCCTTCAATGTCAGTTGCATCTCCAACACCTGTCAGCATTTTTAAAGGGTTGGCTGAAACATAAATCTGCCTACACACAGTTATACCTCATGTTTAGAGCAGTTTTCCTGTTAGTAACTCTGAAACTGAAAAGTAGGGTCTGTCATACACCAGAACTAGAGCTCTTACCTTCTCAGTGGTAAGAGCTTTTATTTTTTCCCCTTGCCATTCTAGAAAACCTGTTTTTCAGTTACTGGTATCTATCCTTGTTTCCTTCAATCTATTTAATCATTCCATTTTCATTCTGGGTATTTGACACCTGGCAAATTTGTCAGTGTGATACACTGGTCCATTAATTTTAAACTGACCACCAGAAACAGGCAACAGAAAGCAATTTACCTATATTAGAAATAACCAATTATGTTAGCATCACAATCATTGCAATATAGCATTAACATTGCTCTTTGCCTCACACCTCACCAACCATGGAACCAAACCTAGGGAATCCTCAAATGTCAGAATTTTTTTTAGGTTATAATTGGTATTTCCACCCCAATGGGGACATAAAATATTTTAGAAATGTGAGAAGACCTTTCACCACTCACAGAAGTGGACCCTGAGCCATATCTGAATGCTGGTAAAATCAGGCTATTTAACAATTTAATTGCAAATTTTTCAGCTTCTTTGGGAGCTGCATTCCAGCTTTCTTATTCCAACTCTTATTGTGTAGATTCTATATTTCTGAAAACATCAATTTGCTTGTATTAAGGGAAAGCCTTGCTCCAAAGTCATGATATTGTAGAAAGAGCCAAACAGGTCACCAATAGTTTCATATGTAGTGGTGGACATGTAGGCATATGGATTAATATAAATATCTGTTGGGACATACAGGTGTCAAAGTGATTTGGGAATCATGTATTTAGGAGGTTAAAGCTCTTATGGATTTAGGTCTAAAAATTCTCTCAATATTAGCAACAGCCTGGATGACTCCTTATTTTCCACAGCCTGTATTGTGGGATGCTGAGGGCTGCTTATCCTGACTTTAGTAAGGGCTGTGTATTCTGGGCATGCCTCAGGACCAGACCTGCAATAATTTGACTCTAACTTCACAATAGATTCTGTACTCACAGCTGTCTGATCCCTCTAATATGTCCATTCCTTTCTCTGTTCCCAGGGAAAGTCTGCAAGAAAATTAGAGATACAGATAATGGCAAAGCAATTTAAGTGAAAAGACTAACTGAGCTCAAGTTAGACAGCTACTGTCTTTCATTGGCTTGTGTGTACACTCAGCCTTCCCATTCTTTCCCTCATTCATATGGACATATCTCAAAGCACAGCCAGTATGCCATGGCATTTTAAAAATAGCCTATTTACCCAAAATGTCAGTGCCTGAATGGAATCCTGTGTCCATTCTTAAAGACCCAGCAGACACAGGGGCACCTGCCAGCATGAGGCAACTTAGAGAACTGGCATTTTAACTTTACATCTTTCAAGAGTTTGCTGAATGCCATCTCTCATTGGAATGGGTCTACTGATCTCTCTGGAACACTCACCTGAATAGTGAGTAAAGTCTGCATGTCTTTTAGAAAAACCCAACAGCCCTGGACTTTGCATAGTCTTTTAATAATGTTTTACAAGGAAAGAGTAAAAACTTTCAGAATAAAGAGAAATATCTCTACTCTTTCCCCATTCCCATTTTATCTCATTTTTCTTTATAAAGGCAGAATGTTTCGTTTCCTTGAAATTGTTCTCTTTAGAACTGTAACCCATTTCTTGGGAAATAAAAAAAAAATAGGGTTAGCTAAAGAAATAGCAATTTGTCTGTGGCGTTTCAGCAAATGTGGCAGTTTTCTCCTATGCCACTGGTTTATTTCAGTTATGGGAATACAACCAACAAATACGTTTCTGAAACATGAGCGAAAAAGAAGCCCATAAAACAAAATCCATCTGTAAGCACAGAATCAATCAGTGTTGCTGTAGTCAAAAAGAAAGATTTTTCTCACAGTTGAAAAAAGTGTGTCAGATTATTACAGATGCAGAAGTTAAGTGTTAACTTAAGAAGTTAAGTTTCCAAGAGGAATGGAAATATTTCGGTGGGAATTTAACACATAAGGTGAAAAAAAGCTTTGCATTAAAAGGATTAACCCTAGATGAAACCCAGGTACACACATGACACTCTGTGTGCTGGCTCTTTGCCATAATGTATACATAATGTATCAGTGACCTGAATTTGTTAAAATTTCTCAAAAAGGAAAAATATCTCTATTGTGTAACTTCAGTAGAGCTATTGAAGGTGGAAACAACTTCACTTGGTTTTAGGAATAAACAAAAAAGGACAGACTATTGACTTCATTGGGAAATGTCACCATTAACATTCAACTAGAATTTTTATAAGTAAGGACAAGGCTTTTCTCATGTTCTGCACTGTAATGAGGATTTCCAAGACTGAGTATCTGAGTAGGATGTCAAGACAATGGAGCCAAGCTCTTCTTGGCAGTGCCAAATAAGGCAAGCAGTAATGGACAGAAACTGATGCACAGGAAGTTCCATCTGAACATGAAATAAAACTTCTTTACTATACAGGTGATTGAGCACTGGGAGAGGTTGCCCAGAGAGGCTGTGAAGTCTCCCTCACTGGAAATATTCAAGAACAATCTGGATTCAATTCCTGTGCAATGTGCTCAGGGATGTGCTTGCTCAGGGAGGCTGGGCCAGATGACCACTGTAATCCATTCAGACTTTGCCCATTCTGTAGTTCTGAGACCAAACATTTGGAGTGTGCTGTTGGTGGGTCAGCCTTCATAACTGGACAATAAAGAACAGAATGTCATGAGCCCTGCCTCTATTTCATCACAGGTTCTGAACAGGTCTGGATGTCTCTCATAGCTAGCTAATTATCCCACTATTCAGGAAAACAGGTTTTTCCTCTGAATGAACTCATCTCACGCCATTTTATTTTAGAAATATTTTAGTCAAATATTTCCAAGCACTACCTTGCTGTTCCACAAAAGGTTAAAAACATGGCCATCCCTAAAAGTGAAGGTACCTATTAATACACCATGATGTAATAGCCAGAGCTGTATCCTTGATCAGCTTTCTCACTTGGAAATTGACATTGTGTTCAAGCTGGGTGCAAATTGCTAAACAGAGCGTTGATGCTCATATTGAGTGCAAGGCAGCAAAGAATCTAGTCCAGTCTGCTTTAGGTAAAAGACACATAATAATAAAACTGAAAATGACTATATGCCTTGAAATCAAATAACTTTGGTTGTATAATCCATGGTGCACTGAAGACAGCATTGCAATCAATCATAGTAGCTGATATTCTTAAAGTTTTACTCAAGTGGATAATTCTCCAACACTTCCACTGTTCTGTTAAAACTGATGGGATGGTTTTGCTGAGCAAAAGCTAGCAGGAACAGGCCTCTGGTTTTAATTTGGATTTTCTGCTGAGATAAAAATACAAGCAAAGACAACAAAAAACCTCATTAAAAAAACATTCATTCTTTTGGATTTACACTTAGTACTGCTTGAAATGCCTTGGATTGTCTTGGTGAACAGCTTGATGCTGTATAATAACTTAACAAGTAAGTGCATCTAAAACTGATGTGCTACATGCATAAAGATGAAATAATTAATAGCTGTTAGGTCTTGCTTTTTTGTTCTTCCTTTCTTCAAAATCTCTTTATCTACTTTTTTTTGAAGACCTTTCAATTGCTCCATTGGGCAATAAACACTGGAGAAATACAGTCAAGATGCATTCTGTGTTGAGAAAATTACTTTTGCAATTTTGTAAAAATACAGAATCTAGTAACGACTTACTAAATTCAAGATAAAATAATTTTATAACACTGGATTTTGATCTCTTTAAACAAGCAATTAGAGAGTAATGTGTTTTACTATCTGATAAATAACACTTGATCTCATGACCAAGTTAACGTTTCGACCCTCCAAGATCCAGAACAAAGTGGTGACAGCAGTTGTGCCAACAACTCCTCTCTGACTCCAAAGTATAGAGGTTAATCACAGGAAAACCTCATGGTCATTGCTAATAGCAGACTACTCTTTTCCTTGCAGGGAATGCATGAAAGGTTTGCTCAGTGATGGCAGAACCATACATCTCAATGTAGAAGTGTCTTGATACAATTGTCATTGTGAGCTGCCTCCCCTTGGGCTGTCACCCAACTCTACACACTTCATGTCAGCAAGGCCTCCACACTTTACCCACTGCTGGCAATAGAGCAGCATGCATGTTTGGCCTGGGTACCATCTAAAATTCTCCATCAGCACCAAGACCCATTTTGGCTGATGCTTATAGGGAAAATGTGGAAATGCCACAGGTTTAAGAGAGGAGGCTGACTTCCTACATGGCCATTTTCCATTGCTAAGCTTTTAGTTTCTCAGGTTTCCCATAACTTGTTCACTGCTTTTTCATTTCCTATGGCATTTTTGTCCCCCCCTTCACATTCTTGGGCACAGACTGGCTAAATGCAATTCTGCAGCACATGAGCTCCCTGCCCTAGGCCAGCACAGCCCTTTCTCATTGCCATCTTCATGTTCAGTGTTACCTTCAACTCCTGGGCAAGCTCAGTCTTTTGGGTGCATCTTTAGGGGCACTTAAAATCTGGAATCAACAACACACATGCACACTCACAGCCAGTAGCATGGAAAAATGAATTTGCTGGTAATGCTGTTTAAAGCCAGCTAGCCTTCCCAGGCTTCAGACAGCCTGTTGACTTGTCTGCCTCAAACTGTGAAGGCTACCTGTCTTTTCTGGCTGGTCACACATCCAGCAGAGGAGTCCAACCCCCACTGCAGTAACCTGCTCCAAGCAACTTCTGCATGTCAGCCAGAAACCAAAAATTTTGTGTAGATGGATTACCTGGATCATCATATTTCACACCCCTTTGGGTGATTTTCTGAAGGGCCATGCCCATGGAGACCCACCTTGTCATGTCTGCTGCAGCACAGTCTTGGCCAGAGCACCCTTGTGCAGCACAGACACATCCAGACCCCGTAGGCTGCTGCAGGCAGGCATCTTCTCCTTCCCTGTGTGGCTGCTAATCCTGAAGCAAAACCTTGCCCTGTCTTTTCTCAGTGGGCTCACTGGGAAAAATGTTAAGCAGGAGATTTAGACTCTGGAGTTTGAATTTGGCTTTCTGGAATCCTTGAAGTCTTGTTGCACCTCTCGAGGTGCTCCTGGGTGGAGGAGCACCCAGGACATCCAGCTATATTCTTTCTTAAACCCTCCCAGTAGCACAGGGTATTATTATTTCTTCAGTACTGTGGGCTTATATAAAGGAAGAAAGTCTCAAGCATAAATTATATGTAAAAATTACAAGATATTCAATTATGTTTCTGAAGATTTATCATTGTTTTCTAAATGTTCTTATTATTCAATCTTTCTATGCCTTTTATTCCTCTGTGGACTCATGACTGGCAAAAGCAACAACCCTACATGTGAATTCTTTGAGCTAAAATATAAACTTATTGTTAAGTGCATAGCAACGTGGTGAATTTAAACCAAATCTTTGCAAAAATGCCTAGAGCATGCACAGGCAGTGTTGGGGGAATTAACTGAAAACAAAAGGAAGAAACTGATTCAGCAGTATGTTGTTACACTTGTCTCAAGTTCATATATACTCTAGTGATGTAAACCACACTAATTCTATTTTTTACTATTTTTAGATAAAAATCTACTCCAAATATTTTGGCTGCAGTGTATGGTCTCTTCATATAAAGAGCAACTTCACACTATTTTACCTAGGACAGAGTAAGAAATAAAAGGGGACATTTCCTACAATGCCCTATTTGTGTTGCTAGGATAATCTCAAGTCTTCACAGGCTTTCAGGGTTTTCAGACACCAAGTAGAATGTATTTGGATTTGTACATATTCAGAAATCAAAACCCCCTCAAGTACTAATGGCTTAATTTATATTTCATAGAATAAGAAATGTTAGAGTAGGATTTTCTGAGCTGAGTAAACCTTTATCAGCTGTTCTTATGCTTTTGGCATTCTTTGTTCTCATGTCTCTCCCTCAGGGATACAATAAAAATAGCTAAGGTTCATTTTCTTCCCCAGTTTTTGCATCCACTGCTCCTGTTCGACTTATTATCTGACAATTCAGCTTCCATGGTAGCCAGGGTAGGATTTTGATTCCTGCTACCTCTTTTTCTGGAGGTTGCTGATCACACTTTCTCCCTTGCTGTAGGTGTCACCAGATGGCCTTGTGCCACCACTGGTTATGTCCTGACCAACAATACAAGGCTTGGTTCAAAGGCAAAGGCTTCTCTTCCATTGGGGCAACTACTTACCAAGGCATGGCAAGGTGAGCTGCCACTCCAGTGGTACCCAGACAGAGCCTGACTCCCTCAGCTCCCCCTCACCCCTCCTCACATTCCCTTCCCTGGGCTCCTTGCAGTGTGCAGGGTGCAGAGGCAATGCAGCTAAGCAGTCATGGCCCAGAAAAGTTTTTTTATGCCAGAGGAGGAAGTGAAGAGCCTCAGAAAATTAGCAGACAGCAGCCTGGACTTATGTCCTGAAAGAAAGCCTGGGATGTCAGATTAATTACTGGAAATTTATTTGTACTTAAAAATAATAGTTGCTGTTTGATATGACCCTGTGCTGTCTCATGTTTTCAACCATCATTTCCTCAGCTAGATTACATTCATGTTGGATGTACATCCTCCTGTGTCTGGGAGCATGACTGTTTCTGGGCACAGGGACAAATCCAGGACTCCTCTTCCTCCATCTCTGCTTTCTGCCCAAAGGTGGGGATCTGGACAGGAGCTGCAGCATGGCCTGAGTGGCAGATTGCCTCCAAGCACAAGCACTGCAGGAGCACACCAATTACCCTTCCAGCCCCACGACACATGCTCCTCTCTCCCAGGTTTAATCACCTCCACCTGGATGGAACACTGGGAAATGCTCTGTGCATCATCCAGGTTTTGTTGTTTTCATGTGAGTTTAGGCTCAGACTGAAGTGAGGACTTCTGTCCATTTTCCCTTTCATGTTATCTTTCCCCCTTCTTCATGCTGTTAACCCCATTATCTTTGACAAGACCGGGATTAATCAGTAGCCCTTCACATAAAAGGATTGACAGTGGAATCCTGTTTTTCTTTTCTATAGGAAACAACAACAAAAAAAAATTAACAATTAGGAGGTTGTCGATTTTTTCATTTCTCTCTGATAATCCAAAGAATAGACCTAGGATGTTTCTAATCTGGTTTCTTGCAGAGATGCTTAATTTTCTGATGGTGCAGTGCATTGTTGCTTGCTGATTAAACCTGCATAGGACAATGTTTAATGTAAAACCAATCTTGAAGGAATTTGTGGCTGCAGAGAGTTGCAATGCAGTACACTACCTCAGAGGTATGCTCCTGTGTGATTTTATCATAGGCTGTGCTCTCTATTGCTGAAAAGGAAATCTCTGCTCCTCCCTTACCCTGTCCTGTGCTGTCACTCTGTTTTACTTGGAGTAAACCCATCCTGATCACTACCACAGAGACCTACCAGCTACTTTTATATGCTGGGTGAATTTTCTGCCTTTTAAATGTGTTGAACCTCTTGTGCACTCAGATGAGAGCTGGCTCTGGCTCAAGATATGCCACAAACATCACAGCTGGGATGGGGAGCTGGGAGGGAATAACAGACTGTCCCTTTTGACAGAGGAAAGCTGATAATTAATCTGATGCTGTACCATGACACCATGCACTATTAGGCACATCACAGACACTATAGTGATTGCCCCACTGTTATGGCACTTGGGGCTGGAAGAAGTCAGCACAATGACACATTTCAGCTCTTTCAAAGCAATTGGTACAATCCCTGTTTTGCAGGCTTCTTTTCCTGTCACACTTATGTGATTCCTCTTCATCAAGAACAGCAGCACCACACACATGTGCTTGTTAGCCACCACCACAGCAATCCAGAGTCAGGAGAAGTAAACAAGCTCCTTTAGATCACTTGGGGGTTACTGGAAGAGCACTTGATGGGGATGGAGAGGCAGCCTAAACAGAGCTGCAGCCAGATCAGTTAACTTGAGTGCTGGTACAAATGCTCTAATAGCCAGGACCGAAATTTTCCAATACATTAAAGATGCAGAGAGTGATGATAAAGCCATGCTCTGTGATGCTCCTGCCAGATCAAAGCATGGTGAGTTAAAAACTTGCCAGAAAAACACTTGCTGGACCCAGCAGTGACCACTTTTACACCCATTTCACTGGTTTGTGCTGCTGTTCCTGCATGCTTCACAGAGTGTTCTGCTAGCTGTCACCTTCCCAGGACAAATCTGCCATTGTTATTGGTTTCCTAAACTCTTCTTCTCTATCTCTTAGGTGTTTTAACATGTCACACAATGGCAATTACAGGCAAACTGCTTTTTGTTTCCTCAGTTTCAATAGGTGACAAAGGTCATTAAAACTCCTCAATTGTAAATAAAACATGGAAATACCATTTAAGGTTATTTTAAGTTACTGGTGAGCTACCAGTTGGGTTGCCCTAACTCAGCTTTGTGTTTTTGTAGCAGACAACCAGCAGTTTTGCATATGCTGAGGGCTTATTCAGTATTCAACTCAATCTCTTTCAATCTACAAGGGTAAAAAATGTAGGGTTAGAAGCCTACCACTACAGGACAGTGAGTGAGTGAGATTGAGCTTCTGCATGGACCTGCCTAGAACCTTCCTTTCTATGAACACCCCAAAAAACCCTCAATAGGACATAATTTCAACTCCATAGCTCAGGCTTTACTGAAGTACATAAAAATTAATTGCTTTGTTTTCTTTTAAAAACAGAAAAAGCAATCACTAAGGTTTTATAAAGAGTTTTCTCCCCAGCCCATCCTGGATTACAAAACCTTATGTAATCCTAAATAGTTAATAAACATTACTGTGAGTTACCTTTCTCTTCAGCTGACACAAGCAATGCATTATTGCTGATACACAATTCCAAAGAATTGTCACTCACTGTCAACTTCTTCCATTTAAGGAGAAACAGCCTCCTCAGAATAATGAATTCAAAATTCCAGTGGCCTAGAAACTTTGGAGGGTTTTACAGCTTGACCTTGAGGTTTGGGTTCTGTAATGACATTGCAGAAGCTCCTGCTGATTCAATGTAACTTTATAAAAGACACACATCAATATTCACAGGTGCAAAATCTCAATGTCAGATGGAATCTCTATCTCAGTTAGAACTTGCAGGATTTTTACATGCTACACTAGATTTAACAACACTAGCTTGATTAATATTGTGTTGCAGATCACAGTTAGTATTGATGCAAAACATTGAAATTAGGTTTACCTGGGTGTAAATGAGAACAGAATATAAGCTTTATCACAGACAGATATTTCATTCATCTCTTTCATGAATTTTCCATGAATCAAGGAATTGATTCCCTTAATCAATGGGGAAAAATCTTGCACCTGTGACATTAAGATGTACATGCTTAATTCTGGCAATCTAGCTCACATAAAAATCACTGTCTGAAAGACCAGCTGTGTCAGTGTCTATGCACTGTAAAATGATTAGAGTTTTGTGAGAAAGGAGTAAAAGGGGATAGTTATGTCTTCAGAAATCAGTTTTATCTAAGCTAGTGTGGTGTCACTCATGAGGCAGAGGTTGCATGCATGATTTATATTCCTCCATGTATCAGATCATCCAGATTTCTTTTCATTGTAAAAGTGATATTGATTCTCCTGTATTAGTAATACTGACATGAGGATAATTCTGACATCATTATAAAGTGTGCACTAATACCTCTTGCCTCATGAAACCCTTCTGCTCAATAAATCATGGAAATAGTTAGAAGAAGAAGAAGAGACAGAGGAAAAAACGTTATTAGGACCTGCTAAAACCAATCAGTGCCCAGTCCAAATTGACTACCAAAGGATACCATATGCTGTGTTAGGTAAGTCTATTATTTTCAGACAGTAAGAAAGATACCAGTGTGTAAAACTTGCAGTTGATACTGGTGGAGAGCAGAATCCATGCAAGAAATAAAACAAACTCTTGTATCACCCTCATCCTCCAGTATATTAAATGCCCATTTTAGTCCTGAGGTGTATTTCAAGCAAAATGTTGCACACATCTCAGAGAAAATGAGATATGTTTCTTTAAGAACCTGCTTCTACTGGAGGTCAATGGCTTTAGTATTACTCATTAAAAATTAAGGGTAGCTATTGACAAGCAAACCACAGAAATTGGTTTATGTCAAAGAAGAATGGCAAATAGATACATGTATCAGGGAAAGAGCCCTGGAGGAAAAGTTCTTTGCACAATAAAATTAGATTCACAGGTCACAGATGATTTGTTAGTTCTTTCCAAGATGTAGATCTGTAGTTTATGGAAGAATTCTCCTAGAATCTTTACTTGCACTACAAAAAAGAATCTTTTTTACTAAAGTGTGAGTTGCATGTACTCACTGGTGACAACCCAGAGATCTGACTGAATTAATGTCATCCCTTAAGAACAGAGCCCTCCTATCATTCTGAAGGCAAGAGGTGTTCTTTGAACTCTGTTCCCATTCTTGTCTGTGAAGCTTCTTCTCAGCAAGTGCAGATGGAGAAATAGCTAAAGGGCTGGATAGTTTGTTTATAATGCAGAAAGATCTCAGATGTCAGCTATTCAGGTTGCCCTCACCGAGTAAACACATTGCCACTGCCTACTTGTAGTTTTAGAAACGAGCTTTTCAAAAGCTGCAGCTTCAGGCAGCACAGCTCTCAAGGCTCTGTGGGCTCTGCCTGCAGCAGACACCTGCAACTCGTGCCCAAGCCATGCCCTGTGCTGCCAGAGAACACACCAGCCAGCTGTGGAGTGCAGTGAGGGGGTCTCAGACCCCCAGGGTCCTGCAGGAAGGGTGTTTGTGATGAGAGAGAGGTACTGACAGGAATCCCCAGTAGTGCTGGAAAACACCTCTGACCTTGGCAGGAGTTCTCTGGCATTTTGAGCATCACAGCTTGCCAATCTCCTGACTAACCTCTCCAGAGGATGAATAGAGAGATGAATCATGTATTTTGTGGGGGTGAGCTTCCACAGCAAATGAGCAACCAGTGGGATGCTGCAATGTATGGGCTACAGGCCATCAATCATCCCTGCTTTTTGTACCAGGAAAAACAAGGTCTTGAAAGTCCTGGCTGCCTCCTTCTGTGCCACCAGTGACTCCACATGCCTTTGTGGCCATCTGCATTGGGGCTCCTTTCAGACCAAGAGGTGGCAGACAGTGCTGGTCTGCAGTTTAAACACAAGGTTTTATTTACCACCCACTGCCTAATCCACTCCCAGCAGGAGGGAGGCAGGAGCAACAAGGGACAGAAATTTCCACCTTTTCATCTTCTGCTACTAAGTCTAGTCAAAGCCTTGGAAGAAGCTTCTTTGTGTACACTTCATGTTTTATGATTTCCTAATAAACTTACCAGGGCCTAAAATTATTTGTCTTCTATTAAAACTAATTAAATATTAAGTACATATTTTGGAGTTTTACAACCAGGCAGCTGTGTTTGAAAACATCCCCTGCAAAATGTTAGCAGACTGAACAAGGTTTTCATGGAACATTGCAGAGCACTAACATGTTTTAGATAGAACTATCAATAAGGCAACTCTCAGTTGTGGCTTATTTTTTTTTAATAGGCTTCTCCCAATTATTTTCTCTTCTTTTCTTCCCATTTCCATCCTTATTACAAGGTTTCCTCATTCCTCTGAATGGTGATACCAACCAACAGTCCTTAAAGTCATTGTCACATTGGGGCTCTGCCAAGCTGGCTCCCTGGGGCTCCCCGTGTTGCTCATGGGGACAAATTCAGATTTGTACATCCTGCCTTTTTTTTCCACCCTTTTTTTCATCTGCTTTACAGAATGACTCTGTGATTATTGAAGTTGTACCAAGATCTAGACAAAGTCACAGCTTTCTGGGGCATGAGGCTGCTGGTAAATTGAAAGAAATTTATGATTTTGCTCCCCCTCCCCAGTTGTTACATTTGCTATTGTGTTGTGCATGTGTGTAGGTGAGTGTATGGGTGATCATGTGAGAGAAAGAGAGCTGGATTGATGGTGGGAAATATTCCAGAACACTTCCTTTTTTTAGTTAGGAAGACAATATATTTTATCTCATTTTTATCAAAGGTGCCATCAGAAGTAATGACAGGATAAATAATTTTAAGGCTTCAAAGAACAAGGATTCTAAAGAATAGGATTCTGAAGAATTGTAAAGAAAGGATCTGTCTAGGAGATTAAGCTTTTTTAAATCCTTCAGATCCCTTTGCCAAATGCAATAATATTCCATTATAAATCCTTCTATGAATTTGCATGTAGTATTGCATTTTTCCTTTGGTGGTGTATGCAAATACAAAAAGGCAATGATGTGTATTTACTAAACTGTTACCTTTTCAGTTAGTGAATTGCTTAGCCTGGATGCTTTCTTTCATAAATACAGTCATTAAATGCATGAAATTATTGATCTAAACTGCTTTCCTGGGGGATTGTTCCTTATAAAGAGCAAAGTCAGGTCTCTTTTTGACTGCAAACTAGGCTAGATTTCATAATAAAACTTTCACCATAAAAAAGAAAAATATAAAACTCTGATCAACAGTAACCTCCCTATGATACATCAATGACTAAATCTCTGAGAGAGCTGGCTTTAATTTTTCTTACAGTGAAAGAGAGTAGGAAGGATGCAATTTTTTGCAAGGGACTCCTTTTTGAAGAGATCATGCTGAAAAGGCTGCTGAAGGGATCTCTTGCTGCTACAATTTGTAGAAATGAGCTCTCACAATTATATTCAGAGTTTATTGTGCCTCTCCCTGCCTGCCCCCCTTCCCACTCCCCCCATCCCCACCCCCTGCCCTGAGTGTGTGTGTGCAGAGAGCTGGAGAAAGCTGGCAGCACTACCTGAATAGCTCCTGAGAGAGTGAGACTTCTCATCTCCTGCTTCATTTCGGGGCAGCAGCTATTCCAGCGTGTGCGAGCTCCTGCCCGCATCCTCCCATCGGAAGCGCTTGGTGAGTCCCCTGAGCCGCGGGTTAACTCAGCAAGAGGAGCAGGGGGGTGCCAGGCAGCTCTGGGCACACTCAGAGCCCCTGTGCAGCTTAAAATCTCTTAGATTTCAAGGAATTTCTGTAATAAGTGTGTAAAACCTTCCGTGGATTGCTGGGATGCGAAGGCAGTGGTGAGGAATGTTTTGCGTGCTCGAGAGCAGCGCTAAGTACACCCAGGAATGCCTGAAACAGAGCAGAATTTTTCTACAGAAGATTAGATTAGTAAATGCTTCTCAGAACTACAAGAAAAGTGGCTGTGTGTTGCTTTGTTTTGTTTATCCCTACCGTTTTTCTCTTGTTGTCCTTTCCTCCCCATCTCATCTTTATTGTGTTGAATGTGTTAATAGGCTCAGAAATAAGAAATTGTACCTTCCTGCACTGATGGCATTTGAAATGTAGAACTTTTATCAGAAGAGGGATGAGAGCTGAAGCTAAAGAGGAGATAATGTGCACTTTTTATTTGCATTTATATTCTTTTGCACGTTTCTGGTGTTGATTGCATAGACTTGCTATGCTCACAAAAAGTTCAAAAAGCTGGGAGATGCACATTTACTGCTCAAGATGCTGATGTTTGCATTTGTATCATGTGTTTTATTAGTCACCCACATGAAAAGTGGCACTCTCCAGGTAGGTCCTTTCAGCACATGCAGCAAAAAGCATTCCCAGACACTCTTCTGCCTTGATCCTATGAGTCAAGCTCATTGAACTCCACAGAAAATTACAGAGGCCACTACAGAGGTCAGGTCACAACTCTCCTTGTCCCAGCTGAGCAGTGGCATTTGGAACAAGAGGCTGAAATAATGCTGTTATCTGAGGACCTGAGTACTTTGGACCAGGCTGTGTTTTGATTTGAAAAGTAGGAATGAGTTAACCAGGGACAGGCTGGGTTTTGGACTGGCAGTACAGAGCATTAACAGAATGAACTGAACCCACAGTTGTTCCCCTGATGGATACATCCAATCTAGAAGAGATGGCAGCCTGACTAGCTGGGCTTGGGGCCAGTGGCTCGTTTGTTACTGTCTGTCCAGCCCACACCTCTGTTGGCTGCAGCTGTCTGTGGGATCATCCTGAGTGACACAGCTGTATTCATAGCTGTGGGGGTTACCTGCTCCTTGCATTTAGCAAACAGATACCTGTGATGTGAAACTGCTGCTCAGTGTCCCTAGACATCATTTCCTTTGCTACTGAGCAAACATGATAGCTCAATGGATTAGATTTTAGGTCTGCAGTGGTGCCTTTCCAGTTTGTGTGAGTAAATTTACATCTCTTCTACGGGTCAAAAGAGTGGTACTGACATATTTTCTCTTTTCAAAGGATTTCAGTGTTTATTAAGGGACAACTTTCAAGCAAATATTAAAACAGAGATTAGCCAAGCACAGAGTAGGTATTGCTTCCTGGAACTCAGTCATTTTATGTTATGGTGGCAGGGAATCATGGTAAAGGGTGTGAAGGACTAGGGGATTGATAAGTGAGTTTATGTAACATGTAGCAGTGGACATTGCAAGTAGGATATGCCTTGTGTTCCAGGTTGTCAGAGTCAACATTAGTTCATCAATAAATTAAAATGTCAAAATTGAATCATTACCTGGGCTGTTTAGTACATTAAGTATAATACTGGAATACAATACAGAGAATAATAATTTCCAGGGGGCGAAAAAAGTGATAAGCAAAGAAGATGTTTGGGGGCTGTTGTTGAGGTTCTTTTGTATTAATGACATTATTAATGCATTAATTGTATCTACTAACAACATACATCTTTGCTGGAATACTCTTGAGTACAAAAGAGTGTTTACTTTTCTAAGTTTGTTTTACTTTCATCTGCTTGGATGTAAAAGAGGAGAACAGCTCAATGAGAAGAATTCCAGTCTAAAAGGAGCAGGAACAGGTATCTCTCCAACCTGGTGCTGCACCCTTTTATCAAATTCAGCCCTGACCACACTCATTTTATTAACTGAGCTCTGCTGTCATCTGTCTGCTATCAGCATGGCAGGATGTTCTCAAAACATCTTAATATCAGGTCAGGATGGTAGAGAAGTGCCAGGAATTTTTCACCAGGGGCCAGAAGCCATGACCTTTCTGCCTATTGGAAGTTTGCTCTGTGAGGATGATGAAACTCAGCACAAGAAAAAGAAATACAACTAGTAAAGCATCTCTGTTGATAGGCAAAATCTGTGTTAATCATGGGCAGTGTATGCTCTGCAGAGCCTCATGTCACAAGAAATCTTCCCACAGAAACGTGGGAAGGCAGGAACTATTTGTGTCTTCCTGTAGAAGGGACTACCTGTCTCACAGACAAGACCACCCTACATTTGGCTGTGCACCCAGACATCCACAGAGGAGTAGACACTCTGGTGAGTGGAGGGCAGGAGATGTTGCTGTGCTTGGGCTGATCTGACTGTGTCAGCTGCAGCCAGCATGTGTCACCAGGCAGTGCCTTGCTCCATCCTCCCCAGCAGCCCTAAATGAGCTGTTTCTGGAGGATGGCCCAGCATGGTCCTAAGATCTTGCTGATCAAAAATCTTCAGACCCTGCTAGTATGAGCCAAGGAGATCTAAACACACCTTCAAGCCAACCTGGGTTTTCATCAGGAATTCTCTCTGTTACTTCTCTGACTGGAAATGAGCTCTCCTCCCTGCCCCCATTAAAGATTACAATTCATGAAGCAGAAAATGCCAGACACTCAAGCACTGGCAGAGTTCTTTTAAATTATATTTCTGGTTTATCATCCTCTTATATGTCAAAGTTTTCTATTTCCCCTATCTATTTTTATATATATAGCAAAATGTATCAATCCAGGCATTTCAATACCCATCACTAAAGCATAAAG
Organism: Oenanthe melanoleuca; assembly: GCF_029582105.1. Lineage (NCBI taxonomy): Eukaryota > Metazoa > Chordata > Aves > Passeriformes > Muscicapidae > Oenanthe > Oenanthe melanoleuca. The sequence goes on along the minus strand of NC_079333.1, from coordinate 85,179,237 downwards.
ATCTATATATCCTTGTCAACTGAACAAACAGGGATTTTCAAAGAATAAGCCAGCAGCAGCTTTTGTTTGCATTACTTGACTACAGTTCCACTTATAAGAATTGCAAAACCAAACCAAGAAGGCAGAGACTGGTGTAATCCGTGGTTTATCACCCTCAGAGCCCTCACTCTCATACTCAGACAACTTCCTTCTTTCCTATTTTCCTGGGAAATTTCCTTGATTATGACTTAGATCAAAGCTCTTTGAAACAGATATCCCATCTCCACTTTTTGCAGACCTTTATGTCTGTAGGCTACATAGAAATATGAAATATTAAGCACATCTAGAGTATCTAGCATGCATAAAAGCCTAGTACAATCTCCTGATCATAACTGTTCCTTTTTGTGTAGCTCCTTGCACTTTGGTGGGGTCAAAAGGAGGGAAAACTATTCAAAAGTTCTGTCATTGCCTTTTAGTTTTTGGGCTCAGAGAAACAACTCAAAATCCAAACAACTGCTGTCTCCTCCTACTGCAGGGCAGTGGGAAGGGTGAAAGGACCTTATAAAACCATAATCTTGCAGTTATGAGGGGAATTATGAAGGGACAATAAGGAGATTTTTCAGTGTTGTAGTCTCGTTATTACAATGAATTACAAATTATTTTTGTCATTGCTAGGAAAAGAGTGGAAGTGACATTTAGTAGTATGTGAATTCCCCAGTAATTGGTACCCTGTAATATAAATTAGATTGGAGGTAGTTTACCAAGTCCCAGTACAGCAAGTTTTCCTTTTACTATCCTCTCAAAGAAGGATAATCTATAATGTATATTTTAGAAGACAACTGCAGCAAAGCTACCATCCTAAAAGAAAACAAAACAAAACAAAAAAACCCAAAACCCCACCAAACAAACAAACAAACAAACAAACAAACAAACAAACAAAAACCCAAACAAACAAACAAAAAAAAAAAACAAAAAACAAAAAAAAAAAACAAAGCAAAACAAAAAAAAAAAAACCCCAAACCCAAAACCACCCCAACTTCAATAGGACTTTGGAGTCAAAATTCCTTGCTGGTTTAAACAAGACTCTCTGTGTCCAGAAATAATACTGAGTTTGAGTGTTTCCTTTACTACATTTCTGTGTTAACTCTGCTAAATAATTAAAGAAAGGAAGAAGAGCAGAACAGATGACTAGGTAATAGCAGGCATAATCACATCCCATTCCTTCAAACCTGGATCTGAGTTCTTTGACTTGCAATTGGTGGATTTTTTTCACTGAGAATCTGTGTCAGGATACATTCCTAGCACTACAACAGATGCTATTAAAGCAGCTTCTTTTCATTATGAAAACAAAGCTGAAGCACTATAACATATGTTGTGTTGATTCATGTCTCAGAAAATATAATTCCATGGAGATATATTTTATAAATGCAATAAGAAAGCAGCTGATTCCTTGGAAAAATGCATTTGACTGCAGCATTAGCCACTTGCATTTTGTACTTGACAAGCACTCAAATGCACTGTGTTTTAATACATTGCCACAATACCTAAGAATTTTCATTCAAATGCAACACTATTCCTTTCTCTCCATGAATGTCTTAAGTGATGCTAGTGGAGAATGGAAAACATTGGTAAACAATTCCTTTTTTGGGAATCTGACCCTGATGTTCAGTTACTAGTGTTCAGACCTACAGATTGGATGCCTCCTCAGCTGCAAAAAAGAGAAATCATTTCTGCCTCCCCTTCCACCTATGCACCCTTCATCTTCTGTGCACAAGCATCTTCTGTGCCTATGCAGCATTCTGAAGAGGGAGGCTGTGCCTTATAAGCACATTTCCTACACAGTTCTTGCCTGCAGCCTTTAGGTGCTCCAGTGAAAGAATTTTCCCCACATACCACTACCTGATATTCTTAATGTCAGCCTCAACTGGATGTGCCAGTGATGCTGAGGAGCATTTCCCTCAGGGTACCAAGCACAGAAGCACCTTCAGGCTCTGAATGCTTTCCAGGACTGGTGCAGCAGCCTCAGAAAGCTTCTGTTCCCCCATTACTGTTCATCCTCTCAATAAATACTATAACCTCTTCATCCAAGTGTTTGAAGAAAAGACTCAGCACACCATTTCTGGAATCAGTGTCTGGGAATGTATGTGGCAATTATATCAAGAATACTGAGAAATCCCAATTTCTTTGGCAGTTCTATCAGCTGCACACAACTGACTGCAGTAAGTGTTTGTTTCTGACAGTTGACTCAATAAGGTGAATCTGTGATGAGCTGACAAGTGCCCTAACAAGATATATTCTTGCAGAATTTTCTTCTTGTCCAGAAACCCACTCACATCACTGACAGCTGGCATCTTCAGCATAAAATGATCAAAACAGCAGTCCACAATACTGCTGTGTTTGGGTCCCAAACCAAAGTTGGTGCATTTGGCTGGAATAGGCTGTGTGAAACAGGAGCAAATTTTGGTGTACTGCATGTTCTTATCTTCCTATTTAATATATTTTATATTAAACTATATTTCAACAAAATTTAAAGGGTCCACTGTGCCCCCTTTAAAGAGCCAGAAACTGTGTCTCAGCTGAAGTAAAAACATTCAGTGATCTGTGATTAATTTTATCCACCTCAAGGGTATTAAACCTGGTTGTAGGGACAGGGCAGAGTAGACAAAGGCTGTTTCAGGGGACAGGGAGCCTGTACAGAACAGCTGTTCTACATCCTTGCTTCTCTTGTTCTCCACTGGGAACACTGAGGGGAGAATACAGGTTACAATAGTCCAGGGTAGGGAGAAGAGTCAAAATATTAGTCTGAAAAAACAACACAGAAACTGTACTGAAAATTATTTTTGATGCTGAGAAAGAATAAAACTGACCACCTCTCTAGCTGAACTAAAAGCCTAATTTATGATGACAGTCTTAACAAGAAAACTCAAATAGTTAGATGCAAAAAGGTCTCCTTCAGTTTAGTTCTAATGGAATTGTTGTAAAATGCCCCAAGATAAATCCAGATTCCCCCATCTCATAGCTCCTTTTTTTTAGATGCCCTCAGTCAGAGGTCAGTAAGGTGACTCAAACCAAGGCTCAGCACAGAACAAAACTCCCAAGAGTTTTATTCCAAGCTGATGCCTTCTTGCTGGAGATTCAAACAGCTCCCTACAGCTTAGTATTAGAGCAAGCACCCTGATTCTGGCACGTTAAAAGTCAACCATATCTTTTCCCTACATACAGGAAACCTGGCAGTCCCATTTGTTGAAACTGCTGCTTCAGTCCTCTTTTGGGGACATGTCTGGTGTCAAGTTGCCTCCTGTTGCAGAGTCCAAATGTCCCTGTTAAGTGCTTCTGAGGTCAGATCCCAGGAGGCAGCAGCTCTTACCTCTAAGGTTATCCACAAACCCACTGATGAAACTCCAGGGAAATAATTATGACCCATCATTCTCCTTTCCCTGTGCTCTGAGACAGCAAATCTCCTTTTTTCTTGAGTGGCACAGTATAGTTGGCTGCTTTCACAGCATTAAACAAAGTCATTTGATGGTGAAAATGCTCAGCAACAGAAGACAATTTATTTATTGATTGAACTCCCCACAGATGTTACCTGACGTTGCTGAAGCTTATAGGATCAGTATTTTTGTGCTAGCAAATTGAAGAACATAGCTTTAGAAATTGTAAGTGGATACAACCTTCTATTTAAACATGACAGTTTTATTTCTTTATGAGAATGGTGTGCAAAGCAGACAAACATTTGTTTTGCTATGCTCACTGGGAAGCCCTGGTGAAATGTACTTTCCAAGGCACTATAGATGCAATACAGATAAAATGTACTGTCTTACTTTCACCAAAGATCCCCTTTGAATTTCCTAAGCATTTTTTTCTAGCTCAATATCCCTCTGCCAGGTGTGTTAGAGGAAAAAATTAGGGACCATCATATTTCCAGATAATATATCTTAAGAGCTATCTCATAATGCAATGGTCAGATGAAATCAAAATACTGTTTACAGCACTGCTCTTTCTTTTCAGCTCTGAAGTTATTAAAGGCATTTAGACTGAATTAATTTAAAAAAAAAAAGAAGGAAACTGTTCTTGACTAGCTTAAGGAGTAACATGTGGCATGTAATTTGGATTGCTGAGTGATTTAGACAAGTAAGCTGCATTACTCATCCGTCTCATTTAAGATATGTAGATTTTGTAATCTTCCATCTGGATTTTCAGACAAACTTTGAGTTGCTTCTTGGTGGTTTGAAGAAGGTTGGAGAAGATGGCTCATCTTAGAATGAACAAAGAAGGGTGAAAGCTGTCCAACTGGAAAAAGAGCATATGACAGAAAGCAAAGCTGGTTACAGCAATACATTTTCAATGTATTTTGAATGTATTTTCAAATTATTTTGAGTGACAAAATGATTCTTTTGCATTGTTTTCCACAGTAAACAATCCCTCTGTATTTTGTGCAGAATCCATTTAGAACCAGAGTGGCTCATTGGTATCCAGCACTCACAAGCTTTGCCCACTCCCATTGTTCCAGCTACAATATCATCATATGAACACACCCAACATCATGGAAAAGATCCATTAGCAAGCAAATCCAAGCCTTCTGCTCTTGGGTTGGGGAAAGGAGGGAAGAGGGGAAGTGTTTTTAAGGGAATATAGAAGTAAAAACAATTACTACCTTCAACTCATCATCCTGCAATGCCAACACCATTCTTTTAAATGCAGAATACAGATAATGCCCTGTTGCTTGCAAAACTAATGGTACTAGTAGTTCAAATCCCTGTGCTTCCATTCATTGACTACTGCATGGAGGCTATTTCCAGGCACTCACTGTCCATCACACAATGGAGGCCAATCTGTCTAACCAGCCAATCAACCAAGAAAACATTAGATCTGCCTATCTCAGTAGAGGTGAGAAAAAACTTCCTATGATAAGGCTGCAGTTAACAAGGTTTGAACAATTATGAAATGAAATGAAATGAAATGAAATGAAATGAAATGAAATGAAATGAAATGAGGAACTGAAAAAAAAACCAAACCCAAAACCCAAACCCAAACCAAACCAAAGAACCCTAATGTTCTTCAAAAATACAATTGCAAACTCCAGGAGCAAATACATCTAGGGCATTTGAGCCATGCTCATGTGAAATCTATTAGAGGGAAGGGACCAAAGTCTAATTTGTTAATCTTCATTTTGGAACATAACTGCAAGAAATCCTTAGCCAAAACAATCTTGAGGAATAGATGCTCCACAGAGATAAAGAGAAGTGCCACAAACACCATTTCTCTCCCTCTGCCTCAAAGGAAAGAACAATAAATAGGAGTGGCAGCTTCTTTAGGTTCCTTTTTTCCCTTCACAGATTTCTCTGGCAGCAGAAGCCCAGAAAGGCTCATTGAAGCACCCTGATAGACCTCAAGGGGAGGCTAGGAATACCTGGTACTTGAAGATGGAACTTGGTGTGGGATAATCTAGACAGATGATCATTAATGGTGTCTAGAAAGAGATCATTAAAGGCTCCATGGTAGGTACAGTCCAATAAAGCTCCACAATTGCTTTGTAATTCAAAGGATCAAGGGGACAAGCTTGAGCATTAGAACTAAATAAAAATAATGAGATACTTTGGTTCTAATTGCTTGTTTGGCAGACTGGTTCACTATGAGGTGAGATGAGCCTTGTTTAGTTGAACCATCAGCCTGTCTTGCCAGCTCCTGGGCACTGTTTTAAACACATCAGGCACCTGGAGGCTGCTGAAGCCAGAGAGAATGTGAAGGCTGGGTGTGTGGGACTGCACACCAAGAGCCAGGGGCAGTGCCTCGCTGGGGGTCCAGTGACTTCACAGGGGAAGAGAACTGGCCTAACACATGCAGCTTTGGGACACCTATCTGAGCCACAGGAGTGCTGAAGGCAACATCAAGCTACATCTCTTTCCTTGATTTTAGTTTTTCCATTTTTCTTATTGCCTTGAGGAGGATCTGGAGTGCTATGTATTCCCCATGGGTGGTGGTGGGGTCCCACTCCATATTCAGGCTCCCTTTTGCAGCAGCAGGATCTGGGAGTTCCATGGGGCCAAGAGCAGCCTGTAGTGCAAAGCAAGTGGCAATGTCCTCTCTGCCTCCCACCTTCCTCAGCAGGCTTGGCAGTGAGGGTGAAACAAGGCTGGGGGCTGCATTAAGGGTAAGGTGAGAGCTGTGGACTAGCTCATGTGACAGACATGCCTCCAAAGATGCAGAAACCAAGATGCTTGATACCATGAGAGTGCCAGACCTGCTGAAGCACACACAGGTTTGCACTGGAGGGGTGTGAAATGAAGATGATGGAGGTGATTTTGCTTGCCATGCCTGCCCCAAGCCATGAGGCTGGAATAGAAATCAAGACACGCAGTGCTTTGGGCCAGGCAAATAGGGGTAACTGAACTAAAGGAGATGGAGTTCTCGTAGAAAGCATGAAAACATTATATATGAAAAAGTGGCATGGTGGAGTTAGCACTACTGTGGTTTAACAAAGAAAGATCTGCCAAACAGAAACCATTTTTCTTGTGGTGTCCCTGGTGACATTTGGGTGTGCAGTGCCCAGAGTCCAGCAGCAAGGCAGGGCCAGAATCAAGAAGAGGAACTTTACCCACAGCACAGTTCCTCAAGCCAAGTGGTTCAGAAATTGGTGTCCCTGTACACACAATAAACACTAAAATATCAGAACAAATTCAAAGCTCTTATTCCACAGATCCAGAGCAAACAAACAAACAAAAAAATAAGGAGTTACTAGTGTGAAGACAGGGTAATTTGTGTTTGACTTGGCCCCAAAATCATGCTGTGAAATTCTTAACCTGACAGCATCAGCTGTGATATTTTATTGAGATTTATGAAAGGGAGGATCTGGCAATTAACAGGAACAAGGATGTTGACTGTGCAGCATTGTTTTGACATTGTAGAAAATTATACACACACCATGTGAAAAAACCAAAATTATGCTGCTAGTGGCAAGAGGGCAGTCAGAAGATGTCACCATTAAGGCTGTTTCCATGAAATTTCAGTTTTGGGCCTGAGGTTTTCATTCCTAGGAAGGTAAAAGCTTTGAATTAGCACAGAAGAATGAGATGCAGCAAGCAGAAATGTGAAGCAGCTCCATGCATAAGAATTTAGACATTTCGGTTTCACTTAAACTTATTACAGTTGCCTTGTGTTTTTGTAGAGTACGCCCCCCCTTTTCTATAGGATGTAATCTGTTTGAAAACACTGAGTTGCATGCTGCCTTGCATATTTACAGGAGTAAGTATATTTTAACATGTTTAGATAGGATAGTTTGACTAATTTTTGGTGTAAAACCTTGCAGGCAAGATTTTCAAAAATAGGATTCCAAACACAGGTTTCTGAGGCACACCTATACAGGTCTATATAAGTAAAAGCACAAAATTCTATATATGGCTTTCCAGGTTTAACAGTAAGGTGCAATATTGAGTTGCTGTCAGTAACACAGCTGCATTAGAAGGATATGTCCACCTCAATGGAGACTTTCTGAACAGCATCATGCTGCTTCCAGGGCCCACACTGGCCTGGATAACCTCACAAAACCCTGTGTTATGCCTCACAAATGCATCCAAAAAACTCTGCTTGAAAATCTGAGTTAGGGGATGATGTTCAGTTTTACCATTTGTGTTTCAGGACAGCGACATTTCTTATTGTCCTGAATTTGGCTGGGGCAGAGTTACTTTAATCTGTAGTAGCTGGTCCAGTGCAGTGTTTTGGATTCAGTATGAGGACAATGCTGAAAGCACACTAATGTTTTGACAGTTGTTAAGTAGTGCTCACCCTTAGTCAAGGATTTTTCAGTGGCTCTTGCTCTGTCAATGAGGAGCTGCACAAAAAGCCAGGAGAGAGCATAGCTTGTACTGCTGCCTCAAACTGGCTAAAGGAGTATTTTATATCATGGATCATGTCCAGTACCTAAACTGGGGGAATTACCCAGGAGCCAATCTCTGCTCAGGGACATTCCTTTTGTCTCTTGGGTCCTGTTATTTTTTTTCTCCCTCTCCTTATAATTACAATTATTAATATTATTAGCATGTTTATAATTATAATTATAACTAGTTTCAATTATTGAGTTATTTTTATCTCATCCCATGAGGTTCCAGCTCTCCTCCCCACTGGGGCAGGGAGCAGGTTGTGTGAGAGAGCAGCAATGTGGGGCTTTGTTGCCAGCTGGGATTAAGCCACAACACTTATTGTCACTACAGTGGAGATTTAGGACACACAAGTGTTTTGTTCTTCAAGGCTTGGCTCATAAGACTACTTTTTGATAAGCTGTGACACTGTTAATGCCCATGGAAGTGCTTACACAATGAGTAACAGCTAGTAGGAATAGTATGGATAATAGTTAACTGCAGAAGCTGCACCCTCTTTATTTAGTCCCCTGTCTGGGCTATTTTCAAATAACTGCTGTTTATTGTCATTGATGGGTTCAAAAACTGACTTTCTTTGTTCTCTTTCCAAAAAACAGAGTAAATCAGGTCTGACATTTGAAGCAGTGCATTTACAGCAGCACGGAGCATGTGTCTCTGGAGCGTGGCTGTAACAGAAAACAGAGAACAGCAAAAGCTCTGGTTATGTTTGTCACCCAGGGGAACAGAAGAGCAGGATGGCTTCTTTACCATCCTATTTTTCCTGCACTTTTTTTTTTTGGTAAAAATATTTTGAAATGGGATATTAAAGCAGGTTGTTCTTCCAGATTTAAGGCTAAGGAATGTCACATGGAGGGATTGGTAACTGAATATTGCATCCATATTGGATGTGTTTTGTCCCTGTCTCCCCAGTTGTCACTGCTTCATTAATTGTTCAATTTCTCCCAGCGGTAAAGGGACAAAATTCTAAATTCCAACTGGCAGAGTTTGCAGGCGTGTATAATTTATGAGCTGTGAGAAACTGGAAAGATAACTACAAATCAGTATGAGCATAAGAAAAACATCCAGCTTGCAATCTCTGCCACACAGCATAGCTGCCCATGCTTAGTTATCACACTGCACATATTTTTTACTTTCCCAAAACCTAACTCTCAATGTTTTGTTGTTTTGTTTGTGTTTTGGTTTTTTTAAGGACTATATTTTTTTTTAGGCTGGATGGCATCTCAAGGGAAAGAAGCACAGTCTGGGGAAAACAAGATTGAAAAGGTATAAAACAAAAATTATATCTTGCCAAAACCATATCAAGACTATTGAATATTGTGGAGGATATATAAAAGCAGAGGTAGGATTCTCACTTTAGACAGCTCCGTACTGGAAATGGAAAGGATCTGAAGAAAAGCAGGTAAGGCAAGTAGCCTTTCACAAATGAGAGAAAGGAAAGCAGAAATATAGGGATCATGGTACACAGAACAATTTTTAATAGTTTTAAACTTTTCTAACCAAGCTATCTGCATTACTGGCAATATTACCAGAACACAAGCCAGGTGTCTGCAGATTTGTGTAGATCTACATAAGTTTAGTGATATCTGAACCATTGTACAAGAGCAAATCAGATAATATACAAAGGGCAAATAGAAATACATGAATACTTAGGATTTAAAATAATATTTTGCCCATATGTATCCTGCTTCCTTCTGCCTGTCAGTTCTGCTTCCTCCCTGCCAGCAGGAGACTTTCACTCCAGTGTCACATCACCCTGAAAAAGTTTCACTTGATGAACAGCCTCACAGCTACATCTCCTCCCCTAAGTAAACTAATCCTCCAACTTCACTCACTATCTCCTTCAGAAAATCAGAAATTCCAGCCCACTCCTAAAGCAAACCAGCCTTGAGTTCTGTACAGCTTGGCCAGATATGAACACAGATAACATTAGTTTCTTAGTTATGTTATATGTTTCCAATAACTTTCTTAAATAAGAAGCATCTGGCTTAAACAGCACACAGCACTGGTGCCAGCATTGCTAGGAGGGCTTTGGCAGAAACTGTGGTCTCTGTTCTTGGAGGTGTCGTGGGCTGCAGACAAGAATTCCTGTTGTCATGTAAAGAGCTCTAGCCTGGCACACAGACTGTTTGTGCAATTCTCTGTTACATACTTTTATTTATGCAGGACTTTTTTCTGGGTTTGAAAAACTGAGCAAAAGATGAAGCAGACTTTGGCTCAGCATCTCCAGTGTGTGTAGATAAATGAGAGGTGATACCTTAACCTATGCATCCACATATCCTCTGAGCTAACTTCTCCCTTCCCAAATGAATGTGAGCTGATTGGGAGAAAATGCTGTTGAAGGGGCCACAGGGCCAGAGTTCAGGGTAGACCTTACTCACTTTTTCAATGAAGATTTGATTTCATCTCCACCACCTCTTATGGAATAAAATGAAAATTCATTTAGCTTGACTTAATATATTTCATGTGTGTCTGAATTTCACTCTTAAGAAAGAATAATGTTCATGAGTCTTTCCTTTTAAAACTGTAACCATAAAATATGCACTCAGAAGGGAGTCTGATGCTAGATTTGTTAGACTATCAGTCGTGCTGGAACTATTTCTAATTGGTGTGGCAGGCTTAGGTTTCTAGATTATAGTCCATGCATTATTTCTCTGTACTGTGCTGGAGTAGCAGGCAGGGTGGTAGCACACAGAATTTTTTTATTAGGATGAATATAATCAAGGTATTGAAGTGAAAAGTGCAAGAAAGGAAAATAAATATCCAATAGAGCAATATGGACTAGTTATTTACTGAAAAGATCTGAGGATCTACATATGAAAAAGCATGAAAGAAAAAAATTATCTTCTCCCAGTGCAAGTAACAGTTTTAGCTGATCTGCTGTCAGAAAAATGTTTCCTAAACTAGTTCTATTTAAAGCACCTCTGAAATGGCAAACTGTCTAGCAATTAAGGAATTTCAGTAGTTAATTTACCTTGATTAGCATGTTACTTTACAAAAAGTGCTAATAAATTTTAACTTCTAGTAAACTGGAAACCCCACATAAATTGCTGGTACAGTCTTAAACTGCTGATCAGTTCTGAAAATCTAAGTTGGTGTGCACTTTTATATGATTCTCTTTCAGTCATCGTCTGGAATGTCTCTCTCGACCTTGAACTGTGATGGAAGAATTTCCATGTAAAATAGGGGGAAAGATGCCACACTTTAGGATCACAACTTTTAGTTATAATATGAATATGTCAGTGGTATGAAGAGCAAAAATGCTTTTAGTAAGTAAGGTGCTCATAAGGTGACTCTTTTTTCCATCCAAAGTGCATTCTTACATGTTAGGATACAATGTTCTTTAAGCATACAGTGCAAACTGCCAAGTATGTATCAGTAAAACTGCTGCCAAAAAAAATTCTTGCTCTGCAATCCTCATGTTTTGTAAGCATAGAAGTATCCAAAGAACACCATGAAATGATTGATAGTACAACCACATATGAGTTTTCTATGCACCTCTTTCATTTTCTAGGTTGTCACAAATAAGCCAATCATTAGGAGTATGACTCTGCCTGAAAATTATAAATTTGCAGATGTTAAAGGATAGACACTTGTAGCAACCAAATCTCATCATCAGCCATCTGGAGCTTCTTCCACTTAGACATATATTAGAGGAATAGAGGGACTGCTGTCTTCTAGTAAATAAGAAAAGTACCATTCCTAAATTCATTGATACATTCTGTTGTACTGTACATACACATACTTTTTTTCTCTGTTTGTTTCTAAAATAAATCTGTAAAACAAACTAGTAGAAGGCAGACCATCAGATACTGATTGGCAAAAAAAATACCCTTTTTACTGGAAATAAAATGTCACAAGATTGACCAAGTTCTGTGAAAAAATGGCAAACAGGCTGGTGCAATGTGCAACAAGCAGCAGAGCAGTGCTGACTTCCCCCAAAAGACACTGGAGCATTACAAAATCTTCTGATTTATGAAGCAGCAAGTTAAATAGGGCAGCCAGTGGCAGGACAGTTGTGCCAAATCTTCCCCAGATGGCACCCAGTAAGGAATAGACTGCTTGTAGTTATATAGGTGCCTACAGTGGTATGTAAATTTTCCTCTTCTTCCTAGACAACCCGTAGAAAAATTCAGAATCCTTTTTAGGCTATATTGTTATTTTTTTCAGGGGCAGCTTTCATTTGACTGCATGTAGAGCCTGGAAAGTCACCTCAGGTAGGAGCTTTTCCTTATGTGATGTGCAGACTTCTCCCCTGAATGGTCCAGCGTGGTTTGAGCATCATTTTGATCCTTGCTTGGATCTGTCTTGGTTTGTGGCTCTGTATGCCAGTGCTGGACATTTGGGGCCTGTGTACTGGGGAGCCTTTCCCAGATATTCCCATTGCTCCCAGTTGTAGTGTCCCAGTAAAGCATGTTCAACTCCATTTCCTCAGACCCTGGTTCATATGTAGCCTACCTGACATGAATTAATCCAGTGCCTATGGCCTGCCTTTCTCCTGATTCTGCTGTTCCTATATGCAAATGTGATTTTCCCAATATCCTTACTCAACAAAGAAGTTCCTATTAATTTCTGTTTGGCTGGCCAGGGAGAGCCTGAGCTGCCTGCCACTGTGCCACTTCTATTTACTGAAGGCATACACAGCCTAAGAAAATGCAAACTGAAAAGCTTTCTTCTGATGCTATTTTTGTGCTCTTTTCCTTCCAGTCATGTGTTATTTTCCTTCCACAATTCGGATGCTCAGGCTGAGCTCCATTCTAGCTTGGACAGCAGAAGGCATAAGAACTTGTGGATCTTTCACATTCATCAAAACACAAATGAAACTGTTAAAAGTTTCATTTGTTAAAAGTAGTGTGATTTTCAACTTCCCAGACATTGATAAAGGCTGAGAAAATATACTTTAGAAGGCAATGTGTTTGGAGAACTCAGTTTGTCAGTAACTAGTAGAGTAGATGTGCCAAAAATATTGGTAATCCAAAATATCAGGATGCTGTTAGTAAACATTTGATGCTCAGAAAGTAAAAGCAAACATGATAATAAATTTTCCTGCAAAGGATGATACACTCCTATTAGACTAATGGCAGGGCATACTGATACTTCAGGACCTGAAAGAGCAATAATGAAGGCTCCCACACAGTCTCAGTGGTGACCCTAAGAGCTCAAAATTCTACTGCAGGATATTCAATTTGGTGAGAAAAATTAGTTGGAATCAGGCTGGTCTTTGATGTGAGCCCATGTATTTCCCTCACAAAATTTTCCTTCAGAAAAGCAGAGTAGAACACACAGAAACAAAACCAAATTCCCAAGATTTTCTCATCTACCATTCCATTCAAAGTCTTCCTCATGCCTGTCCCCAGACTGTGCTCTCAGTGCCTGCCATGGCTTGTCTTTGCATCCTTCCAACTTCTCATTGCCTCCCACCATTAACATGCAAAACTGTCACCAGCAAAATCAGCTCACACACCCTGGGCCTTGCACATCCCTTCATTTTGGGCAGTTGCTGAATGCCTACATAGGGAGTGAGGGTCACCTTTCTTTATAAACGACTGCACCTGGGTTTTATTCTTAGCTGAAGCCAAGGGCGTCAGCTTCCTCATCTCATTCCATTTCAGTGGGTAGGTGGGATTCATCTTGCTTCTATCTCAGTTCAGAACACTTTTAGGCTGCAAATCATCTGAGTATTCAGATGTCTAAATAGGGATGGGATGATTTATAGGCTAAAATTTTTGCCATGGGAACCTTGAGTGACCTGCATAGACATAAACAGCTGTGCTCTAAGGGTGTGAATTTGGCCAGAATAACTCGTTCAGTGACAGTATGAGATTGCCTCAGGTTGAGGTAAAACACAGAGGTAACCCAGGCTGTAGGCAGACCATCAGCTCTAAGGAAATATTGAACTTTGAAGATATACCATCACTGCTATGCCAATGGAGGCTGGAAGATATACCCTGAAAGGTAATAAATGTGGGTTCTGTCAGGAAATGGATGCATGGAGAATGCATTGACTCTTCAAATGCTCTCTCTACTTATGGACAGTGATTATGAGACACTGTGTTCACTTCTCTCAACAGCATGATGAAAATTACATCCAATGGTGTAAAATTAAATCCAAGTTAATCAGCATTAGGCTTTACCAGCAAAAATAAAAGCATTGTGTGTATTTGAAAGGTGGAATAGAGGAAAAGAAAGTAGAAGTGAGAAATTAAACTGAACTGAGGAAGGTTGAAAAAGGAGACATTTTACATAAGACCAAACTGGAGGAGACAGGAATTCAAGGAAATGGACAGTAAAGTAGCAAGAAAGCACAACCAATATAAAAATTGTCATACCTGATCTGTGCCATTGCCTTGGACACCTAGCATCCTGTTCCTGCTAGAAACTAGGATTAGGTGTGTCAGAGGATGGTGCATGAAATCTGTCTATTGAGAGCCTGCAATGTAATCAGCCTATCAAGGAGGTTTCCTCTTAAAAGAGGTTATTTGAAGACTTGAGGTATGAAAGATGGGTGAGAACTGAGGTGCAAAAAAAAATAGAAGGTGGAGATAATTGAGGGAGTGATGAAAAGAACAAACTGGGATATAAAAAGAGCCCAGAAGATCATAATTTTGTTTCCCACACTTGGTGTTGTGCTCAAGGGATCATCCAGCTCAACATTTTCATGCTTGGTTCCTGTACAATATGCAGAAGAGCAACTTACCTTTTATGAGACTGTTTTATATGGTTTGATGTGGTGCTTGTCCATATTGTAGGATTTCCAAGTTTCTAGGTTTGGTCCTCCTTGTAATTTGATTTTTTTAAACAAATCTAGGTCTTTTTGAACCTAAATGTCTCTATGATTCACTCCTTAATCCTCAAAAGATTTTTTGAAAAAATGTCCCTGTCCCTTCCTTATATTTTCTCTGCTTATTAAAACTAATCTGAAACACATTGACGTGACTATGCTGAAGCTTCTCATTGCCCTTTAAAGCTCTTATTTCCACTCTGTAATTTGCACAATTTATATTACATACTTACTCTGGTATCTGCTGTCAGGGCAGGAAATTTGCTAGACTGATATGTGCTCTGTATAGACAGCTATCAACAGCCCCACCATGAGCAGCACTTGCACCACGGCAGTTCTAGGAGGAGTCTTAGCTCAGGCAACCCCAAGCTTTCCCTAACTTTTTATTCATGGAGAGGGAGCCTGTTCAGGCTGTACCTCTCCAGAGAGCCAAGCAGATGCTGCACTTTGTGCTTACTTAGCCAGCCCTGCTCATGGTACCTGAAATAAGATACCCAGAGCTCAGAGAGACCAGAGGAGCAGCGTTGTCCAAGGATTTTTTTTAGCAATTCAAAACAATGCACAGCACAGCAGCCCCTGAAGAGTAATTTCTTCCAGATGAGCTCCTCTCCTGATGGCCCTAGCACCAGGATATAAGAAGTGACAACCAGACCAGGCCTTGTGCACCTCTGCATGCCAGATATTTCTTGAGGAGGAGGGGGACTGGGGAAGAGAAGCTGCTGCCTAACAGCATCCAGCTTGTGCAGAGAGAAGGGAACATATTTGAATGGTTTAGTACAAATACATCAGCTCCTGGCAGGATATTGAAACTGATCAGTGGGCCCTGTGATCAGCATATCAGAGCTGACTGATGTGCCAGTAGTGTCAGCCTGTTGTCAGGGATAATTTTATTTTTGTTTATGGTTGTCACTTCAGCTGGAGATTAGATATCAGACCTACTAAATCTGCAGCATTGTTATCTTGCTGTGGACATAAGCTTTGAAACATGCCTTGGACAAAAAATATTATACACAGAGGAAATAGTTCCTATATACATCCTATATGGCCCAGATTACTTCAGTTTCTACCTTTTACCCTTTAGTACAAACTTTACTTTCAGGGTAGTAACTGGAATACCATCATATCAAGGAATCCTACTCAAGACAGCATGCAATTTCCTTGTATTCAGAGAAACAAAACTCTTTAAAGACAAAGTGAAAAAGAGAGCTAGAAAAATGCTCCTCTGCATTGTTGATTTAAATGGCATTTCTCTATTCATATTGTGTTAGTGTTTCAATTTCTGCCCCTCCTTGAGCTTAGCTTCTGGGACTTTGCCATTTACAATCCAGTGTTCTGCTTCTCTATTCCAAGCCTTGTTCTGGTTACTTTGCCCAAGCCTTTAAAACCAGGTGTCCATCTTGCCATGACAAATTTGCTCAGGGTCAGCAGAATAAAAAACTCTGAGAAAGGAATCATAAAGAAAAACAAATGCACAAAGACATGGACATAGTTTCTCCTGAAGGACAGCTAAGTCAAGTCTAGGCTCTGTCTATGTTTAAGGCATAGCTACCCCTGTTTGTGCTTTGAGGACACAAGTGAAGTAGTACTGGAGGAATTTGAATACAGTACAGAAAACACTCTTGTCACGCACCTGATAGATCCCCTCATCACATGAATGTCTGAAAGTAACAGATTGCTTTTTCTCTGAAATTCAGATTAGAAATTCTTGGCAAATGAAATAAAGGAATGACTGTTTTCTAAAAATAGTCAATTTGTTTTTTCTGGGATAAACAAAGTTATGTGGACCCAAATTAGCCTCAATATGTTTTGTATTTTCAGTTCTGACTGCTATGTGTATACCATCAATTGACACCTTTATTCATAGGACACAAAAAAATTAAAGTGCAAGAGTAGCATATTTCAGAGGATGAAAAAAAAGAGGATGGTGTTTCTAGAAAAATAAGTTTGTCCTTTATACAAAGAAGTGGAAGAGCAGGGGGACAGAATGAAGGATGCTGTGAACCAGCTCTCTTTCTCCTAAAGTGAGTTGTGAAACTTTGTGTCTGGTTTTAGTCTGGTTTTAGCCTCTCATAAACTGGAGAAGAAAGGTGCTTTTGTGGAACAGGTGATAAGATGACAAAATCCTCCCCAGCCAGTCCTTGACAGGTTTCCTGTGTGATACTGAACACGTCTCTCTGAGACTCATCCCAGCTGCCTTCAGCCTCACAGAGTTTCTCTTAAACTACTTAAAAGGAGAGATATGGACATGTCTAGTAAGTAATTAATTCCACTGAAGTGAGAAGCCTCCTGAAGGCAGGATGATCTGCCCAGCAGACAGTTTGGCAGCTGCAGCCTGGCGAGTGGCCAGCCCCTCTGCTGCCTGCTCCGGCGGCAGCTGCCCCGCGCTCCAGCTCGCAGGGCGAGTGCCCAGCCTGCCAGCTCCTCAGGGCAGCTCTGTCTCACTCAGCCTGCCCACAGACAGTGCCCTGCATGTGCTGTGAGACTGCTCAGCACTTCTCTTGGAAATGTAAATACTAGCAGCAAAGTGTTGCTTCAGGCTTAGTAAAATTCAAGTTTTCTAGCAGGAGGCATCTCAATGCAGAGACCTACAGAGTGTGAACAGCCATTCTAACAGTTCATCCTCTGTTGTTTTGTGTCTCAGCTTCTGACATTTACAAATCCAGTGATAATAAAACTAAGAAAACTGGCCCCACCAAGTGAAATATGAATTGCCCTCTGTCTCTTTTACATTTCATGGTTGGAAGCTCAGTGTAATGAATCCGACAAGGTAAAGCTTCCCAGATCTCTGTTATGCTGGTTTCTCTGGTGATCCTCATAGCATCCATGAAAGTGCACCAGGACTACCATGTGCCTGAGCACATCCAGGGGGCTTTCATGGTTTGGTCAATCACATTGAAAAGTCCCACAGAGTGGTTTAATTAACCAGAAATGTGTCTTTTCATTCAATCACTTCTGCTCCCCACATGCACTTTACCCCTACTGCTGAACCTTGTGGGTATTCAAGCTAGGAAAAGTTGGTTTGAGAAAAGAGGTGTGTTCCCAGGAGTGTGGCCAACCCACAGAACATCATCTGAGGGACAGTGGTCAGTGGAGGCTGCCACATGTCATCTGTACTCTTGTACTTTTAAGCACACACACATCCCCAGCTTGTCACAGGAGCACAGAAGAACCTGCAGTGAGCTCAGTGAGCACCATGGTGGTGGATTCAGCCAATGCCACTCAGCAGCTGGGGTGAGAGAGGAGCACTGGCACAGTGGGTGCCAAAGGCTCAGCTGGGAGGTGGAGCAGACAGAGCACTCCTGCTTGAGAGAAAACTCCAAGGACACCAGGGTGATGCTCAGAGCACAGCCTTAGCCTCTGCCCAGCCTTCCCGTGTGTCCTTAAAGTTCACCCCATATCCCCACCTGTAAATGAGGATGACATAATTTTCTTTCTTCCTGCCTCTGTTCTCTGTCTGCCTCAGTGGCCCATTCTCCTGTCATGGTGCAGTACAGCATTGGTGGGGGGGCATTCAGTGCTGAAAAGGAGAGAATTATGGTTTGTTACAGCCCTTTAACCTGATTTAACCTGCCTGGTTCCCTAATTACAGGGGTCAGAATCACCAAAACCCTATTGCCATCTCCACTACAGCCTGATGTGGAGCAAGTGCAGCTCTCTTTCTGCTCTGACACATGACAAGCCAGGTGGCTTTGGCAGGCTCAGCCTAATCCCTCATGGGATCTCCTCTCAGGAAAGTCACAGCAGCACACAGTTTGGCTCCATCTGTACTAATGGTACTCGACACTCAGAAAACCCAAGGCACCAGAGCAGCAGTAGGCTTTCAGATCAGGCTGCTCCAGTGGCATACTGAGGGGAAATTCTCTCTGCTTCTCTATGCCTAATTCTTGTTAGCACTGCCCCTTTTCACAGGCAAAACCAAGGCACACAAACTGGGCTGAGAAGTGTTTGCCACTATCACAGAGGAAGATTTCTGATCCAAATCATTGTTCTTGAGCTGGCCTTGAAATTTTGAAACCCTTCTCATGTAAGTTGACATTCACCCCATTTATTTCCTGCCTCTATTTTTAAAGAAATTAAATTTTACAGACATAAAAGAAACACATTGAGAATGGATGCACGTTTCATTTACCCTAATTATGCACAGTGAAAAGTTTCCATTTCAACAAACCTCATTGATATTCTGCTCTGAATTTGACTGGGGAAAAAAAAAACACTAAAGGAGATTTTACCAGTCAATTAACTTTAACTAAAAAAAACCCCTTTTGTGGATTTAAGAATATTTCATTCTTCACTTTAATTTCCTTCCCTTCTTGCTATGACTGCTGTAATGATAAAACATCTCCCTGATCACCCTGAAATTCTGCAAGGGTTGTAGTACCTAATACTCTGATACAGGAGCTGGTGTTATTTTATGGATTAATTCCAAATAGCAGGATATCATGTGTCAATATTGCACTGGCCACCCCTTAGGCCTTTGGGAGAAATACTTATTTCTCTCACTTGTGTGGTTAAATCTTTCAATATTTCATGACCTCTGTCACTAATGCACTTAGACTCTACATGATCTTTACAAACAGTGTTCACAAAAATTACATATATGGGGATTTAATAGATCTGAGAGCAAGCTCAAGAATCATAATGCAAAACAATGAATAATTTATTGGAAAAGATAGAAAACCTCAAAGAGAAAATGAGACAGGAGTATTTTTTAATCACAAACCATATGAAAACTGTTCTCTTAGAGATAGAAACTTAAATTCTGCTAAGATTTTCTTTATCACTATCAATAATGCATAAACTGAAAATAAGAAAAGTATATTTTTGAAAATGTTAGTATCCTTGCTTCCTTCTCAAACAAGGAATAAAATAGTCTGAACTAATCCTACTGTAGTAATGTAGTCTGTCTACATGTCTGTGCCATGACAAATATGGTATATCAGAGCTTTCTGCTTTCCCAAACATGAAAAATTCTTGATTTAAAGTTTTTAATTTATATCAGTGGTTTAAAGAGGATAAACACTAATAGTATTTTATTGCTTAAGAGCCTAAAGATTTGAAACACAAAATTAAAATGATACCAGAAAACATGATAGGCACTATGAAACAGAGAGAATAATGCAATGATATGATCTTGGTCCCTGTCTATATAATCATCATCCTCTGAATTTTTTTATCTGCAGTCCTGATTAAGAAACTGGACAGAACTTCTCTCAAAATATATGACAAAGATACGTTCCAGAATTGTGCAAGTACAAATCTGAGATGAGTTTGGGAAACTTGTCTGTAATATGAGTAGATATTCATCTTGGTTCTTTTGACCTACAGTATTCTGTAAGACTCCTCCTTCTGTTCAGCACAGGCTTAAAGCATCCTCCCCAGAGTGCTCTGAGCCAGCAATGTGTTCACACCATCCTCACCTGTCCTACAGCAAGCAGAACTCCATGGTGTGCTCCATGTTCAATCTGAGTACTTCCATCTGCATTCCTATGTGTCTGTATTGTCACAATGTTAATTGTCTTACAAGTTGCATTGACTGAGGACCACTTTCTAATTTTTTTTAATTTTTTTTTTTTAATGTCGTCTTTTTCTTTCTGTTTCTGATTTAGGTTAACAACTGGTCCCTTCCAACCCTGGTATCCCAACATTAGATCAGATGATCTGGTACATCAGCCAAGGCTTCCCCTGACAGCCAGCTTTAGACCTGGGCTGCTTTATGTCCCTTCCTTTCTTGCAGGAATACAAGTTGCCCAGAATCCCCATAGCACCAGATCTTCCTTCACCAGGCCACTGACTCCAAGGAGGCATCTAGACAGATTTTGTTGCACATTTCAGAGGTCAATAATGCAATATTCAAAGCACAAGCCTTGCAAGCTCAGAAAAGACACTTACATGCTTTACATGCTTTCCAAAGGGGACACCACTATCTAGTCTTGTCCTGAATCCAGAATTATTTCTCAGCCATCCCCTTTTTCTGATACTTTTAGCAAAACAGAGAAAATAAATTTAAACAGATTTACTAACCTGAAGTTATTGGAAGGTTTTAGGAGAAAATTTCAAATGTATCATATTGACATAGCTTTTGGTTGGTAATTTAATTTTTTATTTTTTTTTTATGCTGGAATGCAATCGTACAGTATTGTAAATTGCCACTAATATTTACTGATGTAGTTACAAAAGTATTCCACACTGAATTCCACATGAATTTGTCATTACATTTCCCCTCACATCCAACAAAAGATGGAGATAGTCCTTGGTTCTCCTTTTGTTGCCTTTTTATGAAAGTTTTAATCAATTGATCTCCTTTTCATCAAAATCCTCTTTTTCATTGAAAGAAAATAAGAGGAAAAAAATATATGTTCTGTTGTGACATTTTCCAAGTGAAATTATTCAGTTTTTCAATCAAGTTTTTCAATTTGAATTTCCCTTTCTCTTCACTTTTTTTGAGAGGAGGAAGTGAAGTGCATATATTTTAAAATTACTGCAACTGAAAAGATATGTTTCAAGTAAAGTCGAATACATTACTTTAGTAGTTGAAAAAGTAAACGAGAAACTGTTCTTCAACTCAGCACACTTTTTTTAAACCAAATTTGGTTTTGATTTTTTCTGAGTTTATTTTTATTTCACTCTGGAACCTCCAACAACACTGTCAAGAAGACTGTATGTTATTAATGTACTACAAAAGCTCTTGGAACAGAACTCCAGAGATTTTGTGTGAACTTTCTGGATATGGTAAACAAGAGTGAACAAAAACATTTACAATAACAATCCCCCAAATTATTTTGACTCCACATTCACTGTAACCTAATAACATGTTTAGGATTAAAGAAAATATCCAGTTTTGCTGCACCTCATGAATAGCAGCACAAACCACTTGCTGCCATGCAACCAAGTATTTTTCCTTGTGTTTCATTCCTGCAAAAGGGACAAATGAGCCTCTGGACTTCATGAGATTTTCTTTCTTTCTCATATGAGAAATATAATTTTATGATTGTGACCATGTTGTGTTCAAAGTGGAAACCTTGCCAGCTTTGTTATGTGAGAGCAGCCATCCAGGCAGTACCTCAAGTCCTGAGTAGAAGAAAAGAATAATTATAGCAACATGTTGTGCACTGCAGCATAAGTGTGTGTCAGCATTTAACTGCAAAATCTGTGGACCAAATCCTTGTGACACCACTGAAGACCTCAATACTTTTGTCCTCAATGAAATCCTATATCTGACTTTTATACCCTTGACTTCCTTGGTCAGAAATTAAGGAATGATTTTCAGATACTGACTTTTGGGCTTACTACTCATTCTGAACTTCAGTTAAGAGATTTGTTTTGAAATATCCTAAAAAGCAGAGTATATTGGTCTCTAGCCACACATCACTCCTGGTGAAGAAAAAATTATTTTGGATTCACACAGGTTTCCTTGGCCATATTAGATGGGCACTTACAGGAAAGAAGTGCCAGCAGGATTTATTCTGTAATTTAAAACACTAATTTGTTCGTAGCACGTGGTAGCAGCTCTAAGGTAAATTAGTAAGTAAGAATTAAAAACCAAACCAAATAAACAAGCAATGACATATGCCAATAAAAGGAAGAAACAAACAAAGAGGCAGTGACATTATTGAAGTAAAAAGAGAAGATAGTTGGGAGGAATGGAAGGGAAGGGAGTAGAAAGAATTAGCAACAAACTGACAAAAATAATCGTAAAATATTTTTAAAATACAGAAAATTATGTTAATTGCACCTCAGTGTCCTGCCTCTGAGTGTGTCCAGAGCCCAACACATGAAGTAGAAGAGCAGGGCAAGCACACACAATGCTTTGCACAAGCACTCCCTGGACTCCCAGACCTTGAGGCTGTAGCACTTCTGGAGTGAGTCACAATTTCTGTTTGGCCACATCCCTCAATGCATTTCTGTTCCAGGTATATTTTCCCCTTGAAACCATACAAACCTTTGGAGTCTGAAAAAAACTCTTTCAAGAAGAGTCCCAGATTAACCAGCCCTATTTAAATAACTTTTTGCTTCTTTTGAGCTTTTTGCCAGTGACTTCACTGAATGCCCCTAATACAGTAGTGTAATGAGTTGGCAGTAATAGGTGACAATCCCTCTTTACTTGTTTCACACTGTCAGAGGCTGAAACTCAGATTTTAGTTTTCAAGTATGTAGGAGTTTATTTTGAATTTAGTACTTTTCAATACACTGGTGGTTTGCAAAGCTGGTGAGGTCTTGCAGCACCTGTGAACTTCTTTGGAGCATGGGCACTCTGCATGTGTAAAAAATTTGGCTTATGGTAGCACGTGGATATGCCTGATCCATCATGCCAATGATCTTTTACAAAATCATTGCAGCAATAGATTCTGGATGAAGTCTGCAGAATGATGTGAAAACCATGCTTGTGTCTAAATAGGTTCACCAATAACATATTGTAGAATCAATAGATCCCAGTGTTAACCATAATCCTATGTAATAACAATAGGTTTTATGTGATTGTAAGGGCAATGGAAAACCTAAAAGGGGGAGATCTGACAGATCAAGAAAATAACACACCCCAAGGAATTAAAATAATGAAGAGTTTTATTTATATCCACATAAATTGGGAACATTCAGAGTTAAATCTGCATTTCCTTTCTTAAGTCATCCTATTTCTTTTCAAAATTTTAGAGGCCTTTCAAAATTCATAGCTTAACTTGCAATTACTGCCTTACACTTCATTCAGCCAGGTAAGGTAAGACAGCACCATACAGAGGTTTACTTGTGTGTAGAGACCAAGTCAGACCTTTGGCAGCACTCTGACACAGGTTTCCAGGGGTTTTTGACATTCAGGTAATTAGCTTGTGTAGGCAGATGACAGTACAGCCATGTAAATCTGCATTTCCTAGAGAATGGCAGAGTTCCTAGAGAGGAGTTATCTTTTGCCTTGGTGCAATTGTTCTCAATATTGAGAGATCATTTCAACTGAAGGTTTAAGTCCTATCAAACCCTCATTTCCATAAAGCCAGTTTGAACTGAACTTGGCCTTAGTAGCCTTAGCTGGCACCAGCAGATCAATAATAAGATGTTGGCAAATTAATTCTACTGTGCACAAATGCTTCAGTTTCAAACAGACAACTTTCCTGCATTCTCTATTGGGTTCTGACCTACTCTAGAAAAAATAAAGTACTCATAGAATTTTGGGGAAAATACAATCACTGAATGAGGGGCTTACCAGGGAGTGTCCCTCTGCTAAGTGCATTCATGCCCAAGACAAGATTGGCTGAATCTTATGAGGTGGAGATTTAAATATTTTACCAATAATTCTCTCTGCCTCCTTTTTTTTTTTTTTTTTTTTTTTTCTTCCTTCTCCCAGACCCAGAGAGGAGAGGCTGCCAATTATTGTCTAAACTCAAGCTTTTCAAATGAAAGCTGTAGACCCCTCCTTAGAAACTCACCCAAGGTTTTAATTTGTGGACAGGTCTTGTCTGATAGGATTTTTGCTGGCCAGAACTTAAGGACATTCAGCCAGGACATAATTATATTATAAGAATTTTCACTGAGAAGTGTTCCTGGCAAGCATATTGACCCAAAAGGACTGTGTTGTGTTTTCAGGCCTTTATAAGGATGCCTAAATGGGTTCAGTAGAATAAACCCTATTTCCACAGGTGATGGAAAACCATCCTTGAGATGCCACTGGGACTGCTCCTGGAGAAGAAACATGTCTTGGTTTTGGTTGCTTTGGCTGTAAGAAAATTGTATATTCCCAGAGCCCAGTAAAATCAGAGATCAGTACTTCCAGGAAAGAATGTAAAAGGAAAAATACATTATTATAATAATGTGGAAAAAGGGGATAAAAATAGTTCAGAGAAGAAAATAGCAAGTCTTTAGTGATAGGGTGAAGAGAAAGAGCTATGGAGCCACGTGGGGTATGAGCAGGAAAGAGGGAGAACAGATGAAACCAGAAATTGTGGATCAGGGAGAAAAAAATAATAGAGAAGAGAACAGAGAATGATTCAAAATAGCATGTAGGAAAGTAAAAGTAACAAGAGAAGTCCTTATATAAGGTAAGTTTACTTGAGAAGAGCTAATAAACAATAGAAATCTTGTGAGACTGAAGACATGCAATTACCAAGACCTTCAAAAGGTCTTGTATCTTTGTATAAATAAAAAATGCTTTGATGTTGAAACCTGTGTTAGAAATTATGCCTTTTTGTTTCTCTCCTTTTTTAAAACTTTCGTTTGAAAGTACAGGTTATTATCCATTAAACCATGTATTTTCTTAACTGTCAGAGCAAAATACAAGCACAAGACTACACAGACCAAGAGATGCAGTACAGAGCAATCCAATATTCCACAGCAATATTTGTGGGTAATTTCTTTTATTTACCTAGGTGAGATTAGCTGCCTGTGAAAATATTTATCTTTGTTAAAATGCAGATACACTCACCACTACAGTCAGTATAGAAGTAGCCCATAAACATATATCATGCAACCATGCAGAAACTTTATAAATGCAACCATGCAGAAACTTTATAAATTCACTGGCAAATATTTGCTGGAGCTGTCATATTACTGTTCAAGCCTGTTAATTTTGCCATTTCCATAACTAAGTTTTGGAACACTCAGGTATCTGCCTGCTTGGTGACAATAGATTAATTAATTCCTCTGAGAGAAGGAAGGAAGGAAGGAAGGAAGGAAGGAAGGAAGGAAGGAAGGAAGGAAGGAAGGAAGGAAGAAAGAAAGAAAGAAAGAAAGAAAGATAGAAAGATAGAAAGAAAGAAAGAAAGAAAGAAAGAAAGAAAGAAAGAAAGAAAGAAAGAAAGAAAGAAAGAAAAAGAAAAGCATTTGATTTAGTTTGCCAGCAGCAACTAAGCAATTAAAGGAAGACAATGAATTTTCAGTAATTAGCTTAAATGTATTCTGTGTGGTTAATATATGAGGAAGAAGACATTGCAGGGCATACCTGAATAAATATTGCACACTCCTGATGGGAGAACCCACTTAAATATTTATTTTCTCCTAACTTAGCATACTTTTTCATCTCCATATTAGGTGTGACAGTTTTAATCACTATAAATCTTAGAAAAACATGGTAACTATTCTTAGTTTTCACTAGAACAAACCAATAATGGGTTTTGTTTACCTACAGAAATAAGGATACTCTTGCACTGGATTTGATATATTGAATCCTTAACCACCACTCTCCCTGTCCCAAAGACAATGATGACAAGATTCATCTTTTGGGGATTGCTTTATCTGTTGCAGCAATCAGTTAGAGTCTGAGGCAGGGATTTAATTTTGTTTGTGTTGGTGTTGTTATTAAAACAGCAGGGATACTTATGAAATGCTAAAGTACATTAAACTATTGCTGTGGAGCTCTGTTTTAGGAGACTGAAAAATTAGGAGGTGACATTTTAAAAAGCCTTTCTCAACGTCACTCTTAGTCAGATGTTGAGAATTCAAAAGGAACTTGCCATTATTTCCTTGATACGTGACTGGTGACAAGAGCTGCTGGAGCTGGTTCTTGTTTACAAACGTGTATTTGCACACAGCAGCTTTGCTAAAAACATTCTGTGATTTGGAATTAGGATGACAGTGGAAGCACAAAGGTAGAATCCAGGTCTCCTTCAAAGACTTAACATGTACTTGGAGGTTTTCACAAAGATACAGAGGGAGCTCAGTCTTTGAAGTACTGCTCTAAATCTTCAGGTCTTACCTTGGTTATCTATGTCATCCCCACTGAGATTAAATTCCCCTGTGGAACTGCAGGGGCTTTTGTCTCTGCTCCCTTTGGCTTGTCCTTACTTCTCCTGTCAGTGCAAGAGTCTGCAGTTCATTTTTATCTTGAGATGCTTCTAGGGCTCCATTCCATGCCAACACTTAGAATGCTAAGCACTGCTGATATTATAAAGATCAACATCTTATTCTAGTGATAACTCCACACTCAGAGAAGTGGGAGATGGAGAATTATTTCAGATGCTTTATATCTGACTTGAAGCATAATGTGAGCTGCCATTTGGAAGAGTGGCTTTTCCATTTTTTTGGATGGGTAAATGAATGGACTCCACTCCTAAATGAAGATAAATACTGACCTCTTATATCCCTTGATGGCACAGGTGCCTATGAGTGTGATCTTAGTAGTGATCTTAGTAGAAACTTGAGACACTGAGAAGCTTTTTTTTTTTTAATTTCACCCAAAGAATGGGTAAAATTACAATGCAGGATATCTTGAATGGAATTAATTTTAATAACATATTTTACCCAAGGTGAGATCAAACATTAAGAAAAGTATTTATTCCCTGAGAAGAGAGACCTTTCTCCTGGGAAAGTGTATGCATTTGTCAAGTATGTTCCCAGAACCTGAGGACCAACATGAGGACAGATAATAAGCCTGCACACTCATATATGTTCATGTGGAATTGAGAACAAGGCCTTTTTTGTACTAACATGCAAGTACCAAGACATCACTTGGGATTTTGAACTAAAAAATGCAGTACATGCTGCTTTATGCACAAATCAGCTGTCAAGATCTGAAATTTTGTCTCCAAGTATCCTTTGACACTACAATAAAGAATGATGCCTATGAAGACAGCTTGATGAACAATATGATTCTGCAAAACTTGGTAACAAGAAGTAAAAAGAAATTATCCTCAGCCCTGAATTAAACAAATTAGTCCTCTTGTAAATCTTAATACTGCCAATAGTGGAAATTATAAGCATTGATCTCTACTGTGATATAGATCAGATTGGTTTTGTTGTCATCATAAAGTCTATTATCACATAATTTTGGTAATTTTAAATAAATAAACACAAGGAATAAATGTCTGTCTCCACTGCCTATCTAAGTCTGATTTTTCCTTCACTGCAATGCACAGAGAACATGCATGCTCTCTGCATGCTCATTACCAGGAGAGAGCATGAGGACTGATAAGACTGATGCAGTGAAAAGGAAGGATTGATGGGACCTAGAGGAACAGCAATATGCAGTCCATGTAGATTTTCTCTAATATGACTAGAGAAGGAAAAACATTCAGATTTATATATTTAGAGATTCATTAAGTTTCAGAACAGGCAATCCCTTCAGTGTACTTAGAGAGGCAATGTGACCTTTCCATACTTGATTAATATTCTTCTGTTTACACGTGGAGGAGCAGCATTAATCCTTTCAGCTCTCTTCTTTCTGTGTTTAATGCGTTTTACATGAGCTACTTGCTTAGCAGGGTGTTCAGGGTCATCAAACTACCAAAAAATCATATTCCTCTGGTTAGATTTAGATAATCTAAAAGTTTTTATAGCACCTCTGCTTCTCAGAACAGAACAGAACAAAACAGAACAGCTCTTTATACATATATATATAAAACTACTTGGAAATACATCAAAGTATTTACCAATAATTTGACCAATCATTTTCATTTTTCAATTCCTCCTGGCTTCTTGTTGGGCAGAAACTTTCTCCAACAATGATTCTGTGTTTGCTTCTAGGTTTGCTGGTATGAGTTGTACTGGAATCAACCTACACTTGGCTGCTTCAGAGCCATTCTCATCTGCCATTGCACTCAGATATTAATGAACTCATCTGTTTTAAGCCTCCTACCATTGCCCACATCAAGTTTTCATTTGAGGGGCTGCCTTCAATCCACTCACCAACCCGTTTGCCTACACATACCTTTACTTGTGCCAAGGTTTTTCCTACTGCCAGACTAATGTATGACTGGGAAGATGTTTGAAGCCAAAGGATGGTCTTGGTAGGTGAAAGAGCTCAGGCCCACAGTGAGAGTCAGTAACCTGGAGAGAGAAGCTGAGAAGAATTTGGCTGATGCTCAACAGCCAAAATAGGTGTCTGGGCCTCAGCAGTGACCTGGTGGTGAGAGGAAAGCCTTCCATGGGTGCTCTGGGCTGCAGGGGAACCTCTGCTCTGGTTCCCAAAGCACCTTCCTTCCTTCCTCCCTGACCTTGGTTTCTGCAGGGCTGCTGCTGCCACATATTCTCACTCCTCTCTCTGGCAGCTGTTGCTGCTGCACAGCAACTTTCCCACTTGTTAAATTCACTGTCCCAGAGGTGCCAGTGCTGTCACTGATGAGCTTGGCCTTGGCCAGTGGTGGATCCATCTGTAAGCCAGCTGGCATTTGCCCTGCTGGACATGAAAGAAGCTTCTGGCAGCTTTCCACAGAAGCCACCCCTATGGTTCCCCCGCTGCCAAAACGTGGCCGTGTAAACTCAGTGCAATCAGGAAATCTGAGCCAAGTAGTGAGAAGAGGGAGCAGCCATCAGCTGTTATGGTTGAATCTTTTTGTTTTAGTAATTTAATATATTGACAACACAAACTTGTGATCATTCATTCAGGTACTGAGACAAGAAAAAAAAGACAACACAGACACTTAGAACACTTCTCATTCCACCTCTTCAAATTCCCCAATTTTCACCACAGGTTGTACTCACTTTGTCTCAGCTCTGCCTGTGAGGCACAGGAGGTTTGTGGTTGTAGGCATAATGATTTCTGTCTGTCATGTGCTTTCAGGGTCTTTTGTTTGCTGATATCTGCTTCTTGCTGATTTTCCTCTCTGCTCTTTGTTTTGGTGTCCCAGCTGTAACATGGTCGCAGTGTCTCTGCTGCTGTCCCTGCCCTGGTGTTCTGAGTCCTGGGATTTGTCCCACAGTGGCATCTCCAGCCCCCACTGTGCTCAGATTTGAGGGTCACCCTGCTCCAGTCCTGGGGCACAGCCTGGAGGGGTGCAGCCTGCAGATCCTGGCTGTGTCCCAGCAAGCCCAGGGGGAGGCTTTGCACTGACCTCGAGCTGCTCTGCCGCCTCCCTGTCCCTGCACCGCTCTCCTCTGTGCCATGCAAGCACACCCAGCCTTGTAAAAGCTGTCACAATAACCCTCTTAATCCTCAGAGGCAGGATTTAATTAAGTTATTCTACTCTGGCACACGTGCTGCATGTTGGACTGTGTGTTGGATGACCTCATCATGGCTTGTGAGTGTCAGTGTTTTACTGGAGCATATTAACATTTCATTGAGAAAACCACATTAAACAGAGCAGCAGGCACAAATACAGAATCAGCTGGCTGAATGGCAAAAAGGTTTATCAATGTAATTATAAATAGTTCCTCCTACTGTTGCCAGCTCTATAGAACTGTATAGATTAGGAGCAACCATATCTGGAGATGATATTGTGGTGAAGCATTGAGGTGACATCTATTACTGAATAACATGGAAGGCTGCCAAGATAAACTGACACACCATTGTTCTTAAAAAAAGAAAGGATAAAAAAGAAAGCAAAGCAAACAGAAAATGTTTTGCTGTGCAGCTCAGATATTTGCTGGTCCACAGAATGATCAGACATAACAATATCCCCTGTAGATCCTTTAAAATCCTTGCATATAAAGATTTTTTTTTAATGCAGCTAAATATGTTGACAGGATTTATTTACAATTTTGCATTGTTTCCCTGACAGAGATATGTATAAAAATAAAAGGGCTAAAGGCCACTGAGTACTGAGGTAACAAAATTTGTGATGGCTTTTCCATAAACCTTAATGAAAACACTTGCAAAATATAATTATCCCCAATCCCTGTCTGATAACCAACATGGTGCAATGGCATTTTTTTTTCTACACAAGAAAGAAAATAATTTAAAAATGTTTTTTGAGTCTTGCATCCTGAGAATGTGCAGGCTGTGGTCCATTTGGTAATGTGGCAGTGGCAGGACCCCTCCCTGTTTCAGCACTGAGACAGAGCAGGGATTCTGCTTTTTGCTTGGTCCCTGTCATGCCCTGATCATTTCTTTGCCTCATATGAAGCACAATGACAACAAGCAGAGCTCTGTAGGTTTTGAAAAGCCTTCATGAGCATGTTTTGGAGGGTAAAACAAACAACCTCCCAATAACACCACTCCTAAATCTTTAATTTTTGCAATCTTTTGTGTGGATGTCAGCCCTAAGCCTACTAAACATGAAAAAATTACTCATTTGCAGGAAAGAAAAGCAATGCCTGCATTTTATCAGCTCAGGTGAAAGGAGCACAGCCTACAGACATATGCTAAATTCCATTACCTGTAAGAGAGCATTGATTTAAATTTTTCCTGTTTTGAAAACTGTGACATGAGAAATGATAGGTTTTCATTTTATTTTTATTAATTGTATACACACAAGGAAGCTGATAGGGTAAGATTGACTTTAATTGAGCCATAAATTTAGCATTGAGAAATGCCATCCATTTAGCTGGACAGTTCTGTGATGAAATACATTTCTAAAGCAAAGATTGCTGGCAGAGTGACTGAGATAACAAATGATAAGTGCTTTATACCTATAGCTACAAAGAGATAGTCCTCAATAAAAAGTGGATAACTTCTCAGAGAGCTACCATAAGTTATTTTCCCTTGATTTTGCACCACAAGTAGTTTTTTGTCATTAAAATTCTGTTTAATCTGTTTATTTGATAAAAATTTGTAGAAGATACATTCTGAAGTCTAAAATACTGGGCATCCTATCATTGCTTGATGTGCACTGCTATCAAAGTCAATAGAGCTTGAACTATTTATATCAGACAAGGAATAAACCTATCTGGAAGCAAATGTCAACAGGAGTTATAACATGTCTTTAAGGTGACTATGAAAAGTGTAATTATCCCCCATATATTTCTGTTATTTTTCCCTATAGTGAATTTCATGTGGAAAAAAATCCTGCCATTTTGATTCCAAGATCTATTTGAGAAGCAATAAGAGGATGATTTCTATATCAGAAAGATAAAAGTTGTCCCATGTGGATAAATGTGGATTTTTAATTTTCAGCCTTATAATCAAAATCTTATTCCTGAATTAATCCTTTTTTTCTAACTACTTAAATCGACCTCATCAGTCAGATGTCTGAGTGTCTTTTTAAGTCAGATAGTTCTGTTTCCCTTTGGAAAGGAGATTATTTGGCTGGGGGTGGAGAAAATGTAAATGGTCTTGTGAGAATGAACATTAAAAAAATGGTTATAATTAAATGTGAAAACTGTGTAATGGCTGGCCTGGCTTCAGCTGTCATGGATCTATAAATGCCTTTGCTTTCTACAGACAGAGTTATTTTTCTTATTGATCACTGGTACATTTTTGTTCATGCAATGAAGATCTTAGAGGTGATGATAGCAAGCAAGCATAGTTGTTAACCAGCTCCTAATCAGTGTTGAATTTTCTTGTGTAGAATGATGAACATAACAGAAATATTTTAATGCATCTCCATGAAGCATGATAGAGATTTTTAAAGTTCTGTCTTCCTACATCCTTTGAAGACATTCACTTACCACGTGGGTCAGCAGTGCTGAAACAGGATCACCGACATTTAGAGCTGCTATTTCTAGTGATTCCTGATATTCCTAGCAGGAAAACAACTTGTAAGAGTTGTAAGAGAATACAAACAATAATTTAGTAACCAGTGTAACCATTCATAACATGTCTGAAAGAAAAAGAATAGTGTTTTGAGCAGGAGTGAAGTATATAATTCAATCAGTATTTAAGGACTTAATGTCTAAATGCTTACTTTGAGTCCATAATAATAATTTACTTACTTTTATCAACACTTTGTTTGAAGCCCATTTAAAAACGTTGTCTTAAGCAACAAAACAGCTTTATCCTGATGAAAACAGAAAAGAATGATCTGGTTTAGGTGATAGAAGGCAAGAATAGAACCAAGGAGTTTCACTGCTAAAGTGATACCATCTTGTGTGATAATGAGTGATCTTCATTCCAGAAAAACTGTCCAAAACTGACCACTGGTTTTTTGTTTTGTTTTGTTTTGTTTTGTTTTTTAGGAAAAGTAACTCTTAGAGGTATTAGAAACTTTTGTCATTATTATGACAACTTTATTGGAAGATACTTAGGTTTACATTTAGAAAGAAACCAAAAAACAGAGCTCCCAAAATAAAAGGTGTAGTGTGTTGGAGATTTTGATGGAAACAAAAAAAAAAATACTTCTATTCTTTAAAAAAAAAAGTAACAGAAAAATATTAAGCACATGTCAACCAAAGCTCACTCTCTTAGGAGTTAAACCTCCAAAAACCAACAAAACCCCCCAACAAACTAAACAAAAAAGTGTAAAGAAAAAAACCCAATCCCAATAAAATCTCTGTGGTTTGGATTCACTTAAAATACAAATAACATTGGAGAATTTATCTTATTCATTATCCATCCTGAGCAGCATGGTTTAGGAACTGGATTTGTGCAGATGCAAGGAGGAGCTCAGCAGCACAAACATTCTGCTCACATAAGATGCAAAGAGACCCAGCACTTTGGTTTGCTCCTGACACCTAGAATAATAGCTCACATTTCTGCCAGAGATGAATGACTGCAAATGAGTGTTTAAGACACTCGACTCCATCACTGATTCCATGGGCTTATTTTTTTGGCATTCAGTCTCCTCTGCCAAATGCAAACTGCTCTCAAATTTCTGCCCCTTTTCATTTTGTTTTGCAACAGAAATACACCATCCAGTGTATGCTTTTGAATTTATAAAATACACAATAGGTAGTCAAGTTTTCAGCAGTGGCATAACTCTGAGGAATTCTGAAATACGAACATTTCTGCAGTAGTACAACATGCTGTGGATTTGGAAGTGTTACCATTTTATTTTCTTTTGTAATCATAATATTAGTCCAAATCAGCAACACATTAATGCAAGCAACTATAAGAGTGATTAAATAGAGGAATCTAGAAGATGGATAGTAAGATGTGACCTCCTGGTAACAAGAAGCACATTCTGCTTGTCATTTGCCATTTGTCCATAACTATTATGTCTTGGACTTCAATGGTGTTTAGATTTCCCAAAACCTTCCCCCTTCACCTCAGCAGCATGTCCTCCTGTTTTTCTCACCAGCTGGGTTGGGAGCACATTTAGGGAAGTGTGTTTGCTGTCCAGATGACAAAGTGGTTTGTGTTACATCTCTCAGCACACAAGTGGTGTCAGCAGTCTAAGGAAAAGAGATCTCCTGCCCTCCTGTGCTTCCTGTAGTGTCTCTGTCTCCTGTAGCCCTGACAGGCAGGTGTGAATGTGACACATGACTCTAGTGCAGGTGGGAGAGCTTTGACTTTGGCTGATGGCCAGTAACCTTCTTTATGGCTTTCTTGTCTAATTTATTTCATCTGTTTCTGCCTCTGAGTTGGTGGCCCTGTGAAATGTAGCAGTTTTGTCATATTCTTTTCCCACTTATTGCATGGTTTTTCCTCTTGTGGAAACAACATGGGAACCAGAGGGCTTGTAGACTCCTTATAAATCACATTTCCATGCCCTTTCACTTATTTCAAGCTCAGTCATTGCTTCACAGGCCATATAAATAAGTCTAAAAGCTAATTTACAGTACTAAGGCAGGGACACCTCTGTTTTAAAGAATATTGTCTGAAAAATCCCCTATGAACAGATAAGGTTTATGAAGCTGTGTATGGAAAGGAGAACTGTGATGATCATAGATGTGTAAGCTCCTTTCTTACTCCTCAATTCAGTATTCTACCTGACTATGTTTCTCTTCAGCAACTGTTCCTTCTTTGCTCTTTCTATTTTTGCTTCATAGTTCATAAGTTCATTCTTTCTTCTTGGGCCTCAGAGCATTCTGTTTCATCCCCTTGTTCTGGTATGTGGCAAAAAAGAACTCAGTATCAATGAGAATTGGGCAGCTCTGACTCAGAAAGTGGGGGCAGAGAAGAGTTGGATCTAGAAAAATTTATATATATAGCCTTAGAAATTATTATTACCAATTGTTTTAATTGTCTGATCTGTTGCTGCCTGCTAAGTGGAATGAAAATGGTGGAAGTTCACACATATTTTAACAGAACAGGACACTGAGGTTGCAAGAATATACACATTTCTAAAAACTTACAAAACATGACCCTGAATTCTTTCCTGCACCAAGGCCAGGCTTCTACCCTAAATATCATCATATTGCTTTGAAATTATGTGCACTGGACCATCCCTTATCAATCTCCATAAATTCTGGGCACAGAGTACTTAGAGATACCACTTGCAATGAATAAGGTGTGCACTCATTTTCACTCAAGGTGCAACCCTCTAAAGAAAGGTTTTTGGCATTATCATATTCTTTTTCTGGTTTTAAATGAGTGACAATTTTTAAATTGATGTGTTTAACAGAACATTTACAGGATGCATTTCTGGAGGTAGAATTTCAGGTTCTGGGACTAAAGTTTGCTCTGACTTATGGTAGGATTTTTTTTCTGATTGCTGCTTGTTGAAGATTTGAAACTTGGCAACCAAAGCCTGTCATTTTCTTTATGAATATTAATTCATAATTAGTTCCCAGTCTCTGCTATTTACAAAAGACAGTTTTGGTTTATTTTATTCCTTAAGCCTTTTCCCCCTGCAGCTGGAAAAAACCCAAACTGGCTGAATAACTAATTTACAACAAGATTCTCTTTTTCTTTTTATTATAAGAGGAAGAAAAATGGTCATCTATGTTTCTTGGGCATTCTCTGGTCTTACACAAGCTTTCAATCTACAGATTCTAGAAAAGGCCTGCAATGGAACGATTAAAGCAAATTCCAGAGGGTGTCTGTACACACAACAAATGTACTTACATGTCTTTATTTCAGCCATTATCCCAAACAGCACAAGGGATTGCAGATCTCTGCACTAATGGGCAACTTTCAAAGCCTATCACAGCAGGATTGTCTTGGCAGGGAAAAGGTCATGGTGATGGGTTTTGACAAAGAGTTCCT
Organism: Oenanthe melanoleuca; assembly: GCF_029582105.1. Classification (NCBI taxonomy): domain Eukaryota; kingdom Metazoa; phylum Chordata; class Aves; order Passeriformes; family Muscicapidae; genus Oenanthe; species Oenanthe melanoleuca. The sequence goes on along the minus strand of NC_079333.1, from coordinate 85,143,944 downwards.
GAGAGTGTCTCTTTTCTTCTAAAAGTCTGGATTTTCCTTTCATCTTGTATCACTGTTCAAATACACTAACGATCATTGCTGCTCTGAAAAAAATCCTGAATAGGAGATGTGTCGAAATGGAGTAGTTATCATTCATTCAAGTTCATGACACAGCAAGTTCCTCAAACCAGAGGAGCTGATAAATTCATCGTGCACAGCTAGACAGGAACTGAAATTGCTGTTTCCTTGCAAATGATGACAATTCCATGAGGAAAATGAGATTCATAATAAAAAAGGCACTAAAACTATGATTTCAGCTCTAAAATAAAAATAGTCTGAAAGCATACTTATGGAATCAAAACATTTAATTTGGTAGAGTTCAGAAGTTTTTATTTTAATTAAATACTTCTAGAGGTTTTAGTTCCTTATTTCATGAAAACTTCAAATGTAAACAAAAACATTAACAAATAAATGGCATTGAAATTAAAATCTAAACATACAACACATTCGAAATAAATAGTATAGACACATAAATACATAGTTATGTACACTATACCAGTCATTGTGCTTTCTGGAATGCTGTTTTTACACTGCCACCCATGCCACTGTATTTTTAATATTACCATAGAACTGTAGAATCATAGGATGGTTTGGGTTGGAAGGGACCTTAAAGATCATCTAGTTCCAGCTCTGTGCATAGCCAGACATGTCCCTCTAGACCAGGTTGCTCACAGGATCATCCAGCATGTCCTTGAACAATTCCAGGGATGGGGAAGCCACAGCTTCCCTGAGCAACCTGTTCCAGTGCCTCACCACCCTCACAATACAGAATTTGTTCCTACTATTTAATCTAAATCTACCCTTTTTCAATTTAAGATTGTTATCCTTGTAAAAAGGCCCCTTCCCTTTTTTCTTGTAGGTCCCCTTTATGTACAGGAAAGTGCTCTAAGATCTCCTTGGAACCTTCTTTTCTCCAGACAAAACAACCCAAACTTGTTCAGCCAGTCTTCATGGGACAGGTGCTCCATTCCTATCATCATCTTCATCTTTGTGGCTTCATGGCCCTCGGTGGGACAGGTCTTCTCTGTCCTGAGGGCCCCAGAGCTGGGCATAGTGTTCCAGGCAGGGAGTGAGAATCACAGCATGGTAAGATTGGAAGGGACCATGGTGGATCACCTGGTCCAGCCTCCCTGCTCAAGCAGGGTCATCCCAGAGCACATTGCACAGAATTGCATCCAGCTGCTTCTTGAGTATCTCCAGTGAGGGAGACTCTCCTCTCTCTCTGGGTAGTCTCTCACTTCCAATGCACAGTTACCTGCACACCAAAGTTCTTCTTCACGCTCAGGCAGAACTTCAGTACATCATTTTCTACCTGTTGCCTCTTGACCCATTCCTTGTCACCACCAAGAAGAGCTTGGCTCCATCCTCTTGATGCCCTTCCTTCAGATACTTATAGACATTGATCAAGTCCCCTTGCAGTTGTCTCTTCTTGAGTCTGGACAGTCTTAGTTCCCTCAACCTTTCCTCCTAAGAGAGATGCTCCCATCCCCTCATCATTTTTGTCACCCTCTGCTGGACCTGCTCCAGGAGCTCCATTTCCCTCTTGCACTAAGGAGCCCAGAGCTGGGCACAGCACTCAGGTGTGACCTCAAAGGGCTGAGCCAAGGGGCTGCATCACCTCCCTCAATTTATTTGCAATGCTCTTCCTAATGCTCCCCAGGACACCATTGGCCTTCTTGCCCCCCACCCAGGGCACACAGCTGGCTCATGGACAGTTTTTTGCCTACCAGGACCCCCAGGTCCTTCTCCTCAGAGCTGTTTTCCAGCAGGTCAGTCCCCAGCCTGTACATGGGGTTAATTCTCTACAGGTGCAGGACCCTCCACTTGCCTTTGTTGAATTCCAGGCAGTTCTCTGCCCATCTCTTCAACCTGTAGAGGTCCTGAAGGGCAACACAGCACTCTGGGGGACCAGCCACTCCTCCCAGCTTTGTGCTGTCAAACCAATTCCCTTGACCTTCTGGCCATGCTTCATTTGATGCAGCCTGGGATGCAGTTGGCTTTCTGGGCTGTAAGAGTGCATTGCTGGGCCATATTCAGTTTTTATCTACCAGTACACTTAAATCCTTCTCTCTAGTGGCATGACTGGGTATGAATAGATGAGCTGGAAACTGTGATGAAAGGATTTCAGACTAAATGGTGCAGCACAACTTGGGGGCATTGCAATCACTGCTCTTTCCCTTCCATAACTAGGAAACCAGATGCAAACAGACAGCCTTTGGCTTCCAACCATACTTTCTGACCCAGCCCAAAACTGTTCCTACAGCTTTGCCAAACATCCAACAGTGTGGACAGTCAAGGGACAGTACTTTGTCCTATGCATCCATTCTTTTTAGCTTGCTCATGCAAATGTAGTCATAGATGCCATTCCCAAGTCTGCTTCCTGAGGATTTGATTTTGGAAAGAACAAACATATCTTGCAGCAGAAAAGCTGGGGGAAAAAATAGATTAAATCCCTCTAGAAGAGATGTGTGGAAGGCCAGTGAAGCCTCAAGGCCTGATCTGAGCTTATCCTCATGACTCAGGAAAAATATTAATGAAATTCTTTGGATTGATTTGACAATAAAGAAGTGTGAGATGGCTACAGACAGCACCCAGACAGGGATACAGAATTAGATTCCCAGCCAAAACACCGGAAGGAAAAAAATAGCCTTCAGACTACCTGCATATTCATCAATCTTTCAGACTTTAAGTAAACTTCTGTAAAATTTGCTCCTTCAGCAATGTTTAATCATGTAGCAGTCCCATTCTTTTCAGAAGGGATGTATTAAAGCTACATGATTGGGTTTTTAGCTACATGTAATAATATATCCACCAATTTTTACTATACCCATTATCACACGTATGCAGCACTCAACCAGTGGTGATATATGCATCCCACTGCTGCTGTCAATCAGTTCTGACAAGTGTCCTTGCTTTACTCTTCAGGTTTATAGCACAGCAGCCTTAATGAAAAACTGCTATTGATGATGGTAGGGAAGAATCCACCAGCTGTATCACATCTGATGGAAACTTTTATAGCAATGCTGCCCTGACATTATCAGAACCTCTGCAATTTTTCAAAGCAGCAGTCTTTTTTACTTCTCAAACCAGAGCAGAATTGATTCAAGCATAGACACTACTGAAGTCCCAAATGTATGTAGAGATGCTAGCAGTGTAGATTGTCTTTTAAAAAATCTTACAGGAGCTCAAACCTGAACGTGCTTTTAGGGTTGGTTTATACAGTAGAGCTCATAAGGTATTCAGTGACAGATCAGATTTACCCTTACAATAGTTTGTATGGAAATCAACACATGATTAATGATCATTAAGTGCAAAACTTCTGTTACTACAGCATTATGACTTAAAGAGCATGGGTAGAAATATTGCTCTTCATTTCTACATCATCTTTTCTTTCACTTGCATTCACAGCTGAGTTTCCTCCTCACTTGCAGCAACATGTCTCTGGGTTTGGCCCAGTGATGAGACTGTCCAAAACAGACATACAACAGTGATAGATATTTGTTGTAATATTCTTGTCACATTTTTTTCCCAGGTAGTTAATTACTGACATCAGAGTATTTGTCCATATGTAGAAACTTTTGTGGAAAATGAAGCTTGCCCAGCTGACAAAGAGGGCAGATGAGAGTAGGGGATTTTGACAGAATATGAAAATATTTCTGGTACATGTTTATCTGGTGAAAGATATTTCTTACATGGCAGAGAAGGAAGATGTAGATCAAGTAGCTGGCATAAATAAAAGAACAGAATGAAAAGAATAGGGAGAAAAGAGAAAGACTAAGAGAACAGAAATTAGAAAGGCTAAGAAATGAGTCTGGCATCATATTTTGTATCTCCTTAAATGAGTGTCATTATTAAATACTAACATTCAAATTCTTCTCCTTTCCTCATTTAAAACCTTCAAGATCCAAAGTTGAGAGCATAGTAACTCTCAATTCTGTGTACAGCTATTTTAGCCTAGTACCATTCAGCAAAATGATCTTCCCTCTCTCATGACTGTATGGATTAGTTAGTGCTTAAAGTTACAGGTGGGAGGAACCTGACCAAAGTGTTTAAAACAGATTCCTGTGTATCACTCTGAGGTGATATGGTCTGCAGCATTTTGTTTTTTAGATTTTGAAGCAGAGGGCATCCAGCACCTTAGGGAAGGAGCTACTTTGGAAACACAGCAGTGGGTCACACATACTTTATACTCATCCACACCAAGGTTTTTAGAGTTCTTCCTCACCTTAAGGATTCCCCTGTGTGAGTTTAGTAAGGTGTAACTATACTTTTGATAATTATGTTTCTTTGATATTTATTGTCCTTTCAAAAATAGGTTTGAAATAGAGGTTAATGCAGTGGTTTGATTTTTGTGTTAATTATTATTGCAATGCAATCTTGCTGAAATAGAAAACTGCTCCAGTGGAGTCAGAGAACTGAAGGTGACCTGCTGGAAAAGCATTGCTTCCTAAGGTGTAGAGAGGATCCAGGCTGGTGGTGCATGCATGAAACCTCACAAGTGTCTGCACAGAACTAATGCACCAGACATAGGGAATTTCTAGCACACAGCAGTAGTAAAGACATTTTGAAACTGTGGAGAAATGGAGAATGTAGCTGAGAGAGAAAGAGACCTCCCCAGCAGTGCACTAGCAATCAGAGACATGTTGAGAACTCTGCAGAAGAAACATACCTGCCACAGATTTGTTTTTTAACCAACAGCTTATGCAGAAACATTGGTGGTATAAAAAAAGTATTTGCCAGACAGTTGCAACCATCAGGCTTGATCTTGAAGAAATAATTGTTCAAAGAGTTTATCTGAATCTTCTTCTGTTTTAGCCTGAACCTATATTTGTGGGGGAGGGTAGGGAGAAGAGGGAAGAAAAAATCTGTCTTGATTTTAGAATCTTGGGCCTTTGTCAACAATTGCTCAGTTGTCTCAAAGACTTTTCATCATCACAATTTGAAATGTGCACCCTGCTTGTGTTCTGAGCTTGTTGAACTTCAGCTTCCAGCCTTTGGCTCCTGTTACTCCACCTTCTGCTAGGTTGCAATCAAGCCTTCTTAAAGCTTCTTTTTTGAGGAATGAAATAGATTTTTTTCCTGTCATGCTTTACTCCACAGGACAATTTCCAATTATTTGATCATGCTGGCTATCTTCTCTCACAACTACTGTTTCTGCCTTTGAACTCCAAGTCTTGCAACCACCTGCAATGTGCTACAAGCCATTTTCCCACTGTAGTTCAAACCTCTCTCCTTCCATTCCACATCCCTCAGTTTACATGGTCTTCAGTCTAAATCACCTTTGCTTCCTGTGCTGTTCTAAGACCTCAATCTGACTGCCAACAAAATCTTTTCTGGAGTCCCTATCCCCAGAAGCAAAGCCTGCATTCACTCTTTGAAAGGTATTTTATTCAATTTTTTTTGTCTTAAATGTACCAGTTCCACTTCTGCTGTGATTAGAGAGATCCTGTTACATTTTCCCATCATTGCTGGAGATATTTGTTCTACTTCAATAAGCAGCAGTTCTTTTGAGCCATGACAAATTAATTTTCTGGGCTCTCTAGGATTTCTTGGGAGAAAAAGAAGGTCATGGAGGCAGTCAGGCCTCCCACAAAAGTCAAGAGTGGAGCACTTTAATCACACAATGATTTTAACTTTTCAAGTATATATGCTAAAGAGGAATATTCTTCTGAAAAGGTTTGGGGAAGTGACTGCAAATTTCTTATCTCTTTCCTCATTTCCCTCCCCACCCATCACCCAGACTCTCTTTAAAGTCCCCAGAACCAGAGCTCTGCTCTGTTCCACTAATATTGAGACTGCTTAAGCTGTATTCCATAATCTATCATTAGCAAAAGTCTTCCAAATTTCCAAAAAAAACTAAAGCTGATTACACTTTGAATATTAATCATTTCCTCCTCCATTCTGTATGTTTCTTTCTTTGAAAGCAAAGAAATCTGTGGTGCATGTGTGTGATGTAATAACTTCTTATTAAATGCCATTATCTGGCAGATCAACTCCATCTCCTGTACAGCAAACTGTGTGTTATCAGCAGCTGATGAGCAACAGGGTCAGAGGCCACAATCACTCCTTCAGCTCTCCAGGGGTTCTGTAAACTTCTCTCTCTGGAAGCAGATCTATTGTATTCCTTGACAGAGTATAGAAGACAGAAAAAAATTTGAAAGGGTATATTTAAGTCATGCTGAGAAACACTGATTGAAACTTTTAAAGTGGTCCATTTTCATGTCTACCCAGGGTTTTTTTTTTCCTCCTACTCCAGGAAGTCACATGTTCCTTACTGGAGCAAACACAGGGCTATATCAGTGAGAGAGCACCAAAGTTGCATTAACAGCAGTTAATTACCTTGATTTAGCCCATCTGGAGATTTCATTCATTATGACATGTTTGAGAATTTCCATTCACTAAGAGTGAGTTATGTTTGTATTTTTGTGTTTGGGCAGGTGGGCATCCATTAGAGTGTATAGCTGTGCACAGGTGTGTGTGTGTTCATTCCAGCATCCCAAAAGTAAGTAGGGTAAAATATGTTACAATCATGTGTGGATAACTGAACTAGCCAAGCAGATTTCCTTCAAGCTTATGTCCCCAAATTATCTATGAGCAAAACCCACAAGTACTAAAACTGTCAGCACAAAGGTAATTTAGACAAGAGAAAGTTATAAGCTACTGGAAATTAGAGCATTGAAGGAGAGCAGCTCCTGTGTGGGAGAAGTTCAATTTCACCTGGTTTTGGCATTGAATTTTTTAGGGAGAAATTGTCCTTAGAACTGACTTCAAATATTAAGAAAAGAAAAAGTGCACAAATGCTGATAATAATTGAAATGAGGAAGCACATCAATAATTTAGATTCTAATAATTTTAAATGTAGAATCTGTCAAGGAAACATCTGGGAAGAATGTTAACTAGAAGCCACATTTATAAGATTGGCTTTTAATCATGGAAGACATTGAATCAGTGTTATATTTGACTACATATTTGTAAATCCAGGGGCAATTTTCATTTATGGATTGCACCCCATTAATAGGATGCCTTTATCTTTATTTTATATATTTGAAATACAGCAGAACCCTCACATGTGTCATGAGGTCTTGTGCTTTTTCTTAATGTAGCAGCTTCTGAATGCAATATCCTTTTTTTAACTGCACTGAATATTAATGCTATGTTTAATTATAATCCATGAATTGTAAGCAATACTGATGCTTCTTCATAAAAAATTGTTATATAGGAAAATTAATTTGTTTGATCATTTTCTGTTTCTCTTATTTATGTTTTGTCACTCCTATTGTTGCCAAAACACAGTTCTGTTATTTTTATTTTGACAATGAATATGTGTTAATAATCCCTTGTAATAATGTAGCAGACAAGATGGGAAATATGTTGTAGTTTCAGCTTTGATTTAAATAATGAAATAGCCTAGTGTATTAAATTGCAGTGCAGTGTAGGGACACTAAAACTGAGGATAGACCACATTACATGTGTATGCTTCTTTGATCCAAGGTTTGTAGAAATCTCTGCAAACTTTTGCACTGACTTCCACTGAATTTTGATTCGTGGTTACATTGCTAGTAAAGGTCTAACCTCAGATATTTCAGAACTCATGGGGAATGTGACTTACAGAACACATAAAGAGCAGCCACAATTAGGGGCCTCCTGCCCTGTCATCCAACCTCCTACAGCTAATAATGGAAAAAGAGCAAAGCAGAGCTCTAAACAGTGAGTCCTGGGGATGGAGTTCCTCTCTGTGATCTCTGCTTGCATGGTTTCCACTCCAGGTGAGAGTCTTATTTATTCACGTATTAAAACTGCTTTCATAAAACATGTCCCCTTGAATACCAAAAAGAAAATCCCTTTGCATCAGGTTCCAGACATTCTCTCAACATAATGATCTCCATGTTCTACCCACACCTCCAAGATGAATGTTATTTAGAGATAATGTTATTCAACTGCAGGTAACTGATCTTTATCAGCAAAGTGCATAATTTACAACCAAGTCTCTTTTGTGTTTATTGGGCTAGTACACAACCTGTCACTCAGTCCTGGAGCTTCTCCTTTTCCCCTTGCCCCTTTCCATTTTCCCACTGCCTTTCCACTTTAAACTTTTAGTTCATTACAGAATAGTCCAGGCATGGTGACAAAAAGAATGAAATCTGGGGATGCTGGAGCAGGCAGAGTGGATAGAAGCTGTTAGACACCACTCTTGGAGTTTGGTTATTATTAGTGGCTGTATCAGTGAGATTTTATAAACAAGTTTGAGAAATCATCAACAAATACCATACAGGAAAACTAGTTGAGGTTGTGTGCACACTTGAGTTAAGCAGGAATGAAATATCTGAGCCCATGGGGGCACTAATGATTAGAAAATCTAAGAAGACTTAGTATAAAAATTCAAATGCCAAGTACATATTTGCCATAATAAATAAACATTCTGATTTCCCAATGGTTTGGAAAGATGCCTTTTGCAGGTCATTTACCTTTACATTAACATCCTTCAGATTTGCTATAGTCATTGCTTGTTTTAAAATTTCCCTGAATGTTTTTAGGCATGTTTAAATGCCTAAAAATCACACATGCTCTAATGCCTAATTTTAGGCTTATGTCAGTTTAAAATGTTAGTCAATACTTAAAGCTAAGCAGAATATAATGTTTCTTACATAAAACCCATTGAAAATAGCTTTTATAAGGATTGGAGTTAATAGGCTCTTCTGATTAATATTAAATTACAAGAGCAATTAATAAGGGCTTCTCTACAAAGCAAAACCAAGGAATGCCAAATTCACAGCATCTGCCCAAGGCTCTCTCAAATTATACTGGCCTTTCAACCTTCTGTGCCTTTTCTATTCCAGATCCACACTGGACTCCTTAGCATGTGCTTCTTCAAAAATCCCTTTTGAGAGTGGTTCCACAAAATAAAGGTGGAAATATCACCCAAAAGAGATATGTTTTCTGGGGAAATATATCTGGTATCTTGGCTTTCCCCCTTCCTGTTTCATCCTGCCAAGGACTCCTAAAAAGATTGAAAGCACACAGTGAGCATTTCTGCAATTTCCATAAGTACCCCTTTGTGTGACCAGTTTCCATCTTGTACTCAGGTAATTGAGAGAACAGATAAAAGATACCTGCTCATTTCCTCCTTTTTATTTTTTTTTTCTTTTGGTATATCTGTCTGACCACAGCTCTGTATGTTCTGAAGTCTTCCAAAATCAAGGGAAGAGCAGGTTTCATGAAGCAGCTGCCTCATAAGGTCTAGAGATAAATTTGTATTCCAGTGAGGTAGGAGGAGGACATTATGCTTCAGGGGTAATGATAAAAATTTCTCTGTTTCTTCTGCTGAGGATGGCAAGACAAATGTAAAGTTGAAATAGAACTGGATCTACCATGTCCTAGTCGAAATGCATTCATGTATGCCATTTTATTTCTGTTTTATCTGTTAAACCAGTAAATTATATGGGGGAGAATTGTCTTCTCAAAAGTTGAGATGGGCAAGAAGGCTCCCTGTTGTCTGCACATCATGTTGTTTTCAGACCAGGGTGTCTATCCTTAACTACTCCTTTGCAGCTGGCCTGGTGTATGAGGGAAATGAAAATGGAGAAAGCAGGGATTCAGAAGTTTTATACACTAGACCCAATCTGGAATTGCTTTTCTGACATCATTGGAAGACTGTTTTTCAAGCAGCAGACACCAGAGTTTCCATTGATACCCCATTGTCTATGCTCTCCAATGTATAAATTAGAATTACTAGAATTACTTCTCTGTGGCTCATGTGTGTCTGTATGGGAGGAAGATTAAGGTGAAGGATGAGTGAGGCTGTATTTGCAAATATCTATGAAAAACAAAGTAGCTTTTTTTGTTGCCTTGATTTTACTATTTCATGTTCTGTATTTGTATTTCTAAATTTTACTATTTCACTCTATAAGGCAGTGCTCTGTGCCTGTGCTAGAAAAGATCTCATGCTCTAGAAGGCTAATAGCACTGTTTAGGCTTATTTGTTAAAATGAATCCATTCCTGTTTAAGACAAGCCCTTTTGCCTGTGCTCAAACTTGCTAGCATTTAGCAGGGAAGGGAAAATGTCAGCTAGACACTAATAGCCTTCATTAGCAATTAATTATAAGTAATAGTTATGAATCTAAATCAGCATCAGAAACGAATGAATTCATCCGTGTCACGAATGAAAATGACTAATGAATATGGTCTGTACATAGTGAAACAATGCAAAATAACCATAACAAAGCAAAAGGATGGATATTGTGGGATCCTGGGTCTGACTCTGTTCCCACTGAAGTCAGTCAGAAGGCTCCTAATTCCCTTCAAAAAGGTGAACAGTGGCAGTGTCTTTTTTCCTGGGAAAAAAAGAGATATTTTTTATAGCTTTAAAACAGTCTTTTGTGGCAGATAGAAGACAAAGAGAGGGGTATTTATTGAGGGAATGCTGATGAAGTGCTGAGGTTTGACTATCAGAAATGTCTAAGAGGTTTAGATGCTGGACTCCAGGCACTTCACTTTAGATACCATTAAAGGAGCATTGCACAGGCAAAGAGTGAGACATCCACCTAATCAATGAGCTGCCAATGCTTAGGGTACCAATTAAGGGATACCTGAAAAAGAATAATGCCCACTAGTTGGGAAAACAAGCACTAGTTTTTTACATGGGTCTTTCTGTAGCTGTATTAATTTCAATTTATTGTTTCTAACTGGCAAATTTTTAAAGAGATAGTATAATAATAGCACAGTCAGTTACTAATGTTTTGGTACAGGGCACATCTCAGGATATAGAATCAGAAAGAACATATTTTCTCCTTCTGAAATTGTAGCAATTAGCAGATTAAGTGTCATCTTATTCCTGAAAGGATTGTGAGGAAAGAGGTGTGGCCTAGGGAATTAACCTCCACTCCAAGGGGGTGAAAATGTCTTTTCTTTCATGTTTCTTTCCTTTGCCATTTTATGCTGTGCACGTGCAGTGTGCAGCATGCAAAGACTAGTGGCAAATCCCAGTTGGGATTTAGCATCACGTGCCTGGTCTGTTGTTGTGAAGATACCATATGAAAGATCAGGCCTTCCAGGGAACAAATGTGCAGCTATTCTCAGTGCTTCTAACTGCTGTGTTCTCACAGGATCAGTCTTAGGGACTGTCTTAAAGTTTTATCACAGAGCTGGAAGATAACACAATGGGAGAAGTGACATTTGGTGGCATTTTTCAAGTAGGACAATTCATCTGCCCTGATCTCATCTAATTGCAAAAGTGCTACCAAAACTCTGCTGTACCTTGCCCCAGGACTAACAGGAGTAAACCAGAATAAGTCAGCTTACATTCACTGATCAATAGTGATTTGCACTGGCCCCAGAATGCAGTTTACACAGCCCATGTTTTAGCTGAAAACACATAAGCATAGCACTAACTAGGTTGAACTAGAGATAGGAATGGCAGGTGCTGAGGCAGTCTTGTACTTATTCAATCCTTTTGCTCTGAGATAAATAGCTTTTTTTTTTTTGGACATAATCACTTTTGACTGACATTACATTTTCAATTCTATTTGAACTTCAGAAGCACTCACTGTGAGTCGGTGGAATTCTAGTCAGGTTCAGCTTCATTCCTGCTTTTTCTTTTCTGTGGCAGGAACCCCAGCCTTGGAAGCTTTTTCTGCAGAGGCAAATGTGTCTTCCAGGCATGCAGACTTCAGGCTAGCTCCTTTATCTGTTCTGCTCCTGGATTATTGGAGTGCTCTCCCTAGTCTTGATTTTCATGGGAAATAAAATGGCCTTGAGATGTCCCTATTCCAAGATCAGTCAAAGATTAAGGGAAACCAAAAGAAAATAATGTGGATTTGGTTTTAAGCAATGTTGCAGAGAGGCTATAAATGAGGAATGACAAGAGCTTTGCAGACAAACTCAGAAAGTTTGTACTGCTGACAAGAATGACATGAAAGGAAACATGGCAGTGATATTGCATCCTCTGCTTCAACTGTACAAACACTATGTACTTGGACTATGAATAATGTGAAATTCCTCTGTCTCTTGTAAAACAGAAACTCTCAAACTCACAAAGTTTCAGTCTGGCCCACCTCCAGCAGTGGCTGATCTCCTGTTATGCACCATGATCAAGCATCTCTTGGCTCATCCAGTCAACCTCTCCACCACTTTCCCTTTATTTCCTGGCATCCTTGCATGAAGGGAAAAGCTGCTCTTGAATATCATTGCAGTGTCACTACAGGATCCTGAGCTTCCACAGAGCAAATCTCTGCCTCTTTGTCCTATCCTCCTGGTTGTCCTAACAACTCAAGAGTTAATGCTTCCCAGAAGGTTTTCTGCCCTCTTGTTCTCACTCCTCCTGGTTTTTAGGAGACACTTCTCTATTAAAAAACAACAAAAATCCTTCCAAATGTCTTCTGAAGTAGTCATACTCTTCTATGTTTTTGCTCTGCACCATATTTTGAGTTTATGCTTTAAGGGGAGTCTATTAACCACAGCTGTTTTGTTTTGGTTGGTTGGTTTTTTCCAAAATACTTTAATTTCAATTATTTCTTTAGTTGGCATTTTAATAGTCAGCAGTTCTGAGGGAGTCCTAGTGCTGAATTTATTGTAAAATATGTGGTGGGAACAATTAAACACTTTAAGATTGCAAACTTCCATAATTTTCTATATATTTTACATCAGGTAATTTCTGCAACTTTCCTTGGGGGGGGGGAAAAAAAAAAAGCAGCACTTCTTGCATCAAGGATACTAATTCAGAATTTTGAAGCAGAAACACATTTTTGAAGGACACAAGATTTTAAGCAGTCAACCCCTTTCCAAAGGGGTTGTGAAAAGGGGTTAGTGAAAGCCTAATGCTTACCACTGATCAGTGATCACTGTGGATTTTAAATTCCATTTTGTGTTCGAGATTGTGTATAAATTTCACTCAAATACAGATGAAAAAATAAATAAATAAATAAAAACCCTGACATTGTAAAGTGGAATGGGCTGCCCAGACAAGTGGTGCATCACACCCCAGGAGTATTTAGAAGATGTGGATGTGGCATTTGGGGACATGGGGTTATGCTGGACTTGGCAGTGCTGGGTTAATGGTTGGATTTGATGATCTTGAAGGTCTTTTCCAACCTAAACAATTCTATGATTTTCTGGTGTTCTTGAAAGACTAAGTCCCTTTTTCTTGGGCATTCCAGTCACAGGAATTCTTTCACATTTCTGTGGGATCAGTAACATTTTAAAATCTTTACAGTGGCTTTTAGCATGCTGGAGGCATATTAATAACTCATAATATTTTCCTACCCATCTGTAAGTTTTGAATTGAAGAGGCAGACTTAATTTCCTAAATGTACCAAGAATAGAAAGTTTGGATGGTTTCTTTTTGTCTTCACAAGCTCAACACCTTTTTGTTTCATACAAAATATGAGGAACTAATTTCACAGAATTAACTTGAAAATCCTTTTCTGAATAATTCATTCTGGAACATCTGGCTGACTCATAGAGACTTTGCTGCTGGAAGAAACTTCCAAGCTGAAATTGCTTTGAACATATCTGCATTTCCTTTGATTATTTATATGATGGACAGGTTTCACACTGGCTTGTGCAAACAGAGAGTAGCTGTGCAAATGAAATCTACTCAGAATGTGCCTAATGTTGTGTGCACAACAAGCCTTCTTCTACTGAAAGCTTGATTTTTGCTGTCATTGAACTCAGGGAGGAAGGAATAATATTGTTCTTATGGCTAAGGCTGCTAGCTTGACATCCCATTATCCATATTAGGCCACTTGCAAACCTCATTTTAACATCTACTTTATTTAAAATGCTTATTTCTAATGTGATACAGCACAAGCTTTTTGAAATTCTTGTGCAGAAGCAAAATAAGTTTATGGTTCAAGTTAATTAAGCAGAGATGTTAAAAATACTGTTTGATGCAATTTTATAAGCAAATCAATTGACCATATGAAGAGGTATCTCCCCAGATCCATGCTCTGAAGTTATGCAATCCTTAAAGATGCCTACAGAGAGCATCCAAATCAGCTTTACTACTGACTTTTGAAATTTTACTCATTTCTTGGTGCCATCTCCCAGCTGCAAATCAGTGCATTCTGCAACCAGTGTTTGCTGCTCTCTGATTGACCACTGTGTCCCAAATCACATACAACATCCAGCTGTTCATGGCACTGCAGGAGTTACAGTTCCAGCCAATTAAAGCCCCTATCATGTGATGTACATGAAGTATGAGGGTGAGACCATATATATTAACATAGAATTTTTAATTTCCCTAATGAATTAATTGTTCTTGGCTGCAATATCAGCTTCTGTGTATCACAGGTTTGTTACACCATGGGCTAGAACGAGGTGCACACAGAGACATGGCCTGTAAACTGGTTAAAGGGTGCAATAGTAAAAGAACTTCTGTGTCCAGGCAGCTGATGGATGGGCTCAAGTGCCCTGGGCAGTGTGGGCTGTGCACAGAGCTCTTGGGAGCACGAGGGATGCCCTGTGGGAGCTTCTGATTTTCTCCTGCCTTAAGCAATGCACAGACCAGGCAGCATGCAGGATGTCACAGCAAACCTGGCTGGCCCCACACACTCCTCCCTCCTGACCTCCAAGGGCACAGGAGAGCAGCTGTGCACAGCTGTGCAAGGGCAGGGGCTGAGCCTGGACATCTCTGCTGCTCACAGCATTCCCCATCACCAAACTGGTGTCATTAACAGCTGTGTTAGGTCTTGACTGCTCAGCGGTCAGGTCTGGCCTCTGCAGGTGCCTCTCCTGGAGCAAGCTCTGCCTGTCACCCAGAGTGAGCCAAAGGGAATCTCATGAACAGGCCAGACACAGGACTGAGTGCCTGTGGCTGAGGGGGAGTGAATTAAATTGACTAGAAGAATGATTATGGAGGCCTGAAAATAAAGACTTTTATTAGAGCTGTGGCAATTTCCTTTTTTGCAATTACAAGGTGCAGCAGCTCAATTTTGAGTCAAACTAAGCAAGACACTCCCACCTTGAAAAACTGAAACCTTGCAAAGGCCAGACTCTGCCACAGGGATGATGGGCAAGGTAGGAGTGGGAGAAGTCTAGCAACTAGCCAGGAGGTTAAACAACACACTGGAGGCTGTAGCAGCTGCCTCTTCCCCCTTATTGAGTAAAAAAAAAATCAAATCCAGCCTGTAGCAAACATATCCTGCCCTTCTAAGTGGCTGTGTATTCTTCTGAAACACTAGCTATAACACAAAAATTAAATTCTCAGCCTGGAAAATAGACACCAGCAAATGTTTTTGTCTGTGAGAAGTTGCATAAATATGTTTATAAAGAGAAATAGGTCAGGGGAGATGCAGCCTATAAAACTTCAGAAGCCCTATTACAGAAGCTATTGTGGAAAGAAGCACTACCTAGACTTCAGAAAATGATAATAAAATTGCAAAAATCCTCATTAAACTGAAATACTGTCCCAGTAAAAAGCTTTTTATATCAGACATGCTTTTAAGAGTGCTGATAAACACTGAAAGGAAGAAGCTGCAGGAAGAATGGTTTGAAGTAAATGTGATTCAAGTGCTACTTATTACTTTTATAAGATTTGACAAGTTTGAGCAAGAAATGTAAAATGACCCAACTTCACAGTGGCTTGAAAGAATTATCTTAGACTGAGGCTAATAAGAAATAGCCTGAGCACCGTCAGTAATACAAAAGGCATTGGGATTATGGAGATGAAATAGCTCTGTGTGATAGGATTTTTCACCAGAAAAAAGATTGTCACAATAGAGTATCATAAAAGGTCAGCAATGTGGCACAAAATCCACATGGGATGCTGAATGGAGCAGAGCTCACATTGTCTGCTGCTGGGCACAGAAAGGAGCCTGAACAGAAGCCTGTCCAGGCACAAGCAGCAATGCTGGAGACAATGTACCAAGGGGTGAAATCTATAGTGCACTCAGGGAAAACATGCCAGAGAGCCAGCAGCTCCATGTTAACAATTCCTGATTGCCCCAAGCCCCTGATGGCACAGCCTGAATTAAAAAGACTTTGCATCTTGAATACTTGAATCCATGGTAATGGAATCTAACAACACACTTTACATATTTTTTTTTTCTGACCTAATCAGTTTCAGAAGTGAGCAGGAAAAGGAAAAAATCTTTGCCTTTAGCTCTTGAGTTAAATAAATTAAAGGTAAGCAGACCTGAAATCATGGCAGAAAGCCCTATGCCAGGCAGAGGGAATAAAGGATACGAATGACAAACACTCATGTGCTACAAAAGTCTGGCATAATAAACCTTTCTTGTAAAAACACTGTTGCATTGGCATTAAGGCTATTGTTTGCCAGTTTCTTTTTCTTTTTCTGATTTTTTGACATGGAAATATTTGCTCTGATGCAAGACAACTTCTGTATCATTGTACCTATGCCTATTCTAGGAAAAAAAACCCCCTATTTCTGTTATGATGGTACATGCACACAGTTACTAACCAAGTCCCTGATCACTGCTGCAGATATTCATATTCTTTTTAATTCATCTTGAGGACTAAAAATCCTATTTTTATCCTCCTTTTGAGTTATATTAGGTATTTTAGGTTGGGCAAACTCAAAGAGAATCCCTAATCAACTTCTGTGTGAGGCACCACAGCATTTGTGAATTCTGTCTTGCAGCAAGAGTAGAAGTACAGGAATCCCTAATCAGGTTAATAAGGTGCTAGAGACAGAGAAATTATTTCTAAAAACAACAACAAAGTCCCTTCCCCAAGGATAATCATGTAAATGTCAGAAGTTTCAAGCAAGCAGTCATAATGATGGATAACACTGCTCAAGTAACTGGAAGTACTTTCAGTGCTACATAAATAACCATTTTCCAGCATTGATATGTATTGGACTGGGAAAGTTAAGCAGCTGTGCAGACAGATCTGACAAGGATCTAGAGTGCAGAGCAGCCTGAATATGCAATTCTGATTATGTTTGATTCTAAGATTTTGGAATGTGATATATTTAGTCTACTGTTTCAATAGCTCAAAATGTCTCTTCTGCTTCTGCCCAATCCTAGAAAGAAGGAACATACCAAAAGAACTTCAAATAAATAAATATGTAAATAGCAATTCTATTGTCATTACCACATATATGAGTGTTTATTAGGAAATTACAGGAGTTTGTTGAAAATAGCTTTTGGAATATCACTGCAACTGCTCTTATGGGGCAAAGTACATTCCAAATGCAAATTAGATTTGGAGAAAGCTGTCATAGAGGACAGAACAAGTCAGGTCATTCAGTTTCACTTGATATATTTATTTTAAGATAATATTTGACAGTACTCAGACCATTACATTTTGACAGGTGTATTGGAAAAAATCCCATTTCATTTAAAATTAATTTGATTAGTCATCTCTTCTCTTTTAGTTTTGAAAATATATGGTATCTGAACTATTTTAAAGTGCTATATAACTTCATTACATTTTTTCTGATTGTTACCATCTCCTTTACCATTGGGCTACCAGGATCCAGTTGAGCACATTGTCACCATTGTAACTTTAGTGGATTTCATTACAGAATAAGTTCAAAGTTTGTGCTACTGATATGAAAAATACTTGAAACAAACATAGAAATATGAGGAATTGAAAGATTTGGAAATCTCAATAAACTTACAACTAAGATGATTTTATTAATTCTTTTGCATTAGATCTGATTCATATTATTCACTTAAATGAAATAAACTTCCCTACATTCTTGGCTTTGCTGTCCCATGTATTCACATCCTGTCATTTGGCATTTCTTTTTGATGGGATAAACCTTTTGGTATTTGCTAGGTTTTCCATATTGATGTCCATGTCTCTTACTCATGTAATTATACCTGTGTATAACCCAGCAGCCAGTCCCAGTGGCTCAGGTGTCAAGCACTCACCTTCAGTGCCCTTACCTGACATTTGAGAACAGCAGCATGTCATTTGTCATTTCCTCATCTCTCCCTTTCCCAAGGTCCTTCTGAAATTCTTCAAATCTATTTCTAGTCTTGATTAATTAAAAGTACTTTGTGTTCTCTGCAAATGTCATCACCTCAGGGTCCTGGTGCTTGGAGAGGAATCAGTTTATACATCTATGCTCTTTCTAAGCATCCACTCCTGGCCACTATTGAAGCATCAGGCTAAAAATACTTCTGTCCAACAAGAGCAGTTATTCTTACAGCCACCCATTGTCTCCACTGTCTTTGGTCATCAATTGTTTCACCACCTAATGTAGGTGAGACCCTGAGAGTGTGTGCATGCAAAAGGCTGCTTGGCAATGTAAATAGGGAAGCTGTGGTTCAGCAGAAGCTGCTTGTGGGAACAAATGCAGAGAAAACACAGAACCAACTCATCAAAACTCATTATGGGCTTAGGCCATCTCAGGAAATCATATTTGCTGAATTTGAACTCCAAAGCAAAACTGAGAATATGCAAAGGAGTATTAGAAAATAGGCAGAATACACCCATCATGAAGAAAGTCAGTCTCACACAGTTCCAGTTTAGGCAATATTGTGGTTACAGTATTACCAAGCAGACTGACTGCTGGGGAAATACATTCTTTGCAGAGTTGTTCAGGTTATATCTGGAAAAAATTTAAGGGTCAATAAATATTTTGATTATTTGATTTTGAGTGGAGAAGCTACATCTGAACTATATGATATCCATGCAGTCTTGTCTCTGCATGTCTGTCTGTGCTACCTGCAGATGATCTTCAGAAAATCAAGGGTATTGCTCTATTCTACTGGTTAAAAAGAGGTATTCTGAGCTTTTTAAATTAAACTGTTCCTCACTCATAAGTAACTAATATTAGTTACGTATGAAACCTTTACCCTTCATCAATGTATCATATTAATGACTATGAAAATTATTAACATTCCACAAAGATCTCTCATCCAGTTATTATTCGATTTATCTGTAAAACTTCATGCAATTCTTTGCTTAAAAATGAAATTGTTCTGTTGATGTTCCAGACCCAAATAACCTGCAGTTTTTACCATAAGGTGATGGAAATACAATATTCCACACACTTGCCTTCCAGGAAGAGCTGAAAACACTTCATGCTAACAATAATCTTGGCTCCCATTAATCATGATAGAAATCAGAAAGAGCACTGTGGTAATGGGAAATGAAGAAACACACTGGATAATTCCCTGCTTAGAGGGTTATTTCTCTAAACTAAGAGTGTGCTTTTTGATGATTTATTAAAATTGTGTCTTTGAGTCTTGAAAAATAGATAATCAGATTGTTCCAGTGCTAGGCATAAAATAGTAATTAATACTTTTACTAAAGCTGATGCATTTATTTTTTAAAACACTATTTGTGTTATACATTGTTTTATTTCAGTTGTGATAAATTACATAAAGTTACACATGAATGGCAGCCTCACCATGCAAACCAAATCTATTATCTGCAACTGTCACATTTTAATAAATTGTTCCCTTTGTTTTTTTAAACCTGAGCTACATATTTATAACTGTCATTATTAACCTAAATTAACAATTCTTTCTGACCTCCTGTGAAATGTACATTTGTGTTTCCCCAGATTTTTTTGTCAGATGGGTGCTCAGTTCTATGTACAATGTCAGATTTGTGTAGAAGCTCTCCATAGCAACTAATGAGCTCTTGAGGGTAAGAAAGCAGTGAAGTTCAACTTTGATTTACAAAACTGGATCAGTCATTACCACTTTTTGATATTGACTTTGGTAAGATTTATAGTTCAGCTGTGTTGCCCTTTGCTTCTCCTACAATTGTCATAGAAAATTCAACCTTATCCTTCAGAGAGGTAGTGCTGTCTGGAACACCTGTGTGTGCCCAGGTGCACCAGCCTCCCTGCTGGATCTCTTCTTCTTGCCCTCTGCCTGGACTAATTTTGGAGGTTCAGTGATCTTCCACTCAGGAGTGGCACCTATAAACTGAGCTGTAGTTGGGAGGTCTTTTTGGGGCAGCGATTTTGTGTAAGCTATTTCTCCTCTTCTAATGGGCACCAGTTAATTTTCCTTCCATGCTCCTCCTTTTGGATGGTGGATGTTGTCTGGTCAAGTACTCCTCATCTTTTTTCCCTGAATTCAGAACCTGTCAAAACATAATCAGTGTGGAGGAGGAAAAACACAGAAACTTTGCCTAGGAAGGTCCTTTTCTGTTAGCTACTAGGACAATCCCAAATGGTGGGCTATTTTTCATTTAAAACTTTTAATTTTTAAAGATCTTTTCTGCTGCATTTCAGGATCAGTTTTAGTACTTTCTTCATAAGGAAACATAGGGTAGACATAAAAAGTTTTAATATAGTGTGGCAGAGTAACTGAAGTTCCTAAATTTCACTGCTGTCCATTTTATTCTGCTGATTGGTGCTCCTTTGGGTATGATCATCTTTGTTTTAATGCCTTCAGGTGTGTCTCTGTGAAATAGCTGTATGCCACTTTCATGCTATTTCCACTATTTCAATGATCCTGTTTTTCACTTTCCTCTTTCAGCCTGAATATAGACCTATTCACTTTTTCTATTTCTTCATCATCATCCCAAGAATTTCCTGGAAGCAAAACTGAATGCCCTAAAAGACCAACCCAACTAGTGCAAATGGAAATTATAAGCCTCCAACATTCTCTGTGATTTGCTCACTAACCAGTGAGCTTGTTTCCATTTTAGATTCCATTTTGAGACAGAGCCATCTTTTTGCTTCAGGTTAAGAAAAGAATTGTCACACCACAGAAACACTGTGAGCTTGTACTAAGTGGTTGCCTCTAACTTTCTTTTACACTGTCCCTGATACGTGTGCCTATCCTGGTGGGATAACCCACTGGGAGTTCAAATGCTCTTTCTCTAGCAATAGTAGGAACTCAATATGTTTGATAATTCTCTCTTTCTGCCCATTAAGCTGCAATTAGCCAACATGTTCTAAAGCTGTTTTTCAGGCTCACAGACACAAAAGAGCACAGGCAGCACAGCAGGATAAGTTCTAGTTTAGAAAAACAGGGTAAAAATCCTTTTACTTATCTATTCCTCTTTCTCTTATACAAATTCAATTTCTTTTTCTTTTTCCCCTGTCCTGGTTTGAAGGACAGGTGTCTGCCAATAAATGCAGAAGCTTCTCTTTGAAATGGGAATGTAAACCCCCTCCCTCCAAATTATTATAATTTTGAAATTAAGGAGCTCTCAGGCAAAGATATGGGAATTAGGAATAACAGTTCTTTACTAGGAAAATTAAAATTGAAATACAGTGTTACAAAGAACAATCCCAAAAACACTGACAGAGTCAGAATACAACCTGACACCCTGTCAGTCAGGGTGTTGGCAGCAGTGGCAGATGTGGTTCAGCTGAAGCAGTGCTCCTGTAGAAGGTGCAGTTTTCTTCTGAAGATCCAGGGATGATGTTTTCCTCTGGAATCCAGTGAAAAGATGGTACCTTGTTGTCCAAAATCTCAGTTTTTATCTAGGTAGGAAAGGCTTGGCTCCTCCCCCTGGCTGGAGCATCTCCCAGTGGGATGATGTAATTTTATCAGTCACACAGTGGGACTGAATGGGCCAGCAGCAGATGATATCTTCCTGGAGGGAGGATGGGGTGTGGAAAAGATAAAGATGATTGCCCTAGCTGGTTTTAAAGATGGCCCATTAGCAGATAATATGTGCCACGGAGATAAGAAATCACTGCCCCACCTGGTTTTAATAGATGGTGATAGAATACACATTTCTGATCACATCCTGGACTGCAACCCAAGACATCCCCCTTGCTGCAAAATAGAGCAGACAACTTCTTGCTACAGGTCTTTGAACATTTACTTCATGCACCAGAAAACCACAATGAAATGCTCACTACTTTTAGTGACAGACTTGTTCAGATATTAGAGAAAAAAGGTTAGATTAAGCTTGACAGGCAGTTCTTTTGTGATGATTATAGGATAAACAGTGTTTTCAAATTATTATCCATATCCTTTCTCTCTAAATCCTAAACTCACCAAGCTGTACACAGCTATGACCCTTCATGTGACCTCTCAGAGTTTAAAACCTATTGTCTTCATCATGCAATTTTTTTATCCAAGCACATTGTTGTTTACTAACATTATTCATCATGCCTCTGCTTTCAAGCATGTCACTCAATCAAAATCCTCCTGAATATTTTTTCTATATCACAATTCATGAATAACAGTATTTTCCCCTTTTGAAACACCTGAAAACAAAGAAAATAATTTTTCCAGTATGTGAAAATAGCTGCATAAACCCACCATTTTGTATTCCATTAAACTTATAGGCAGACAAGCAGTACTCTTTATATTTTTTTCATGGTTTTACATAGTGGTTAAACTCAATTTTTTGTCATTTTCTCCCAGGTCAGGTTCCAGTTGCCTTTCAAATGGTACAGGGCATCTTGACTTCCCAGGACGCAGAGGAGCAGGGTAAGTGTGTGGCTGTGTAACCCTGCTGTTCTCTTACTAAGACCCCAGTGTAGGGATAAGAAACACAGTGGGATGTTTCAGTGTGAAAAACCTGCTGGTGGAAGTGTTCTGCCAGACTACAGCAGCACACTCAGGCTGAATCTGTTAGAGGGTGAACTTGGTTTTGTTGTCTCCTCCAGACTTAAAAAATATCACTGGAATGAATGGAGTCTCCCAGGATCCTGGCAGCACAACCAAGGACTGGGTGCTGTTTTATCAGGATTTATGTGGGTCAGTTTTATCAGGATTTTCAAACCTTCCTGTATTTTCCACGAAGTCCCCTAAATATGGACATTGTTCTTGCCAGTCTTGTTGGCTTTGGCAATGTTTGGTTGTTATGCCTGTCGAAGCATTCCAGAAAGGAACACTAAAACAAGCAAAATACATTTCCTGGTATTAAACCAGAGCTTTTTTTGTATCTCTTTAGCTTTTACACTGTGATAATCTTTGATCAAATCTTTTCTTTTTCTTTTGCAAGAGTAAAAATCAGCTATTTCATTGTCAGAAAGTTTATTATAAGATAGGAAAAGGCAGGGCTAATGAATTGCTTAGAACAAATAAAATACCACTGAAATCATTAGCAACAGAAATACTATGTGATTTGAAGCATTTGTGCAAAATTGCTATTAGATTCTCTTTACTGCAGGCCAAGTAAGAAAATGTCAGACAGAAATTTCAAATTTCTGTTGTAATTATGTGCATTTTCTTCCACCTGAAGGTTCATCCTTGTGTGAATATTTGCACTTACTGTCCTTCAGAATGGCTAACATAGTGTTTCTAGTTTTGCAGCTTTACATAAAAGTACAATTAGGATTTGATGCCATATTTGCCAAAATCCAATAGTACTTTCCCATAAATATATGAAATCAAACACTTCCTGAGCTGGATCTCTAGTATATGTGTGCCATCATGCTATTTATATTACTGTGCTCTTGATAATGAATACATAAGCATATGTTTTGTTTCAGATAAGAATCAAGTTGATAAATATTTATCTGACCTTCCTTCATGCTTAGGCTGAGAATCCAGTAAAGAAAAGCAAAGCAAAGTTGAATTTTGTGCATAGGGTGCCACTCTTTGCCTATTCAGTCCCTCCCTGTTCAGGGCAAGGACTGGAGATGAAGTTTTGATAATGCTTTGGAGCACTGGTCTCTGGCTGATATGACTATAACAAAAATAGAGACATAGATATCAATTCTGACAAATATAGACATGTAGCCAGTGACCTCATCTACTGGCCACAACAGCAGCAATGTCTGGCCACAGACTACAAAGATGGTAAGAATAAAATGAAGAAAGCACATGAGAAATCAAGTGGAAAATTCTGGAGATCATAGAGTGGGGGAAGAGTGAGAAAACCAATAAATGTTTCAAGCACACCAGGAGCAAGAGGTCAGTAAGAGATATAGAAATGTTCTTTGAGAAGGAACAAGTAATTTATTGACACAAAAAATATTTTCTAGGCAGCACACTATCTCCAAAAATTGGTCCTTTTATCTGTGAAGTAGGATGGGGAGAAGCCAACTATATTCTTGCAAGGATGAAAAAGGAAGGAAAGTAAAAATTCAAGCTCTACAAAAGAAGGGATTAAATATAAACCTGTTCCAAGAAAATCTAGTGTACAATAAAATATTAAATACTGTAGGAAATTAGTCACATCAGTTGAATGTGAATTTTTTTTTTGTATGTAAACCATGTATTTGGAGTCTGAAACCAAGAGCATGAAAAGAAGAAGTACCACCTTTTAACTTCATCATCCAGTGTGTTCAGTGTTCTATGACTGTGAGCAAACTCCTCCTTGCTGGCATGCTATGATTTGGGCCAAAGAAGATCCTGTAGCCTCTATTCTACATAGTCAACAGCCTGCTTTTTATGAAATCTGATGTTGCTGTTCAAATTAAGAATGCTGAGTGATTGACAGATGCTGAATGTTTTTCTTCCACATTTTATGTCATCTTTAATGCCATCAGGTCTGTGTGTATGTGCACATTGGTTTCTTATGTGGGTACTTATGTGCCTTGGCATTACCATAAGGAACTGGAAAAGTTCTGTAGATGATGAGTAAACTGATACTCTAAGCCATCAGTGAATATGTGGGATCCCTCTTCTGCCTGATTTTGATCACAGATTTGGATACAGGGTTCCTATCTCCCACATGAGTGTCCCAGATTGTTAGTTCTGCTGTTGTAGAAATCTTTTTCGTTCCCCACTGATGAATGTTGCATTCAATATTTATTATATCTGAATAAAAGAGAAAAGGGTCTCCAAACTTCACACTGTCAGCATGCACCAATAATGTGCCAAAGGGTCCAGATTCATTCCAGTGTGTTTTGGTGTGTGTTCTTATGTTAAATATGCTCAGAGCCATAAACAAACATACAATGGATCACTATTTCTAGCAGAGATGTGAAAGACTGGAGCATCCCAGGGGAGCAGCTCATTCCTGCATCTCTCAGCTCCCACAGCCATGTTGTCACACAAGATCAATCTGAAATCCCTCTTGTTTTGCATGGGACCCCTGCTGGAGACCTGAAAGACTTTCTCTAGTAGCAGTTTAGCAAGGAAGCTGCACTTTCCAGCCTCTGAACTCAACAGGAACAACAGTCCCCAGCACTTTGTTATTCACAGCCATATGTAACCAAGGGTTTCTTTGCAATGTGTGCCTACACCCCACAGTTTTTGGCATTTCTGGGACATTTTCACAGAAAGGTAGGCATCTGATGTTACACCTGCTTCCTCTGCACCTGTCTGTGCATTCTTTGATATCTATAACTGTGAAAATGAAGGATTTCTCTCCTCTCCTGACAGTGCAACAAACCCTGGTGCAGCAGTTACTCCTCTGTGTGTCATGAGAGGTGCTCACTCATGCTCAGTGATAAGTTACTCGTGGTACTTGGTGCAATTGACTTGGCACACAAAGAAGAAAGAGGGGCTGAAAGCACTCTGAGGGAAAGGCAGCTTTGTCAGATCAAGGCAAGGAGGGTGCTAAAAATGTTGGAATGGGCAGAACACACACACAGATGGGAAAATGCAGGTACCTCTAGACCAAGGAAAGGTTTATGTTATAAAACTGACACATCAAATCCTCTCCTAGCATAGTGTGCCTTGATAATGAAAAGGAAATACACAGTTAATTGTGAATCACAGCAGTCATGTCCCACTTTTCTTCAACTATTAAAGATGGACGAGTTAATTACCACCTAGTTATCTAGCAGAAAGATTCACAATATAAAATACTCCTGTGGAAAATAAAGTCAGCATGGTTTCACCTCCTGTTCTTAATGCAAGAGAATCAGAGAATTGTAAGCTAGACCATGTGATCAATAATTGCCAAAGTGGAATAAAAATACAGCCAGAAAACATGACTATCTGCTTCGAAAGTTTCCATGAAAACATCTCACACAAAACTGCAAGGAAAAAATATTCAGAGGTTTTCTGAGTGGGAGACAATTTTCCAAAAACACTGCAATTTTACAGTAATTTTGCTCACGGAATAACAGAAATTCGGCAAAAAATACGTTTTTCACAAATTTCTTTCCTTACTTCACCTCCATTGATTACATAAATATGGTATTTCAAGTGTAAAGTAGGCATGCAGCACCTTTACCTGGTGGCCAGATGCTCTCACAGGGGCCACCACAACCCAGGGCTCACTGAGAAATTGAAGGCAGGCACAGACTCAGCATCCCTGAGCAGCTTTGGGTTCAGGCCTGATGTTGATACCTACATCACACTGCTGCCCTTGCTGGTTCCCAGCCTTCAGCACTATGTCCCAAATAGCTGGGTGATATATTAATGTTTTCACTCCCATGATTGCTGTGATGAGGGAGCTTAAGGTTGGTGCAGATTGGAGCAAACACCCCAGACCCACCTAGGAGAGGAATTAATTTACTAGCTCATCTCCTTTGCTGGGATAAATGTTTGAATCTCCACTGATGCCAGGGAGATTCAGCACCAGCTGAACAGCCACTGGGAGCACACCAGTGTGCTCTAACCAGCAGCTGCACAGAGACACAGAAAAGAGCCCCCCACTGCCTGGGCAGAGGACTTTGAGCTGAGCTCATCTCAGTGGGAAGTCTTCCTTTGCATATATTCTGGTGCACATGAAAGAGCATAGCTACCTGTTGTTTTGTAGACTGAGCATGAGGAGAACTTTATATTGCATACAGAAGGTGTGAGCATCATTCCCTTTGAAGTTGAAGCCAGAACTCTAGACTGCAGGAGCAGAAGTATCAGGAGCATCATTAGTAACTTTCCTGTTTCTTCAGCACACAGTTGAAAGGCTGCTGTCATGGCAATTTTAAAACATCTCCTTTGAAATTATTTTAGATACCTTTTTTGCACTTAACATCACAGTTTTTCATCTGCCTTTTCTTTTTTTTCAGCTCAAACTATGTAGCATTCCCTTTATTTAAGTTCCTTATTTTTATTTCCTAATATTTAATTTTGTAACACTGATCTGGGCTTGGTTTTACAAAGTAAAATCCAGATGAGTGAGAACAGTGAGAGTGAGATGACTGGATAGATGGCAGACAGACAGATAGATACTGAGATTTTCTATCCTTACAGCTTAGCAGCTTGGTTAACTTGTCTTATTTATTTCATATTGCTTGTACCTCCTGGTCAAGAGAGTAAACTTTTTTCCTATTTGCTTTGAAGGTGATATCACAGAGCAATCTGAACATCAGAAATAGAACTGTACCCTAGCAGGTACCAGATGAGTAAAATCTTAGGCCATTTTGCACAAAACAAAGTAAAAATGTTTATAGTTTTAAAACATCATGGAACTGATCAAGATGTAGAATTCTGAGTGCAGATAAACTTTCTAAACTTTTTTCCTAAACTTTAGGACTGGGGCCTATTTATGTGTTAGTAGGAAATGCAGGCAGTCAAGAGGCAATCTGACTCTGTTCATTACAAAGAAAAACTTCTGGTTTAAGGTATTCTCATGATAGGAGAAGACAGAGACATGCTTTTGAAACCATCATGTTGTCATCTCAAGCATAGGGGAGAGTGTGTGGGGAAAAGAAGATATTGCTGTAACCAGTGGTGCTTTTATCAAATACATGTTGTGCATTCCAAATGGCTTCAATTATCTCTATGTCAGCAGTAATAAAGTATTTCTTTAATTTAAGTAGCACTTAATATGAGAAGTTATTTGTATTTTTAAATCAGAACTGATTTCTGGAAAATGCTTCGTGGATAGGTAAATGCACAAAATTATGCATCTCCCTGTGAACCATTTTAATCCAAGGGTGGGTAGGAACAGAAACTTTAGGAAAGCCCTGCTCTTCCATCCTTGCCTCTCCATGGCTCTGGCTTTTTTCCTGGCTTCTCTGCAGT
Source organism: Oenanthe melanoleuca (assembly GCF_029582105.1). Classification (NCBI taxonomy): domain Eukaryota; kingdom Metazoa; phylum Chordata; class Aves; order Passeriformes; family Muscicapidae; genus Oenanthe; species Oenanthe melanoleuca. Next base: position 85,116,200 of record NC_079333.1, on the reverse strand, counting down.
CTGAGAGCAGTGGGTGATGCTAAAGGAGACAGGAGAGAGGTCAAAACTTGTTCCACCTTGCTAAGGTTATGGCAGAGCCCATTTCAGCCAGGAAAAATCTGGGCTGACCTCCTGCTGCTCTCAGGTGCACCTGCACAGAGGAGGGAGCTGGGCTCAGCCTCTGTCATGCACACACACAAAGCTTCATGGAATGGAGATGGGCAGCACCTTGCTCTCACTAGAAATCCACCTTCCAACCTGTTTTTCAGTGGCCAGCAAAATCTTTCTTCTTCAAAGAAAGAAGTTCACCTTCCTGCAGAAACAGCTCCCATCACAAGAGAATATTTCATTATACCTCCACCCTGGGCATAACAAGAAAATAAAGAAATAATGGCAGAAAGACTAAAAACTACTAGGTCATGCAGCAAGGGCATCTGTTGACCACAGAAATTAGGACTGAATGGCAGACATTTGCCACTTCAGCAGAGCTCTGCCAAAAAATGAACCAAATAACAACAGTAGTAATAAATAACATAACAACAATAGTAATAAATGTCATGGCAGGGAATTCTTCTTCTTCCAGCTGTGCAGAGCCAGATCTAAGCTCCCCAAACCATGGCAATGACTCCACCAGTACAGCTGGCTTTGAGTCTGCTCTAGAAGGAGCAGGAGAGTAAAAAGAGCAGAGATTGCCTCTGATGATCAGGAAAGGGCAGATTGCAGAATTTCTGCCTAGAGGAACCTCTTCAGTGTGCATCTGGACAGGAAAACCAGCATGGCAAAATTAGGCACAGTGACATTAGGGGTCCATCATGAACTGACTGCTCTACCCCAGCCTCAGCCTAAGAAGCAGCTCCCCCACAGCTGTGTGTCCCCATGCAGGAGCCCCCCTATTCCTGGGCTCAGAATAGACTGTGAATGCAGGGGTCCCATGTGGTTTTTAATGAGAAACCAAAAAAGGGATTTTTTTTTTAAATTTACTACACTATTTTGTTTTTCTAAATTCACAGTCCTGTAGGTTTCATGTTAGAAGAAATGAGGAAAAAGCCTAAATGAGTAATGCAGCTTTTAATACAAGCATCTGGTCCTGCAGACATGCTGAGTGGGAGGAGGAGGATTTTTCCATTTTAAATAAAGCAATGATTATAAAAACATGACAGGAGTGTGTCTTCATATGGGAAAGCCTGTCACCTTTATTATTTCTGCTGGCAGCAGTGACTAGATGTACTTTCTGAAACATAAGTCTTTCACTCACAGACACAGCATTGAAGTATTTCTCTCATGAAATGCAAGTAGAAAGCCAGAGGTAGATGTAGATTGTATTGGGAGAGGCTGTTAAAATAATCACTCATTTCCACCTTTATTGCTTGTCACAGCAACACACCTTGGGCCAGGCCCTTCCTTTACAGAGGGAGGCTGTGATCTCCAGAGCAAAGAAGATTACTTCTTTTTATGGATAAGTGCTTAACTAAAGCCTTCAATAGGCTATGTTTTGTGCCTTTGAAAGTGATCCTTTTATTTAATGTTTTTTGCATCCAGAGTTCCTTGCTGATATTTTATTATTGAAGATGTGTGAGAAAACCTCTTCACTTTTTTCACTCCATTTCCCTTTCAATAAGAAAGGCTAAAAGTCCTCACTCTGGTCTACTGAAAAGAAGAAAACTTTTCAAGTAAAGATAAACAACACAGAAACCAACCAACCAACCAACCAAAAAAAAAAAAAAAAAAAAAAAAAAAAAAAAAAGAAAAAAAAAAAAAACAAACTTACAAAACCAGGAAAAAGAACATCAATTTGTCCCAGAAATGATAGCTGAGAAATTGCAGGGGTGGTGAAGGAGGCAGAAAAATTATAATTTTCCCAAAAGTAAAACAGCTGGGAAATGAGGAGAGGCATGCTATAGTCCCACAAGATATCCGGGTGCAGAGAGCACAGTAATGTTACTGTCAAATCTGGAAGTTGGTTGGCTCAATTTGACCAATTCATTTGTGATAACTTCCCCCAATAGCAAGAATTAGCTTCTGGTGGTTCAGATCATCAGGTATCAGTGTGAAAGGGGGTCAGAATGGTCCTCTGCAGATCAGAGAAGTTCTGGGTCAGTGTTCTGGGGCAGCTGCCTTAATTCCACCCACAGTTCTTGGGTGCCCATCTCTTCTATCAGGTTTGCTCCTGCCTGGATCTGCCTGCATTCCCACACCTGTGGAGCAGAGGAAGGAGAATGCCAGTTCTGGTGATTGGGGCTAGCAGGGAGAAGGATAGGACTTCCTGAGTCATAGTGGGGAAAAAAAAAAAAAAAAAAGGAAAGATATTTAAATGTAAAGATTCTGAGAAATCACTGAAATGAGTAATCAATTCACAGACAAACACCAAGCATGGAGATGGACAGCAAGGCACACAGAGCCTGTGCACTTCCAATGCAAAAAACTAATTCCCAACATTCAGAAAAGGGTCTAGCAGCCAGTTATAGCAGTAATTAAGTTTTGTGGTGCTCTGAAACCCATTTAGGGTATGAGGGCTGGTTTGTGCTGGTAACTGCCCTGCAGGTTTGATGGGAGACAGAGCATATCCCAGAATTGTGAAGATGCATGCAAGAGGTGAGCAGAAAAAAGCTCCTTTGGTGTGGTAGGAAGAAGGATTGAAAAGAAAGTTTAAAATCAAAATTTAAAGCAAAACAGATGCTGGAAGTCCTGAAGGGCGATTTCATTGAGGAAATGTGTTTTGAGAAGAATTTTGAAGGAATTAATTATTATCTTGCATCTTAGTGGGAGAAATCACTAAGTAAAACCACTTGGTGCAGGCTAAACTGCAAACTATCTTTGTTCATTCAGACCCATGTTTTGAGGAACAAAAGGGAATTTTGGTGGACATTCTTTGTTTTACTCTCTTTTTCTGCTGGTATCAGCACTTCACTCTCCAAAAGGAAAAAAAATCAACTGTCTCTTGGTGGATTCTAAAAGTCACTGATCACTTATAGAAACACAGGCTGTGAGGAGATGCAGTGAGAAAAGAACTCAGTTTTTACTTCTTTTAGGGTTATTTCAGCATCCATTAGGAATTACCTGGAATTACCAAAACTCACTCAGGTCACAGAGAAGACATCATAAAATCACATTTTCTGTGTGTCCTTGTACTTTTCTTTCAAGTTAGCCTGGTTTGGTCACATTATGATTGGATAAAATATAGTTATTTTAATGATAATAGATAATATGACTAATTCAGTAACACAATCTTCCTGTGCAGTGTTTTCTTTTGCCTTTGTAATTTGTTCTGTCACCATCACTTCCATTATCCCTACTGAGAATCATATGCCTTTCCAAGAATCTGTATAACAGCAAGAAGTCTGTGGATATTACCATGACACAGACAAAAGCAAATATGGAAAAATACTATAATGTAACAGTATGAGAAATTCTTCCTACAATTCCCTATTCTTGCAAGTCTCTGGAACTCAGAATCATAGAATTGACCACAGAGCCCAACCATTAACCCTTGCCAAGCCCAACACTAAACCATGTCCCTAAATGCTAAATCTACATCTTTTAAATACCACCAGGGGTGGTGACTCCACCACTCCCTGGGCAGCCTGTTCTAGTGCTTAACAACCCTTTCAGTGAAGAATGCTATCACAGTTTCCAGTCTAAGCCTTTCCTGGAACATCCATGGGCCATTTCCTCTTGTCTTGCCTCTTGTTACTTGGAAGAAGAGACTGATCCTCATCTGTCTATCACCTCCTTTGTAGACAGAGCTAAAGTCCCCCCTGAGCCTCCTTTTGTCCAAGCTAAACAACTCAATGTCTTTCTTGTAATGACAGGCTCAGAACTGATGCATTTTATAGGGGAAAAATATAAAAGCTATATGTTTATCAAGAACTTAATTTAACTGATAAGTAAAAGGTGTTGGTTTTTTTGTTCTTTTGTTGTTTTTTTTTAAAGCCATCTGCATGCAGGAGTGAACAAACTCCTGTAGAAAGTACTTTCCTTTGAACAAAGCACACAAAAATGGCGGCATCAGAAGGCTTTACCTCAAATCCAGGTACTGCCATGCAAGCTCAGTCCTCCTGGAATTAATAAGCAATTAGTGACAGTCTCGAGTGGAATTTGGATTTTCAGTGTATTCATGTCTCTGAGCATTCCTGCACTTTACCCACTGAAGATGTCCTTACACTTTCAGCCCAAATTGTGACCCCCAGCCTTCTGTTAACAGTTTTCTAATAACTTTTTTTTTTTTTTTCACCTGCAGAAACAGGTACTTCTTCATGCTGAACTGTCAAGGAATAAACTCAAAATTCACTTAAAATAGAGGGATGACTTGGAAAGGTTCTCTCCTAATGCAATATCTCCTTGTTAAATTCAAAAACAAACAGGATTTTAATGCACAGAAATTGCATGGCATTGTCTTCCCAGTGAACACTTTACTTCAAAATAAATCACAATATTTTGAAGTGATCAGCTTACTCTAAAATACCTCCTGGAAAAAAAAAAAAATCCTGGAATAAAAGTGTCACATTCAGGGATGCAGGAAGAGTAATTTGGAGTTAATTCTGATAGTGTTAATGTGGCTGAATCAGAAGCATCATTTTGGAAGGGCAAAATAATCTTGTCTCAGAAATTATATCTACAGGTTGCTTCTCTATACATATGAGGTAGTTTTGAGCTGAAACATCCTCAAATAAACTAGGAAGCTGGACAAATGTTATTCTGAATTCATTTGTCCCAATCTACTCCTCATGGGCTCCCACAGCAGAACAATCAGTGAGGCAACAAGGGCACCACACTCAGATCTGCTCAGTTAAGGGACCAGTTTTGGAAGACTGAAATTTAATGTAATAAAGATCTCAGAGGATTACAAGAGCTCACTACCTAGAAACAAAAAACCCCAAAATAATGGGGTCTTAAGGTTTGTTTAAATTGTCTTTAATGACTCTTCCTTTCAAACTGATAAGAAAACCTGAAGCAGCAGTTGCTAATTAGCATGGCAGTGTCTTAGTTGATTGTCTTTCCCTGGGACCACACTGCAAATAACCCTGTGACTTTTCTTGTGCCAGGAGAATGGGTTTACAAAGTGTAACTAGGGAACTGAACAGCTGATTGTGATGAAGAGCCCAACAGAGCCTGCTTGTTTTATAAATATCATGAGTGGGTTTCTAAAATTCTTCCTATTAGTGCTTTTCTTTGGGAAAGTAGTTCCACCAAAAGGAGACAAACACAGAAATAAGTCAGAAGTATCAATATTTGAGTAGTATATGGTTTTGGAACAGACCTCTTCTCTATGTGTTATTTAATAAATGAATCCATTTACTTTCCTCTTCAGAGAAAAAATGAAAAAAGGATTTCATCCCACTTAATCAATATTAGTCAATAATTGTCTTCCTTTGTGAAGCTAGAAGGCAGTTAACATTCACATACCTCCCACTATAATTTCATCTTCATACAGATAAAATGAATTATCTCTAATGATCAGCTTTCCTCCCCCATTTGAACACCATGGTCTACCTTTGGGAGACATGAGCTAATCCAAGCAACTAAATTGCTATCAGCAAAATAAAATTATGATCTCAACAGCTGAGGACAATGGCTAGGTGCTTGCAGGATGACCTGTCTGATACATGTCCTCTGAGATTAGAAGTTTCATGGAGTTTGCTTGGTCAGGTTTTACTTCTGGGAGGGACTGGGGGTGGTGGCACTTCCCCCATGTCCAGGGGAGCCAGTGCCAGCCAGCTCCAGGACACCACAGCTGGCCAAGGCTGACCCAGTCCCAGCAGTGCTGCTGCCTCTGGGCTAACAAATGCAAGAAGAGGGAAAGCTACAGTGCAACAGCAACTTCAGAGAGAGAGAGGAGTGAGAACAAGTGGGAGCAGCAGCCCTGCAGATGCCCAGGTGAGTGAGGAAGGAAGGGCAGGAGGTGCTCCAGGTGCTGGAGCAGGGATTGCCCTGCAGCCTGTGGTGCAGGTGGTGGTGAAGAGCTGTGCCCCTGCAGCCAGGAAAGTCCATGTGAACAGAGACCCATTTGCAGTGCATGAAGGAGCCCCAAAAGAGAAGTGTTTTCAGGTTTGCAGGTTTGCAGACAGGAGATGCCACCCCATGGGGGACTCACGCTGGAGCAGTTTGTTCCTGAAGGACTGCCCCATGTGGAAGGGACTCATGCTGGAAGAAGAGATGCAGCCCATGGGAAACACATTGGAGAAATTTGAGGAAGATTCTCTCCCATGGGAGGGAGAAGCAGCTAAAGAAATGTGGGAGTGAAGTTGAGCCCAGGAGGAAGGGAAGGGTGTAGAGGAAATACTTTAAGATTTGGTTTTACTTCTCATTATCCTATACTGATTTGATTGGTGGCAAGTTTAATTAATTTCCCCAAACTGAGACTGTTTTACCCATGATGGTAACTGGTGAGTGATCTCTCCCTGTTCTTGTCTCAATCCATGAGATTTTCATTGCATTTTCTCTCCCTTCTGCAGCTGGAGAGGGTAGTGATACAGCAGCTTTGGTGGACACCTGTTTTCCATGAGGGTCAACCTACCAACAAAGTTATTTGAGTGAGGAATTGCATTTCAACAAATGCCTTTTTTTTTTTTTTTCTGTAATATCAGCAGAGTTCTTCACAATTGTGAACCCTAATCCATTTACTTTGTGCAAAGTGCCAAGAAAAGCATGACAGAAGAGACTGGAAGATAGAATAATTCAGATTCTTTGGTTGTCACACCTGTACTGCAGACCAGAAAGAGATGTTTTGATATTTCATTGGTGTGGATAAAGACTGCCTAATCTCCTTTCACAGTGTGCAACTGTTTATGCACCTTTTGCTGGCATTTCAGTGGTACTCTTTTTACTCTGCAGTCCCAAATGTCCAGATCTGTGAAAAGCACATTATCTCGTTCTGAAGTGAAGTTTAGCTTTGAGAAAAAAGGCACTCTGGAATATAAACCAATAAATAGCTAGAAGAAACACAGGAAAATCCAACTATTGAATTTTCTTTTTGTATCCTATCAATGCATTTTTCTCTGGTAAGAGTATATTTCTGCTACTTATTTTACCAGTTTGTCTGCTCAGCTTTCAGGTAGCTATAAAAAAATTATGATTTCTTTTTCTTCTACAGAATGTTTTATTGATCTGATATTAAACATGACATAATAATTTAGAGCAGAGCTCAAGTTTACTCACATCCTCCTCACTGTCCTACTTTCCTGTCCCTTCCCTCTCCCATCAGAGACACAGCTTGTTAGGAGCCAGGGATTGATGTCACCCTCTGTTGGCATTTGCAGAGTAAAGTACTCAGGAATATGATGTTTTTTACAGTGCCTTTGTCTCATCCTCATGGATCCAATCCTTGTGGTTTGCTGCAATCCAGCTAAGCCTTTGTGCTAATCCCCCTTACAAGTATTAGCAGTATCCAATATAATGAGATCATTTCACTGACTGAGGTTTGGGGTCTTCACAGAAAAGCCAGTGATGAAGCACATGGGGAATCTCTGTACAGATGAGATCTTTCTTTGCCTCTGATCCCAGAGAAACACTGTGGGCCCCCTGATCATCCTTCTTCCCAATCATATCTATATCCAACAGGGCAAGCACAATTCTTACCATTACATTATAAGTTCTCTGCTATAATTAATTTTTTTGTTGCACTCCTGCCTGAGTGATTTCCTTTTTAACTAGATATTTCAAAAAGAGGAAGAAAAATGATTCTTGAATTGCAGCTACATTGCTGGCTTTATGAAGATACATGGTACAGCCAGGAAAACAATTTCTCCCAACTTGAACAGCCTTCTCTGAAAACACAGCTATCAAGCAGACACTGTTCAAAATAAAATGATAAATTTTAAGCAAGGAGAAAAAACCCCACCTCTTTTAAGTAATAGAAATTAATTATTCAATGCTCAACTACATCCTTTCATCCTACTCCTGTTTACTCCTAGGAAAGGAGAGGAAGCAATTTACAAAAAGGCTACTGAATTTCTTGTCAAGGGTAAAATAACTTTGATGTCATGTCCTGAGGGCTGTTCATGATGATATTGCACACTGCATGTCTGTCAGTGACACTGCAATTGTTGGGATTCCAGCAAGGCTTGGCATTCTCTAAATGCCCTGAAAAATCCTCCAAAACTGCTCTAATATTATGTCTGCTCAACCTGCAGAATGACTTTAGAAGCACTTCACATACTTTTAATTAATTAAGGGGCTTGGGAAGGGAACTTCCAGTGAAATTAATCAGGGAAATCAATAAACATTTGGCTGAGCTATAGACCCAGGACCAGACCAGTCTTGGCTATTTTGGTTCACAAAGTTTTCAGAGCCAGCAAAGTAGATCTCCTTCTCCAGAATGGAATACACTATTTGGAATACACTATACCTTAATCCAATAGATGCACAAATTCAAACCTTTTTCTTTTTTTAACACTGTCTCCTTCCTAGGGATCTGTATGTAGAGTTTCATTCTGTGGTTCTTGACTTGCTCTTCACCTTTTTCTGTGCTAGGTCAGATAGATAAATCATGTATTGGCCACTATTTTTTCTCTTTTGCCTGTAAAAGAAGTTTAGTTTATTCTTGCCCTCCAGGGACAAGACTCTTCCTGTTGCTTTCACTGTGATAAAATCAGTATTCTTAGAGTACTTTCTCCCCTTATAAAATTTTAGGTGTACAGGGTACTAGGGAAATAGGGTATTCCAATTTTCTGTTGTCCAGCTCCTTGGCTTCTAGGTGAAAAAGACAAAATCTGTGTTTAGACTAACCAGAGCAAGAGAGTTCATTTTCATCTATCAAGACAATGTTTTTTTATTTCTTATTTCTTCCTTCCTTTTACTATCTTTCACAGATGATAGGAGAGAATAAGAAGGAAATTTAATGTGTTGGGTTTGCCAGCTGAAGTAATTAATCACGACTCTATAAAGCCCAAAGGACTACTCCAGTTTGCACCAATAGTGAAGCCAGTTTGCTAGAACAGTTTTCTGATTCTTATCCTGTTTTTTCCAGCATTACTCTTACATCTTTGTTTTATAATAGTTTGCTATTTTCTTCTGGCAACATCCATTGCTCATTACACACTCTTGAATACAAGCAGAGGATTTTTTTTTGTAAAAAAAAAACCTACTAAGCAGATGCCAGAATTCAGAAACTCTGTAATTATTTTTCAAAATAAAAAGATATCACTAACTAGTGCATACAAAAACTATAGTTTCCAAATAAATTCAATTGTATGTTATAAAAAGGATGAGGAATTAACATGTTGAGACTTGATTCTAGCCAGTGCTCAGGGCTTTGCAAACAGCTGGTTTAAGTTGTGTAAAGTAAGACTAACGTAGTAGTAGCAATAAAAATTATTTTGTAGGTTTGTTAGTGACTGGCACTTATAATATTTTTTGTTTTAATTATTGGTTGTAATCCCAAACTTCAGACTTGTGCAGAAATTATTATTGATATGCAAATGCATTTTCTGTCAAGAGATAAGTGTAATATCCAAACATGGAATAACTCTCACCTGTAGACTTTGGGCAAGTTTTACCCTAAAATTAATATAGACTGACACCACTGATGGAGGCTTAATCCTGTACTGACCTCAGTGCAGGTATTTGTCTGGCTTTTTTTTTTTTTCCTGTCCCAACGGAACTTGTCTTAAACTGGAATGTGAAATGGACTTGAGTATTGCAAGAGAGAGAAAAGACCTGCTCAGTTAGTTTCATCCTATTTGAAAGCTGCAGATATTACATCTGTAAGAGACAACTCAATGAAGCATTTTCATCAGAGGACTTTTTCACCAGATGCTTATAGATAAGTAATTTGCATAAATTAGATCTATGTAGGTGGATGAATCCTATGCAGTGACACTAAGGGAAGTGACCTCTATCATTCTAATACTGTTACAAAAATAGACTATTATGGCAACATAGCTGAAACTGTGAGTGTTAAGGACTTGATTTCTTTTTGATCTTCTCAGACTTCCTCAGAAAACCTCCCTCTGGAGCAGCAAAGCAGAACAAGGACAAGCAGAGCTCTGCCTTGCTCCTCCATTCCCTACTTTTTCCTCTTTGCAGTTTTGGTATCTGTGATGGGAAAAGGATTCAGATGAGAAGATAGTCTAGCATCTCCTTCCTGGTCCTTTCCTACAAGGGCCAGGTACAAAGCTTTTACAGTGTCTGGACAGAGTCATCTCTCATTGCAATATTTCAGCACTGAATCAGAGTGGAGAGAATTTTACTCTGCTTGGAAGCATTGAAGGACATGCAGCTAATTTCTCACAGAGATAACAAAGAAATGGAAACCAAAGTTTTAGATTTGTAAAAATAACAAATTCTTCTAGGAAGGTAAAGCAGGTCAGGTCAGATCAGGTTGCTCCAAATCAGTGCTTAGAAGACTGAGTTAGTCAAGAAAATTGGTGATGATATAATAAAAATAGGTAACTTCAGAGCAACTTGGGTCTGAAAGCACTTAGCAGTACAAGTAACTTTGTACTGCTAAGTGTCAGAAGATAAGCAGCCATCTAATCCCCATGGCCCAGAATGAATAAAAGCATTGTTTTACTTAATTAATGTGCTGATGAATATTATCTGCCTCTTTGGAACTTTATCTAATGCTTTGCCAGTAAATTATCAAAATTTCTGCACAAACTGAAGACCCTGTCACAGTGTGCCCATTAGTGTAGCAGCACAGCATGGTGGCTACAGGGCAAAAACACTACAATGAAAGTGAGTGAAACCTTCACAATCAGTGTGCTCTCCAGAACTGTAATATTTCTTGGAGAAACCACACCCAGTGCTGAGTTTGGATCACAGCAGTGTGACCTTTCTTTTCAGCAGCAATAAACTCAGCTCCAGCCTGGCCTGAAGGGAAGGACAGCACTGCCTTGTGACCCCATGGCCACACCTCCTGCCTTGAAACAACATTAATAGAGGAGAAACACCCCCTTAAACTTTCACCTCCTTTTTGCCATCTCACCCCCTGCCACTGGCAAGAGACATAAGTAAATTCACACCTGAGATTCACACCTGAAGGTCACTAAGCAAATAACACACATGGCCACACATATCAAAAAAATCCTACAGAAATGGAAACACATGTTCATTAATAAGACTCTGAACATCAGCCAATTAAAATATAGCCAGCCCCATGATTTCTGAAATCCACCCCTGGAGCTGCTGCTGTTCACACAGCTCCCAAACCTGCACTGAAGGCATCACTCAGAGACACTCACTTGTCATTTAGGGATCTGAGATGTACTTCTTCAGGAGAAATCTGAGTAGTAAATCTGAGAGAAACTCAAATGAGAGTTTAGATGAATAATGTTATGATTGCTTTGACATTAACCTCTACAGTGGTGGTGTTAGTGCAGGGGGATGCCTCTTTGCCATTCTCCCAATATAAATGTGTGTTGTTCTAGGTGTTGTTTGATGGCTTCTCAGATTGATGAGCAGCTTTTTGTTTTTGTGATAAGCTCAGAAACACAAGCTGAGAGCAACAAAGCAGTGGATGGCAACAGCGATGTAATTATTATGAACATGAAAATTGGTAGTTATCACAGGCCTGGTATTGTCAGGCAATAAAGAGTAAAGACATGTCACAAGTGACTGATAGATATGGAGGAAAAGGGAGGATTGCTGACAAGGAAAATGTGGTTAAAACAAGACTGCCTGTCATAGCAGTATTTACATGCATAAAGGTGGAGCAAAATGTCCCCAAAAAAAGCAACATCCTATCACACTATTCATTTGATTTTGTCCTTGGATGCAAGTTACATTTTCATCTGAAAAAGAAAAATTTGCCTCCCATGAGAGCTGGGAAAATAATTTCTTTGTTTATGGGAAGCAATTTGAAAGATTTAGGAATAGATTCCAAACATAGCTGATGCAATTTCTTTTTCTGTTTTAGTTAACATAGTTTTATTGATCTGAATATATCATTAACAGAAGTAATTGAGGGGGCAAGGAAATAGAACTGTCTACTATAATTTAATTTTCTGTCAAAATCTATATACCTACTGTAGTCCTGGTTTCAAAATTTTGGTGTATTGCCACTGGCACACTACTCATTGAGAAGATTCTGCTTTATTGAGAGCACAGTGTTTGTGACTTGTCCTCTCACAGCTGTAGAGACAAAAATACATGGACTTGATTTAAACAGGATGGCTGGCTGCAGTTTCAGTAGTGATACCAGGACAGACTAAAGACAATACAAGAGCAAATTAAACCAAGAAGTGCTTTCTGTAGGCATGATCCTACAACTATTCACCTATGAGTAACTTTTAAAGGTAATTTGCCTTTATGAATGAGGATTTGGTACATCATTCAGTGAAAGCTGTGGGACTATATTCTCTGTTCCCTGTGCTGAAAAATGTGGCAAAATGGTCTCTTTTTTACAATTGGAATGAGTCAGACTGTTACTATATAAAATGACTGAGGCAGGACAATCACAAATTAAATATCACAAAACGTAGGAATCACTTAGCATAGAGTTAATGCAAGTTAATGCAAGTACCCATGTAACTCTGATGTTCTTATTGTGCATATTAAAGCATCAAATCCAGCTTCCCCAAAAGCTCTGGAGTGCATCACAGCTTCACCAGAAACCCTGGGTTTGTGTGCATATCTTAGCCCAGATCTCCAGTCCTGCAGCAGCCTCATGTGCTTACAGTATCAGAAAACAGAACTACACTGTGAAAATGAGAGAAGGAGGGGACAGGGCTAGCATCTGTATTTTTCAGCTGCATCTGCATTTGCAGCTTCAGAGTGGAAGCCATCCTGGCAGATCCAGGTGCCAGGTCATACAGCACTCAGAGTCAGCTTTGGGCTGGTCAGAAGCCCCTGGCAGAGAGACTTTGAGAGAGAGTCTGACAACCAAACCACTGTTTTGGCACAGGCCAGTTTGAAGTGGCTGATGTACTGTGGTCTGGAAGCCTTTGCTAGAGGAAATAGCTCGTTTTTTATTCCCTGGAGTTTTTGTCCACTATGGAGATCCAGGCGTTATTTCCTTCAACTTGCCAGTTGTTGTTACAACCAACATCTTGTTCTTGTTTTCTATGAAGCAGAGGGAATGTCTCATTTAGCCCAAGACCCTCAGGAAGGGTGGGATGGGAGGGATGGGGGGCTCTGAGAGTTCTGTGCAGTTTGCAATGCAGCTATGGCTGTAAAGAGCAGCTTTCCCATTTTCAGGACTTGATAGCCTCTGCTGTTCTCACAGGTTACTTCATGCTTACCTGTGTCTTTTCCTAAAAAAAGGTGGTGGTGGGGGAGTGGTCTGGGGGAAGTGGATGTCTTCTTAACCTTGCCAGTGAGTCAGAAGGCCTGCTGACCAAAGAGGGATTCCTCCTAGCTAAAGGATTTGGTTTTTCCCCAAATGAAAGGCCTTGTTTTGGTAGATCTTTTTGCTAAAGCAGGAAACTCTCCTGAGCTCCCAAAAGTATGAGAGGTTCTGAGTGCTACAGTTCATCACGGCAGTTCCTGAGTGCTCAAAGAACATTTCAGAAAAGCAAGCAAAGGGTCAAAACCTCTGCATCATCTTACAATGCTTAGATGCTTATGGATATATGCTTTAGTGGCTAGTTACTGCTTGCTTCTCTCGTTTTCCTGCTGCCATGTAAGATCTTTACTGGCTGCCTCTGAGTAGTATAGGAAGAGTAGCACATCTACAATGCAATAAAATGTAAATTGGCCTCGTGTGTGTCTATTGTGACAGACACAAGGCATGCTGAAGTGCCCTGACTCTGCTCTCGTGGCACTGAACCCTGTGTGACTGCTGCTTCAGCAGAATTACTGATGGGCTACAGCAGGGCACACAAAATCAGGTTCACTCCTCTGTCACATCTTCTTTCTTTTCCTTAACTCTCAGAGGCAGTTTCCCACTTTTACGATTTATTCCTTGCTGAAAGGCAAACGAGTGCACGGGTTCTCTCCTCAGCCCTTTAATATCACTTCAATCTCTATGGATGCAGGACAGATTTTCCCCTCCAATAAGGGAAGGGATTAAGGAACTCATATTTGGCAGAGTAATGGAAAGAGATTAGAGAATTCAAGTAATTGGTGTAGGGGTGACAGCTCAGTTCTTGTAGCACATGAAAAAGCACTTTGGAAGGAATTTGAGAGGTCAAAACATAAAATTACTTTCTACCATATTGCTAGTTTTTCCTGGCTGCTGCAAAAAAAGCACACCAGAGGACCATTTTCCCCTTCTACTTCAAAAATTATTGTTTCTCTCATTACAAAACCGCCACATAAAATTTTGTGGGATGCCATATCTGATTCTACTCTCTCTAGCATTTCTGAGAAGAGATCACTAACTGAAAGTGCAATTTCTTTTTGAAGTTGCACTGCCATGGAATGCCTTGAGCAGGGAAAAAGGCAGAGTCCAGGTGTTGAAAACTATTTTGGAATAGGAAATGTTCATTTCACCAGGCATTCAGAAACAAGTATTCTTCCCTTTTAGCACAATAGTGCTGCAAAGAAAAACTTTAAATTGATTTGACATTGTTATATTGTAGTAATCTTCCAAAATCCATGCTAAATTAAATGCTTTCAATGTATAACTTCTCATGGTCCCTTGTAGCTCAGTTTTCTATGGTTTTCCTACTGCAGTGTTTTCACCAAGTTTCTCTAGAGAGATTTCCTTCTATATTTCCCCAGCATAGCCTACAATTACTTCAAAGTGCAGTAAAGTCAAATAAGCATGGAAGTGTGTGCAAAGATCAAAGAAGGCCTTATTAACAGTTGTTTTTTATGCAGTTAAATCTTGCAAGAATACAATTCCAGAAAGCCAGTGTTATAAACAATGTGTCTCCACTGCAAGCCACTATTCCCAAAGCTGGGTGCTTGGTCTGTGTGAAGGTTGAGGGACTGGCCCTTGTGTGCTGGAGTTCAGAAGCAGTCACATGCAGGGGGCAGATGCAGGGCTAAATATGAGTCTTATTTTGTTCTGCTACCACTGCAGCAAGTGGGATGGGGTTACAGTGACAAGCACCAATATAACAGCACAGGAACTGAACCCCCTCTTATTACAAGCTGTTGTGAAGAGCTGCATAGAGGAAATCATTTGCAGTACAAAGTAACATGTTTTTATTGGCCCACATAAAACACAGGAAATGTAGTAAATATTTTCAAGTGCCACCTCCTGGCATTTCATTTATTATTTACGTAAATACAGCTATTTTCCATTTCATAGAGCAGATGAAGGGCTCTAGAAATTGGATAAGTCTCATCGGCTGTCTGGCCAACAGTTGAACAGAATTCAAAGCTAGATGTTACCACATTTTGTGCACAGCACAGATTTTGCACCTTTCTCCTGAGCAGTTCAGAGACCTGCAAACATGAATGAAGTCTTTGTAAATCCACGTGAAGTAGATGCAATCTGCGGCAGAGAATTCTCATTGTATGCAGAACCCACCGAGGACAGTATTACCAATTCTTGGTTCCACTGCAGACCTCATGATACGTGTTTTGTGAACACTCCAGCTCCTGGAGCCAAGAAATTGCCAGAGAATAGAAATTCTGTTCAGGAAAAAAATGGGGCATGTGTGCAGTTCTGGAAGAGAACCTGAACAAGAGGACCCCCACCAGCCTAGAAAGCAAAGAAACAAGACGTACTTTTAGATTTATTTTTTTTTTTAATCTCAGTGGCTGTTGAAGTGAAGACTTGGTTAATTAATTTGCATATTGGGGCTTGGCAGCATTGCAAGAGCTGAATGATGAGGCCAGCATCTGACAGGAACTCTGTGATGCAGCTGGCAGGAAATCCCAGGCTTTCTCACTCCGAATGCCTGCCTGCAAATTGCTTCACTGATCAGTACATCTGATTTTTACTGATGATACATACTAAATATGGGACTGGAGCCTCTGATTTGTTTTGTTTAGTTATTCCTGTTTTGGTTTTAATGTTACTGTCACTTAATGTGAAATCCCTCTGTATGGCTCTTTTCCATGCAGGGTTGAAATGTCTAGAATGTTGTGAGAAAGAATTTTATAGACTTTGAGAGAAAACAAAATTAATTTAATGATGTGAGAAAACGATTCAATATAACCACGGGTTTTTAGAACAAATTATTAGCCTTCTGCAAAAACTCCATCCAAGATTTATATTGCCTACAAAACTCCCTAATGATATTGAGGCAATAGTCTATGAACCAGGCTAAAGAAATTATAAATCTAAATGAGCGCATTTGAGCATGACCATGCCATTTTCCCCAGACAGAAACAAGATTTATTGTAAGAGTTATGAAAATTTGGACCCTATTATACATTAAAAAATCCTATTTATGACCATGCAATTAGGTCTGAATTATTATGCTTACTCTAAACATTTCTTTTGCAAGATTTATGTCTCGGTCATTTTACAGCTTTCAAGGATGAAACTTGCTATTCATAACCACAGCACAGAAAAAAAAATTCTTCAAATTTTTGTTTTAAATACAATCAGTCACACTTCAAAACTAGAGAGGTGAAAAAATGTTATTTTTATTTTAAGATATCCTCACACCTACTGAAAGGTGTTGTGACCATGCTTAGCCTTAAAAACGACTTAATTTTAGAAGCTATGGTTTCATATCCTCAGTCCCTGAGGTATTCGAGTTTACTGTTTACAATATTGGTTTTCAAATATAAATGTCTAAGAATTGTTTCATGTGAAAGGCAGTTGTTGTATGCCTATAATAAAAAGAGTAACATTCATAAAATTATTTTCTTGCTGGTTGAAAAAGCATTTTGTTTGAATAAAAATAATTTCTAATTTTGCCATTAGAATTGGGAACAGAATGTTGCTTAAGATCAAGAAAAAAAGGGAATTATTCCCATGTCCTACTGTCCAGAGCTACCAGAGCTTAATATTTAAAGAATTAACTGGGACAAGTGTTCTTGATATCTTGGTCACATACCTCCTGGACAAATCATAATTACTCAATCATAATTATATAATCTCTATAGATGGACTAGATAGCCAGCATGTGGCACTGGATTAAAGCTGGATCAATCTAGGTTTGGTTTAGAATTTTTTTTTTAAACAATAAGAGTAACCATCTCATCTAGGGGCCTTAGCTTGCCACAGCTCCTGTGGCTGGCAGACTCCCACCTTCTTAGTGCCTGAAAATATGAGATGGAGCTCTCAGTGTTTCCAGGTGAAAGAAAACTGGTAGCACTAGGAAACTGTGTCACATTTTCCATGTGGCATGAAAGGTGAGGCATCTTAGAGTCATAATGGCCATGTGTCTGGAAATTACCTCTTTATTAAATAGAATCTTCTAATTTAGGGAATTTATTCATGGTAGAAAATACTGATTTTGAGCCCACAGCTGCACATAAAACAGCTCCTGTATTATTTAACTAGAAATGAAAAGTTTTGGGGCAGGTTGAGGCATGGAAGAGGCTAGAATTACAGCTATTAAATGTGTGTCAGAATCCCACAGCATTATGAGATTTTGCACTGAGCCATCTCAGCTGTGTTGAAGGTAGTGCAATTGACATGGTGAAAGTTTCCATTAACTGTGAATACACTATTATATTTCTTCTGTTCACGTTTTGCTTGTATGCTTTATCTTGAAATGAGCTAGTAATTAGCAATAACAAGAAAAATAACATTTTTAACAGAAAACTTTGGCCCAATGTGAGGTTAGGTGTGATGTCATTGATGATCATGTCCTGACCTGAAACTTTCTAGCCATACTTGAGTAAGTCTCAGACACTGCAAAAGTAGAGGTTGTCTTCTCTTCAGATGAGTATCAAGAGTCTTCACTGACTCTTTGTAGCTGCTAACTGGTGTCATTGCCCATGAACTACAACTGACATGTCCAAAAGCCTCAAGAATGATGGACAAAACAATTTCTGAGGCTCCATTCTCTCTTGGAGAAGACTCCAAAGACAGGATGGGCTGCTGAGAGAAAGACCTTCCTCTGGTCATGGAGGATTGTGTTAGATAACACAGAGGCAAACTCAACACCCACAAGCTGATGGACCCTGCTGGGATGATCCATGAGTGTTGGGAGAGCTGGCAGACCATAATGAGGCACCTCACAATCATCTTTGAGAGATCATGGCATGGAAAGATGCATGAGAACTGGAAGAAATCAAACATCACCCCAGTCTTCGAAAAAAACCACTAGGTGTGGAGACAGGAGGTAATACAGCAACCACTTCTAAATAAAATAATGAATGATGGGATCAGTTTCTCAGTTTCCCCAACAGTGTAAAATGGCATATTTGTGCAGACTTCTTATAGCCTATGGTTTGTATTTAAACCTCATATAGTAGCTGCCGTTGTATGTCCAAGTTTTGAAATTACTAATTTATTTGTAATAACTATGCCTTGAGCTCACTGAAACAGAACGAATGGGGGAGGTGTGCTGGTCCTTGGAGGAGAGAACAGCTGAGAATGGCAGGAAGACTGGCAGCAGGAGATGTCTCTGAGGTCAGCTTCATGGTGATCAAAGGCAGGGAGAAACAAGAGCAAAACTTCCAGCCACTGTTTAAAGTCCCATCGCAGAATTCCAGATGAGATAAAATGGACAAATGACTCTTAAACTCTGTCATGCAGGAGGGTCCAGTGACAGCTCTAAGGTGTTGAAAGCATTTTGCTGTCTTGGCAGGACAATGCATGAAAGCAAATAATAGAATGCTCCCTCCATACCACCTGTATATGGGCCAGTGTGCAGTCACTGATGGTATCCCTGGTATTGGTATTGTGGCCAGACCAACAAGGATAACCTCAGTACTCCAACAGGGAGAAAGTTAGACTGAGCTTCAATAGGTCAAAGGTTTAATTTTTTAATTTTTTTTTTTTAATACAGAGTAATTCCACCATAATTCTTAACATAGTCATAATTGTGTTTGGACAAAAATACTTTTAAAATTGTGTGAGAAGTCACTGCCTTCAAAAACAGGGAGCTGGAACCAGTTTCTTGGAAGTGTGGTTCCCACCTCTCATCAGATATTTCATGTGTCTGTATATCTGCACCAGTAATTAAAAATAACCAAGCTTAAAAGTCTGCACAGTTCCCCATTTACTGTTGCAAAATCATAACCAGCTTTCTTTTGAAAAGAAACTACAGTCAAATGAAAGTGATGTTGGTTTCAAATCATATTAACTTGTAGAGCCTTGTGCACAAAAGGACCACTCACACAGTTGTTCCTATGAGGCATAACACAGAGTTTGGCCCTTTTTAGGAAACTCATTACTTAACAATACATTGTTGTGTTTGATTGAATTGGCTCAGATTAGTTTGGCAAGGCTGCAAGAAAAATCTGTGTTGTCATGCCAAATGTTTTTCAACCTGTGTGAGCCTGTGCTGAGGTCTGATAAGGTTATCCATGGTGCATATGCTTGTCATCAAAAGGTTACACTCTTGTACTGTCCATACAAGCTTCAGGGTGGTTGCATTTAATGCTGAAAACTCCCATCTGAAAAGGAAATTCTGCCCTAGCACATGGCTAGATCAGGCACCCCTTGCCCTATTCTGCTTGTGTGCCTGTGGCTGGTTTCACAGTCTGTCCAGAAGGACAGTGGGGCAGCATCCCTTTCAAACTCATCTTGTCTATTTTGTGCAACACTTATGGAAACAGACATGTGGATTTGTACATTTTGGGGATTGATGGGGTGATGGAAACAACTTCCTCTTATCTCCCATGGAGGCTTTAGTCTCTGCACCAGAAAGGAGAGCCTTGCCTTTCTCAAAGGTGTTTTGAAATGAGCCTGGGCCTGAGGCTGTTGCTGCACTTTAGGTACATGCTGAAAATGCTGCATTCCTGGAAGTGTACAAGGCCAGTTTGGGTGGGGCTTTGAGCACCTTGGTCTAGTGGGGTGTCCCTGCCCATAGGAACTTGAATATATTTAAGGACCCTTCCAATACAAACCATCCTATGATTCTATAACATGACTGTATCTGACCAGAGGACTTAAAGAGAAGGCTCTGCCTTTGGGTATGGACAAGATATCCAGCGCACCAATCTTTTGTCCAAACATGCACTGACATTCATATTTAGGCATCTGCTACATTTTGGTGGCTTTTTCAAGCTCATCCCAGGTTGGGAACTTCCGTGGATGATTTTTAGTGCTGCCATATAAGGTCTTAGTTTAGGTGCCATTGCAGATTCTTTTGATTCTCTTCCCAAAGCAGAAAATGCTGGAACGTTTTCCCTACCCAAAGTATGGGTATGGTGGAAAATAAGGGATATTGAGCTCTCTGTCAGTCCTGATTAAACTTAATTTGAACACAGGTTTTTCGTTGGCTTAAATTAGTTAAATTAATTATTTTCTTTTTTAAGATAGTAATACTGATATAATTCTTATTGTGTACACAATTATGTCAGGCTAAAGAGTTCTTCATATTTGTATAGATTCTATCTACAAAAGAAGGGGTACTTGCAATTTTGTGCATGCTGAGATACTGTACCTCTTCATATCAGACTTATCTAAACAATTCATTCCTAATATCTTTTATAGGCTTCTGAGTTGCCACTGCTCAGGTTTTGTGTCTGGCTCTCTGATGTGCCAGTGTAGTGGGTTGATAACCAGCATAGCAGGGTGTTGCATTTTTTAAGGACAATGCACATTTCTGTTGCTGGAATAGGGCTCTGAAGTTATGCATGTTTTCAAAAGGTCAAGTTTGTTACCCTGACATTAGTTGACATCTATTTTCCACTGGTTTCTTCCTTTGGTCTAAAGATGTTCCATTTTTTAGGCAGCTTCATTTCTTATGCACTTGTCTCCATGAATCTCCTTTCTACCATTTTGTCTTTACTGTATACAGATGTAGAAGTGCAGGAAATGCCCTGGATCATCCAGATTCCTCTTTTTCCCATTCTCTATTTCTTTCTTTCTCTTCTTGTTCCCTAGATAGCTATTCATTTGATATCTGGCAGATTTCCATGTTTTGAGATGCCCTCCCCAACTAATTTCTCAACACCTTACTTCTGACTGCCTCTCTCCTGGCAAAATGCCTCTCTGATGTCAAGAAGAAAATAAAATCTCTGAATCTATAGTATCAGTTCTTACCTGGAAGGTTTTGTCTGCCAATCTGAGGACTCAAACTATTTTTTCCTGGTTTTATATCCTGCAGAAAAAAAATTGTTAGGAGACAGCTGGTTGTTTAGGAGCAGATGCTCATTGTGAGTAGCAATAAGAGCTTTCCTTCCTTGGTTGGGCAAGTTATTTTTCCTCTGAAGGACTGAAACAGTACTGATTCAAGAAGTCCATTTCTGTAAAAGGTTTCAGATCGAGGTCCTTTGTGAGTTACTGTCTCCAAAAGCAGGTGATGAAGAGGAAGCCATCTCTGAGTCATGTGCTGGGCAAACACATGGCATGGTTCATGATCCCATCTCTGCTCAATCTGCCTAACCAGACATGGCTTGAAAGTACCTTTCTTGGCCTACTTTCAGTTTTTTGCTGAGCACAAGTCTATTTGGGCTTCCTGTTTAGACAACTGAAACCTGTTTGCCAGGAAGAAGATTGCTTTGGTGGCCTTATCAGTGTTTGTGGCAAAAAGCTGTGGAGAACAATGTGTCTGCTCTGCTGCAGCCTCCTGTAACATCCCTGTATGCACTTCTGTGGTTCTGCACAAGTGGAAAAATGGGGTGGAGCCAAGGACCCTTCTCTCTGCATCATTGCTGGTATTCAGATATAGAGAGAAGCTTCATGCCTCCTCCTGAGTGAGGGCTGAGCTGCCAATTTTTGTCAGTCATGTTCCCCATGTTTATACATGAGAGCAGCAGCAGTTGCTACTCTTTGAGCTCCCACAGACTTGGTAAAAATGCCTTCAGGAGTAGCTCCCTCTGCACCTTCCCCCCACTGCTGGATGTTGCTTGGAGCCACAATCCAGCCCTTAGACTGCAAATGGCTTCGAGCAGGGATTATGTTTTTCTTTTATGTTAAACAAGAGCAACCCACACTGAGTGTGCTCATTAAAAAATCATGTTGTTCGACACTGTTCCCTTGGGCTATGGTTAGAGCTTTGCAATTTAACATGCAAGAGACAGGTTGGATTCTCAGTCCAGCCAGGCTCAGAAAAGGATGAGTGGATGGCAAAACAGCATGTTGGAAGAATAAACCCCATACCCACGGTGGGACAACAAGCCTTCAATAGGAGATGTTCATAACAATCTGATTGCTTGAATTAATTTAGAAAAGCTTCTAACAGGTGTTAAAGAATGGCAGTTTCTTTCAGCCAGAAAGACAAGTTCTTGCCATGCTGCCTTGAAAATCACATTAAAAACCAAATTAAATACTATCTTGTGTCATTACTAGAAGGTGCATTTCCCAGCCTTCCCTATCAAGGAAGCTTACCCATCTGTGAAGACCACATGCATAGGCAGAAAAATAACATAGGAAACAGGAAAAATTACTAAGAAGTTAAGCCTGTTATACATTGTATTAACTTCATAAATGACACTAATAATTTTGCTATGGGTGAAGGGCATGAGGGAACTAGGAGAGATAAAAGATGTTATAGTCTATAACTGTTCAAGGATTCCAAGCATAAAATAGATGCACCACCTGAGCTGAACACAGAATGATGTTCTGAGAAAAACATTGAGACTTCAGGGTTTTTCAATCCTAAATATTAGGAGCTTTAAGTGAAGAGACCAGGATTCCACACTCGCATTTTCTGCTCCAGATGTTTTAACCAGTTTCAGCCTCAGTGGGCAAACTCTTCCATGCAAGGTCACCCTATTGTAGCCTCTTGTTTTGGCTGCTGCCACAATGCTCCTGCTCCAATAAAGTTGCATTGGGCTGTGGCAGGAGAGATATCTCCAAAGAGGATTAAGGCACAAAGGAAGGAGAAGTGAAACCTCCTCCATTCTAATGGATGCTTGCAAAACCAATTGCATTAATGTTCCCTCTATTCCTTAGTGCATCATTTAAAGATGAAATTTGTTAAGCAACTATCTCTGCATTGTTATCATGATGAGGCAGTTCAATAGTTAAGAGCCTCAACACACTACCAGCCTGAACTGAGGCAGGCAGGATAAAAACTTCACTGTTAAAATTGTACTTGTGCTGTTCACTGCTGGGATTAAAGAGGATTTAAACTTTTAAGAAGTTGGAAGAGACACAGACATCACAGAAAAGTGCTGTCTGTTGGGTTCAGGGTACAAGATTAAAAGAGTATATGGAACAGAAGAGTGGAGCATCATTTCTCTGCCTTGGTGTGCATAATGCCAATGATCCATAAGGTATTCAGAGGTGATCCTCAAAAAGATTCTACCTACCTTATTTTCAAAAATAAAGACATTTCACCACATTCTTCCCACTCATACAGATAAGTATGCCAGAGAATTTGGGGAAGGAAGCCAAAGGTATTGAAAGAGCACTTAGAGAAAATGCTATTGGAATTCACTCAGAGTGAATCCAACTGAAATCATCTTCTGAGGACATCAGAACAAAATGGGCTAAAAAACTCTTAGGCTAAGCCCTGCAAACAGCTTGGCATCTAACTTGATTGACTTGTGAGATTTTTTCTCTCCTTGTTGCTTTTTGCATTGATGTAGTTGCTCATTAAAGTCCAGATTACACATTAATGGGCTGATCAACTGTGTTTACAGCAGCCTGTTGCCTTTAAAGTACTTTCTTTTTTCCATCTCCTCAGAAAGGTGGACACAAACCCTGCTGCTTCCTGTGGGCTTGATCTGCAGGAAAGGAATTAGAAACTGTTTTATCAGAAGGCAGGGAAATAAAAAGGTAAACAAAGGTCTCATTATTATCCTTTTGAAACTCAACAACTGCACTAAGGACACAGTGGGCAGCTCTGGGGCCAGTATTGACAGAACCTCCAAGCTGTGGTGTGTCCATCAGGGAACTATTTGCCTGCAGAAACTTTTCTGCTGGGAAAGGCTGATGGGCTATGACAAACTCTTCTTTGTGCTGGAAAGCAGGCATGTTACCAGCACACTGTCCTCATGCCTGGACAGTTGTGACAGGCTGGGGCATGCAAAGCAGATTTTCCTAAAGAAACATCCCATGCTGCTGAAGCACTCTGTGTCACCAGCACCAGTGGTGACCTGACTTTGGGAACACAGGAGTCCAAATAGGTGATCCCACCTCTTCCCTCCTGGGAAACCTCAGACACATTTTGAAACAATCCCTTGCTTGTGACTGGGAAGATAAACATTTGAATTTAAATTCACCATCAATTTGGCCTGCCATGGCACCATCTGGAGATCATTTGTAATCACTGTATCTAGTGGGTTAGTGTGCACCCCTTCCAATAGTTGGAGAAGAACTGATGATAACTACCAAGAAAAGAGTGTCTTGATTTATAGCAATACTAAAAAAAGTGTTTTATTGGTTAAAAAGCTGCAAAACTGCTCTTCTTAATGTAGATGAGTTCAGCAACAAAATTGGAAATAATTATCAGGAATCTGTTTTAGAGATATAATACTTTATTCTTCTGGAAATAGATAAGTTGCCTACTGGTGCATGCCAGGATGATAGGGTGGTGTCCTCTCCATGGAGTTTCCTTTCCCAAGTGTTATTTTATGCCTCAAATGCTAAAAGACATTTTGCTGCTGCTCCATAGGAGGAAGCTAGCCTGTAGAGCAGAGTATGCAGGCAGAAGTGGACCAGTATTTTCCAGCTGGAACTAGGTTGTTGCTATAGTAACACTCAAATGATAGACAGATTTTCTGAATGTGCAGTGGTCTACTGTGATAAGAAAGCTTCCAGGATTCCTACCAAATTGCTCCAAACTTGCTGGAGTGCAATACATGAAATGCCACATTTTTGAAATAGCGCAAGCAAACAAAAACCAGCACAATAACCAAATAATTCTTTCCCCCTGGCTTTTCAAATAAAAACTTCCCTCAACACATGGCATTTATATTCCTAGACACTATCCTCCTGACAATCTCTTTTTAGTGCACTGGCATTCCAAATGACAGACCACACTCTAAGTTTAACACCACCTACAGATAGATTTAATACGCAGCATGCAAAGCCTTGCGTGCACAAGTCACTAACTCCTGTGGAGTTTTATTTTAGGGTGAATGCAGCCTGTGCACTGGTGAGAATCCCATTGAGTCAGTGAAGCCTTGCAGGAGCACACCACTCTGTTCAGGGCTATATTTTGCAGCACAGAGACTTAGAGATAAAGTGGCTGAGCACATGGTGGAACAAATATTACATTCATAAACCATCCAAAGAGAAGTTTCCCAGGGGCCACTTCCATAAAGAATAAAACATAACAGTCCTTGGTCATCTCCTCCTCTCACACACTGTGCATGTGGTTTTCATTCAAAGCAGTTTCCTCCTCTTCTCTTCCTTCTTGCTCTGCTCCAAGGGAGCAGGGTTGAGGACTTTGGATTTCCAGGAAGAAATCTCTCCCTGAGCACAGCCGGGGCTCATGAGCATTGCAGAGACATTTTGGCTGTGTCTCTTCATCATCCATTAGCTCTCAGTGGGAGTGCTACTGCACAGTCTGCAGTCTGCAGCTGACAGAGTGTGTTTAATGTCCCTTTGCCCCCAGTACCCAATCTCTCCAGCAGTTCCTCTCCCTAGAAAGCCACTGCCAATTATATTGGTGAAATCTTCCACTGAACTTAGCCTGATTTTTGTAAAGGCAATTTCATCCCCATTGAAATGTTCAAGACAGAAGTTTTGACCTGTTTGTGTGTATAAAATATAGTGTGTACTCAGATTACCCTCAGTACCCTTAGACTTGAAACCTAGCTAATACTTGTGACTTTATCCTCACAAGAGATGTGGGACATAGGAAAGATTTAACAGCAGCTTTGATGTAAAGGTAGTTGTTAACTTGGAGACCTTTGCATGAAATGTTAAATGAAAAGTCTTGAGCTGGAAACCAAATTTTCCTCATTTCAGGGCTTAGAGCTTATGCACACAGTCCTTCTGCTATCAAACATTTCTAGATAATAAAGAGGAAAGCTTTCCCACATCTGTATGACAAAGTCTCATGGATTGCAAGAGGAATTACATGTGCTGAAGAGTGTCAGAAGCAGTAAATCACATGCATGCCTACATATCATAACAGATATATAATTTAGAAATGGATTAATACATGAAAGAAAGGCTTGGACTTTGATTAAATAGTTATATGCATTTGCTTTGTTGTTTGAGGGGGTGGTGGGTGGGTTTCAGTTGTCTTGTTTCTTAAGATTGCCTTGGAACTTTTTTTTCCTTGCTTACTTGGTTTATACAACTTTGATAATGTCCTGCAACAGGTCTTAACTAAACATAAAGATGAATTGCCTTTATGATTCACAAGGCACTCTGGATAATTAATTACTCAGCATTTATGGTTTGGCATGTGGTCATCAATCGTTCAAAAAATTCATGTTTGTAAACATATCCTTTGCAGCTGGTCTTCTTATGTCAGACTTCAAAATGACTAGTGGAGATATGACAGAGCTATAAATGTCTTCCTTCAAAATTTACTGATTGTGCTCCAGTTTATTTCTTGTGGGAAAAATTAAGCAACAGATGTGGCAGGGCAGGAGCTCTAAGGAAGAATCGTAAAGCATCTTGAATGGTTCTCAAATGCATTTTCTTTTCCTTTTTTTGTTATTAGGTGTTGGAATCTTTAACTGCTCTTTGTCATGGCTTCTGTCTGTGAGCATTAGTTCTCATTGTAAGGTGACTGTCTGAAAGACTTGAAGAAGTCTGAAATGAGACCTGTGGCAGAGCAGGAAGAAGAGCTAACCAACACAGTTAGTATCTACTCAGCTCTGTCCAGCAGGGGAAGGCATTATAAGAACCACAAATCCTGAAAGAATAGGTTTGCTCTTTTATCAGGAATATCAGCATGGCTTATTAAAATAATTCTTAATACTCTCCATTGTAAGACTTAAGACCATCTGGTTGTTAGACAGCAGAAATCACAACCATCTGAGCTAGCATGTTTCATTTGGGGTTGAAGTTGATGTATGAGGTGTCCTACAGCCAACTGATTCTCCCACTCACAGTCCTGATCATCACCACCAGGGCTGCTCAATGCCCTGAAAGGGGCAGATATTCTGTGAGGGAAATGAAATGTCTGCTTATAAAGTTAAGGATCACATGATCTTTGAGAACAGACTCATCTTCAGATTGCTTGAGTTACATTATTTCTTCATTTCCTAAGTTGCAAACACTTCCATTTCAAGCTGTGCACTTTTTAGCAAGTGATTGGCAGTCACTATATGCATGCATATATGTATGCAAATACTGAGAGCGTGTGCAGCATCTATTTTTAGAAGTGATACAGGAAAAGGCAACTAAGCACCATTTCTATTTAAATTGTAGTGCCAGTTGGTTTCACTTCATTGCTTTTTTAAAGAGTATGCTTGTGCTTTTAAAATCAGATGCCAGCTACTATGTCACACAGTGAAACTTTGATCTGCCTTAAGTGTAGGCTTCAGCTGTAGGACAGACCTGTTGAAGGACATATATCTAGAATTAGAAGGACCTTCCTGGTTGCCATGAAACATCTCTACAGGCTATGCTGAAAGGGCTGCCTTCTTCTGGGAGGCCAGGACCAGGGCTTTTGAGCAAGAGCAGCTACAACTTCAGTGACTGCAGAGACTCCATGTGCAAATTAATGTAAATTTTATGCTTGTTCACTCTGACCTACTGTGTCAGAAAGATTTCTGTACTGCAGTTGTCATACTCTCAAGCATCTCTGTCCCAGGGTTTGTGGCCATATCTTCATGTCTTTCCTCCTAATATTCTACCCTGCCATTAGGGTAAGTCATGACCCCCCCAGACCTGGTACGTGTTTTCCAAGTAGAAATAGTTTTTTAGCTCAATAATGTATTGAAAGGTAAGCAAACTTGCTTGTCTGCTGCCTGTAAGGCTTGGGCATACTCAGAGGTGACAGTGTCAGACCCCTGTCTTGCTTCATCTGGACCTCCAGACTGTCTCTGTTGTATGTAAAATCCACACCACTTTGGGGCAGAAGGACTCCAGAGGGGTCTGAGGCTTAGAGTGAAACAAATTCTGGATACTGCAGAGTTACCTATAGCATGCAAACAAGACAGGCCACACTCCCTGAGGCTGGGTTTGTGGAGTCCTATGCTAAAACAACCTACACTGTGCATAGTAGAAGCAGGGAAATTATCTATATTTATCTTTGCTGGCCTTAGATCCTGGTGTGCCATGTTATCACTGGTTCATTTTTGCTGCAGCTTAGGGAAGAGGAAGGCAGCTGGAAGACTGCCCTGCACAGCTCCAAAATCTGGTTGGTAGTGTCAGTTCTTCCCTGGTGAACAGGTTAAGAAAACAGCAGGCTCTGAGGAGCTTGGGAAGCCCCATGCAAGGAAACACTTGAACTCATAAGAACAACAAAAAAACCCTTGAGTTGCACTGTAGGGCATTTTTAGCCTATGTGGAATGAAGAAGTGGGTAGCTTGTGCTGCACAGGATTCAAAGGCTTGGATCTCTGCAGCAGTACTGAGGACACTGAAAGAATCCAGGGGGAATAAATCAATAGCACTGCATTATGTGTTATGAAAAATCTACAGAGAGGTTTAACACAGCTATCTCAATGAATGCTGTGAATGAGTTTCAGCAAAAATTACCCAGTCAGTTCCTTCTCCTGCTGATGCACATGATAGGAATGGAGATTTTGCATGGCTAAATATAGAAGGAATGTGGGGCAGAGAGATTTTGTGCACCTTGACTAGAGGTTGCATTTTTACACAAGTCTCTCTGTGTCAGAGAGAATACCACTCAGAATACCGTGTTTTTGCCTGCCATTTAGGGCTGCCCCATGTTAGAGAGGCTTGATCCTACTATTTTCACTAACACAAAATGATACAGGCTCTTTTGGGTGTGTGTTTTACATCTGTTTCTGGAAGCTGCAGTTTATGTGTAGTTACATCACTTTGAAAATACCATTTGTAATAGAGAAACTAATTTTGCAGCTGGAAGCAGAAAAAGCTCTGCCACTGGAAGCACCTTTAACTGGTGTGATTGCATTGGGTGTCAGGGAGGTAAGAATGGCTTCTTTCCTAGTGCAGCTAGAGCTGCAAGACTTGCTAGCCTAAACAAGTTTTTAGATGCATTTTTCCCACTCTGGCTGTTTCCATCCATAATATTTCCAGAGTTCTCAGGTCCTACACTGTAACATGGAGTGCAGTGAGGGAGGTAGAATTGAAAACCACATCTGCTTTTTTCTGAGTACCAAAATAGTGGAATGGGCATGGTATGCAACAATGGTTTATTTTTTATCCAGCTTGATTACAATGATGAACCCTCATTAATCTGCTTGTGTGAATAAGGCCTTTGGGTTCTGCCTGGTAATAAGCCTTGTTCTGCAAGCATGGCCTGAGCTCTTTCAGCACACAGCTCCTCCACACTCCCCCAGATCACTGTACACACTCCTTTGCTGCCTTATAACCACTGGAAAATCATCTGCCCATGTTCTGAAGGACTGTTTCAGCTAGAGCCTTGCCAAGTGCACAGTGCCTCTGCATAAAGAGAACAGACAGGAGAGGGTTTACTTTAAATTGAGCAAATTTAATTATAAAAGAAGAACTTTTCTTGTGTAGAATGATGCCTTTCTCATGGCTTTTTCTGCTTTCAGGGTTCTTTCTGCTTGATTTATTTTTACATCTTTTTAAAATATGGGTGTGGTGCCTGAGGGCTTGGCTTGGGACAAGCCAAGTGCTCCATGTATGTGGCTAGCCTAAACCACATTCTGACACATCCATCACTTTCTCA
The DNA here is from genome assembly GCF_029582105.1 of Oenanthe melanoleuca. NCBI lineage: Eukaryota > Metazoa > Chordata > Aves > Passeriformes > Muscicapidae > Oenanthe > Oenanthe melanoleuca. The sequence goes on along the minus strand of NC_079333.1, from coordinate 85,086,613 downwards.
GAGCTGGAGTTTGAGGTTTGGGTTCTGGGAGCCTCCCTGCTCAATGAGGAGCTACTCAATACAGTGATAGAACACAGGGAGAGATTTAACTCCTCTCATGAAATAAATGCTATTAGCTGGTCAGCTGAATCCCTTCCAGACTCCACTGAGTATACAGAGATAGAGAAGGAGAAAAGTACGTGGTCAAATCAAACTGAATACAGCAGCTATAGGCAATTTTATTGACTATCATCAGAGACAGCATTAATTAGCTAGGATTACCATAGTTTTGAGGTGCCAGAGATTCAAAATTGCTGCAGAATCAGGAAACCAACATCTGATGTGGGGATATATTTAAGATACCTGAGAAAAGATTAGAAGCTCCAGGACTGAGAAGTTCAGCTATATAGACATGAGCATTGTTTCAAAAGATCTTCAAACATGTAATCTCACAGATTTTTTTTCCCAAAAGTGTCAGAAACCTGTTCCTAGCAGTAGAATCATAGAATCATGGTATCATAGAAGAGTTTGGGCTGGAAAGAACCTTTAAAGCTCATCTAATCCCATCTCCTGGCAATGAGCAGGGACATCTTCAACTCGATCAGGTTGCTCAGATCCCCCTCCAAACTGATCTTCAGTGTTTATGGGGATGGAGCATCTACCATACCTCTGGGAAATCTGCTTCAGTGTTTTAGCATCCTCACTGCAAAAAACCTCTTCCTTATATATAATCTAAATAATTGTACCTAAATCATAGCTAAATAATCAATGATCAACTGATTTGTGAGTCCTCCAGTGCTTAAATAAATAGTAAAGTTTTGACAATTTTTGGGAAGGGGCTGTGCCTGGAATATTTGGAGATCAAGTCCAAATCTGAAGTACTCTGCATGATGTACTGGAAGTCTCAGGATAGATTATCCAGAGTGAAAGGAAGTGGTTTGTCTTGCTTTTCTTAATTTCATTCATTACTACAAGTTTTATTCCATTATAATGAATACTCAGCTCCTGTATGAAAATATATTTGTCCACATATACTCATCTTCTGGTCCAGCCCTTTTGAAAACATTAGGAATTGTATCCAGAGACATTATTATATGGAGGGGGATTATATCTCTGAGGACTCTGAAAGTAATCACAACACTCTGCTCACAACACTCCCTGAAATCCTATTCCATAAGGAATATGTTTGTGTTTCCTATTGAACATACATGGTGCCACTGATTTGCTGCAAGTACAGACTAGTTCAATAGAAATACCTACTGTCTGATATTTAATCCTGCCATTCAATAGTTTGTGCTCCAAAAGCAGGGGAAAAAATTAATTCCCTTCTTTGACCTGACCCTTAAGAACTGAAACCTGCACATGGCTCACATCCAGGCTTAACCCCTTCAGATATTTCATTATTTGTAAAATCCAGGCAAGCTTCTATTGTGAAAATTACAACATGTACACTGACTGTCTCTTTGTTGTTTCTTTGTGTAGAAACAGGAAAAAACCCACCAGCTCTTCTAGGGGGTAGGGTAAGATGTTTGCAATTCTTTTATATAAGGACACTGCTGATTTTCTGCCTAGATATTACTTCCCTGTCTACTCTGTGCTTCTTGTCTATTACAGAGGAATAGTAATGCTCAAATGCCCTGAAGTATGACAGAAATGAAGGTCATGGGACAGATATGGTTAACTCAAATTCTTTGGTCCAGCTTTGTATAAAGACCCACCTAGAGGACTGCTGCATTGTGGCTGCATTCTTTCCCCACCAACAGGGATGGAAAAAATGTGTGGGTTTTCAGAGATGTCAGAATGGGCATCCTTTCTTCAGATTAATATGTTCATCTTGTTTTGGGGACAAATGCAAATAAAGCACCTGAAATGACTACACTGCAAGTGTAATTCATAGCTGTGCCTCTAAAATCATGTGACCATGCATGAAATAGGATGCTTCTGATTTCAAAATATATTTTCTCTGATGAAGATCAAACCCTCATATTTTGACTTAGTGTATATAGTACCATAAATTGGTAAACATGTTTTATAGACCAAAAAAAAAAAAGATATTTTGACTGTACTGGAGAAAGTAATGTGGGAGGTCTTGAACATCTTCTGTCACCACAGCTGTTCTGTTTCAATAAAACCCAAGTGGAAAATGCCTCACAAAAATGTACCTGCATCACCTCCATCTCTTACAGCTCTGTGGTACTGCCAGGGATGTGGCCAGTCGCAGCTGCTGCCACGGACCTGCCAATTCCTTATGTGATATCCAACAGCTGTTGGAAGCTGTGTGTTAAAACTCGTGCTGGGATTTGAATTTCTATATACTCTTTCTGAGGAAGTGAAAACTGCAAAGCAATCTCTATGTCCCCTAACTCCCAGCCTGTGCTGTTGTATTAAGAGGGATTCCACTTTGGCTGAGGATATGCACTACATCATGCTGTTTTCTTTAATTTCTTAATTTTTTTTTTTTTTTTTTTTTTTTTTTTTTTTTTCACAAAACTACATTTTGGCATGCAATCAGTGCCTCCATCTGCCTACTACACATGCATGTGCTTTCAGTTACAAAGCACTCTGATTTATATCTTATGTAAAAATGCAAAGCTTCGGGAGCACGTCTCAGGAGAGCTGCAGCTTTCTCAGGACTGGCAGCATCTGTATTCCTCTGCCTCTGCCAAACACCACACAGAGGGCTCAGTTCCAACAACATTCGTGCTGCTGAAGCTGATTTCTGGCTACTGCTATGTTTTTCAAGGGCTGCTGAGGGCTGAACCACTGATTCCCCAGCTGGAGAGTTGAGAACCCAGAGACAAGGTGCAGAGAGGAGCAAACAAGGAAGCTGCAGGTAGAATATTGCTCCCCAGTCTAGGCACATCTCTGCCAGACAGGCTCCAAAAAAACTGTAGGAAATTCAGAAAAGGGCAACAAAAATTGTTTAAAGGCCTTGAGGGATTCATTTCCGGAGAAGATTAAAGAAATAAAAGTTTAGCTCAGTATCACTAACTGACTGAGAGGGAGTAGGATAACACCATAAAAACCTCTGCAGGTGCAAAGAAATAGAGAAACCTTGTTTAAAATGATTTAAGGAATAGCTAGTAACAAAAGGGTGGCATTGATTAAAGGAAATGTAAACAAATCTCCTGGAAGCTTTTTGTAGGACTGTTGCAACCAAGAGATGGATCACTGCATTCTAGAAACCAATGGAAGTTCTCTTGCTCTGATAATTTGAAAAACAAACTGGACAAAGTCACCAGTACTAATCGGGAATGAACAAGATAAATAACATCATATGGAAAAATATGTACTTTTTTTTTAAGAGGTAAGAACATACCACTAAGAAGAAGGTGCCCCTGTGCAGCAGAGGTGCAAGGGAAACTTGAGTGTCTCTCTCAGTGTATGACACCAGGAGCTGAGCAGTTTGACTCAGGTAATGTGCTTTCTTCCTTATGTTTCTCTTCCAGAGGCATCAGCATCTGTCTTGTGTCATCTTTCTTCTTTTGCCACCCAACAGATCTCCCTTTGGCATGTCTGCAAAGAAGGAGGAGCTCACTGTCCTCTGGTTGATCCACACAAGCATGGCCACGAGACAAAACCTTCAGACTGGTGTTGTTTTATACCAATAACTCCTTTCCCCAAGCAGATTTCTAGTGCTGGACTTAATGCCAGTCCCAGTGGTTCACTTTTCAGACAGGAGCTATGTAGGAGGATGAATTGCATCCTGTCTACCACCCACTCAGAGCCTTTTTGTGTGGTTACATGAGGCTTCCTCATCAGGTTACTGAAGTAACCCTGATCAGCAGGAGGACTGTGCTGAACAGATCTGGTGCAGCAAGATGCAAAAATGAAAAGTGCCCTTTGTTGTGGTGAAGGAGTCCAAGGTGGAATAAATAGAGCCTGAGTTGTCATTTGAGGATCCAGGCTGGGGAGGTTCAGCACTGCTGAAAAGGAGCTGGGGGTTCTAGTGAGAAGCAGACCAAACATGAGCCAGGAGTCTGTCCTTGCAACAAGCCTGTATCAGCAAGAGTACAGCCAGCAGATCAAGGAAAGTGATTATCTCATAGTACTTGGCACTTTTTAGGCCACACATAGAACACTGTGCTCCTGTTTGAGAGAAGCATTGAAAAACTGGAGAGGACACAGAGAGGGGTCATGAAAATGATAAGAGGATTGCAGAATATGTCATGAAGAAATTTTAATGAAATGGGTTTGCTTGTTCTGGAGAATGAAATGCTCCAGGGGGGTGTAGTCACAGTCTTTCAATACCTGAAATGCAGCTACAGAGTCAATGGATGGCCTTACAGTGATGCACAGTTTCATCAAGAGAAATTCTGTCTGGAGATAAGAAAACAAATTTCATTGTGAAACAATTGAAACACTGGCTGAGGGTGTCCTGAAGTGTAGAATCTCCCCCCATGGCAAACATTCAACACAGAGGTCCCTTCCAGGTGAGAGTTGCCAAGCTCACTCAGGTTACATGACAAACACAGACTTCTGTCATAGAGATGGTTCTTCCTCTCTTCCATTGGAAAAGACAAGCATATCCCTGCATTGCTTTCCATGTAGTTTCTTAATCAGCTTCTTTTTAGGGTTACCTGAGAAAATACCTCAGTTCATTTATTTCTTTCCACAGGACAGGTGAAGTTTTCTGTCTAAGATCCAAAGGAAAGCTCTTCAGCATGATATCAAGCCACATTCCTTTGAGTTCACTGTGGCCAGTTTATTTGCTCAGACATGCTCTATATGCATTTTGCCCTAAGAGAGATTTTAATATAAAGAACATGTTTCTATCCCAAATCAATTACTTCAAAAATGTTACTTCAACCATTTTTTTTTTAAATATAGCCCAAGAAAATTATCCAAAAAGCTTTCAGCCAATAGTTATTTGTAATGTTTTATTTCAGTTTTCACATTTTGCCTTTATTGCACCTTTTTCAAGCATATCTTCACCATTCTTCATAAGATTGGAAAACTTTATTTTGAAGCAACAAATTTCTAAAAGTGATTTCAGTTACTTGGGTGTGAATCAGAAGGCCTGGCAAAGCTGACCCTCTTCTGTGAACTTTTCAAGCATCAGACAATGCTATTTTTCAATGTTGGACCAAGCTGCTTTCCTGGAATATTTCCAAGGCACTGAACTTTGGGTATTGAGCAGAGTAATCCACAGAATATAAGAGTTTTTTCTTTAAATGCTCCTGTGGAGCCCTTGCTGGCCAGGAGCACTGCATCCAAGATGTGAGCCTTTGCTTATAAAGGAAGATTGTGCCCTTTGGAAGAATGGAAGTGTGAGTGGTGAAAGAGGGAAGTACCCACTCTAAGCTGAACACTGATGAAGTTACCTGCCTCACAGGGAGAGAGTGCATGCTCCATCTTCCTCTGTCAAGCCAACATTTCTATGGGCTTTTAAATTCCATACTTAATGCTGATATGCATCTTTGTAAATGTGATATTTTTCCTCCTGAGCCAAGCATATTTATCAATCCCATGAGCTGCATTTTAAATAGTTAGAGATTAGATTGTTTTAAAACAACCCAATGTGTTTTAGTGAGTTACTGAATAAATGGGATCCAGAACAGGCCTTATAAAGATGTAACTATATTAACTATGCAACCTTATTAATTAAAGTGGACTTGCATATATATAAATAAGGTGAAATTATGTGCAACCTTTTAAATTTTGATCTTGTCATGGTCATAGATGAGGAGAGGAGAGGAGAGGAGAGGAGAGGAGAGGAGAGGAGAGGAGAGGAGAGGAGAGGAGAGGAGAGGAGAGGAGAGGAGAGGAGAGGAGAGGAGAGGAGAGGAGAGGAGAGGAGAGGAGAGGAGAGGAGAGGAGAGGAGAGGAGAGGAGAGGAGAGGAGAGGAGAGGAGAGGAGAGGAGAGGAGAGGAGAGGAGAGGAGAGGAGAGGAGAGGAGAGGAGAGGAGAGGAGAGGAGAGGAGAGGAGAAAAAGAAAAGAAAAGAAAAGAAAAGAAAAGAAAAGAAAAGAAAAGAAAAGAAAAGAAAAGAAAAGAAAAGAAAAGAAAAGAAAAGAAAAGAAAAGAAAAGAAAAGAAAAGAAAAGAAAAGAAAAGAAAAGAAAAGAAAAGAAAAGAAAAAAGAAGTCTAATGAAAAACTGGAGAAATAATCTACTAATTTAGAAAAAAAAAGAATCAAACACAATTTCCATAGGCTTATAAGCACACATGTATCATGGGGATTAGTGAGAAACTTAATTGTCAATGTTCTGCCTTTGAGAGCTTTGCCAGATCTCATATCTTTGACGGTTCTGATTTTCTTCTAACTGGTGTCCCTGCATGAGTTTCTAATGCAGCTAATTCCTTGACTAAATCAAAAGAAGCAAGCTTAATTTTAATGCCCTAGAGTCTTTGCAAGTGACTTTCACACTGGAACAAACTTGAAACTATTTTAATATGGAAGAAAAGCAATTAACTTTGTCAGTAATTTTTTCACTTGCATGTTTGGTATTATTTCAGCTGTGATTTTAAATGAGCTCTCTGCACCTCACTTTGCTTCTTACTTGATTTGCCAATGAAATCTGATCTCAATGTGAGTCACATCACAGTCTTGCATGAAACTAAGCTGAAGACAGGTTTTACTCCTAGCTGAACCTACATAATTTTGATGGAATGTGATACTCAGCCACTTCACTACTCACTTGGTCAATAAACTACAATCTCTTTTGAGGTTGCAGATAAATTGAATGATTCTGTGAAAAACTAGTTGGTTTCAACATAGCATTTGTGTTTTACAATGAATTTGTGCTTTGGGGCTCAATGGTTTGTCATATTTTAGCCAGGTAGGCTCCACCCAGCAATAAACAGCAATGCCATTTTACTGTTTGTGTGGTGTGTGCTCCTGTGCTCCCTGCAGGGCTGTGTGCTCCTGCAGGACTGGCAAGTCTGTGCTGTGTGCACACCAAAGCCCTGTGAGTGCTAATGAGGAGGAAATACAATTCCTCACACATCCCAGACTTCAGAGTGTGTCTTCATCTCTGCTGCTGCAGGGGTGAGGAGTGTGGCTCTGCATCACACCTTGGAAAAGCCTGCCAGGACGCAGCTAGGAGGCTCAAGGCATTGCACTCAAAGATAATGAGACACTTCAAGCCAGAGCCTCTGGCACAGCAGAAGGGTACTTATGGTAACATCAACTTCAGACATGCAAAGTCATAGAATGTGTTGGCTTGGGCTGGGAGGGACCTTAAACATCATCTAGTTTCAGCTCCCCTGCCAGGGGCAGGGATACCTTGCACTAGATCTGTTTGTGCAGGGCCCCATCCAAACTGGCCTTGAATGCTTTCAGGGATGGGGCAACCACAAGTGCTCTGGGCAACCTGTTCCATTGCCTCACCATCCTCTGAGCCAAGGATTTCTCCCCAGTATCTGATCTAAACCTTCCAATTTAAAGTCATCCCCCCTTGTCCTGCCACCACACGTCTTTGCAAATAATTTCTCTTCATCTTTTTTTTTAGACTCCCTCCAAGTACTGGAAGTCTGTAGTTAGGTCACCCCAAAACCTTCTCCTTTCCAGATGGAATCCCAATTTTCTTAGCCTTTCCTCAAGGGAGAGGTGCTTAATTCCTCTAATCATCTTTATGGCCCTCCTCTGGACTTGATGTCCTTCCTATGCTGGGATCCCAGAGGTGGATGCAGTGATCCATGTGGGGTCTCACCAGAGCAGAGCAGAGCAGAGCAGAGCAGAGGGGCAGAGTCACCTCCCTCACCCTGCTGGCCACGCTGCTTTGGATGCAGCCAAGGATGTGATTGCTTTTCTGAGCTGTGAGCATGCACTGTCAGCTCATGTCCAGCCTCTCATCCACTGTCTAAAATATGCTCAGAGAAAATCATGGCTGTGTTAAAAGTACATTTTCTCCCAGGTTTTGTGTTTTCCATTTGCCTTCAGTTTAGCAGCCTTCCTCTCTGCAAGAGGTTCTTCCTGGCTGCAGAGGCTAACTCACATTTTTGTGAAGCTGGAAGTGAGGAGTGCTTGGAGAAAAGTAAAACTCCCTTGATACAGTGACATGTCCTGCTTCCTAAGTGCATCCCATGTCTCATGTTCCAGCAGCCCAATGACACCAGCTGTTTCCTGGCTGGCACATCTCTCCTGCCAAAGCTCAGTGCTGACAGTCAGTCATTGTCCCTGTGACACTTCATTGTCCCTGTGGCCTGCCACCTGCAGCAGCCCACTCTCCTCTCTGATTTGCAGATTTCAGTAGTCCATGTGCACACCACAGCCACTTGTTGCATCTCCTCCACTGCTCACTCTCACTTGGCTGGCAGCCAGAGCCTGATTCTTCACCCTTGTGCCTCCTTGACTTGTGATCTCCTGTTTCCTGAAACCTCTAGGCTGTCTCTCATGTAAGTGCTGAATTGAATCCTTACCTTTCCTAGACAGACCTTGGCCACATGTCCTTTCCCAGATTTTTTTTCCTCAGGAAAGAATGGCTGCCTGGGAGAAAGCTGACTGACTACTGCAGATCCTGTTTTTCATAACACTCACACTCCAGGGCTGGAGGCACACAATGAACCCTTTACCACCCTGTGGCTTTTGGGCTGCACTCCTGCCAAGTCTCAGTCCTGAGTTAGCAATGGTCCACATGCATTATTTCTCTTGGTTGTTTAAGTGTGGCTGTCAGCCATGCACATGTGAAGACAATGCAGCTCTCAACTCAGAAAAAGAGGTTGTGCATTGAGGTGTGTGCTCCATCCTAGTTCTTTAGGCAGCACTTCCCTCATAATGGATGAATAGCTTGTTCATAATTAAACTGAGCCCAGGGACTTCCTTAGCTTGGTTTGCTGTGTGCCTTCTTCCTACTCAAGCAGCAGCAAGGCAAGGACAGGCAATAGTTGTGTGGAAAAGGTGCTAAAGAGTATCTGTGTCTAGTTCAAGCATTACTAACATGACTTGGGTGAGGAAGGGGATATTTTAACTGAACAGAGCCCCTAAGAATCAGAGACACCCCTAGATGGAGATCCTTTTGGTGAGGGACATTAACTGGACCATGGCCCTGTTTAAACACTGGAGTTCACCTTAAAGAGCTGTGGAAGCATCCCAGCAGCTGCAGGGGTTGGAGAGGATGTCCTGCAGCTGGGTTAGACTATAAAGTTCCATTTTCTTTCTGTACCTCTTTCTAGAAATGCAGCAATTCCACCATTGTTTTTTTGAACTGTGGAAGTCAAGTCTGTCTTTCCTTTTCTTCATTTTCTCTGGTGATCAGGGTGATTTTAAGACAATTGGCAAACTACTGATGCTCCATTTCCCAATGAAACAATAAACCATAAAACAGCTTTACTAGACCATTCTTGCAATTCTCAGCATGTCCCTCAAGACTTGGGCAGTGACTGAGTGCTTCCATACTAAACATTAGGGACCACTTTGAACGCTGGTCATGTAAGGCATCAGCTGAGAGGGATGTTCTCTGGGGATCAGTGTCAGCCAGTGTTTCTGGAATGTGCTGCACAGCAATGGGAGGAAGTTCAGGCCTCCTGCAAGTCTGAAACAAGAGCCAAGAGGGAATATGACTTTTGGAGGCTGGGGGAGCACCATTTCAAAGCAAAGGCTAAATAACCGATGCTCCCATCTAGTGGTGAAACTGAACCCAATGGCTTAGATGTCAGACATCACCTGAGCCCCCCAGGACACATGCAGCTGGAAGGGCCATGCCACAGGACACTGCCACTCCTGGCAACTTCTGCAGGGCTTTGCAATCTGCAGAACCATTTGAAAACTCATGAGAAACCAACTAATAAACTCTTTTAAAACTACAAGATCAGTAATAACAAATGAAAGGATAATGTCAGGAGGTTTGAAGGCAAGGAAAGTATTCTCAGCAGCATTCCCAAAATTCCTTAAGTAACCTTTGGTGAGATGTAGGCACCACATTATCTTGGCATTGTCCTAAAGCATGATGGCTGCTATCAAAATGCTTCCCAAAGATAGCAACTAGCAACACATTATGATTGGGCTGTTGCTACAAGATTCCTATGTAATTAATATGCTAATGTTCTGCTGAACGCTGCTGAATTTATAATTATTGGCCAGAAGAATACCATACTTTTGTTTGTTTCTGTCTTTTTAGTTTACATCTGAAAGTTTACAGTCAGATGTGAACCTTTACCATACACTCAATTTATTGGGAGTCGCCCCACGACACTATTGTAAATCATTTCATGAGGTCTGCTCAGTTCTTTCTAATATTCTTATTTCCATTTGATATGCTGGCAAGCTGATCAGATCAGCAGAAAAAGGTCCTGTTCTTCTCACTAGATCTTTTTTTTAAAGGCACAGCTGATGCCTAAAGGATATCCCCAGAAGCAAAATTCATTAATGATGCTGAGACTGTATTTTGTCACAAGAATGGAAAAGAAGGTTTTAGATATTCTCTTGTTATACTGTAATTGTTACTGCTCTGTTTTGACTTCACTGCCCTTCTTTACTATGCCTACATATGGTAAAGCAAATAGGAAACTAATTCTAATGTTGGTCTCACATGCACACTTTCCAACACTTTTGGAGCACTTTGCACTGCTGTAATTCCCATTGTACAGAGTCCTAATTTACAAATCTCAGCACAGTGCAACAAGGCAAAGGACAGGACCCTCCTTGAGAGGACAGAATATTCTGGAGTCCATGCCTAGTGTAGCTGAAGGACAGAAAGGCAGCTATTCTGATCAGCAGTAGGACTCCAAGCAATAGACAAAGCTTGGCTTGCATCTCCCTGCAGGTCATGATAAAGAAGGAACTACACATTTTCTGTTTAACCTGAGTAGGAAGAAGAGATAGCAATATGGATAGAGCTTGGCTAGATTTTAGCTGAATATCTAAACTGTTCTCTCCAAAAAGCTAACCCAGTATTGGCAAGCCATGAATTTAATGGCTTGGAACAAGTTCCAAAGTGAACCCACAGAGTGGTTTATGACAGGTTTGCTAATGAAGGATTCTGTGTTTATTTATAGGGATGAAATTGATCCAATAGTAAGTAATATATGAGAAAAATTCAGTAAGAATTAATTCAGGTTGAGTGAAACTAAGCAAAAAAGTACTGCTAAAACTACTGGGATGATGAAAGTGCTGATAAAATTCATTTCCAATCAGAACATAGCCGTCACTCTATGCATCTTATGTGGAGGTTATACACCTGCAAATGAAGGAAAAGTCTGTGGCAAATGAATGAGAGCCCATGAACAGTGGGTGGCTGTCACAAGAAGTTATGCTGCCAGAGTAAAGGAAAAATCACCCTTCAAAATGAGAGCAATGAATATATAGGTAACAAATAAACCAAAGATGCTGCCTTAATGAAGAAGAAAGTTAAGGTAAATAAAGACCACATCAGAACTAATGTCACCTTGCTGGTAAAAGGCTGGGTATCACTGATAGAGGTTATTCCTTAGATAAATGCCACTGCAAAGCCCAAGCAAAATTCCAGTACCCCAGTCAAAATAATGCTTGTGAAATCCATAAGCAGACACAGCTTTCAAACATTACACAATTGTCAGTCAGAGATTCTTTATAAAGGACAGAACTGCTAAGTGTGTCCACAAGCATATATGGATCTAACATCCAGGCTGTGTAAAACTGCCATTTCTGTACTAAAATCCTGAGAACTTCAATCTGCCAGGATACAACATGACACAAATCTCATCATGTTCCAGACACCTAAGAAAGGAACAGGTGCATCATCACAGTAAAATATTTTCAGCCTGTTCTTTCAGCTTAGGATAACCCTAAAAAATTAGTAGAAAGATGTGCTACTGTTGTTGAGTATTTGACTTAAAAATATATTAGAGGTTGCAAGTTATCTTGCCAAGTTTTTACCTTATTTTTCAGAAGTCTTGGTAACACTCAGATCTGTTAATGGTTGCATTTCAATGGGATGCTGGCAGGAATCCACCTTCATCAAATGATGTAAATAATAAAAATGCAGATGGATGCATCCAAGAGATGACTTGTGGCTCTGCTACTGCAAGTAGGGCAGTGAGTGGTTTGTGTATGCAGCTCTTCCACCTCTACAATAATAAGGTATGCACAGATTGAAAAAAGAGATGTATGCAATCGTGTTTGGCTGGGAGGGTTTCCATCAATATGTGTGTGGGAGAAATGTGATTGTGGAATCTCATCATATGTTACCCATGCTGGCTCTATTGCAAATCCATCTGAAAAACACAATCTATAAATATTTTTATTCCTATTAGTGAGTGGTTCCTCACTAAATACCAGGGCTGTAAAATATATACTCTAAGGAAATTTTATTTTTATATTAATTGAACTTACCTTATTGCTATTTTACCACTGTTAGGAATGGAGATAAAGTAAGGGATCTAGAGGGTGTTACAATAAACACATTTTGATTTATTTTAGCACAACATTGGTATTCCTGGTGACAGAGAATCATCAGTAAATAAAGTGACCTTGAAACTACGAATTGTGTGAGGCATTAACAAGAGGGAAGACATGACAAAAATGACAGGGCATTTTCACTCCTCCTGCATCCCCTGTCAAAGATGAGGTACAGAAAACCACAGCATCTGTGCTAAGGAAACATCTATGAGCATTAATTAATTATAATGCTAGTCCTCTGTGTGCTGGATGCAGTGTCACTCTCTCATAAACAGTTTACTCGTTCCACTATCATCAACTCAATTATTTGAGATGCCTCTTGGCAGGTGTATATGACATGCTTTTTCCAAAGCTCCTTTGTGATGAAATATTCTCAATGGCTTAATGTATATTCCCATATGCCACAGACTGTTAAGAGCCCAGCCACATCCCCCGTTCAAAAACCCCTCAGCAACATTCAAGCTGATAATGCAGCAAGAGCCAGTCACAATGACAAGAAAATTTGTGACTTATCTATTGAGGCCAAACAAACCACTCAAAAGCATACCACAGCCTAAGTGGGTTGAAGTCTATCCTTGCCTCATCCTCTGGCACGAAAACGAGGAGTGAGAGAGTGGGAGCACTTGGAAAAGAGCAGAGCAGCGTGACTTGGAACCTCCTCTCCAGCCAGTCTGGATGTGGGAGAGAGCCCACACTTGGCACAGCCTGGCAGGCTCTGAGACAGCCCCACCAGCTTGAAGCAGCCTCCTTAATAACATAGAGAACATCACACCTTGCTTGGGGTCCTGTTTTCTCCCGTGTGTCAGAAGGAAATCTCTCTCTATGCTTTGAGGGTCTCCCATGGTTCAGGTAAGACCTTTGGCTATTGAAGAGATTTCTCTGTGACTTTGTCCTGTTGCAGCCAAACATAAGACTCTAAGCAAGGGCTCAGCAAGCACATAAATCAACCCATGATCGACCACATACATGCCAATCCACAGCTACTGGTGAAGCAACTCCATCCTTGGGACCTCAGTTTGTTGAAATCCCCCCCACTTCGTGCTTTTAATTTGCTAAAACAAAAATACTCCCCATACCTAGTGTAAAAAAGGAAAGGAAAGGAAAGGAAAGGAAAGGAAAGGAAAGGAAAGGAAAGGAAAGGAAAGGAAAGGAAAGGAAAGGAAAGGAAAGGAAAGGAAAGGAAAGGAAAGGAAAGGAAAGGAAAGGAAAGGAAAGGAAAGGAAAGGAAAGGAAAGGAAAGGAAAGGAAAGGAAAGGAAAGGAAAGGAAAGGAAAGGAAAGGAAAGGAAAGGAAAGGAAAGGAAAGGAAAGGAAAGGAAAGGAAAGGAAAGGAAAGGAAAGGAAAGGAAAGGAAAGGAAAGGAAAGGAAAGGAAAGGAAAGGAAAGGAAAGGAAAGGAAAGGAAAGGAAAGGAAAGGAAAGGAAAGGAAAGGAAAGGAAAGGAAAGGAAAGGAAAGGGAAAGGGAAAGGGAAAGGGAAAGGGAAAGGGAAAGGGAAAGGGAAAGGGAAAGGGAAAGGGAAAGGGAAAGGGAAAGGGAAAGGGAAAGGGAAAGGGAAAGGGAAAGGGAAAGGGAAAGGGAAAGGGAAAGGGAAAGGGAAAGGGAAAGGGAAAGGGAAAGGGAAAGGGAAAGGGAAAGGGAAAGGGAAAGGGAAAGGGAAAGGGAAAGGGAAAGGGAAAGGGAAAGGGAAAGGGAAAGGGAAAGGGAAAGGGAAAGGGAAAGGGAAAGGGAAAGGGAAAGGGAAAGGGAAAAAAGAAAAAAGAAAAAAGAAAAAAGAAAAAAGAAAAAAGAAGGGAAAAAAGAAGGGAAAAAAAGAAGGGAAAAAAGAAGGGAAAAAAGAAGGGGAAAAAGAAGGGGGGAAAGGGAAAAGAGGGAAAAAAGGGAAAAAAGGGAAAAAAGGGAAAAAAGGGAAAAAAGGGAAAAAGAGATGCCATCACAAGTGTTGGCCCACTGTGTGTATGTTATGTTTTCAAGCACAGGTTTTACAGAATTTCCACTGTGGTAGGTGGCAGTGCACAGTACAGGGAGATGGGAGTCCCCTTCATTTGCTTCATGCTCCCACATCACTAAAATCCTACCCTTCCCCATCCACTGCTAGAGACCAATCTGCTCCCATTGTACAAAACCATGAGAAAACTGTAAATGAGAAACCTGGCTACAGAGAGTCAGGGAATTCTCTGCCAAAGGTTGCACTATTTATCCACAGTGCACTGTATATGCTTTACAGATGTGGAATATAATTAATGGATAATATTACCTGTCTCCACTTTTAAAGCTGTTGTTTCAAGATGATGTCACATACAGACAATACTCCCTGGCTAAATTAAACTCCCATGGTAGTAGGGAGGGAAGAAATTTAGGGCTATTTGCTACACAAGCCCAGATTCCATTGCTTCATTTTGCAATAGAAATGATGTACAAGTAGGCTAGCTTGTCTTATTTGCAGTTATTTTGTGCTCTGATTTTCCTATATTATGGGGCAGTCAGACCAAAAACATGTTGGTGTTAGAGCCATGTGCAATCTGTTCTTTCTGCTTTGAAAATGCTCCATTTATAAGGCTACATGTTGAAGAGACAGAGGACAAATAGGAGAGGCCCATTCCATATTGCTAAAAGTAAATTCAGATATGCTAGAGACACAGAAGTGGTGCCACAGTCCTTCCTGTTAGGTGTTTCATTGTGCCCTTGCTTTTGATCCTACCTCTGTGGAAAATAATAGCAAATCCCCATTGATCCCAAGGTTAGAGAGCAGGGCTTGACTTCAAAACATCTGCTGAACAGCTCTCTGGTGAGTGCTGACATTTCTGACTCTCAAATCCTTCAATAGGGTTTGTTGGCTTGTTTCATACTTAATAAACTTGCTGTGCAATCATGATGTTCCTGCTGCTATGGGAGATAGCCCATGGATGATATACACCCCCATGAATTCCCACAAGGAGGTGTAGATGTTCCATTATACTGCAGGTATATTTACAACTACTTCAGTCCTGTTTGACATTCACTGTTTGTAATCCAACCAGATTTACATTCTTCTACATTATTGAAAATCTCAGTGTGCTCCTGCATCATCTCTGGCACCAAGTGCTTGGGCACATTTTCTTGGTCTTCTTCACAGATACCAGAATTTCTCAGAACACAGAGTTAGCTTTTCCCAAACTCCATCTGCTGTAGTTTTACTTTGGGTTTATGATTTTATTCTTCTGGGACAGGTGATAATTAGAGCAAAAGGTCTTTCTGGAATTAAGAAAAACTGTAGTTCTTTGTCCTAGCAAATACAAGAAGGATATAGATCTTACAGAACTATACACTAATACCCACATTCACATTTCCTTACCATGCTGAAGCTTTTTTTATCCTTTGATCAAAGCCTTGCCTTCCCTCTTTCAGTTCTCATTTCTGTGTTTTTTCCCTTTTTCTCTGAATTGCTAGTGAATGATTGCAACCTTAGCTAGACTTCCCACCAACTGGACTGGTTCAGACTTTTGTAAGAGATTTAAGTAATTGTCCAGTCATTTAAGACCTAGCAGCCACTTACTAGTCCAAGAGGATTTCCATGTAATGGAGAAACACAGATGTTCTGCAGTTTCCTCTTAATAGGTGAATGTCCCTGATCCTTTAGTTTCCCTAAAACTAAATGGGCCAAATGTTCCAAAAGCTGCAATTTGATACAAATATGTATTCATGGTCCCTGATGAGAAACAGAAAAAACTTTGTATGGAGGACTCAAATTGATACCATTGTTTGTTGCAAATTTCCCAGATGTTATGATTCAAATGTTTTCGTGATGCAGGGGAAAACAGCACTTTCCCTGCAGTCAGAGGAGCTCAAGGCTTTCCAATTATGGTCACACACTCAGACTTATTAGCACAAAATTTAATTTGAGTTAATCAGACTGAGGTGGGTAGAGCGCGAAATTAACTTGACTTCCATTTCGCATGGTACAGCAAACCAACTTGGTGAAATCACTGTAGAAATCTGAGCTGGGAATGATGGATGAGCTGAAAAACACCCAGAGAATAAACAGAGTTGTGTAATCATCACTGCACTAAAAAGGACACAATATTCAATTCACTTGTTTGGGGAAATGCTTTACTTCCCTGGCAAATCAAAGGGTGTGTGCCCTCAGCTGCACCCATATTTTGCCTCTGAAGCCAATTACAGAGTTTGGACCTAAAATAATTGTCTTCAGCATCCCCTCTGTTTTGAGAGTTGTATGTGCTCTGTCAGTCAATCTTGCCAGAATTTTCCAAACTGATACTTTTGCCAGGAAATTACAATTTAATGAGAATAGAAACACATCAGTTTCAATGAAATTTCCATTTGCAGTTCAAGACTCTTGTTCAAAACCCAGAAGGAAAGAGAAGTATTTACTGGGGGCAAGCCAGAAGCCACAAGTTGTCCAAGTAGAAGGGATATGGGTTTCAAGTGTCTGCTCCTTGTGTGGAAGAGTAAGAATATACACCTGAAATCTTCCACAGCCCAGAAAAGTACAGTGATGAAATAAAGTCCAGTACATAGCATGTGTTCCCTTGAACCTATTCAAGAAGCTTCTGTTTCACTTCAATTAAGAACAAAGTCTTGACATTTTCCTTTGATTTTCTTCCCTTTTTTCAAACCAAGATTCTATATTCCAGCAAAGGGTAACATTAGTTTTCCTTTCCCACCTTTTCTGTGTGGCTAAAATAAATGTTTGGGAGATGGAAGAGGGCCCATACACTGGAACCATAAGTGCCTCTATCTGAGCCATTTTCTTAAAATCAACTGGAAAAATAAAACAATGCTTGTCAAACATTGATCTGTAACTTTTCAGTAAAATTTTAGCAACTTGACCCACCTCTTGCTGTAAATGGTCTTAGTTTTGGAACAGTGATATTTCTGTCTTGGAGCAAACTGCAAATTTAAGAAGGGTATCAGCCCAGCAAGAAAGCTGCAGAAAATTTTAGAACATAAAAGGGGTAGGTTTGAAAGGGAGGATGGAGAGAGAGAATAAGGCTTTCATTCCCTTCAACAAGAGCATAGAAAACAGAAACATTGAATTTCAAATCTGTGCAGAAAGACCTGGGTGAGACAAGGACTGAAGTGATGTCACATGGGCAAGAACATCAGGAAAAGGGCCATGGTCTTACAGCCATGGTGACAGGTGCCCAAATGCCACCTAGCTTCTGGCAACAGGACAATCCTCCCCCTGTGCTACATACCCAGTGCAATCTACATCAGGAGAAGGTTCCCTGCACTAAATGGCCATCATATTTTTTTTTTTTTTCAGGGAAGACTAAATTTTATCACCAAATGGGAAATAGTGCTTACTGTTTACTATCTTTAAACTGTGAAACATGTTGGAAAATAAAGACTTTAAATAAAGTTGTATGTTCAATGCCTATTCCTTGAGGAAAAGTGACACCATTTCAAAACACAGCTTTTCTCATATGCTTCTATTTGCCTTCTCATATTTCATACAATAGCTTCTGTTTAACCAATACATATTTAACATCTTTGCAAAAGTAACTGCAGTGCATTCAAGAGCCTGTAAATAGGATAGAATTCTAGGGTGTATTTGGTGTATCCAAAAAGGTGGGGAACACAAGATCAATCAGCCTAAGAGTTGTTTTCACATATTGACATCAGAACTCCTGCCTTTGTTATTTAAACAAACCAGATAATGTTTGCACTGTAAAGTTCTGAACTGAAAGTACCAAAGCAAGGCAGGAACAGGTTTTGCCAACTCTTCCTATCAACAGTGGAGGCTAAAAGTTGCTGACTCACTTTGTGACACTAATTGGCTAAACCTCCCCGTACTTTAATTGTGGTTTTAACTGTCTTAAAAAAAGTATCTGCATATTTAAAGTATGATACATAGCCTGTATGTATGCAAACCACTATTAAACCACAGCACTCTTCATATTTCTTTACTTGTCTGAAAGCATTTGGAAAGTATGCACAATGAGAGCAGCTTTGCTACACTGATCTATCCACCCTCCCCTGCAGCAGAGAGGATGCCAGGGGGGTTTTTTAGGCTGTGTACAGCAGACAGCAAGGCAGCATTTCCCAGGCCAGATGCAAAGTTACATGAAACAGTGTTCTAGCAATAACCAGCTCTGGAGCAATGAATAACCAGCAACCAAGTTACTCCTGGGAAAGAGCCCTTGCATTTTAAATCAAGAAATAAATGATGACCTATTTTCAAAGCATAAAATCATTCCTGTAAGAAAACTAACTTTCTTCAGCAGTTCCTAACCAGGCAAAAGCAGTGTATGGGACTTCTGCAAAGCTGCAATGCCACCTGAGTCTATGAATCCAGTCAGCAGGAACACTGCATGCTGCCCTGGAACTGCAAATGCTGTTTACCAGAAAACACTAGGAGGGACACTTGCAGTGGGAGCAGGCAATAAGGATGAATTCTTAAGTGCTTTCCAACCAAGTGGTACCAGGGTACTCTTTGTTGACTTTTTGGTTACATCTGATAAATGTTTAATTTAAGGATTTGAAGGCTAGTCGTGGTGATCAAGCAGATGGAAGGATCTTCTAGATCCCTTCAGGTACAGATGCCCTAAATCAGAGCTCCACAGTGGTCAGCAGGAGGCCAGAGAAGGGGAAGAGATGGCAGAGCAGGAGAGGCCTTCTCCTCCAGGCAGGTGCACACTTTGCTGTGCTGCCTGGACTGAAGGGATCACTCCTGCCTTGCCTGCTGCCCTGCCTCACCCTGCACAGCCTGGGCAGGCTGGGCACAGCAGCCTCTCTGCCAGCAAAGGCTGCAGTGAACATGCATCTGTCTCCCTGTTGATAACACCACCCAGAAATATGTATTTCTTCTTTGGAAGGAAGTATTCACTGTACATTGAGAAAACTCTGCTTCCAAACACTTTTTTTTTTCTCCATTCTCTCATCTTGGTGATTCAGCAGATAAGGCACATTATTTTTTTTTCTTCAAAATCCTGCTACATAAACTGATGTTTATTCCAGTTAACCTTTTCAGCCAAAGAGCCAGCTCACTGCAGCTCATCAGTAATGCCTCCACATATCACAACCACTCTGAGTGCAGGCAGAGATTAATTCAATGTAATTTTGTGTATAAAATTTGCTCCAAACCTCATCTGTCTCTAGATATTTATCTACCTATACAGAATATCCAGGGTTTGAATTCCAGCACTGACTGACTTAATAAAAATTCCCCAAACACTACAAATTATTTTAGCATCTTCAACTATCACTAGAATTTGACAAGGAGTCAAGGCACATAGTAACCAATGAGTGCTGCCAGTAGTAATAAATAATAGAGGGGGAAATGGACAGAGAGTTCCAGTGCTTCAGCAGAAAATTGGATGAGAACATTGTTCAAGTTCATCACAGCAGTCAGGTTTTAGGAACATTTTACTGCCCATGTCTTTAGGATGCTGGTAGTCTTTTGCTTGTGTAGGATTTGTGATCTTGTTAATGTGATGAACTGAGATTTATGACATTTGTGATTTTAACTGTGTAACTCTGCCTATAATGCTTGTGCAGTGCCATGAAAGCACTGGTTGGAGGATGACTGCTGAGGTGAGTGGGACAGAGCACCAGAGCCAACAGCAGGGAGCTCCCAGCCCTGCTCACTTTGAAGTTTTTACAAATGCAGCTGAAGTCCACCCTTTTTCACAGCTTGGGAATGACTTCTACCATAATGTGACAACTAGGAAAAAAAAAAAAACCACAACAAAACAAGCTGAAGGTAGCTCTGGTACCTTGGTCTTTTCATTTCAGCTCTTTACTGTTTCTTATGAAACTGAATGTTTGATGAGGAGAAGTCAGAGAGGTGACTTGCACATACAAGGGAGTAAATGGACAGATGAACCCTGGTGATGTTAAAAGTTCATGCTACAGAGTTGGAAGTCCATGTTTCCTTCCTAAGGCAAATATGAGGGAGAGGACAGCAAAGAATAGACTCTGACTCTGCTTATTGGCTTCCACATCTGAGCCAGTCTTGAAGGATAAGAATTACTTATTAATACAGGTCAGGTCTGCAGTAAGTTAGCACTTGCCTTCAAGACCAGGGAAAGCTAGAAGAAATTGTGTCCATTATATCTTTGAGTCCCCAGGCTGCTTCAGAGACAGTGTAGCTCTCACTTAGTGGCCAGAGCCTGGATTTTTAATCCATTCTGTTTCCTACTGCACCTTGCCCAGACACAGTGAACATTAGCCAGCAACTGGGCTGGCTCTTCAGACACATGTGCAACAGGATACACACAGAATTCTTCCTGATCTGTGCCTTGCTGGCAAATACTCTTTCTTCCCTCCTTTTTTCCCTGCCAGTTCCGTGCAAGCAAAGAGTCCTTGGAAAAGCTTTGTGCACACACAGAGCCAGGATGTAACTTTGTGCAGACGCCCATCAGTAAGGATGTAACAAGCCTTGTGAGTGCAGCCAAATGTACATACACTTCTGAAACAAAACCACCTCGCCACTGAGTCAGGGAGAATTTTGTCAGGATGTTTCTGAAGGGCAGAGAAACAGCCTGATCGGGAGAGGAGGCAATTCTGCCAATCATCTGCCGTGAGATGATATGAGAAAAAGAAACCAGGCCACTCTCTCTCCTAAGGGAGAGCTCTTAATTGAGGTCTGTAGGTTCCAGTCCTAAATCCACAAAGGCAACTGAACAACTGCAATGCTGAAATGCATCTGATGTGTGCAGAAGCCAAAAACAGTATCTTCAGCCTATTAAAAATCTGCTTGTTGATAGAAACAAAAATCATGTTGTGTGCTAACTGCAGGTCCCTCTGGGTACAGCAGGATTTGAATGCCAGGCCCAGAGCCTTACCCAGAAGCAGCACTGCTGGAGATTCAGCATCTCATGAGGTGCTAAAGGGCATGTCTGAAGCATGTTCCTTCCTTCCCACCCCAAGGAGGGAAAGCACACTTCCCCAAGCTGTGTGAGGGTTTGCAGAAAGACAGTGGGAACCCACCTAACAAGTCCACTTGGAAGTAATGACAGAAAAATACCTCAGGGAGCCATGAGAAGTGGGAGATGCACAATCTATGTACACCCAGAGCTTACTCATCCATGTGATAGCAGTTATTGTCGAAAACCAAAATAGTTCTGAAATAAAAATTGCAATTACTCGGGTGAAACCCAGTTTTGGTAGAGTCAATAGAAAAATTCCCTTTTCCATCAGTAGAGTCATATTAGCCAACAATATATTCTGAAAAGGTTAAATAAGCTTGTGCCTGGGTTTTAAGGATCTTTGTGTACTGTACCTGCCATTTTAAATGATGACTACAGAGATCTGTTATAAAACTTTTTCCAGGAGAGGCAAAAGCTTTCTCAGTGCCAGTATTTTTAATATACTGTGACTCTTGCCCATAGTAAATTAGGTTATTTATCCCCTTTATTTATATGCACTGCTCTAACGCAGTAACAAACCAAAGTGATAGATGCATCTATACCAGTCGTCAAACTCAATAACAAAGCAACAGCAACTGTGTGCAACTTTACCCTATTGCTATCAATTTATATAAAAGACAAATTCTTCACGCTGCAAACATGTGAAAGTAAATTCTTTACCGTTCTGGACTCGCCAGCTATTACTTTGTCCTCTGATCTAAAATCCTTCCCCAGGCAGCTCCCACATCACAGAGACCTGATGCTGATCTCACAGACCTTTTCCCAATTCACCCTTCTGGCTTCCAGAGAAGCTGTTCTTTATTAATCTGCTCAAATTGGAGGCAGAATCAGGCCAATGATCGGAAATACACAGGATGCAGAGCTCTTCCATTTTGGAGTTCACAGTCTAAGCCAAAAGCAGAATGTCAAAGGCTGAAGCAAACCTTATTGGATTGCAGAATAACTCCTCCTGCCTTCTGCAGATAAATTTTACATTTAGATGCATAGGGGAGACTCCCACTGCAGTCAATAAAAATTATGCTCATCCAGCATTATTTGTCACCAATCCAACTGCCCATTCTAGAAGTGTTTGCTGAAAAAAAGGGAATCTTCAGGCAATGAGCATTCCTGATACTGTGATTAAACTATCTCAGATTCCCACATAGAACTTCTTAGCTTTACCAGCTTCCCTGAAATACTCACTTAATTTATGCTATTCATTTACATCTTATTCCAAATTGAAGTTCTATTTCACTAGCATATTAAAATGAGCATACTAAAGAACAGTGCATTTTAAAATAGTAACAGATGGGTATGTGTGTAGAGTAGTACAGATTTAGATTCTTACTTTAATTATATAATTTTAAAAAATTGAGTAAGCAGTATCCACCTTTCACTTTGTTTCTTAAAACACATGCTTATAGTTTATTCTATGAGCAAGCATGGAGTATAATATCATTTCGTAGACAGATGCAGGAAGTCTGGACAAAAAAAAAGAAAAAAAAAATATATATATATATAGGAAAATATCCATTGTTAGCTGTCTTTATAAATTTATATTTTTGAATTAATGCTATACATGTCTATTCCTCAAGCTGCTTTGTTCCCCCCAAAAAACAGTTTATGGATGTGGATGTATCTACATCACGGTGCCCCTGAATAGAATTTTTGTTGTTTTTATGTGTGTAAGACAACCTCTCCTATCACATTGATAAACAAGGATTTTTATATTTTCAAAGAAATTAGCTCTAGGTTTGAAATTTGTTTTCAAAATGTCCTAAAGTAGGGGAAAATGTGTTCTTTATATTCATTAATTGCTTTGAATTAATTAATTGCTTTGAATTTCATGAAATTCCTCAAAATGGAATAAGTAAGTGCACGAACTCATCTAGAATTTAGAAACATTATTTTATTTTGCCATTGCCTTATCATTTCAAACAATCATAGTTTTTAACCTGTTAACCTACTCTTGATTGCGCTTTGTCTTTCACACGCTTGTGATGCTACCTCTTAATTTAGGAAATGGCACCTTTTTTCATTTAGTCCTAATGGCTTTTATTCCGACACTTGTTTCGCAGCTTAGAAGGCGTGCCTTTTGCAGGCACGCTGCTGCGATCAGCTTACACCTTACAAATATGGGCACAAAGAAGCTTCAGTCTCAGACGCATTTACACAGATGCTTATCTTGGAGCATAGACTCAGCACAAAAAAAAAGGTTATCTGCCATTATCCTAATTATTTCTAAGTGACGACTTTCTTAGACGATTCGCAAAGTAAACTACTATTAAATTTGAACCAAGAGTAAAATATGCTTTAAGGTTTTTCTAGCCTTTCAGCAAGCTGAGGAGGCACAGCAAGGACTGCACAGAAAACCTTTCCCTTTTCCTGTGCTGCTGGACAGACACCGAAGTCCCACGGGAGCGATCCGTGCCGTGTGGGTCCGGCGGCGGGAGGGCGCATTTAGCGCACCCCGGTAGCATCTCTTTGATCTCTCCTTTCCTTTGTGATCGCTGATCCAACAGCCCTGCATCGCATTGCTTTTCTACGCGCTTTATTAGCGAGTTAATGTGTTTCTTCTCAGGAGACCTTTAAGCTTAAAATATTTCTTTAATTAACGGAGCCTAATCTTAAAGAGCCAAAGCCGGCTGCGGCGCTTCCGACCGCGTGAGTGCGGGAGCCCCGGCTCAGGGGAGGGCTGAGGACAGGACCATGCCTCAGCTCGCCGGGCCGCTCACCGACAGACCCCGCGGGGGTCGCTACCGGAGCGCTCCGGCACGGCGAGGAGGCTGCCAGCCCCCCGCCCGCGGCCCTCCCACCCTTCCCTGCCGCCGTGAACTTCTCCAGCACGGACCCTGAAGGTGCAGCGCGACCCCGGCACGCCGGGAGAAGGCACCAGCAGCACCAGCGCCCCGTCCCCGCGCATCCCCGGGCCCGCCGGCGCGGGGGAAGATGCCCCGCTGTCCCCAGCCCCAAGCACTCCCCCACAAGGGGAAGATGCCCCGCTGTCCCCAGCCCCAAGCACTCCCCCCCAAGGGGAAGATGCCCCGCTGTCCCCAGCCCCAAGCACTCCCCCCAGAAGGGGAAGATGCCCCAGTGCCTCCAGCCCCGCGCACTCCCCCCACAAGGGGAAGATGCCCCGCTGTCCCCAGCCCCAAGCACTCCCCCACAAGGGGAAGATGCCCCGCTGTCCCCAGAACAAACACTCCCCCCAGAAGGAGAAGATGCCCCGCTGTCCCCAGCCCCAAGCACTCCCCCCAGAAGAGGAAGATGCCCCGCTGTCCCCAGCCCCAAGCACTTCCCCCACAAGGGGAAGATGCCCCGCTGTCCCCAGCCCCAAGCACTCCCCCCATGCCGGGAAGATGCCCCGCTGTCCCCAGCCCCAAGCACTCCCCCTACAAGGGGAAGATGCCCCGCTGTCCCCAGCCCCAAGCACTCCCCCCACAAGGGGAAGATGCCCCGCTGTCCCCAGCTCCTGCCCGTGCGGAGGAAAGCGCGGCGCTCCCCCCGCCGCCGGGGTGACCCCTCCCGCCGCAGCCCCCGCCCCTGCCGCCGCCGCCCTTCCGAACAATGAGCCGGGACAGCGCGGCAGAGCCCCGGGGCAGCCCCGGCGTGTCCGCCCGGGCCCCTCCGCCCAGCAGCGAGCGCTGCCTCCCCTCCCGCCGCCGCAGCGCCCGGCTCCGCCCGCGAGGTGCCGGGGGCGGGGGCAGCCCCAGCCCGGGAGGGGCGGGCGCGGCGCGGGGGGCGCTCGGCCGCGTGCGGGGGGCGGCCCCGGCGGGCGGCGGCTCCCGGGGGCGGCGCCGGTGCCGAGCCGGCCGTGCCGGGCCGTGCTGAGCCAGCCGAGCCGTGCCGGGCCGTGCTGAGCCGTGCCGGGCCGTGCTGAGCCGAGCCGGGCTGAGCCGAGCCGGGCCGGGCCGGGCCGGGCGCTGCCTGCGCTTTGTGCGAGCGGCAGCAGCAGCAGCAGCAGCATGCGGGGGGAGCGGCTCCGCGTGGGACGCGGCGAGGCGGAGCGCCCCGGCTGCTGCACCTCGGGGGGCCGGGCCCCCGGAGAGCCCTGAGCGCCCGCGGTACGTGGGGGCGACCCCGGGCGGAGAGCACTTCTCTGCCCTGATATTTTATTTATTTTTTATTTTCCTCTGTGGGGCGGGTGGTGATGGTGAAGGGGAGGATTTCTTCTGATCAGCGTTGAGCCATATGGGCTCTCAGCGGCTTCTTGGCTTAGCAGTTTTCGGGCGGGCAGTGTGCAGGGTGTGTTCTAGGAGGGCTCGGCTGCTCCTCAGAGCTTGAATAGATACGTTCAGAGAAGCAGCGCTTTCCAGGAATTTAAATGAGACCCTTTTTTTGTGGTTGCTTTTCAAGGCTGTTCTCTTAGTTCTATATTTGCTTTTGCAGATTGCTCTTATCAATAGTTAGGCGGCTGTGGTAGCATATAAAAATCGATGTTCTCAAAGGAAAAGAGAAAGTCTCGGCGAATTCACCTTTGCTAGCGGTGTGGATCGCTTCTGTGGTCTCTTTATAATTTATCGGGAATTTCATAGTCTCTACTGCCATTTCTAGTTTATTTTGCTATGGCAATGTATTTCTTTTGGTACTAGAAAAAAATTTGGTTGGGTTACTCATTCAAGTAATTTAGTTGATAACTTGGAGGAACGTTTAGTCATCTCATTTCACATGTGGAGGGAAATGCTGAGAGAAAGGCAGGAGGCAGCGGCAAACCTCAAGGTTTGGGTTTTTGCACATTTTTTAATTTGATTTTCCTTTTTCAGTCTTGCAAACTTTCTGAACTTTAACCCTTTTGCAATGAAACTTTCCAGGCGTGGTGTCTGCATCCAGGTAATTTTAATACATCTATATGTATGTATATATATTTTTTGTTTGTTTGTTTGTTTGTTTGGAAAACTTAGGTGACAATAATTCAGCTGATTTGGATAATGTGGGGCTGTTTGATTTAGGGAAAGAGTTACCATATTTTTTCATTTAAAGATGGAACTTTTGCAGTTTTTGTGGTGGTTTTTTTTTTTTGTTTTTTTTTTTTTTTGTTGTTTTTTTTTTTTTTTAGGGAGTTTTATTATTTATGTAAATCTGAAGTATGGTTTAGGGGTATTATTCTTTCATGCACAGTTTCTGATTAAAATACTGATTGAATGGAAATCCTGCCATGGATACTTACTAATTGTGTGTTTATCTTGCTAAGACCAGCTACTGCACTATTGGGAAAATATGTGCTATATTTGTTGAATGAGAAGCTGTGATAAAGGGTCTGGAGGTGAGGTCTTATCTGTGTACTCAAACCCAAGGACACTCAACACTGATTTCTGCAGCTGACAACTTGGTGGACACCTCTGCTGTAGGAGGCAGGCTCCTCTTGCCATTTGCTGTGGAAGTGCTGGATTTTAGATCTTGTAAGTGAAGACTTCGAACTATTTGTAGGCAGAAATCTTCTCTGATTGAGTTTAGGATGTCTAGAACTCCTAGTGTGGTACTCAGAGAGCTTTTTTCTGTTCTACACTTCATCTGGGCAGAGGACAGGATTTCCCAGCATTGTCCACACTGCACATTCAGAGCTGGAGGATGTATACAAAATGTGAGAGGTTTGTTGCAAGGTTACAGAATTCTACATCTATGGTTTGTTACGTGTTTTCTACCAAGGTCATGAAAAGAAAGGCCAAACAATAGGGATAGTGTTAAAAAAAAAAAACTTTTTAAAGGGAGGTTAAAGAGATGCTAGGGTTGCATATGTAAATGTCATAGTGGAAAGAGTCATGGATGAAGTTGTATGTTCATCTGATCTCTTGTTCTTTGGAATCTGCAAAATGATTGTTATATGCCTTCTTAGGTTAAACGTAGACTTGTGCACAAGTAAAACCTGGCAGTTTGGGTTCCTGATTTAAAATCAAGAAAGCAAAATTTAAAAATAACTGTAATACTGCAGAATTTGTTTGGCTTTTTTAAGTTGCAGATTAGTTAAATAAGGTAGAACAGCATCGTGGTGGTAGCATCCTAACAATTACATTGTGAATTGATGCTGTGTGTGCTGCTTACTGCATAAACTATTGGGGCATGCTGACTTTTACATGAGTTATTGGAATGCTGCTGGCCCATCAGAAATAGTATGCAAATCTCTCTGCAGTAATTTTCAGACTGTGATTTGGAAACTTCCCTGTACTTGCTAGGGAATTGGCTAGCAGTCTGCAGAGAAGTATTTGGGCATATGGTATAGGCTCATTTTCCATGTATTTAGCTACTAATGGCATTAAACTAAGCCAAAATACATTAAATACCTCTCTAATATTAATTATCTTGTTAAGAATTTGCTGAAAATACTATTAAAATCACAGATGTGTACAAAGGCTGTGTGATCAGTGTGAAGGCAAATCCAGGGAATAGGGTCAGTGGGAAATCTGTTGATCTGCAAAGCTTTGCTAAGATGCTGTTATTGCCACGAAAAAAATTGGTTGCTCCTGTGGCATTGTAACTTTGGAACAAAGACACAGGGACTCGCTTCAAGGAATGGAAAATCTGACTTTACTGCTACTTTTGTAGTGAAGGGATCATTTTTGTTGAGTAAGGCTGCTGGCTTCCTCAGCCTAAAGGTTTACAACCCTTAAATAGCTCTTCCTGACACTGAGCAGTATCCCTTTCATGTGTTTGAAGTGTGTTAGAAAGGCTGGCTGGCAACACTGGTACCGATGAATGAAAAAGAGAGAAATTTACAACATCAGATACTTTCTTTAAATTATTTCCCTTGTTATTAGTTATTACCAAGCATTAGACTGCCACACTTGAATATAATTAATGTGGTAAATGGCTTATTAGGCGCCATCTGAACTTTTGCCTTGTTTAATTATGGAAGCTTAGTGCAGTGGTCTGTGTACAATATTCACCCCAAATAATAGCTTTCAGACTTTTATCTGACTATGGTTATTTTTGGAGCAGCTGCATACATGGCTTTTCCCTGAACTTTGCACTTCTTAGGCTCTCTGCAGTCCTGACACTACATTTTCAATTTGCATAACTAAAAGCAGTTGTGTTTTGATTTTGCTGGTAGTAATTCAGAGCAATTGCTCTGCATGCCATTCATATGTTAATGTGTTTTGAGCTTCCTTGAAATTCTCTAATTCATATTTAGGTATCAATCAATCTATGGCACAAATGGGAAAGTTGTAATAATTATTTTCTTTTTCAAAAATTTTTAAATGCTTACTGAAGTTAAGAGTATTTCTTCCAGTGACATTGTATGTATTGAAAATTATGTTAAATGTGTGAAAGGAGTGGCATGGGATGAAATCAGCACCACAAAAGATTTACAATAAAGGGTTCAGATTCAGAAAACCCTTCCTCACGCACTTAATTGCATATATTAATTTCACAATAAATGTCATCTTTCTCTAGTAGAACTCATGGTGACATATTTAGAATGCAAGATTGTGTGAAAAGCTGAATACAGCTACCCTATTACACCTGCAAAAACCCCTGGTACTTGTTACTTGTCACTTGGGCTTGTGAACATTTTGTATTTTAGATCCAGTTTTTTCTAAGGTGCAATCATAGAAAACTGATTTCCTTGATCTGTAACACTTCTAAAAAAGTAATCTTGTAAAGAAATTCAGATTTCTTTTTATCTGATCTGAACATTTTACATAGACTAGAATCAGTGCTTCAATAGTTGGCCTTAAGGGCAAAACATGCCAAAATAATTCTGCTTGCTGTATGCATTTTTCAGAGGTTGTCTCTTTCCAGAAGGATAGACACTTGAAGAGTTAAATATCAGGGAGCTGTTCCCAGTGTTCTTGATGAGGGTCCTTGACCTTGGGAGCTTGCATGGGACAGATGCTCTGGCAGACCTTACTGGTCCACAGACCTTCAAAGCCCTCTTGGACACCAGTCACTTTGGGGAGGCCAGTTCTTCCATGCTGCTGAAGATGGCTTGGAGGAGCAGAGCTTAGCTGTGAGGTGTGGTGGCCTGGATTGCTTTAGGTTTCATTGGAGATGCAGCCATGTAGCTGGTTGTGTGAGTGTTGGTGCACTGTGCTTTCTGGAAGGTGTGCTTAAGAAATCTAAATGTAAATTAAAAGTAAATGTTACTCGTTGCATAGCTCTGTGGTTGTCATCAGAGCTGCAGGTTTTGTCCAGTTCACTGTTTGCTGTATTAAATTGTACAAATGCTATCACAGAGTAGGGTGTCACGTAGTTGGGTTGTGAAATGACTGTGAGTGCTCTGAGGTACGAACACAAAGTCTTTGTTAACTTTGAAAAGGAAAGTTTCTTCTTCACATGTGATACATGTTTGTCTGGCTGGAAGATACGTGGCCAACCAGATACAGAGGGCTTAGCAAGATGGGGAGATTTGTTCTGTCACTCTCTGAATCCATTACATCATTGATGGAGCCAGAGGTCTGGAGGGTGTAAAATTTGATGAGTTCTCTTCATAGGATCCCCAGTCTAAAACAACTGTGCTAAGTTCTGTATTTAATTTTGGTGGTAGAATTGTCTTTCTGTCCATCACTGGAAGGACTACCTTCAGTCTAGTCACTGTCATATCAATTTCTCAGCAAAGGCTTTGATCCTGTCTCTGTGAAGTCCCAAATCACATCTGCCCGTGATGTTCTCAGTAAATATCTTCTGTGTATAAAAATGTAGTGATGTACTCTACAATCATAGTCCAAAATGCCCTCAAACTTTGCATAACTGAGAAGTGGAGAATTTGCCATTCTCTGAGGCTGATGCCTAGACGAGAAAATGCTAGTTAAGAGTGCACAATCTGAAAAATGCAGACATTTTAAATTCAGTATATACAAAGCAGGGGGGGCTTGGCTGTGGACTGACAATGGAGTATTGGGCTGTTCACCCTAATGCTGTGTCAGGGAAGGGAGGTCAGTAACAAATGAAAGCTGTTACATCTGATGGCTGTTCAGTCACCTGTGAAATGTGGTCTCTAATAGACAGGTTTCCACATGGTAGGAGCAGCAGCTGCAATTAGGTGAGCAGAACCAGCCCCCTTGTCAGAAGCCTGGTACATCATGCCTCATCTTAGCCTCCAACCCATCCTGCCTGCTAAGTGTTCCCAAACAGCCCAAGGACCTGGGATTGCTCTGCTGGTGGAGAAGGAGTGTGTTTATTGTCGAAGCTGTTGGCCTTTCTCTCCTAGAAAGGCTTAATCTGTGTGAGCAGAAAAGAGTGGAGCCTACAGCAGCATCCATGAGGTCCTGGCTCCACGTGAATCAGTTGCTTGCAAAATGTTCAAAGGCTGCACTGGGTTTAGGATTTCATCCTGTCTAAGCATTATAGAGGGCAGCCTGTATCTCCCAGTGAAGATAACTAATCATGTCCAGACGTGGTAGTAGTTAACTGACAAATTGGCTGAGAAGTCAGTGATTAATTTTAACAAATGAGTTTTCTTTGAATGCAAGCTCATGCATAACAATTATAACAGTATGCCTGTGATAAAATTAGAGATTTTTATTCTTTAAGCTTTAAATCTGCTTCTGCATGATTGTTTTTTTCCAGTGTCTTAAAACATCTGCCTTTTGTGGGGAGTATCATTGGGAGAAGGGGACAAACACACAGAGAAAAAAGTGTTCTTTCTTTCCCAAAATACCCTAAATACCAAGGAAACATTCCAAGCAATTGCAGAATTCCTTTTTAGTGCTAAGGAGTATTTAATAATTTTATCATACATTCTGTAAGGCCTCTGGTGTCTTAAGTGAACCACAGGTCTAATACCCAGTCCCATAAAACTAGTGAAAGGTTTTGTGCCACCTTTAAGTGGGCTCAGGGTCTAGACACCAGTGAATCTGAATTTGTGTTCTAGCTGCAGGCTCATTTTAACAGGAGACTCTGAACTTGGGTGGAAGGAAACAAAGCTGCTAGCAAACATACCTGAGTTGGGTCACATTTTGATGTATTGTGCTTTTAAAATCAAGCCTGCTTAGGCTAAATATATTGTGAGATGTTAGGGAGAAAGCATTAAGAGTGAGAGGAGTGTAGGATTTTTTTTAATAAAGCAGTGTATACTATGTCACCTTTTTGTTTTCCCCCCAGAGATTGTGGTGCTAGCACAGAAACTGCATTACAGCTGCAAAATCAAAAAGACTCCTTTCTTGAGAGCACAAATGTGTAGGAAAATCAAGCAGTGACTTGTTCTGAGACATTTAACTTGGATACAGTCTTGCAGATGGATGAAAGTTTGTGATCAAACCACCTTGAGTCCACAGGCAGATCTTTATTAGCACAGCTGAAGGGCACAGAGTATCAAGGGTGGCTTTGCACGACTGTAGCAGCGTGCTGTTGACTCTTTATAATATGCCACTTAATTTTTGGAATCTTATCATTCACCCATAAACCATATGATCTGATATAGAGCATAGTTAAAAGGTCTATGTAGTGGAAGGAGAAGTTTTACTAAGTATAAAAATGATTGCTTTGACAAAATAGAGGAGAATGTGGCATTAACAAAGAGAACTCATTTTTCTTTTTCTTTCTTTTGTTTTTTTAAACGTGCGTAACTCTCAAGCACCCTTGGATTTAAAAGGCATTTAGAGAAAGACCTTTAGAAGTCTCTTTAAACATTGTTCCTTTCATTGTCTTGACAAACCTTGAAAAGTAGTTTCTGTGCCTGCACATTTCAGAAACAGTTCTTAGGGGTTTTATTATGTGCTGAAACATATGTTTATAAAAAAGACTATAACCTGGTGGAAAAAGTGTCTTACAATAATAAACCTGTCGATGGGCCATATGCTGCCATCAGTATGTTAGAAAAAAAATAAATTCTTCTACAAGTGCTAAGTAAGTTTACAGCCTGAGTGTTAAGTTAGGGTCAGACTGTGCCTCGCCCTTTGTGGACTGGGAGGGGGAGGAAAGTGCCTGCAGATCCTCCTCATGCTCTTTCCATTAGCTCCCAGGGCAGCAGGGGCTGGAGCTGAGAAGAACCTTCCCAAAGGGCAGGGGAGGCTGGAGCTCTCTGAGACACTGAGAGGAGTTCTCTTCCTGTAGCTTTTCCTTGGTGCTCCTCAGTTTTGTGCCAGCCCAGCACAGAGCTGCGTATTTTGTAAAACTTGACTGAGCATCGTGTGGTCTCTCCTGAGAAAGAACACCTCTCTGAGTTAGATTATCTGCTTTTTAAAGGACAGAACAGATATTTGAAGTTGATACAGATAAAAGAGCTCTGATAAATCTCCAGTTGGATAAGAAATATGGAAAAAACAAGTTCTTACTGTAAGATAGACAGTAGGTAATAGACAGGTAGATAATTTTTATTGTATGGGGCTTTTTGTGTGATTATAGTACCAGTTTTGATTCTTAATGTAGGGGTCATAGTCATTGTAAAGTCTTTGTTTTTGAAGAGCAAAAGTAAGATGCAGAAGGTCAAAGTATTTGTCATCCTTAAAAGGCATTTTCTGTGTGGGATCAGTGTTTGGTAAATGTCAACACTTTCAAGCCTGTTTTACTTTGGCTTTACTTGCTTGGCTCCTGTGAATGGGAGTCATGCATGTGTGCATCTCCAAAAGAATAGGTCTCTTGTAACACTGCTTCCCTGTAGAAACATCCTTCACCAGGAAGTGTTTTAATAGCCTCATGTTTCCCACCACTAGTCAGCTGTGCTCTGCTTGCTTTCCTGGAAAGGTAGCAGGTGATAATCATTGGAAATTATTAGGAAATATCAAAGACTAAGGAGAATTGTTTAAAGTAGTTGACCATGGTGAAAGCTGTGTCAAGTGATACATGTGGTTGCCATAGTATCTGTTATCAAAATCAAGATTGTGAACTGAACAGTTCTTATCAGGAGTGAATTCCTTACACATGGTCTCTCCAGGGTTCATCAGACAAATTAAAAGTTTGCTCAGGGGAGCAAATTTGCTTCTTGAGGGCTGAAATCTTCCCCTGGGTGTTCCTGTCCAGGAGCTGTATGCCCTATGTTGTGTCTATGTGTACAAGGCTCCTAGTCTAGAAGAGGCCTTGGGGACCAAGAGGGGGAATCTGCTGTAGTGGAAGCACCCAGACCCCAGCACAGATACTGCAATCAGCATGGAAATGGAAAAAAAAATGGATCAGTAATCCATGGAGGAAAGGGTTGGGACTATGTGGATGTTTTTTGGGTTCATCAGAGAGTAAGGCTAAGTATGGATTGAAGGAGTAGGAGGAGGGAAACACTTAGGTGAGGAAACCATCTGTGTCTGGTGTTTGTTCACCTTTCCAAGAGAGGCACTTTGGTACTGGAAAGGATGGGAAGCACCCCAGCACCATTTCTCTCCAGCTTGACAGAATGTCTCCCCATGGAACTGTGAAGTCCAGCCAAGTTCTTACACCCAGCTGGACCTGAGGGAAGGGTCCTGGGCTCTGGGCTGCCTCCTGAGCCCAGCTGATGAGGTGGTGGATTGCCTGTGGCATGCACAAGCCAACATGTGGTGTTAACTGCAGCGCTCAGAATTCACACAAACCCACACTCAGCAATAAAATAGCCTGCAACTAGTCAAAGGCACCAGTAGTAGCCAAGCAAATCTGGAATGTCTAAGCCAACCATTTCTAAGTTATGGTGAGCCAAAAAAAATTAGGGAACAGTCCAAGAAATGGAGAACACCTCACTTTTCAGGAACTCTCATATCTTCAAGATGCCTTGGCTGATCTACCTCAAACTTTCCAGAGGAGCTTTCCTTGGCATGAGACCACGACTGAAATTTCATGTGACTGAATTTTGCTTTGTTGAAGTTATGATGGTTAAACCCAGAATTTGTTAAAGCAAGCTAATCTCTCCATTAGAAATATTTGTGCATAGTTAATATTCATTCCATTGTCATTGTTCACTGCTTGTTCAGACTGTATTTTTGCTATTTATTGCATATTTATTTTTTTTTAAGGATAAATTCGGAGCAGTGTAGGCTGGAGCCAAAGTGTGCATAGCTGACTATAGGCACATGTGGTAAGGCAGAAACATTAGCCCTGTAACTGCTGGAGAAGGATTTGCACTTGGAGTCCTACTCCCACCATGCTGCCACTGAGAGCTTTTCTGGTTTGAGAGATCACTATTTAGTACAGCTTTTCCCTCTCTGCTCAGCAGAATATCTCTGTTGGCCTAGTTATACTCTTACCTCCAGGCAAAAAATGTTTCTGATTGATGGCCAGCTTGGCATTTAGGGTTTCCCTAGTGGCAACTCCTGCTGTGGAAAGCTGTGAGGGTGGCAGTGGCCTGATGGGGATCAGTATTCTCCATGTGTTCTTTTGAGCTGCTCTTGGTTGTGTCTAAAAAGATGTAGGCTGAAATGTCTAGCTTTCAAAATTGCAAGATTTCAGATAGGCATTAGGAAACAGAGAGAAAATGTGGGCCTGCAAGTGCCTTTTACTTTTCAGGTAAGAGGCACCTAAGCAGTGACTTCTGTACAGGGGTGGGACCTGGCTGTGCACCAGCCCTTTCCTCTTCTGTTTTCTGAATGATATGAAGAGCACAGCGTGCTATTGCAGATACTTGCTATTGTTGGATGGAGCCAAATGAGCAGAGGTCTCTAAATATGCTGTATTTCAAGACATTGAACTAGTTTGACTGAGCCACTGTATAGACAGAGCAAGCAGGGCTGGAACAGATGTCAGGCTGGAATGAGCCCTCACCCTGAGGCATGGTCTGAGAGTGTTTGAAGTCACTGCTTGTCTGTATTTTTCTTTCTGGGGCTTCAGTTCTAAAGCCCTAGGAGAGACTTGGCAGAAGTCAGGAGGTGCTGGTTCTGAAGAGACAGGGTGCTGTGCATCACTGTTTGGTAGAGCTGTCTTTTGGGCAGGATCACTCAGCACCTGCCAGACTCTGCAGTGGGTGAAGCCAGGAGCTGCTCTGTGTCTGTGCAAGGCCAGTCTTTGTCCTGTTTGCCATCTGCACTGCTACAGGCCAGCAGCTGTAGCAGAGGGGCATTCCTGCTTCCTGCCTGACACACCCCACACCAAAAACACAACTGTTACAGCAGCTTACTGTGGGTTAATTCCTGTAAAAGGGTATCTGTGTTAAATACTGATCAGTAGGTTTTCTATTTGCTCAGGCCTTTTATTATTGGGAGCTCTGAAAACACCAAGAGTCAGCTAAAAATCAATGTGCCTCTATAGAGGCAGCCACTGGGAAGAGTGCAGGGTGTAATGTGATCACAGCTACTTAAACCAGTGATCAGATACACCACTACAGTCTGCAAAAGCTTCAAACAGGAGAGAAACCCTACTGAAAACACCTGGACCATGGAATTTAAATAATTAAGTCTTGCAGTCTCTGAAATATATATTGCTCTTGCAAGGTCATCGTGAGATAAATAGGGAGTCTAGCACTAGGTAGAGCACACAACTTTGCTTCTGTCCTGGTGGGACATTAGACTCTTTATTTTTGTAAAACAATAACTAGTTGCAGTTGAAAGTGCCCTGAGAATTCTTCAGGTAGCACCAAAACCAGAGCCATCAAAGCAGAAATGCAGAGCAAAATATGTAGATATGAGGTTGCATCTTTTGATTCCTGAATTAGCTCAGATATATATTGCTGCATGGCATTGGAGTGCCTGCATAGTGACTCTGTCTGATTTCTTCAGAAAGCAGGGCCTTGAAGGAGGAAAGAAAGAATTTTTATCTTCTTGGTGTTTCTAGCAATAGTCTGTCTGCACTCTTCAGGCTGCAGAGCTGCAAAGCTTTGAGTTACTGCTGGTGCTGCTCCATCCTGTGCTCCCAGATGAAGGTTTCCAAGGGGTGTCATAAACCCATTGCACAAGCTGAGAGAAGGAATAGAAAGCTGCAAAGCCTGTAATACTGCAATATTATAGTATTGTCTACTGCTGCAATAACCCTGCTGTGTTTGGAAGTCTCAGGCATACCAGCACCGTGGTTAATCAGTCAAGCAGCCAATAGTAATTCATAGCCCTGACTGCTGAGAAATTCAGCATGGCTGAGATAGACATCTGATCCAGCTCAAGAAAGTAAAGGCATCTTCCCACAGCAGTTTGCTTTTTGACTGAGATGCTTTAACTCTGTTTCTGAATTTTCTCACTTATTTTCTAAAGAATAGTTTTTAAAAGTATGATGCTTTAATTAAAATATCCCTTTAAATTATATTAGTTTCTTTTTTACTGGCTTTTAACATTTTAAGTAAATCAGGCAGGAATACCAACAGCCAGACAATAATACAACTGTGGCAAGAAAGGTATTAGATGGACACTAGTGGGGTTTAGTGATTCAAAAAAGTAAGTGCTGAATCTACCCTGTAAGCATGTGTTATAGAGTCTGAAGTCTTCCTTACCTTACCACTGAATTAAAGTCAGCCTCTTTGTATGAGAAATTTCCCCTCAATCCTTTGGAATTGGTTATAAGGCAGAAGTGTGGTCAGTAACAGCAGAGCAATGAGAGAGTTCCTCATTACCCTGTTGCCCAAATTTCTCAGTAAGTAAAATTCAATGGCACATCAGTTCCACTGTGCTTTAGGGATATAAACTGAAACTGAATTTTTCATTCAGAGTTCCTAAACAAAACAGTTATGTTTTTGTTCTTTGAAATGCAATATCTTTGTAAGCAAAAAAGTCCTCAAATTTATTTTCTACAGATCTGAAGTGAGGTTACAAAAGAAGACAGTTACAAGTCCCATGTATGCAAAGTACTTAGGGAAAATGTCAAGTGACTTGGAAAAAGGCATGCTAAATAAAAGTGTCATCAAGAGAAAGAAAGAGAAATTGGGTCAAGACTTCTAGCAGTGTGACTGGTCTTGGTGTTCAGAATAGAGGTACTGCTTCTGAATTTTGGAAATCAGGGGTGATTATGATGATATGGTGATGCCAGAGGAGACACATCACTGTAATCTGGAGTCATCAGTCACTGGCTGAAATGCTGGAGAAATAGTAGCAGTAGAGAAAGTACATAGAGTATAATAAAATATTTATTATATTAACAATATTATTTTTCCAAGAAAGACAGTACTTTTAGAGAGCCAATATTATATACTAAAAGTCTGTTTTTTCCCTGATTCTCTGATACCCAAGCCAAGTGAATTGACTTTAAACTGAAGTATGATGTTTTGTACAACAGTGTGCTTGGCAGAAAAGTATTAGAATGTAGATGCATTGGAATCCACATAAACTTGGATTCTTTAGCTCCTGGAGAGGAGACTATATATGTTACCCACTGATGGAAACATGGGCTCCTCTGCTGTGTGCCCTTGGGCATGTTCTGTTTAAGTGCCTTGAAAAATAGGTGATTATTCCTCATGTGCTTGTCCACGCTCAGTTTGTTTATGGAGACTGTGACATTTACAGTATCTGCAGTCAGGAACACTGCTTTTGATTATCTCCTTTTACTAAAAAAACCCTAGGAGGTCTAGGCAAGGCAATTGCATAGAAGACTTAGCAAATACAAATTGTTAACTGCAAGTGGTGATACAGTTAGAAAACACTTTAAAGAAATCAAACTTGCCATTAGCCTGATCTGAACCATACAAATTCTTCTTTAATTTCTCTTCCCTCGTGGTACAAAAGTCTGCTCATTCTTTCATCAGAAAAGATTTAGACCTGAGGGACACTTGTAATTTGGAAGTAATTAGTAAATAAGTCAGATAAATATTATCCATTGAGATTTGTGAAAGCACATTGGATAGAAGTCTTAAAGAGCTGTATCAAATCTGAACAATTAAAGTTTAAAAAAATTATCTCTAGTTAGTATGATAAGTCTATTTCATCATAAATTAATTCACTGTTAATAGTTTCTGCTGCTTTTGGAGCAATCTGAAGAGGTTTAGGAATCTGAAAAAGTAGTTAAAATAGAAGAAAATCTATAATAGCACAGCATCTTTAGACTACATTTTGACAGTATCCAGATTCTGATTTGCAGTGTGTGCAAATGCTGTAAGTGGGGTTCTTGGTCCAGAGCTGAACCTCAGGTCTGTGGGTGTGAGTACTCACTCCTCCTCATCTAACTTCAGGCAATATTTCTCTTGGTTCTTGTAGGGCATAACATATTCTCTCTCTTCTTTATTAGGAAAAGCTCAGTGTTGTTAATTTTCTTGTGCTGAGGATTCAAAAAGCCCAGATTATGTG
This sequence comes from Oenanthe melanoleuca, assembly GCF_029582105.1. Classification (NCBI taxonomy): domain Eukaryota; kingdom Metazoa; phylum Chordata; class Aves; order Passeriformes; family Muscicapidae; genus Oenanthe; species Oenanthe melanoleuca. The sequence goes on along the minus strand of NC_079333.1, from coordinate 85,048,436 downwards.
GCTGTTACTGTTCACAGCTTTGGGCTCTTTAAGTGAAAAAGCAGAATTTGAGGAACAAGACATGTTTGAATAAATGTCATTTGTAAGTAGACTGGCCAAGAGCTGCTCATAAATTCATCTTAAAATCTCTATGTACCTCTACCTAAAAGTCACTTCAGAATTGTGAGGTGCTACAGAATTCTGCTGTAGCTTTGCATCAATGCACTGGTGGGGTAATGGGAGCACACCGAGTTCTGCCATTACTCCTTGGGAGTGACCTGGTATCTCTCATGACCCTCCAGGGTTAGATCTTTTAGATCTGATATCAGGTTTCACATTTGGAGGGTTTACATAATAAAAGTTACTACAGTTACTGGAAGTACTATGAAATTATACAGTGCATTAAAATAGATTAAAACATATATACTGTCCCCATATAGATTTCCTTCTGCTTTATTGGAATGGTAAATTTGGTTTAACCAATTCACCAAACCAGGTTTGGTGACTGATAGGTTTACTGCTGGTGGCAGATGTCCTGCCTGATTGCCAGCACCTTGCTGTACTGCCTCATGCCCAAATACTGATTTGTAAGAATTTTACTCTTTTCCTAGAGCAGAGCAAGCACAACAGACTGTTTTGCATAGATACTGAAAATTTTGAAAGAGTTTGGAGCAGACTGAAGGCAGCTGAGCACCAGAACAAGAGTCTCGTGACTGCTTGACATCATTTCTGATTGCTACTGATATATCTATTTGCATTTTTATACTTGTCTTTAGTATGAACTTCAATGCATTTTTCTCCAACATTGAAAAAAACCTAACAACCCAGCCTGATGAAAGCAGGAAAATTTTGCTTTGCTTGCAGTCAGACTCTGTAGTATAGTCTATTATCTGCTACAGAAGTTTTAACTTTTAAACATCTCTCCTAACAAGCTGACTAAAAGTATAGATATAAATCAAGAAATTAAAGCAAAAATCCTGAAAATTTTAGAAACATTAAGCATTAATTTTTAGATCAGGCATTTAATATTTTTCCCTATTTATTTACTGGGATAGAAGGAAGACTAAACCCTATCACCATAATATGCTTGACACTGGGTGTTGCTGAGGAATCCATCCATGTTAGAACAAGAACTTCTTTTTCGGATCAGTCTCTTTTCATGTTGGTAGAGAAAACCTTCTTCTGATTGATTTAGAACAGTGAATTTGCTTTATTTTATTACTTGTCTCATGCCTTTAGCACTTAAAAAGCTGCAGGCAAGGGTTGGGGTTGTATTATCCTGGGCAAGGGTCAAAATCACAAAAATATTTCATTTCCACCCTTGTAAATTTTTTCCTAATGAGAGGAGAGGGAGAGGAGAGGGAGAGGAGAGGGAGAGGAGAGGGAGAGGAGAGGGAGAGGAGAGGAGAGGAGAGGAGAGGAGAGGAGAGGAGAGGAGAGGAGAGGAGAGGAGAGGAGAGGAGAGGAGAGGAGAGGAGAGGAGAGGAGAGGAGAGGAGAGGAGAGGAGAGGAGAGGAGAGGAGAGGAGAGGAGAGGAGAGGAGATTCAGATGTTTCTGACATTTGAAGGAAAGGAATATATTATATAATATATTATAATATATATATTATATTATATTATATATACATATATAATATGTACTTGTTAGCTTCAGGTTTTAAAGTCAGTATTTTAATTGAGGCTTTACTATGAGATAAAAGGCACTAAAAATGTGAGTGGCAAGTGTTGGAGGAAAAGACTTCTTGTGTGCTGCACATGGCATCAGTGATTGACAGAGGGGGAAGGGATGAAGCACCCAGCCAAGAACCTTGGCTTGCCACTATTGCTCATGCTAGTTTCATGCTGGTAGTTGATGGAGATCCTGTTTCTCTGTAAAATTTCCAGACAGACAGGATTCAGGTTCCAGTGGTTCATGTCAGGTTAGAAACAGCTGCATCCCCCACAGAAGAGATTTCTGTTGATCCAGTCATAGTTTAAACTAATTTTGCCCATGGCCATGCATGAAATAGTGCCAGAATGGAGAGAGAAAGAAAGAGAGGGGAATAAAAAATGCTAACACCACTTCATTTTGTTTTAGGAAGCCAACCAAAATATCCCAGCTAGTGTAGGTTGGCTTATTATCACCATAGTCATGTTAAGTATTAAAATATACAAAAAAGAGGGGAAAACTGTTTCAGTCCAGGAAATTTCAATTTTAGATTGTAATATAACAAAGGGCTAAACTGACTTCATCCTTCAGTTTGGCAAGCCTTCTTCCAGGGTGAAATTTTTAATTCAAGCTTTTAGACTAAGGCAAATAAGCACATAGAAGGCTTGTTGTTTGTATGTATATATATGAATATACAGAAATGAGATGTTAACAATGATAACTTTCTAAATATCCTCCTACAATTACTTTGCTAACATGAGCAAATGGGAACTGACTCTGAGATAGAGCTGAGAAACAGGGAACAGTTTGTTTAACATTGTTCTATATTAAGAGTTTTTAAACAAGGGAGGAATTGCTTGCTTTCTGGAAAAAATGTAAAAAGACAAACTAATAAAGTCTAATAAATAGGTTAGTAATTAAAAGGAAAGCAAAACAGTGCCTACAGTGTTAGAAGCATACAGTAAGGACATACTTGGCAGATGTAAAATATGCTGCTACACAGGGATTTGGATAATCAGTACATCTCAGAAATGTTGCTTTAGAGTGGAAATCAAAATTCTCCAACCACTTCTGCCTAGAGGAGTTAGTGAATTTGGTCAAGTTTTTTGTGATGGGATTGAAACAGGTCTTTTGTTACTGTACTCTGTTCATGTGTGTGCTACTATAAATGTTTCCTTCTTTAAGGAAGCAATTCAGATTGCCCTTTTTCAGGGCAATTACTGCTGTGTTAAGTTCAAGTAATATAGCATCTAAAAACATTTATGGAGCAAAGAAAAGAAGCCTTTTATTCTAACCTTGCCAAGAGCAGAAATAAAATGAGCTGTTGTGCTGGAAGTGTAGAACTGCATGAGGATTTGTAACGTCCTATTTCTCGTGGTTTAGTCTTGTGTGCAGCCTGAGATTTGTGTGATTTAATGAGACTGTGATTCGTTTATCCTGTCAAGCTTTAAATAAAAACCCTCAAAGCACTTCCTTCCTTTTTTGAATTATGTGTTTTTGCAAGTACAGTATCAAAAGCTGTCCCTTGAAAAGAGGGAGGGGAACCCAATACAGTTATGTATGTTGGCTGGATTTTTTTTCTTCTGTTTTATTAGACACTGAGTGGTGTTATCCATTTCTCTGTGCCTCTCTGTCTTGTTCTGGTGCATTAAGAGGTTCCTGCCATCCTGTTCAGTTACACGTGAAAACAGAACATAAGCACAGGCTGCTCCTGAACTCTGCTTTGCAGGGAGGAATGGGTTTAAAACCTTGTTCTGTGAGTGGGGAATAAGTCCCACAGAGAGCCAGGCTGTGCTGAAGACGGGCATAAACTCCTGCTTGGGTTGTGTGTCCTCAGGCACCATCTGTGCCTGTATTTTGGAGCATCCCTGCATGAGGTGTGAGGTAACATTCAGAGGGGACAATATGTGCAACTCTCTTGGGTGCTGATCCATTGCAAAGCTGTCTGGAAGTGCCCTGGTGCAAGGACCAGGGTCAGTGGTCCAGGGTCCCTGTTCCAGGGGTCAGGAAGCAGCACATTGACCTGGGGAAAGGCACAGCTGCTGCAGGGAAGCCTCTTTCCCATCTTGGGAGGAATAGGGTGGGATGCTCAGGTCCAGAGCCTTCCCTCAGCAGGAGCAAGGCTCTCATGGTGCTTCCCCAAAGGGAAGGATGTGATCATTCTGGTGGGAGGAAGTTTTTGCTTCCAGTTCTCATTCCTGTGGTGCTGAGGTGTCGCTGCCTCTCTGGCAGGTGTTGTTTTGCTCCTCCACTAGCACTATGGGTGTAGTTTATTTTCAGTCTCTCTGCCTTCCTGCAGCCAGGCTTCCTTCTCTCCTGGCCCATTGCCACAGTCTCCCCCAGCCCCTGCTTCTTCCTCCCTGTGTTGGTGTACAACTCATTTCCTCCTCATTGACCTCATTGCAGCAATAAAACTAAGCACCTTAATAAAGTTTTTATGTATGAGTGGAGGGTGCACAAGACAGCCATCAGTCTGGTCACCTTGTTTCCACACTTTTATCTCCCAGCCAGCTTGATGTTTCTGTATGCAGCATTCAGCTTCCTAGCACCTTCATGGTGATCAGATCCCTGGGAATACCTGCAGTTCCTCTGCAGCCTGCAGTTTGTGAGAGGCAGGAGAACTGCACAAAGGTAGCACAGAAAAGCCACATGTGGTTTGATCTGCAGAGCAGCTCCTGAGGTGTAAGAGAGAGCCTGCTGGGATGGTGTTTGTGCAAACCTAGATCCCTCCATGACTGTGCAGGGGCATACTGAATTTCACTTTGGAAAAGTGACTTGCACTGTCTTTGGGTATTTGCAGTGGTTTTATATTGATGTAGATATGAGTGGATTTTTTTTCCCCTGCTGTTTGGATCAAGAGACAGTACTGTGGTAGCTGAAATATGACCAAAACCCATCCAAAACATCCAGCTGGTAGATCTGCAAGGGTAGTAAAGATACTTCATCTGCTTCTTTATGTGTGTGAGGGCATGCTAGGGACTGTGGCCAACGTGGTGGTTCCTGCCCCCATGTCCTGTGGTGCAGCCAAGCTCTGCTGGCATTTGCAAAACTTGAAGCAGCCTTGAACCTTTGCATCCTGCTGTGAACAGGGCCAGGACACAGCAAGGTGTGGCAAGAGCAAATGGCAAAGGAAGGGGTCAGAAGCAGATAAGGCTGAGTGCAGGCAGGACGTGGCTCTGTGGGGCACTCCTTGGGAGGCTGGGGGTGATTTGAGTTATCTTGTGAAAACTGCTTGTCTTCACACAACTGTGTGACACTTCTGCCCCTTTGTAGTTTTGATTAAAGTGCTTGGAAGTGATTTACACTGAAGTTGTACTGAATTTCACATGAGTGGTATGTAGTACATTTCTATGGAACCCCTCAGTTAGAATAACAAGACTGTGGTCAGCTCACAACCAGTCTGGAAAAGCCAGAGAGGTTCAGTTGTCTCCCCTGACCTGAAATTTGTGAGAAAATCCTGGCTGGAGTGGGAACCTCTGGGCATGTCAGAGTGAGGGCTGTGACTCCCATGGCTCCTGAGAAAAGCTGCAGCAGGTTGGGCAGGTGGAGGCTGACCTGCAAGGTGCAGCAGTCACAGGGAAGCCAGGCTCTCCCTGACCATTGCTGCTGTGTTAAACATTTCCACTGGTGGTGGGAAAGTCTGCATGTGAAGGATCAGAGCTGGTACAGCTATTTTTGCTTCCCTCCTGTCAGCCCACACTCGGACAACCTGTATGTGGTCTGTGGGAAAGTGATAGCTGGCTTCAGTGCCAGGGAGCTTGAACTTGTTGATGGAGCATGGAGACCTGATATCAGATGCATGGAAGATAACTTTGACCTTCCACTAAGCCCCAGAGATTGATGCATCTAAGCCTCCTTGCTCCTATGTAATAATCTAGGACGTGTTCCTTGGCAGAAACCCCACTGAGCATTTCTCCAGCTGCTGGCTTGCCAGCTTGAGTGAGTTTTACTGCAAGTTTCACTATATTTGGCAATTTGCTTACAGCCTCAGCTCCTGGAAATGGGTCATTAGTAAAAATAAATAAATTTTTTAAAAGTTGCTTCACTCCCACCCCTTTAATTTGAAATCCTAGGTTTTATCAGAGGACCTAAGCACAGGCACAGTGCCTGCCTGCAGCCCCAAAAGCAAGAACCTGAGACTTCTCTTTGCAAGTGCTCTGACTTGGGACACTTGGCTCACATTTAGTAGGTGATTCAGGTTAGCAATACAATTATTTGAACACCTCCCAAGGAATTTCCTCGAAGTAGATAATTAAATATAGGTTTAAAAGGCAATATTGGAAAAAAAAAAAATAATCCTACTTCAGATGTCTTTGGGTGTTTTTTCTTTACTTCAGAAGACAGTTTCTGAGGTTGCTACAAAAAATACTGAATGCATCTTGACTCCTGTGAAGGAAAGAGCCAGATTTATTTGGACTAATAAGGAAGTTGTCCAAAAGAGATTCATTAATTAGGAGGCCTAATCAGAGCCAATAAGACAAATGTGCTGTCCATCCACAGAGTAATATACATCTTTTGGCAGTCCCCACTCCCCACAGGCTTGCTGCCTACTGTATGGCTTCCACCACAGAAATGATGTGATAACACTAAAACCACTTTGGCACTTTCCACATGAGAGGATGAGTGTATTCCCCACCCTGGAAATGCAGCCTCCAGCTGTCTTGCCCTATGCCAGAGGTTTCTTAATACTCTGGAATTAGCTGACTAAGAGATGAAGCAAACTAAAGGAGCATTTGCTATCTGTTCAGGCTGCCTAAGCTTTCCATCAAATACACTTTGGTCTGATTCTCAGCCCTTTGGGAATGGTTGCTCACAGCTAACATTTGCTACCCCAAATAACCCCCTGGTGACCTTTCCTGCAAAGCTGCAGCCAAGAAAAACCCTGTTTAACATAACAGTGCACATCTTAGCACATCAACTTGAACCATCCTGACCTCTGAGCTACCAGGGTCTGTACAAATTAATTTTAACAATAGACAGTGTTGAAAGGAAGGAATGTTTCAAAGGAATTAAAAAAATCTCCCTTATCCATCTCTTCTCATTTAAGAAATAGTCAGGAGGCCTACTTTAGAAAAATGAAAAGTGCTCCTTGTTGCTAAACAATGGCCTTTATAAAGGGAGGGGGAAACTCTTTGGTTTCTTACATCTTAGCATCACAAGATGAAGTTTCCCACAAGTGGGTGCTGCTTCTGGAAAATCAGCCTTTAATTTCCACTGGGGAATTGCCTTTATTTCCTGGGATGCCTCAAAGATACCATTGGGATTTGCCTTTTTCATAGCTGCTGCTAATTCTTCTATTAAGCAAATAAGTAAGTCTTCTCTTTCTGCCCACTTCCCTGGTTTGTACCTTGCCTCATGTTTTTCAGGGCTTTTGTGTCAATGTCCAGACTGGGAAAGAAGAAAAGCCATTCTCTATATGGTAGTTGGAACTTAAATCAGTTAATGATTGAAGGAGCCCATCAGAAGGGAGATACATAGGAAAATGAGATCTTCAGCCTCTGGGGCAAAACAGGCTTATCACTCCTGCTGAAGAGGAAGCTGGGTTGGGTTAAGTCTCAGTTGTTTTCCCCAGGGTAGACTTATTCCTCTGCTCCTCCTCTGCAGCAGCTTTGATTCCAGCAGTCTGTAAGTAGGCAGGATTATTACAGTAGGGGGGTGAAGTTGGAGACAATAGGAAATGCTAATGATAATTTTAAAACTTGTGTAGAATTGCTTTAACAGTTTAAAAGCTGTATGTTGAGCATAGATAAAAGAGATGGAAGCTTATTCCTGAAGCATCCAGTGGACTTCAGTAATTGCATGCATGAAATCACCTCTTCTTATTTATTTAGCCAGTGTAATTTGTTGCAATCATCATTTCTGGTTTCCTACACAAATGCTTTTCTCTTTGCAATTGAGATGTGCTGCTGAAGGCAGCACAGGGCAGGAATCCAAGTGCATCCCCAGATGGTGCTGAGGAAGAGACCCCCTTGAGCAGCAGAGGGGTCTGCTGCCAGCAGGAGGGTGGTGGGGAGCGTGTGGAAGGGCTGCCCTCTCCTCCCAAACCTTTTCAAAGCCAGGGATTGGGGAGCTGCAAGGGCTGAGGGGGAGAGGACTGGATGTTTAGTGTAGAGGGAGATAAGATAAACTGATATTTCTCTGAACTTAGTGCAGCTTTACACACAACCTTCAAGATCCTGTGAGGTTGTAGAGGTTCTCTTGCAACTAATACAGTAATGACCTTGAATTTGCTTCCAGCTCAGCTGTACTGCTGGAGGACAAGGCATTTCTTGTGTGCAAAAAACATTAAAGCAGCACAGAGATTTGCCTGCATAGCTCCAGTCTTCAAGAGATTTGGGTATCCTTTCTGAGGCCCCACTTGCAAGGAGGAATTGCAGATAAGCTTCTGCAGTAGTTAACATGTAAAGTTTTTGGATTTATTCTCCCTGGTGCATCTCCTTTTACTTGTAGCGTTGACAAATATACTGTTGGATGCTGTTTTTGTTTTATGTGGGTATTTTTTTGCTGCACAAAGAAGCTAATCATATGCATGCTTATATGTGCATGCTGACCAAGATGAGTGTGCTTTCATGACTTAAGTGTTGTGGAGGGCTGGGGGGCCAGATTTTTGTTTGCTTTAATTTAAAAATAATTAATAATGCATCTCAGTCCTTTTTCAGATTGTAACCTGAATTCTGAGTCTTGACTTTTTATGCTGAGGCAGTATGCTGTGCCAAGCACATATGATCACAGACAATTAGAAAATTGTAGTCTTGCACCTGAATTAAGGCTATTTCTATTTCTTAGCAATTTCTTGTTATAAGATACAACAAAACTTGGGTGGGGGGAGAATGAGAAAATTGTAAGGTTGTGTTATAGATTAAGTTGTGTCTGGACTTTCTATGTGACTCAGTGGAAAATATTAGTGACCTCTTCCTTTATGACTTTGACTTCCTGCAAGCTTATCTGTTAAAAAGATCCTGCGACATGCTTCCATTGCAGATCCTGCAAGAAATGTATATTCAGCAGGAGAAACATCTGACCAAGCAAAGACTAACTTACACAGTGGTTTGGAAGCCACATGTTGAAAAGTGCTGGGGAAACACACAGGGAAAATGATAAAAAGAGATGAAAGCAGTTCAGATGGGTGAAGAATGCTGATTTTAAAATGTGAACCATCTGAACACTGATGAGTGGGCAGGTTGCAATAACTTCAGGGCAGACCTAACTTGCACAACAGCCATATACTGTAAGGCAACTCCCACAGGACATCACCTGCAGTGATTTAAAATTGGAAGGTGTGGGAGTGTCGAGGTACTGCAGAGAGCAATCTTGCAGTAGCAGAGTGTGAGTAGGAAGTGGGTCAGTTGGAGTAATTGCTTTCTTGCATGTGGTTTGTGTGAGCCAAGCCAAATGTATGTGGAGCACTAGGTTATCACAGCCGTGAATTTTTTTTTTTCCGTGTAATAGAAATTGCAATGAAATTTGGTCATCCAAGCATAACTTTATGAATCCTCCCTCTGTTTAGACACTGCCTTGAGCCCCAAAGTCAGCTGTCTTTTTCTAATGTTCGAGGCTTTGTCTGGATCATTAAAATAGACTGTGTTTGGAAAGGTAGTGGTGTGGTCTCACATTCTCAGGAGGTCAGCAGAAAGGCAGCCTGAGGTGTATCTGTAATCCACCTGCGGTCTGTTCTTGCTCTGCATTGTGGTGGGCGATTTCCCCATTTGTGCTGAAACAACTGGATGTGTGACCACACTGAAGAGGATAAAGGGGCTGACCCAGTTAAAAAAAAAACCAACAAAAAACCCCACCAACCCTCTAACATGTATTTCCCTGCTGTATCAGTTGCATACACAGGGGTGTTGGCAGCAGCAGAGGCACAGTGCAGGATTGAAGGACAGAGAAGAGAACATCTTACCCTGGTGTTACTGCTGGGCTCTATTTCATGTGAAAACACAGTCTTAGTTACAGCTTCAGTTTAAACTTTGCACTCAGCTTTGGTGTACTTTAGCAGAAAGGTGATAGCATGTGGTGACTGTGGTTTTGGTCCCTGCTGATGGCCAGTGTGAGCAGGCAGTGTGTTATCACAGGTGTGTAAGCTGTGTGTGCTGTTCACATGTGATGTGATGAGGTGGTGGCTCCTGAGGCACAGGCTGGTAATGAAATCCAAGCTTGCCCCTGCTCCCATTCCCCTTTGTGGCCCCAAATTCCCACCATTAAGTGGTCATTGAAACAACTGGGTTAGAAAGAAAACTCCAGAAGAAGGGGCTTGGCTTATTTTTAATTCAGATCAGGTGAGTGATCTGTCACTAATTAGTACACTGAGTTACACTGCAGTGTAGGAGCTGAGGCTGATGATGATGACTGTGGTGCAGGGAGGTGAATGGTAAGGCTTCTGGTGGAGATTTGCTTCAGTCAGGCTTGTAACTGATAGTCACACCACTTGATTAAACAAGTGGGTTCGTGTAAGGGCATAGTGTGCTCCATGGTCTAGCAATGTGTTATGTATTTTCCTTGGAACACAGCCCCCCTCAGTCAAACTTTGTTTCATTTGGACCATGCATCCCTCCACTAATGCACAAGCTGTCCAAACCCCCCAGGTATTAGTAGGGCACATATTTCCAGGACTAGGTCTGACATTCTCTACCCACTCCCTTTATGCAAATCTCTATCTTATCCTAAAGGAATGTAATTAGATAGTTGTGCCACCCATTCTCCTTTTTAGAAAATACAAAACCCCTGGCACCTTGATGTGCTCAACTCCTTAATTCCACTTCAGTGTGCTTGCAGCACCCACAGCACAGGTACAGGAGTTGTTCAGGGGTCTGGTACTAGGCAACAAATGATGTATGCCTGACCCATTTGTGTGATGTTCTCTCCTTCAGCCCCTGTGTGAAGCTTCTTTCTGGGCTGTGGGCAGAGGAGGGCTGCAGCTTAGGGCTTGTGCTCCCTGCCTGGTCCCTTTGGAGACAGGCTTGCTCTCAGCTCCCCTGAGCAAGGACTCTCAGTAATAAACAGAGGACAGCTCATGTTGTACCCACTGTGCATGCACCAGGCACGGTTTTGCTTTGGCTCTCCTGGTGCTACGCTGGTATAGCAGAAGCAGGCAGGCACATGATCTCCCTGAAGGCAGGATCCAGTGTTACTGTAGAAACTGGCCACCAGCTTCTTTTGTAGCTAGCAGCTGTCACGGTGTGGTTACAGCCAAAGCCTGTCACTCCTACCGTGTCTGTGATCTCTGGAGTTCTGTTTCTGCTACTGAATCCTTTGTGCTGCTGCTTGGAGATTAACTCTGCACCGTCTGTCAATATGTGTTAAGATATTTCTGAGTTGTATTTATTTTTAGAACGATTTTTAATAGCATTTGATGTTCTTTACAGGTTTCATTTTCCTTCACCAATACTTCAAGGCACAAAGGAGCTGGTAAAGGCATTGCCATGAAACCGAACTTGAAGCAATGGAAACAACTCATGCTCTTCGGTATCTTTGCATGGGGCCTGCTTTTCTTGGTGATATTCATCTATTTTACAGATAGCAACACTGCTGAACCAGTTCCAAGTTCCTTTTCTTACATTGAAACTAAGAGACTTCTGCCCCTTCAGGGCAAGCAGAGAGTCATCATGGGAGCCATTCATGACCCATCGTTCTCCGAAACCATTGATGGGAATGAGGTTCTTCTAAATGAAGATCTCCTAGGTACTTTTAAGTCAGGGACTGGAAATTCTAAGAAATGGACTGTATTGGAAGAGGCCTTTAGAAATGAAGATGAGTTTTTTCCACCCCAGTTAGGAAGAAAATCAAAAAGTGCTTTCTACCAAGTGAACGATGATTATTTATTTGCTGCTGGTCAGCCGTCACACCACCACCTTCAAGAGATAGAAAAATTCATTTCAGCTGACATGAATAATCCCAAAGGAAATACTTTACAGAACAACTGGAGCCATCAGAGAAGAATGAGGAGAAGGAGCACAAAGCATAGGAGAGGCCAGATGCTTGATGAATCTGATGACTGGGATGGGCTGTATTCCACAATGTCGAAATCCTTTCTTTACAAGCTCTGGAAAGGGGATGTCTCTTCCAAGATGCTGAACCCTCGACTGCAGAAGGCGATGAAAGATTATTTGAGTACCAACAAGCACGGGGTGCGGTTCAAGGGGAAACGAAACTCCAAGCTGACAGGAGACCAGCTATTCTGTGAGCTAAAAGAAAGAGTGAATGTGAAAACAATAGATGGCAAGGAGGCTCCCTTCTCCACTCTTGGATGGGAAAAGCACGTTCCCCAGATTCCACTGGGCAAATTATATACACATGGCTTTGGGAGCTGTGCAGTAGTTATGTCTGCTGGTGCAATACTGAACTCCTCTCTAGGGGATGAAATAGGTGGGTGAAATGCATCTGTTCATGTGTGTGTATATTTGTATATGTGTGTGTTCATGTTTACATTTCAGAAGTTTCATGCTTCTCAAGCACAGATGTGTAAAGTCTGCTTGTTCTCTCTCACCAGAGTTGCATGAATGTAAACTAAAGGACTTCAGTGAGGCTGTTTGTTCCCTTTCAGAACAATATAACTGAAAGGCAAATCAAGCCTGAAGTTATAATCTAATTTAAAGAAAGCAGTGATGCCTTCTTATCATACTGCAGTTTGTAGTGGGGAGGTAGCACTGGTTTTGTCAGACCTGCCATATTCAACATTTGTGTGCAACATGCATTTATTTCTTCAGCAGATTAGAGACATGCTCAGGTTTTATTCTGCAAAGCTGTGTTATAACTGATCTTTATTTCACAGTAGCTCATGAGAAACTGCTCTTGTACGGCTGTCTCAGGCATTTGCCTCCATGTCAAGAAGCAGTAGAGTGTCCTCTTCATCTCTTGCTGACTTAGAGTTCACAAACATAAAGAATTCAGACCTTTGAGTAGTTTCATGCACTGATATCAAGTCTCCTGACCTCTTTTCTGAGACTGAATTTAAATGAGTCCAAGTGTGTTCACCCATTGTTTTCCCCTAGCTACACTGAGTCAGTGAGGGTACAGGTGTGCTGAAATGTCAGTGTCACTCAGAATCCCCCACCTCAAGGTGGGAGCTTTTTAGCAGCTATTCAGAAAAGGGTGGTGGGACCATAAAACTAATCCAGGTCACTTTTATTTTTTCTTTTCAAAAATTGCTACTTCTTCTGTTAATGTCTCAGTAGTTCTTCATTTTAATAGTCAATGTGCAGTATGCCAAAAGTGTTGAAAGAAGGACAAAAGGTATGTCTCAAACTTGTTTCTGAAACAAGAAGAGTTATCTCCTTCAGCTCTCTATAAAAAAACTTTTGATGTTCATTCATTAATCCTCCCCATCTTCCAGGACTTCACATCCCAATACTTGATTCATCACTCTGTATCATCTCTTTGACACAGATAGGTTTTCTTTAAATCTCTGGGATATGTTGGAGCTGCTAGGATTGTCAAACTACTGCAACAGGCTTCCAGCACAGCAGAGGTGCCCAGCAATCCTACAGCTAAAATCACACCAGGGTAACCCCCAATTCCACAGGAAGCCTCACTGATTTAGAAGTCTTTGGGGTGAAAAAGCTTAGCAGTTCCTACCTTTTCCAATGTGTTATCTTTGACTGAAACAGAATCTTCTGTCAGTGTTCCCCAGAACACCCAGTTTACACCAGTATTAGTGCTCCACATTGTGACATATTGACATAATTGCATATTACAGCATGCTTCAAGTCATATTTGCACACTCAGGTATGGACTTGGGTGCTTGACATGGTGCCTGGAGCCTGCTTGCTCCTGTGTTACCCATTTTCTTAGGAAGTTTCTGAGCAAAGAAGCTTATGTTGTTTTCTACAGAAGAGCTTTGGATTTAAATGTCATTTAAATTGCCATCTGATGCTACCTGAAGGGAGGAAGATTGGGTTTGAAAATGCCTACATAGAATTTTCAGATCTCATACATGTTGTGCAAGGAAGTGTTGGGGCACCAGGAATCACAGAAAGCTTTTTCTAAGCATCTCTCAGGCCGTGGGCAGATACTTGTGACTGAGGATTTGGCCCAGACTGTGGGGGGCCAAGTGACTGCTCACAGCAATGGTAGGCAAGGGAGAGTGATTTTGAGCTAAAAGAGAGGAGATTTAGACTAGATGTTAGGAAGAAATTCTTTACAGCGAGGGTGGTGAGGCACTGGAACAGATTGTCCAGAGAAATTGTGGATGCCCCATCCCTGGAAATGTTCAAGGCCAGGTTGGATGGATCTTTGAGCAACCTGGTCTGGTGGAAGTGTCCCTGCCCATGGCAGGGTGGTTGAAACTAGGTGGTCTTTAAGGTCCCTCCCCACCCAAACCATTCTGTGATTCTATGGTTTATTCTCCCAAGAGAAAAAAAAGAAAAAAAACTCCTATGAAAGAAGAAGTGAAGGACATTTCCCTTCACAGGCCTGTAGCTCCCCCTTCTGTGCTCCTATTAGAAACACAGGCAAAAATGGGAATTTGTGTTCTGCATTTTGCCCTCCTCTCCCTCACCCCTCTGTCTGTTTTTAAATGAGAATAGGCATGGAAATACTGTGCAAGCATAGCAAACACTTCCATTTTGATTCTGCTATTAATTGAGAGAAACAATTATTTTGGCATCACTGGAAGTAACAAGGTTCTGTGATCAAACCCCAAACGTTTTTGATTTTTAAAATGCTTATGAACATACACATACTAAGGTTAAAAATAGTTTCCTTAAAACCAGTATTATCAGTGTTAAGCTGTGTCCTGGTCATACATTTTTGGTGAAGGAGAAGTTTTTCATCTGTATTCAAAGAGCCAGCATGATGTTGGAAATGCATCACACTGCCTCTCAAGCTGCAAAACACACAATTCCCATTTCATAATCCAGTCTTCAATCTACAGATTGTCTAAAAATTATCAATCATGGGTTCAAAATGTATGTTCTTAAATTCATCACAACAAAATTGTGGTTTTCTTTTCCTTCTCCAAATATGTGAAGTATCTGCAGCTTCATTTCCTCTAGTTCCTGCAGAATCAAGATGCTTGGTGGATGAAGTCCAGGTGTTGAGGCTAGGGTTGTCCCTGCATGGGGACACAGAAAAAACTCCCACTCCTTAGGTTCTGAGGAGTTGGGTTTGGTGGGCAAAATTCCTCTTTTCAGACATGACATATGCTAACATGTATGTCTGAGATCAGGCTGCTGGCACACAGTGTTTCCCTGTAAGGAGTACAAGAAGTGCAGAGTAAAGGAAGAGATGAAAGATCCCAGTTTGATAGGATCAAGCCCAGATTCCACTGAGGCATGTTGGTTATCTTTGGAGACTTTTGCCTCCTCCAGTTTTTGAGCTACAGACAGCACATTTGAAGTGACCAGAATGAACAGCTGTACAAAGTACCAGTGGGTTAAGGCATTTCATGTCCATTTTGGCCTGAACCATATTCTCAGCTTCCATTGCTAGAATGGATAAAAATAGACCAAATACAAGGCTACCTATAGAGGCTGTGTGTTTCTGGACAGTGGATAAAATTTCTTGCTCTCCTTTGCACCTTTTGGGCTTTGAGATGCCCTTAAAAGAAGCACTGGGAGGGTGATTATCTCTTATCCAGTGGGGGCTTGCATGTGACCCATGCTTGACCTAGAGCTGCTCTCTCTTCTCCAAGGTCAACAGCTTGTGGAGTATCTTTGACAGTTCAGCTCTGTTAGATCTTTGCTACCAAAGGATCCTGAGGTTTCTTTGTGTGAGCAGAGGTGTGGGCTGGCTTCCATACAGAGGCTCTGTAAGATTTGTACTGAGTTAGAGAATAAGTACACAGTATGATTAATAGATTTGGGGTAGCCTGAAATTTTCAGGTATTATAAAACACACAAGCTTATAGTTAAGTACTGTTGTTCATTCAAATGTGCAATTAGATATCCATGCATTTTACATGCTTTTGCACAGAGTAATTCTCTGTAAATTTTGTGATAGAAGTAGTGAGCAATTGTGTGTACTGAGTGTACTAATAGTCTTCCCACAGTAAGTCTATCCAATTAAGAGAAATATGTAAGTATTAAATGCTAAATTAATAGATGATTCTGAACTTTTTCTCAGTGGGCTTTTGTATTAATAACACATGGCAGATACAAGAGGATTTTTGTTTGTGCGTAGCAGAGCATTCATCATCCTTAGAATATCCAGATTAGGACAAATGTGTAAAATTTGTATTAGTTTAGATAACTGATTCTATTTTACTGTTCTGTATACTAAGAAAAAAAGAGTCACCCCCTCATTTATGCTCCTAGATTCTCATGATGCTGTTTTAAGATTTAATTCTGCTCCAACCCGTGGCTATGAGAAAGATGTTGGAAATAAAACAACCATGCGCATCATTAATTCTCAGGTAAGACCTTCCTTTTCAGAGTTCAAGTCAGTGTCTCTTCTGTACAATATGACAGCAAGTTAATAACCTCTGAAAAAGTGTTGGGTACTATGGGAAGCAGGTGACTGGATTCAAGAGGTGTGATGCAGAGAGGGTGAAAGTTTTCCCTTACAGGGTGTTTGTGCTGCTGCCAGTGCAGAGTGACTCTTGTTTCAGAGAACTGGTTTGTAAAGTTTCTCATGTGAACTAATCTGTAAGGGCTCTGCAGGATGCCAGAGAGCTGTCAGTACAGAAGACCTGACTTCCTGGAGAAGCCATTGCCTCCAGGATTTTCATGAAGTTCAGGCTGTGGTGATTCCAAAGCTGCTTTTTCATATTTTCCAGTTGCCCAATTATTTCCTTGCTGGAAGGCAAAAGAAATGGGAGCTGAGTTGTGTAACACTAGGCTAGTCATCATTGTTTAAACATTTGGAAAGAACTAGTGAAAGACTTTAGTGTGTCTGGGTATTACACATCAGGTGAGTTTGTTCATCTGAATGGAAACAAGAGAAAATGGCATTTTCTGGGTATGGGTGTAAATAAATGTGACTTGAGCTACAGTGACACCTTATGGTTGAGATTAGTTTTTCAATTTCAAAAATGCTATTCATGTCTTGGGCAAACCAAACCTCTTTCCTCTTTATGTAATGCAGACAAAAAATCAGAAACAGAATTTTTGTGAAATTTTATGACATACTGAAATGAGTTTACTTAGTCAACACCAGGTATATAGTTGGCCATGTGGCATACTCTGGACATATCTTGTTGAAGGAGAGCAAAATTTTCAATTTCAGTAATTTTTATGAGTTCATTTTTTCTCCTTTGAGTGACTGCCCATGCTAAGTCTATTCTTGGTGGCTGTGTTTTTTATGTGTATAAGCTCAAGTTCTTTGCCATCAAAAAGAGGACTGTTCACTGTCACTCTTCACACTCATTTTGTAGGTCTTTGTGAGGCTGCAGAACAGACTAGATCTTTGAAGTGACTTGGGTTAAATGTGCCCCCTTTCTTTTGTTCACAAGAAGAAAGCAGAAATATCTTATTCTGCCCTAAGTGCTGTAATCAGTGTATCAGGGAACATGGATTTTCATGGCTTTTATTTTACTTTTTCTGGTTTTGTTGGGTTTTTTCCTTTTCTTTGATGATTCTCCATCTTACTGTTACCCAAAATGTCCTGACATAGACCATGCCTGAACTCCTGAACTGGGCATAGAGAAAGGTTTAAAAACTCTTTATAATTTACTAGACTCAGTAGGCTCTCTGTAGAAGAGAGAAATGTTCTCAGGGAGTGATCTGGGCTTTTTTACCTCCCCAGCAAATTCAGAGAGATTAAATGGCTAAATTAGCTGCTCTCCCTGCAGGGCAGACTGGGGCATTCTGCCTCCCAGAGCTGCTGCAGTGCATTCCCATTGGGATGCTAATGGAGGGTCCCTTGGTCTCTTCTGCACTGTGTAAGGCTTGCTCCCCATAGGAGCTCTCAAGAAAACAGAGGGCATGGCAAAGTTCTGGCCAGCTCAGCTCACATGGCTTCCTCACAGGTATTCCCACCAGCTTTGTGCTCCTTCAGGGAGGTCAGAAGCCATCCATGATTCTGTCCACCTGCTGAGGAGTTAGCCTTGCCCTCTCTGAGACTGAAATCTGCACAGGCCACTTGGTGGAAGATGCTTTCCCTGCCTGTTCTGTAGCTGGTTATCTATACAGGTTTACTGACCCTCTCACTGTTGGCAACTCCTGCATTCACTTAAGGAAAAGGCTGCTCTGGCCCCTTCTTCCTTCATATTCTCCACTGTGAAAGCCCAAAGGATGTGAAGGGAGCCTGTGCAGTGGCAACAGATATTGTTATTGCAGAAAAAACCCTCATACATATGAATGCAGACCTACTGAAAGTGAAATTTGTGTGGACAACACCTCCAGAGGACTCTTGCTTACTGAAAGGCAAGTAAGAGCTCCTTTGTGTGCTAAGTGTGGAACCAAGCTTTTAAAATCTTGGCCTTTGGGTCAATTTGCTCTGTATACTCAGAAAAGGAGTTTACATTCTGAGGTGAAAATTGTTCTGAGAAATTAAGTTGGGGATGTTGATAGCAGCATGACTAATTCTGTTCTTACTGTAGAAGGCTGATGGAAATCATTAAACTCAAAGTTTATGGTAGGAAGAATATTGCTATGGCAACAATATTATTTTTCTGAAGAAAAATATGCATAATTAAATATGGCTCATTGGATTCTAAAGGGAAATGAAAATTATTATGAATTTATTTGTCTGGAATGTTGATTATTTTAACAGCTGGAACAAAATTCATGCTGTTTTGAGCAATGTTGAGCTGCCTGGCACTGGATGCACCAGGAATTAAAGAGATCTAGTTAGACATGGAGGGTCCTGAAAGGGGTGAGCCAGCAGGAGTGAAGAGTGGACTTCCAGTGCGGTGGGATGGTCAGGCAAAGTACTGGGAGATGCAGGAAGGAGTTATGTGAGAGCAGTAGATTAGAGCAAAATTACAGTTCCTTCAAAAATAGCCCTGTAACATGCCTGCTGTTGGAATTGTTTTTCTAAGTATTCCAATTTGTACAGTCTTGCTCTAATTAGCATTTTTTTTGGCTGAAATGACACTGACTTGCTGTTAAAATGAGAAAGCCATGAAAAAGGTGGTTGGGGGTGGGTGGCAGAGAAAGACATTACCCTTTGGGGCTGTAGCACTTCAAGCTGCACTGTGTCCAAGAGGATCCCACTGGCAATCTGAAATAGTTTAGCTTTCGTTTTCAAGTTCCAGAATACCTGGTAATGTTGGTACACAACAACAGAGCATCTCAAGCAGTCCCATCACATCCCCCACAGATGGAGAGTAATTCAGCATACTGCTACTTCAAACTGCAATGAGTGCTGTTTATGGATAAGCTTTTTTTTTTTTTTTTTTTTTTTTGTATATTTTTTTAACAAAACAAGATGCTTAAAATCAACCAGAACTGAAGCATAACAAACAGCAGCGTGGGTAGGACTGTTCACTTGAGAGAAGGATTTTGCCATTTTTTCTGAATGCCACTTTTAATGTTTTTAATGCTGTGCAATTGTTTGCATCTGTGTTTGCAGATTCTCACCAATCCAAACCATCACTTTGTTGACAGCTCCTTGTATAAAGATGTTATCTTAGTAGCCTGGGATCCTGCTCCCTACTCTGCAAACCTGAATGTGGTAAGATATCCACTTAGACCTTCTTCCCAATTATTTGAAAGTACTGGAGAAAATTAATTTACTCCCTTTTCACCAGGAACCACAGGTTCTGTCTCTTTCTGAGTGTAGAATGCTATGTCTGTAGGAATTGGTCAGAATTGGTTTGTTGGTCAAAAACATTTTAGTAGCCTGCAATTATTCTGGAAGAGACTGTTCTGAGATGCTAGGATAGATTAATGGTGACATTGTTTTGATAAAACATTGTTATTTTCATATAACAGCGAGTTTCTGTGTGCTTGCCAAGGTGGGAACACAAGTAGGTTTTATCAGGAAAGGTGAAAAACTGCATCCATTTTTCCTCACCTTCCCCTCTGCCTTCCTGAACAAAATACAACTTTGGAAATCTCACTGGGTGCCTTCCCCATTTCTCAGGCCTCCTCCCCACCAGTTTTCCCTTTATGTCCCCTGTCCCACAGCCATCTGTGCCCTGCTGTCCACCCCCTCACTGAGAGCAGCAGACGTCCGTCTGGTTGTCGCTGGCTGTTGCTGCAGCTCCAGTAGACAGGTTGATCTGATGGCTTTTGGCACAGGGAGCTGGGAGCTGAGCAGGCTGCAGAGCAGAAAGTGAGGCTTCATCTGCTGAACTCCCTTAGCAACAGATGCCAGAGGCTGCCTGCTTCCCACGCAGGGGCTGCTGCCTCCAGCAGGGACAGGGCTGCTTTCAGAGCAAGATTCACCCCCAGGCCCAGAGATCATGCCAGAGCTCTTTGAACCTCTTCTTTAATGTGGATCTGTCAGGGAAAAATGGTCTTGGCTCATCCCACAGCAGTCAATTGCTTATTGGGAGTCTCTGTATGAAGAAAGGAAACAGGATAGCCCAGAGTGAGGATGCCTTTCTAGCAGAAGCATCCACCAGTGCAGGCTGCTTTGCTACCTTTGCTTCTGTTCTGCAGAGCCCAAATGAAGGCACCTTATGCTGTTGTACATTCAAAACATGTTTAATGCTATTAAAAACATTTTTCTTCCTCCCAGTGGTATAAGAAGCCAGACTACAATCTGTTCACTCCCTACGTACAGCATCGCAGGAAGAATCCAACCCAGCCATTCTACATCCTCCATCCAAAGTTTATATGGCAGCTCTGGGACATCATTCAGGAGAACACTAAAGAGAAGATACAGCCCAACCCTCCTTCTTCAGGGTTTATTGGTAGGTGTATCAAAGATGGTCCCAGTAGACATGTTAGATTAAAAAAATAATTTAAAATGTATGCATTGCATTAGGATTGAGCCCATATATGTGTACTGTTTGTTCTTAGTGCTCTAGCAAAAACACACAGTATGAGAACTAGAAAATAGTTGAGTGAATTTGATGTTCTGATTTCTTGCCCTTCACATCCATACTGTCTACCATATCTATAAAACATGCATCTATCGATGAGAAATTTATATTATTCCATATTAATTTATCTGTTGAGGACCTACTCAATTCATAGAGCAGAGAATACTCAGACAACAAATGAGAGCAGATGGCAGATCATTTAGAGAGGATGAAATCAATGGCAGGCTGAGCTGTATTCCCTTCATAGGCTAAGGGCTTCTAGTGCTCAGTCTGAGCATTTCTCCACTGGAAGCAATAGTGTTTCACTGTATTTTGTGGTCCTTCCTTAATATTTCTGGGGGGATAATTTGGCACTGTGCCCACATTCATACAGCAGAATAATTTATCTGATGCACAACAGGTCCTGACTGTGGACAGGTCTAAAGGATGCAAGTAGTCAGAGTGGCTGAGTCAGGGTCATCCTTGCCTGTGCTTCCAGACTCAGAGCTTCAAATACCATCTTCCACTTTGGAAATCCATCCTTTCCTCATTCACATTGTGATGTTCATCTAGGTGTTTGCTGCAGTCAGTAAATGGTTTGATTTTTCTTTGTATCTGAATCTGAAAGCAAAGACACCTGAGATTGCATCTGACATGGGAAAACCAGTTGTGAGCATTTATCTTGGGTTCTACATGCAGTAGCGGCATCCTAGGATACCTTGGAGCACACTAAAGGCCTTAGAGAGGGTGAAGAAGCTCCCAGAGGGATGAGATAAAGGTGTCTGGGAGATGCCCATCTGTGCCTTGAGTGGGTTGTGCATACCTGGAACATGGGTGGAAAGTAAAGAAGACCTGGTGTGTTGTCAGAGGGGGACTTGGCTGCTGGTTACTTCCTGAAGTGAGGTTTTTTGGAACCTGCTTGTAAAAATTCACAGGGAGAAGACAGCTCATGTGGAATGATCTCACCAGCTGCATTCACATTTTCAAAAGTGTTTCTTGTAGCAATGAAGTTGTTGATAAAAATAGGTTAACAGCTGCTGATTGTAAGAATAGTGAAGAGGATCATTGTGCTGTCAATCTGTACTTCCACCATAGATAAAAAACCCTTCAAAAGAAATGGAACACTTCTTTGAAGAAATGGAATTAATTTCACTATGAGAATAGAGCAGCAATCTTCAATCTCAAATCTAAATGTTAGTGACAAAAAATATCCTTCAAGCAGAGAAAGCTTTGAAAATATAAACCATTAAACAAGCAAAATTTTAACAACAAAAGCTGTACAGATAGATAGACTCTGTGTACAGATGCAAATTTGCTGCCTTCTCTAGTGGGAATTTTATTTGTATTGTTCTTTTCTAAGGAGCAGTGCCTTTTGGTAGGCTGTTACTAACTTTAAAAAAACAAGGTAGTTTTTGATGTCATATCCACCCCATTTCATAACCAGCTACTGTTCTAATAGATGTATTTTAAATTTTTTACTAGGGAGAGTCTTCCTGTTTTGGTGACCTTATTGAATTCATATCTATGCATTGCACATGTAACATAATCCAAATTCAGAGGTAGCACAGAAACAGCAAATGCATATTGTCAGGGACATAAGGGACAAGACAAAGCACAAAATATAATGCAGCTTGGCAGAAAGCTGAAAAGTCATGTTGGTCCTCAGGTCAGGTATCTCTCAATCACTCATGCAGCAAATAATCCTGTTGGAACTGAAGCTGGCAGACACAACTGTGCACCTGTACAGAAGAGTATCCTGAATATTAAGCTTCTACCTGATTCTTATAAATTCTATAAAATTGTTTTCTATAGAATTGGTAGAAAGATTGAGTGATGGCCATCATAAAATACAAGTGTCTTAATTTCAAGAAGAGAAAATAATTTATTAAATGGCCACACTGCTAAATACCACTGTGTTTAAAACAGCTATATGAAAGAAAACAGGCTGTTGTTAAATAGAGGGTATGAATTTTTACAGAGATAGACATTCCTGAATCTAAGCAATTTCTAGCATGGATCATGGTGATTCTAATCATATAGAAAAGGTTACAAAAAATGGTTCTGAGTCAAGTGAGGCACTTTTGTTTCAAGCTTTTTAGCTTCCAGTAGGCTCAGTTTACAAAATTGAACAAATATAAATTCAAACATGGAAACATTGGAATGTTTCTTTTCACAAATGTCAAGAATGTTTTAGCATGGTCTTACAATTGTCAGGAGGAAAATGCAATTACTGAAGAAACAGTGTATCTATTCCTTCTGCTTAGCAGAGTTTATAAGAAACTGAATCTTGCCAAAGGGAGGATGTTGGTGGAATGTGTCCTCAAGGTGTTCTTCTGCAGCAATGAGTCAGCATCCTTTTTCAGTGACTGATGGCAGGAGAATCATTTACCATCATTAATAACTGTACTACAGCACTTAGTCACAATATTATTAAATATCTCAGAAAGGAGGCCAGTGGGGAAGAGATGGTCTCTCACATGCCTTGACTTTAGAGGGATGAGAGAGAAGAGGTAGAACTTCTTCCATTTCTTTCACTGCATGGGAGCTAGGGAAAATAATGGTTTTTGCACTTCCTCTGGGGTATGGGCTGCTCTATACCTGCATAAATTCTGCCTGGACCCCCTGCCTCCTCCAAACCCTGCTAGGTCAGCCCTGCACCAGCTCAGTGCTGCTGAGGAGAGGCAGGAGCATTTGACAGCTGCTGGCTGGGGGAAGCACAGTGCTTGTCCCAGCTGTGGAGGGGAGAGAAGGGGATGGGAAGAGCAGGATTGGTTGAGGGGAGGATGGTTTGTGGGCAGAGGTCCAGCAGGGTAAACCAACCTTTTCATTTTAATCTGAGAGTCTCTTTTGGTTTGTTTCCTGAGACATCAGCATGGACTTGAGCTGGCTTGTGACTTTGCCTTGTGTGGCTTGTCATAGCTTAGCTGATGTCCCTCCTCATTATGAATCACTGACTCTTTGTCTTCCTATTCCAGTCCTTATAAGAGGTTCAAGAAGCCATTCCTTCATATTTTTGCATCACTTTTGCAGCTGCTGCCTTTGTGCTTCTAAACAAATTTCTGCACCATGTTCTCATCATCTTGCATTGGCATGAGGCAATTGCCATGGTGGCTTTTCACAGCTGAAGTTGTTGGTGCACATTTGGCTGAAAATAAGTGTGTTAAATGAGTATTGATATGTTTACATCTTGTCTTGGACTTGGATCTATGCCATTTTTCTTGAAAGATAAATAAGCATCCAACCACCAAACCTCAGATTTGGATTCCACTGGTAAATCCTAAATTAGCACTGTTACTAGGGAAGTATTTGCCCTACCTTTTGGCAAGACAGGTAGGTCACCTCTCACTTCCTGTTAATCAGCCTTTCTGAAATGTGAACTCAGTCTTCCTCCTGTCTTTCTGTACATGTCAAAGTTCAGATTTTAATTGAATCTGATAGTTTGTAAAGTGTCAGTCTGTACTGTCACCATTCTGCTGTAAGAACTGACTGTTCCTGTTGCCAATGTAAACAGCCTGACCTAAAAAATACTGACCTTAAATTTTTGTCGTCTGAAGACCAAGAGTAAAACTGCAGAGTTTCTCAGGAGCAGCATTCTGTGTTCTTCAGGTGGGATGGCACATCAACATTCAGAAAGTTTGAGGGCTTTTTAATAATGTCAAGATTATATAAAGGCTTTTCTGTGGAGATTTTGCTCCTGTCCACTGTTTATTTAGTGGATTTTCTATAAATTCCTACTTACCATAGTCCATCAGTATGCTTTACTGATTTACCTCTTCAGAGGTGACTTTAATTGAAATTCACATTTATATACTCATATAGACCAGTGACTTTTATCTTTTTAAAAGCTAGGTGAAAGCTGTGGCTGCAGTATTTTGGTTTGTTTTCAATCAAAACATGACCTGTGTAGATTCTTACATTTTAGGTTGTCTGTGTAGGTGGTAGTTTTGCTATGTGCTAGAAATTTTAGCATAACATGCAATCCACTGAACACAAAATAACTAAGCACAGGTTACTTTATTGTTGGGAGAAGGGAAATGCTGTTTGAGCCTTTACAGTTGCTGTTACAGTTTTAACAGTTATGCATCATTAACAGTTGATAACATTATTTTAATCTTCATTTGCATGCATCAAGACAATAGTACAAGCAAGGCTATCATTGCACTGCAACATTAGCAGGTCGTTGTATAACTAAGAAGTTAAATTTGAAATGACTTCGGAGAGCATGTTGCATAGAAGAGTACAGCTGATCTCCAGCTCTGCTTAGAAAAAAAATGCACTTTCATGAACTGAAAGAAAAAATTAGACATATTTAAAGTTGCCTTTGTTGTTGCTCTTCAGTTCTTCTAACAGCAGTTGGAGCAGGAACAGAATAGTGCTCACTCCTTCCAGCTCAGTGTTGTTCAAGTACTAGCACACAAATAAATAATACCTCCAATGCATAAGCTTCAAATTATTCTTACTCTAATAAAAAGCACACTGAAATTTGAGTATCTCCCACTTCCCAAAATGGAGACATAAAAGAGCAAATTCTTCTCTTAAATCACATTAAAAAAAATTTATTATTCTAGTGTATCACCCAAAATTAAATAATACATCTAGAATTACATTATATTACTGGCCAGTATTTTCCAGTCTATGCTCATATTACAGAATGTATTATTGTGATTAATGTAGAGCTTTTTGCATTCACCAAGTTATAAATATGTAATTTTCTAAGTCTACTATGTAATGCTAGTGTCTATACATCAAAGATGACAAGTATTGCACAAATTATTAAGCTTAGGCACAGGGCCATTTGGTGACAATTCTTTGATAAATAATTTGGTTTCCTTGTGGTTAATATTTTTCACACACTTCGTGATCTGAGCAGAGATAAAAGAACACTTTTACAAACAAAGTGCTTTAAAAAGCCAGAGCTACTTTTACTGCATATGCCAAAGACTAACTGGGCACATTTGGCCCAGTTTCAAGGAGTTTCCTGTGGTATCTGCAACCCAGACAAGAGAGACTACAGTAGCAGACGATCATATAGAAAACTATACATTCTAAATGCTTTATGCTTATTTGTAATGCTTTCAAATACACAGATTATCAAACACAAATTTACCAGTATATCTAGCTAGATTATTTTCTGTAACTGAATTTACAATGGTGTGAAATGAGGCATTATGAGTAAAATCAGATTATGTGTATTTAAATGTTTTCAGCATCTCTTACATTATGTTATAATGATTCTGTGTTTTTGATGAATGTTTGAGTTACACTTATAATTCTAGATGCTTTTGTACAGCATCTGTTGATTCAGATATATTAAACTATCTTTTATTTATTTGTAAACTAGAGAACATTCTTTTTAAAATTAGAGTGCTAACCACAAAGCTAAATGGTACCATACAGTATTCATGTTGGGAAATCAAAACCTTTGGAGTTATTCAAATTGCCAAGAACAAATCGAAAAAACATTTTCTCCTTTTGATTAGATCCATAGTACATGTTCATTTGTAAAAACCATCCATGCAAGGAATTTAATCTTCATATAATTCTGATTTAAATGTTCTCAGTGCAGATTGTAAAAGCTAGGTTTATTTGTGCCAGTTGGACTGAGTTTAAACTATACCCAACATTTCCTAACACCATATATATCTGCCAAATAGAAAAAAAAAAAAGTACTACACTACACTTGATCTTAACCAAAATGCCAAGAAAACACACTTTTCTGAGCATTTTTAAATACTGATATATATTTCAAAGCATGTAATACTATTTTAGCATCTATAATTGTACTGTTACAACAAAGTTGCATTTGACTGTTTCTCTGACAACCACATCATGTCTTAGGAATAATTTATTTTATAGTATTCTATGCTCACAATTCTTTTCTTTAAGTGTCCAGTTGGGTGTTTGTGAATGTTTTATAGTTGAATGGCAATGTTCATAAAGCACACCTTTGAATGTTCTAGCATAATACAGTATTTTGCATTTTTCCATTTTACAGTTATAATCCAAATGGGGCTTTTAAAAATCCAGCAAGGGTATTAGAATTAGATTAGAGTGGCCTATGCAGAATTATCTTCAGTTGTGATTTTGAATGTGTGGTAGCACCAGTCATGTCTGTCAAAGCTCAAATCAGGCTGGATACCCTGACCTTTTCCCTAATGTGAAATATGGATTGGATATTTAGGATCTAAAAAGCTTTTTGATATTTAGATGCTATAGACATAATACAGGTTTTCCCTTTCTGGTTTTACATCTTCTCAAGTTGTGTATGTCTGCCAGCCTTCCCTAAATACTTTATAATTCTCTGCTTTTACTTCCATTCCCATAGCTTAGTATTTATGAATGCTGGAAAAAAAACCAAAAAGCATCTCCCTTCTTAATCCTTATATATGCACTGCTTCCTAAAAGTGCCCACTTTCTTCTGCTGACAGCAAAGCAGCCTGTGATACCTATCTCAGGTGTGGGTAACTATACCAGGGGCACATTTGATCAAACCTTGTTTTTATTTCTTCTCACTGTGCTTCTGGAAAAGCCAGTTATATTATTTTTAATGAACCTCCAAAAGCTACTTGCAAAGGAGTAGAGCAGAAGGTTCTTGATAACCAAGTGGCAGACTCTTATTTTTGGTTTCTGTCTAGTCAGTGGAGAGGAACAACACTTACAGGAAAGTTCTCTGTGAGCAAACAATTCAACACATCCTAAAATAAGTCAGATGAGTTTTGCCCTAGAAATACCTGTCTCCTGCCTTGTCTGTAAAAATGCTTTATACCAGTAAGGTCAGAGAAGGGCATGGACATCTCAGTAAGATTAATTCTGTCCAGACTCTGCATTTTGTTGGGACAATGACAATCTCATCCTGTTTATTAATAGCTCCTCAGGTCATGTGTAAGACAGTATGTGCTGTTTTATAGCTAATAATTGGGCAATGACTAAAAATTGTTGTAAAGACTGATAGCAAAGACAAATATTGAAGTGTATCAAATGGAAATTCTTCACCCTACAGGCTGCCAAACAATGAGGTTTTCATTCCTACTGATAATCCTGGAGGAGTGTTGAGATATGGAACAAAGCTGATGCAGATGATGTTGAATTGGCTGGTGATGTGAAAAATACACAAATAAAAGAAATAAATGTGTAGACATACTCTGAGGGCAGTACAGGGGCAGGAAATAAACAAGGCACATTGGGACACTACAGGTGTGGGAGAAAATGCCAAGAAATTCAACCACAGAAGAGGAAATAATAACACAGAGAGAAATATGTAAAGATAACAAATTGGAAGCAATGTGGGACTTCTCAGAATAAACAGGCAAGCAAAATGAGTTAATGCAAACAAGATTAAGTCTGAAAGCAATCAGGTACATTCCTCTTCTTTAGCTTTGGGACTGCATCCAAAACAAAAAAGTTCAAACATAATGTAAAAAATATTTTGGGGGTCGTGTCAGTGGCAAAAACCAATTGGTGATTTAAAAGATTTATAATATCACTGAAGCTAAATGGAGGAATGAAGGGAAGGTGGGAAGGTAGATGAAAATACAGACAGCTTGGCACACTTACATCTGCTGGATACAGATGTCAGTAACTCCCTGCAACGTTGTTAAAGCAAAGAGAGAAGCTGAGTTTAAGAGTGGTATGAAAAAACATGGGATGGAATGTGAGACCTGTAGTCCATGGAGCTCTGCTGGCAGCTCTGTTTTAGGGACTTAGGCAAAACAACCTAGACACATGGCATTAGAAAAAAATAAAATAAAACCTGAATATATCCCAGTACATGGACTGATGTAAATGTCCTAGTGGTCTAAACTGCTGCTGTTCTTTTAAAGATGCTCACTTAACATTTTTGTAAACTGAGTTTGCAGTAATGGCACTACAACACTAGGGCTGTCCCCTGCAGAGGGGTTTCACATGCTCCACATGAGACAGAAATGAAACCATTTCTTCTCTATTTCAGAGAGGACTGTATTTGTACAAAAAAAAAAAATATGGCTTTCTTTCCAAAAAGAACCTTTTATTTTAATTCTTCCTTTTCCATCCCCTTGTTTTCTCGTTTTGTTTTTTCTTAATGCAATACAGCAGCAGGAGCAGATTATTTTGGGGGAGGATCTGGGGGCTAAGTGGAGGGACCAGCCTCCTCAGGTTCATGTGTAATCCTGCATCTCACCCTCAGATGGTTTGGGTGGAAATCCAGTTGTACCACACTGTAGGTCCCACGATCTGGAGGTCTGTAATGCTGGAGGTGCTGAAGGAGGAACAGCCTGGCACTGACCACCATCTCTGCCCCGGCTGGTGTTTGAACATTTGACATGTACACAAGGCCTGGAAGTATCAGGGGTGCCCCTGATTCCACCAGGACAGATGAGCCTCTAGCACAGGGACAGTTCTGTATGTGGTAATCTCTACTTGTTGTAGCTCATCTTTCAGACTTCAACAGAAGAATGAGCTATAACTTAGCTGTTACCACTCCAAAAATAGTCTGCCAAGTCACTCCTGCCATGGTTATTTATGAGCAACCTAGACTGAAATCCCAATACATGGTCTGAATGGAACCAGGCAGGAAAGCTAAGGAGCTAAACTAGATAGCCCAGTGTGCCTTTTAGATTGGTTCTGGAGAACACTGAACCACTGATGACTAGAGGATAAAATTGTACCACTTCTAAGTCCTCCATTAACTAATTTACAGGCAGGTCAATGATACTGCTTAAAATTTCATCATGGTTGAACCATACCTGGAGTTATGTGGCCATTTTTCTGTTATTAAGGAGTCACAATTTTTGCTCTTGACAGTTTTCCAATCCCACAAATGGCAACTTCCTCTATTAGTTTTAGAGTTCACTTGGTAACGTGGCAGTGAAATAAAACATGCTTTGGTTAAGGCTTGTACTTTCCATTGGAGACAGTTTTCCTAAGATGATGGTGGTACAGCTTTTGAAATTGGCTCTGGGTGCAGGAGAGAAGCCATTTTACTGTCTGTTTTTGGATGTGGTTCATTATTGCACACGTTTCCACCATCCACCCTCTGATCCAGCTGGATAACAGTTACCTTGGAATGGTAGGTGGGCTCTCCATTGGTGGAGGAAGGAGGCTGGCAGTGGAAAAGCTGACGAAAGCATTTGTAAAACTAAAACAACAAAAAAAACAAACAATTCTGTATATCTCTGCAACATCTTCAAGGCAACATGGTTTATTAAGATTGTGTTTTGTGTTCAGATAGGGATTAAATATTTTTTCACCATGAATATGTGTTTCTTGCTGCTTAAGACTGAAGTTCACTCAAATTTGAGAACGCTTTTCTAACACTACAGATTCTGTAGAGTGTAAAGCTGTAGAACAATTATAAAATATTTTCATAACCTTTAATTTATGATAAAAGATTTAATCACAGAAGTAATTGGTTTTCAGTTACTTCACACATTAGGCAGGGAAAAGTCATTTTGATAATCTAATGATACACAGCAGGGAGAACATAGGGTTCTTTTCATTAGCAAGCCATTGGAATCCCTGCATTCCCAAACTGTAAACTAAACTTAGAAAATGGCTTTGCTTAATTAAGAAACCAAAATTATTTTTTATGTTAATTCGTTTCACTTCTGAGATCTACCCAAAACACCATTGATGATGCCAAAGCTGTTGTGCTGAAAAAAAAAAAACCCAAACAACAGTTCCATCAGTTCTCATCTCTAAGTGCCAAGTGAGCAGAGTTATACAGATACCTCCTCTGACAGCTGCTAGTCCTATTCAGCAGATAGGGATACCAGTAGTGCTACAAATGCCTCAATACATTTTCTACAAAATTTTTTTTTTTCAGGATTTTTTCCAGGGAAATCTTAAGAAAAGAAAAAAAAAATAAAAAAAGGCATCCAAAACTTACTTTATGTCACTTTCCTTTTGCACAGCTTTGTGAAACATAAAAGGTTTCCAGGAGCTGTGATTGATGTGAAAGTATTGTGGTTTGGGCAATGTTTTGATTATTATCTGGTATTAGTCCATCTGAAAATGTGCAGCTGCTACAGCAATATTTCTCTTGTTTCAGGGCTATAAATACCACAGTTGATGGTGTTGGTGATAGTGGGACATTGGCACATGGCAGAAAAAAATGGGTTGGCATTTTGTGGACTTCTCCTTGCTGAGCAAGGAAGTGGTGAGGGGCTTTTCCTTATGACAGCACTGCTTTAAGTAGGAATTCATCTCAGGTGTCTCTCCAAGAGACTTCACAGAATTGTCTGAAGCTGTGGGTTTCTGTGCCAGCACACATGGGTGACGTTTCTGTAAAGAAAACATGCTCTTCTACATGTGTTTGGCCAAGCCATGCTGCTTAGAGAGAAGCAAGTGGGTGGGAAAAGTGTAATTGGTTCAATTTCAGACTAAGAAAGACCAACTCTGCAATAAGGTGGAGATGTTTCAAGGATTCTTGTGGGGGATGTTTTGTGAACAGTCCATAGAGTAAATGGGGGGAGGTGGGAAAGAGCAGTCTTCTCACTCAAGATGCCGATGGTGACATGCAAGTTCTTTACAGGCTTTCTTTATGACTCTTATCCTACCCTGTTGGCTCTACAGGGATCACAATCTTTATGTATCAGGGACAAGTGAAAGCTGCTCAAATAAAAGGAACGACTGCTTCACTTAATGATTTCACAGAATGCTTAAGGTGTGCGACAGCCAAGAGGGGAAATTAAAAACGGAAATTTCTGCGAGAAGAGCGCAGTCTGGAGCTCACTTTTGTGTCCCCCTCTGTCTGCAGGCATCCTCATCATGATGTCCATGTGCAGGGAGGTGCACGTGTACGAGTACATCCCCTCGGTGCGGCAGACCGACCTGTGCCACTACCACGAGCTCTACTACGACGCAGCCTGCACGCTGGGCGCCTACCACCCGCTGCTCTACGAGAAGCTGCTGGTGCAGAGGATGAACAAAGGGCTGCAGGATGACCTCTACCGCAAGGGGAAGGTCATTCTGCCAGGGTTCAGAGCTGTCCAGTGCCCCAAACGAAACGATTTCTCACACTTGTAGAAGCGAGTCTTGCGGACACCACGTGCAATAAGGTACTACTGTCGTACTATAAACAAGAAGAGAATACTTGAAAAAATATGTCTTAGACCAATCTAGTCTTGAGTCTATAAATTGTAATTAAGTAGCAGGCATGAGAAATACTTCTTTTCTGAGCCTGAGTATTTATTACTGCTTTGCAAATAGTTACAGAAAAAAAGCAAAGGCTTAGCTCATGAAGGTGCAAAGGACATAGTTAGGCAGAAATATAATGTATTGTTGGTGTGACTGTCAGAATTTGTCGGTGGTCTCATGCCACGTATGCTAGACTGTAATTTTTTTTTAAAATGAATTTATTTAATTGTCAAACCTGGCATTGTAAAACAGCCTCTATTGTTCATGTATGTAGAGAGCAGCCAATTGAACAATGCAGCATTTCCCATGGCTCCACGGGATTTTCACACTCTCCCAGAATGAAATAATTGCTGCTCCAAGCTGTGCAGTCATTCACCAGAGCAGAATTTAGTGCCTGTTCCTCTGCAGGCCCAGCTCCAGCCCTTCTGCTGAACTGGGGCTAAGGGTGGTCCTGAAGTGCATGCAGCTGGGGATGGCTGTACACAGCTAAACCAGTTAAACTACTGGATGTATTTTTGGATGCCACTCTCTCATGCTCACACTGACTGAAGAGGGAAGAGAGAAATGCTTCATTTCTTGAGAGAAAAAAAGAGCATATTTGTAACCCAATTAGGAAGAAAAGCTCTCCCTGAAAGGACTATCAGGAAGGTGAGAGATGGAAATGCTGCCTTCCCCCAGTCTGCACAGAAACAAAAGGTCCAGAGAAAGCCAAGGGAGGCTGTGCAGCATTCACCCATCACACTGAAAGCAAGCACAGAGGGAACTCACCTCTTGTCAACAAAGATAGCATTCAGGAATTACAGACATATAGACATTACATAATACAGACATTATTTGTTAGGTATTTCATTGGTATCTGAATCAAAGGCACTTGTTCACAAGTTCTTGCTGTTCAGAAAGGAGAAGTTTTCTGACAAAAGAAGATGTTATCAGCATTTTTTACTTAATGCTTGAAAGACCATAACCCAGAAAAGCAGTAATGCCTGGAAAAAACCTGACTATGGACTGCATAAGGAGATGGTTTGATATTTTCATTCATAACACATAAGGACAATATTCTTTAAGGCAATTCTAAAAGTTAATGGTCTGGAGTGGTTTTCTCAGGTTTTTTTGGGGTTTTTTTTGGTTTGGTTTTTTCCCACCTGACTGTAGATTTTCTTTTAGAGTAAGTTCAGCAGGAATATGTGTACACAAAAGCACAGCTATATCCTACTCATGTCCATCCAGTAAAAAAGCAGACAGCTCAAACTGACTGGTTGTGGTGGAAAGTTTTTTTTTGTGTTTTGACTTAAGCAAAAAGCCTTTTGCCAGAAAGGAAAAAAAAAACCAAACAAACCAAACAACATTAATGACTATTTCACCTTCAATTGTAATGTAAGTATAATCACAGAATCCTTTTTCTCACACTCAGCTCTTTGGGAAGTACTAGGAAGGATTTTTTGGAAGGATCATTTTCCTTCCTCAAAATGAAGGATATATGTCTTACATAGGGACTTAGCTTTCTTTTTGGGCTTTATGATGATCTTAAGTTTCTTCTTGTTGACAGAAATTATGTGTAGATGATCATATACTGTACTTCTGTGTTGTATGGATTGTTATGTCCATAAGGCATTTTGGAACACATCAAAATTAACAGATTTTACTCATACTAGCCTTGGACTCTGGATATAGTACATGCCAATTTCTTTTTAATGTTATGTGTGGTGGCAGCTTTTATTCTTGAAGTTAATAACGTTGTTATTTAAATGCATGGAGGACAGATAGCCTACACAGAACTAATCTATTTTTCCATATGTTTGGTACTCTGTTTGCAAAACATAAGCAGTCTGAACAGTGCAATGAAATATGTCTCTCTCTGCTGTACCCTGGGTTAGCTATGACATAACTGTAAAGGAAGAGAGTTCTGCTTTCTAAGAGATTAGTGAATATACTACTTTTAATAAGCAGGAAATTCTAGAGTTCCAAAAAGAAAAAAAAAAATCACTTTGACTGGCCTGCAACCACTAACTTTTAACTTTGATTTTCATAAAGAAGAAAAATACTAATTGCATTGCTCAACTACCCACAGCAGGATTATGTAGTATTATTTATTCTTTCAATAATTTGTCACAATAATCAACATAGCTGTTGGTTATACAGAACAAGGCAAATTTATAAAGTTTCATGTAACAAGTGCTAAGCATACCTACTTAGTACATCATTTATATATCAATGCAGAACCAGATCTGAGATGTTATATAATGAACTGTATATTTTTAATTTACTGGGCTGCACACTCGAGCCTTTGCAGCCAAAATTTTCTCTTTGCCATATCCTTCTTTATATGGCCGTCAGTCCTCCTTCCACAAGTGCAAATGAGGTTGTAGCACCATCACCTCAGAAGATGCTGCAGCAGTTTGCTCACAGAGGAGGAAGACCAACCTGTGATGCCACCTTTATAAAATGAGCCTGGAATGGCTTTCTAACACTGGTTTTCACTGTGATGTTTTACTGTCTGCCTGCTCAAACACATTGTGCTTGTTTAAAGAGCATTTTCTCTCCTACCTTGTCTTGTCCTAATTCAGCTTTTGGCACAAGTGCAAGTGTGTTTGATCTGTTAATTGAGGGCTCCTCTCTACTTGCAAGGGACAGAAGCTGCTCCTCTCACCACTTCTTACCCTCTGTGGCATTGGCATTGCTGGCATTTATAAAAGCCCTCCAAGAGTTTTTGAATTAATGGGCATTTCCCCATCCCTTGTGAGGGCAGAGAAATGTTTGCAAAGAACCACATTCAGTAATTTTAAAACAGTCAATGTGTAATAACACTGAACCATGGCTCCTCTAAAAATAACGAGTGAGAGTGCTGCTTTTAAATGCAGCAGTGTGTAAGGGAAGTGTATTCTTTCACCCAGATCATGGGACTTTTTGGGGAAAAGATAGAGGCATGGCTTCATAGCTCTCCCATGTGGCTGTCACACACTAACAGAGTGGGACAGCACCACACAAGAGAGGTTTGCACAAACCTGCTGCACCTGAGGTGCCTCATCAGCCAAGCAGCTGCCTCTGCCATTGGGCCCCTGAGCTCCCTTTGCACTTGTGGGCTTTAAATTTATGGAATTTTACTGACAAGTAGGAACAAGTTGCCTTCAAACACTATCAAGCCTTGTTTCTGTGCCCTGGTGCTGTGGACAACAGTTAAAGTTAGCTGAGACAAACCAGAAACACAGCAGCAGCCTAAGGAAATGTGCTGAGTTTGTGCTGAATTTAATTATGCTCTTCTTTCCCCACTGTGAATTCTGTAACTTTTCTGACTTGAGGTGCTCTATCATTTTATGCATTTAGTTTTGGATGGTAAAATCGAGGTATTCTTTTGTTCAATCAAGGAAAAAAAATTACAAAATATTTTGCCTCACTTTGAGCCAAAATCGTTTTACTAGAAAAACCACATTATTTTGTTTCACTTCTCTATAGTTCTAAAGGTTACCTCAGCATAAACTCACAGCTCAGTCCTTCCTTGGAATGAACTACTACATCATTTTTTACCTTGTTATGCCATTTTATGCTGTAGAAACTCTGGTAAATTCAGTGAAATTACCATGATGTAAGAGAGAGGGGTGATATAAACACTCTAATGGACACTCTCACTGTACAAATTTAATTTAAGCTTTGCTTGTCTTTGGTCAAGACACTTTCTTTGGTGAAGACATATGAATTCTGAACTTGTTGCTGTAGATCTCTTGCCAAAGTCATAAAAACCAAAAGAGTTGTTTGTTTTGTTTTTTAAATGAAGTGTCTACACTCACTGGTTGCACAGACTGAGCACAGTCATTTTAGAGTCTGAATTAAACAGGAGTTCAAAACACATGTGGAGCAATCCCTAGTGGGGTTTTAAATTTCCTTTTTCTTCAGAAGTTTTTAAGGATGGAAAATGCCATTTGGACAGTGACACAGATGTACTTTGAAAGGAGTATTAAATGCATTGACTGCAACAATAAATGGTTACTATTTTTCCCTTCATGCTTTCTAAAGTTGATGCATATTTAAATGAAATCCTGCTTTGAAGTAGGCAATTCAGAAGCCTGCTGTTAAAATGATTTGAATCTTTCCCAGCATCTATCCTCACACACAATGAGGATACCTGATTTAACTGAAATCTAAAGTAACCCATGTTGAGGGTATGTGAATCACTTAATGAATTTTGACAGTGCTGATGTCTTCTCTCTGGCTTAGCAATCAGATTCAGAATTTTGTTCCTGAAATAAGAGTTGTGTGTAAAAGCCTTACTTTTTTTTCATATCATCTCATCGCTCTTAAAATATGTATTCATTGAACTATTCAAATATAAACTGTGTACTTTTTTAATAGCTTTGAGAATTATTTTGTATGATGATTTTTTTAAATGAATGTGTACTCTAATAACAAACCTTAAGATTTTACAGGAGTCACATTTTTAAGCAGTGTTTGTATACATTTTAACACTTTTTATATTTTCTATTATGATTTTGTATATTTTTATGTATACACAGTGTACAGATTTTTTCCTGTAAATAAAACATTTGTTTTCATTTGTTTAGGAGTGCTGGTCTTTTCATATTGCCTTAAATGAATGACACTGAACTGCAGGTGGAACAGAAGAGGGAAGGTGCCTGTCAGTTCTGCCCACAATTTCAATAAAATCTCAAATGGAAATGGACAGCTAATCTGACAAGGACATATCACAGTAAACTACAGAAAAGAGGCAAATACTGCAAAGCCAGTTTTATTTTAAAGTGAACATGTGGACCTGAGCAGATGTGCTAGGAATCCCTGGAAGAATATATTTACCATAAATTTCTTGTGATTGCCAAGCAAGGAGTTTGTCAATTGTCAAGCTTGGAGGTCATGCTCTTATGACTTGGTGTTGTACTTGAAATACTGACAGAATTCAGCTTCATGGCTGTGCTGCCCATTCAAGGAATCCAGTGTTGTTTAAGGGAAAAGAACAGGCTTTTTAATAAATTATTAATTAAAAACAACTCAGCAAAGGGAAAATGTAAATTGCCATTCAGTCTGTGATGAGGTACTGCTTACATCCATGGAATGTGGGGCATCATGCTGCTTTTGGGTAGTGCTTTAACTACACAGGGGCCTGAGTTGGGCCAGTGGAGGTTCAATTCAGTGTTTTCATCCCAGGGACTCATCTTGAGTCCATGCCAACAAGAAGGTTGGTCACACATTGGTGGAATGGTAAAAGCTGGATTGCCATCATGTGCACTCCTGCAGCCCATCCTGTGGGTTACACCAGCTCCTGACAGGCAGTGTTGGGGCTAATTATTGTCATGGTATGCAAGTAGCACCTCTCAGAAAACTCACATCAGTGAGATCCTCCAGAGGATGAACTGAATGCTGGGACCTATGAAAGAAGCAACTAATTGGTACTTCTTAAATCCAGCAATTTTGCTTTTTTTATTTAAAAAACTAACAAGAAAGTATCACTGTGTTCTGTCTATTAAATGCTCAGTCAACTTCACTCTGTGACATCAGAGAGGAGATTCTTGTCTCACTGCATTCAAACTGTACCTCAGTAGGAGGTGTAAGTCCATGAACTATAGTGTGTGGGGTACAGAGGACTACTTAAATCAACCAGAGTACTGCATCCAGACCTGGCACCTCCAGCAGAAGGACAAATCCAGAGGAGGCCCACAAAGGTCAGAGGGCTTAAGCACATCTCTTATGAGGAAAGGCTGAGAGAATTGTTCAGCCTGGAGAAGGCTCTGGGGAGACTTTATTGTGGCCTTTCAGTATATAGAGTGGACTTGCCAGAGAGATGGGACAGGCTTTTTAGTAGGGCCTGTAGCAATAGAACAAGGAGTAAAGGTTTAAAATCTAAAACAGTGTAGGTTTTTTTACTAGATTTAAGAAAGAAATTTATGATGAGCATGGTGGAACACTGGAACAGGTTGTCCAGAGGTGGTCAGTGCCCCATCCCTGGAAATATTCAAGGTCAGATTGGATGGGACTTTAAAAAAGCCTGTCTGAGTTGAAGAAGGTCCTGATCATTGGAGGGGGGTAGGACAAGATGAGCTTCAAAAGTGACCTTCCAACCCAAACTATTCTGTGATACTATGATAAGAACAGCTAGAGGAGTCAAGTCTTTTACTAGAATCACATCCACCACCTCCTGCAGGTAACTGCACCTGCAGCAGTGACTAAACAGAATCTTACTGTGGGACTGCATCAATTAGTGTGAACAGAGCTCCAACACTTGTGGTTTGCTTGGACTTCTGTTCTAGCTTTCTTGGTATCTTGATCTTTCCAGGGTGACAAATATGATTGTTCCATCAGAATAGAATGGATTATTTATCTGCTCCACCCAAAAACTTACAAAAGTCTAC
This sequence comes from Oenanthe melanoleuca, assembly GCF_029582105.1. Classification (NCBI taxonomy): domain Eukaryota; kingdom Metazoa; phylum Chordata; class Aves; order Passeriformes; family Muscicapidae; genus Oenanthe; species Oenanthe melanoleuca. Next base: position 85,010,494 of record NC_079333.1, on the reverse strand, counting down.
TCTACTTAGGTAGCCTTCCTCATTTTTTTCAGACTCTACTTTCTTACACAGTAAGTTACTCCAGAGAATGCACTTCAAATAAAGGCAGTACTGTTATGGCAGTATAGTCTGATCCCAAAGCTTCATGCCTTGGTAACCAAGGCAGGTAAGAAGTTGCCCTTCTTCTATAACAGCATGCCCTGTTGTTTCTTTTTCCTAAAAGTAAGCTAAGCAAAAATTGCTTATTTATTTTGATGAAAACATTAACTGATTATATTGAGCTGAGAGGCAACTCTAATGCAGTGATATAGTGAGTTTTTTTTAACTGGAGGCAGAATAGCCATCAGAAGACTGGAAGCACAAGTAGGTTGTGACAGATCACAGGGGTATCATTGCTGGATTCTTAGAAATTATAAAAGTAAAGAACAAGGTCCAGTGAAAGGAAGGGGGAGAGACAAGGAACTATGAAAGATACCAAGTAAAGAGAAAGAAACAGATAGAAGATGTACCATAACAGGTGGGCAGGATTGTTGTTTTTTCCTAATAGTCACTTGGGTTTGGCATTTTGTTTTCTTTTTTTTTTTCCCCACACATTTGAAAGAAACCCCACTCATCTGTTGGTGCTCATATTGCTGCTGTCAGGTTTAGTGTGCTGGGATGTGATCTTAAAATGAAGAACTGTAGTAGAGCTAAGAACAGATTTCTGGAGTTCAGCTTCTTTGTAAACAAATGAATCCCACAAATTTAACTACGAAAAGACTAATGGGGTTACACTACAACTCTGAATAACCTCCTCCCTGTGCTTATAGTCACCTGTATGGTACTGAAATGAGACAGCCAATTTCCTCTGGTGACCTGTTTCTCACACAGACAAATACAAATCAGATTTCCTCTTGGTACCAAGATGCTGACAGGTGGGGGATAATTAGTGCAACAATTCCTTATACTCTTGTGAGAGGACTCCAGAAACCCTGAGGGTTACAGAGGGCAGGCAATAGGCATCACAGGTGCCTTGATTTTATGGAACAGCCAGAGGGGAACACTGCTGCCAGTGCTGACTCCAGGCTGTGTCAGCTGCTGCTAATTACCCTGCTCCAGAGAGCTGTCTGCCTGCAGCTGAGCTGCCTGATTAAAATATTTTACTGCCCCACCTTCTGAGCAGGAGTTTTCCACCCTCAGTCCTGGATGGATAGGCAGAGCTGGCTGCATCCTGCACTGCTGCTGCCCTGTGCAGCAGGTGTGTCTCCTTGCAGGGTGGGAGGGTTGGAGTGATTCTGGATTGTTTTGGTTTGTGTAAATCTAGAAGGTTTTATCTCTTAAGCCTTGTTTAGTGATAGCAGCTGTAGGAAACAATGCCTCAAGAAATTAGAGTTCATGACTTGTGAGTTGTCTGATGTTTTATAAACTAGGCAGCATTCTTGATTTAAAGTATCTACACTTTGGACTAAGGCAGGGACAGCATGAAGATTTTTTGGCAAATTAAGGTAAGAAATATGCAGCATGTGTCTTGGGCAAGCTAAAAGTGCCAGAGGGCTACCCCTAGACCCAGCTTACTGCCCATGGGGCACATGACCAGGAGGATTATACAAAGTGCTGTATCCTGGGCATGAAGAAGGCAGATGACCAGAAAGGGAAAGTGGGAAAGGTTTGGTTCTAGACCTCTGAGCCTGCTTTTTTCAGTAAAAGGCAGCAATAGGAGTCTTAGCTGAAGTTTCCAGCTGGATCAATCAACATTACTTTTCTCCCCTAGCAATATTTGTTTTTGAAAGCATTGGGTTGCTTTTCAGTTATTTCTAGTGCTTGTTTTTGTCTCTACAAATGAAATTTTAAGCTATCTGATGGACCTAATTTAGACTTTACAAATGCAGGGGGCTGAATGTAGCTGTCAGGACATCAGGAGTTTTAATGAGCATTTGTAGCATCCCAAGAAGTTGAGATAAGAAAACATGTAAGCTGTTACCAAAATAATGTTAATAAAGTTGTTCCATGGTGGAAGAGGAAGAAAGGCAGAAACAACAATATATACCATGCCTGAGAAATATTGCCTTATTTTCATGGTCATAATATGCTATTTAGATAATTATTTTAAAATACTCCTTTTAGCTAAGTCCCCATGAAACATGTGCTCTCATATAAAGTTAAAATGAGAGATCAAAGCTGAAGGGATCATAAAGTGGGTTATTTTGTCAGAGGAAACAGGGAGAAACTTTTCTTTGCCCATACTTCAGTGTAATCAGCATGGCTGCTGAACTTCAAAGGGATTGATTATGTACATGAAAGCAAATATTAACAATGCTACCATGTCTTCAATGCATACTGGTTTAAGACAGCACATGGTTGCTTTCAATGGGTTTATCACTGCAGGGAAAACACACCAGTTGTCATATTTATCTCACAAATGCTCTTCCCTGGCCTTAAACAGAGCTACTAAACCCCATACAGTATACAATACAAGCAGCATGTGAAGTTAATGCCTCCTATCTAAAAGGAACTTAAAAAGCAACATGAGGAACTTCAGTGAACAGCAACAAAATGGATCCTCCCTATTTCCCATTCCCATTTCATAAGTTAGAATTGCTTAGGGTTTTGCAGTGTGATTGATGGATTCTGGCTAACAGAGGCAGCAGCAAGTTTACCAGTCCCTACAGTAACATTCTACTTCATGAGGAGAAATGAAGGGTCTATTACCACCATAATATGACATGAGTGATTCCAGATCATTTTAAAATAACTCGCATTTTGCTGGAAGTTCAAAGTGTAACAACAAGAAGTATTTTGACACCTGAAAAAAAAAAAAATCAATGTGTTTTTTTAGTTACAGTCAATATGCTGTTCTGCTGATCCAGTTTTTTCCTGTATTTTCAGTTCTTCAGCCATGGACTCTACATCAGCCCAATGGAATAAAGTAAAGACTCCAGCTGACTGTGATGGGTTTATGCTGGTATATTCTTGCCCAAGTCTTGCTATGAATATAGCATATTATTAAATATTTGTAGAAATGCGATCATATTGTGTTGGGGGTTTTTGTTTGTGATTGGGTGGGGTTTTTCTGGGGGGTAGGTTATGAACTGCCTATCTCTGGCTATGTACATAACACCTTTAGGGAAAACAGATCTTCCAGATGTTCCTTACAAAGTTTCACTAAGGCTGAGACCCAGAACACTGATCAAGGAAATTCAAAAAGTGTTCTTTCCACGAGATTATTTTTGTAGTAAAATACCAAAGGCTGTCTTCCCTTGTGAATTTCTCAGAGTCCTTTAGCTTTAGAGTTCATCACTCTTGCATTTTGCTAAGTATCACACACACAAACTTCAGCAGCTCTTGGGCATTTTACCAACTGATTCTTCTTCCTTGGCACTGACTAATTCTACCTCTGGCTAAAACACAGGTTCTTACAAGCCTCCTCTTCCCCCAGATTTCTTGACCACCTGCCCTATTGCTTTTGTTGCCCAAAATTATATTTCCATCAATTCCTATGAATAAGATACAGGAAGTTCTAATACAGGAATGCTGGAAGAACCTTTTAATTGCCAGATAATCATTCCACTGCTGGACAAGGGCTCTTGTTCCTTTTTCAGTAAATGAGAGCTGCAGTAATTGGTGGGTATAAAGGATGAGGACTAGGTCTTCTCTGGGTTTTACTTTTATCTTGGTTTGCAGGCAATTACATATTGATTTTACCCAAGGCAGAATTAGCAATTACCAAGAGGGGGTTGATTTGTGATTGCCTTTTAGTACCAGTCATTTGGTTGTATGCGTGAGTAATGCAATAAGAGAACCCATTGGGCTAAGAAATCAGAATTTCTGTTCTGACAGAATTTTTAATTCTTCTGTAACTTCTCATATTGAACAAAACCAAAACAAATTATCAAAAAATCCCAGACAAAACCCCGTACTGTCAAAATATCCATTTACATGGGGATGTCTTTATGGCTCTATAGTTCTACTTCATTCTAACTGTTCCCCTATAAATTAGATCACTGGGCTGGGCTGTATCTCACTGCATTTCCTCCCCTTCACTGAGCACTGCTGTTCCTGGACATGGGGGATGCAGTCTGGTAAGAGAGCTTGATCAGCAGATCAAGGTGAAGGACAGTGTTTTTCATTGAAGATACTTTTGACAAGAACCAAGGTGTAGAAGCTTGAGCATGGAGATCTGGTTCCATAATGGACCCAAATCATGGTCCTTCTTTTTTCCTGGCTGAAAATAAAATTGGCAAAATTAACAGCTTCTCTAATATTGAGGCAGGCACATTTCACACTGACAAAATGCTTTACTGGGAAATTGACTGACAAGTGACAAAAGTGCCTGGTCTTTGTTTTCTAACTTGCACAGGAATTCCTTGATTTTGAAGCTGGTGCTTGCTGTGAGAGAGGTGAAGAGTTTTGAAGGTCAAGAGGAAGACAAGTGATATGTTTTCATTTGACCTTTGACTTGTAGTGAATTCCTATTGGCCTAAAGCAGCAAACACAGAAGTCCTGTAAAGCCTTGGGTGAATTGTAAATTCTTGAGCGTTTTCCCTGAAGGGTTTGAACATCTGAAGCAAAGTCATCCATAAAGTACTTAGCACACAATAGTTGTTGCTTATGCAGCATACCCCTGGTGTATATTCCTACACACCCACTTCTGAAAATCTGATTCTAATTAAGATTAAGGGATTTAAGAAGTCACCATAGAGCCAATGTTCTTGTTTTCAGTTCAGATTCTGAAGATAATAATAATCCAGAGAGTTAGACACTGCCCACAAGACAGAAACAAGAAATAACTTCTACTACATTGGTTCTCTACTAACATCCAGTGAATGCTAAAAAAGTTTCCCAAATGAAACACCCAATTCCAAGCATGAGTACCAAAATTATAATTTGAATATTTCTTCTGAACATGAGATTATGAAAATAAATTAGCTCACACTAGCAATGTGGGGTAGAAAGTGATCTGTTTATGGTGTCCTAGTATGAGGAAAAGACAGCTACCAAAGAAGAAGGGCTTTTTGAGGAATAAAGGTTTATAAACTGGCTACAAATAAATTTAGTTTGGGAGCAGTTATTATACTAAACATCAGGGGAACAAAGCTCCGTAACAGCTTTTACTTCAAAAGACAATGAACCTCAAATTTATTTTCATTTGGACATATATTTCTGAATTGCATTCAATGATGCAATTTGTAATGAAAAGGATTATTGTAATGAATTACAGGCCCAGTACAGTTTTATATTGTATTTTCCACACTATGGCAATGATTATTTCTTTGAGTACAGCAGATTTTTTGCCCTGGAGGAAGAAAGACATCAGGATAAAATCATAATATAAAGTTCTACACATTTGAATTAGAATTGCCAAGCCAGTCTGTGAGGGGTTGAACACTAATCTAACCTTTAATCCTCAAATTTCTCCTGCTGTAAGACTAGGATGATGACAATCTTATGCTTTACAAGGATACCAAGCATTAACTCAATTAAAAATATTTATTTAGTGGGGTTTACATAAAAGCTGAAAAATATTCTCTGTCTAGGAAAACTCATTTTGTTTATTCTCCATTCATCTAATCTGAAACAATTGTTGCTTCAATTTTTAGTAAAATGCATGACTGCATAGATATGCCTGGTACACACAGTAAAACTCTGAGAAGTAATCTCAACTGACACAATATGTAGAAAAAATGCCTTGCTCTGAATAAAATTTTAGTATTATGCCACTGCTATATGACAAAAGATTATTCATCTATTGAGCAGGAGAGGAAAATTAGAGGCTGTGTCACTGCCAGGGTTACACTTACTTTTTCATCTGTTGAATTTGATTGTTCCCATGAAGCAACAATTCTTTGTTTATCTAATATGTTGTATTGCACTGCATTACAGAATGTTGCATTCTGTTTTCTTAGCTGACCTATGCTTGCAGTCAGCTTTGGAATGGTGAGTAGTACCAAATGCTTAACTGGAGTCCTACTCATAAAACTTGGATATGCTACAGAAAAACAAACATCAGAATTGAAATGAGGAATTCTGAGGCTAAATAAATGTTTGACCTTAACCAGATGAGGTGTGGGCTACAATGGAGTCTGATCCCTGACCTGCCACTGCAATGATGATCCTGTGACATCCACTCAGTGCAGCTTGGCAATGCCATTTTGAAGAGCAGCTCAAGTTTAGACTGTCTGTGGATCACATAAGCCTTTGAGGACTCTAACTGTCCACACCAAACCTGGAAATCAGCTCAGAAAAAAACAAACCAAACAAACTGCCAAGGGCTTTCACCCAACCCCTAGATGATGCTGAAATGGAAAGTGAGAAACAGCACAACTGATAACACTTCATCCTTTTCCCCCTGAATTTCTCTTAGGACTGGCTGAGCTCTTGTCCACCCAGAGCCTCCCTTGAGGACAGATGTACCTGTGAAGCCAGCAAAGAAACACAACTTTGGCTGAGCTTCCTATGACATCTACTTGCAAGAGCAACGAGGCTACCAAGGGACCTTGCTTACAAGAATCCTAACACCTTTTTCTTAGCTGTGAACATATCACATTTCTTACTCTACAGTAAGCTCTGAATACTGAAAATTTCCATTTATCTATCAATCAATCCTGCAGGTTTAATGTTACAGGTGGAAGTGTAGGAAAAACAGCTGATTGTAAATGAAGTTCTTAAACTACCAGGACAACCTTAGGCTGAGCATGATAGGCCAGGGCAAACTATGTGACTGAAGCTCCCACACTGGAGAAAATTTGAGATTTGTAACCCTGCAGTTCATCTGAATCCTTGAACAGTTTGTTGTTTTATTGCCTTTTGGGTAGTGACAATGATTGTAGAGGTCAAGTCTTCCCCTGCAGCTATTTCCTTGCAAGCCCTCACACAGGCAGCAATATAAATCTCCTGTCATTCAATCACTGCAGTTTATGCTGATTTATTTCCCTATCTCCACTAGGCTAAGTGTGACTCTGACCCCTTCTATTGACCAGCATGGCCTACAAGGCTGTCAGGAAGCAGGTGAGGCAATGTTCCCTCTTCTCCAAGCTAATGAAGATGCACTAGAGTGGACATGACCTCTTAAACTCAGGCACAGCTATACTTTTGTTTTGAAATTTGGCTGGTCCAAATATAACAAAATGCTAACCTGCATCATGCCAATTCTAAATTACACTGATCACTTAAAGCTTTGAAGAAAGGATCTTTTAACTGGATTTCATTTCCATTAATGCATTCCCTAGCTATAATTGAAAATCATTATATAGTTTAAAAACTGTGATTATCCTGTATTTCTCTTCATTCATGTGCATTAGTTTTCAATTTTATTCAGTATTTTGCTTGCATGAGAGGTGGTCTGGCCTCCTGCTCCCTAGTTCTGCCCTGGGTCTAAAAGAAGAAAGTTCTAAACCCTTCTGTAATATTGAAGCCAATCCAGGACAGGCAGAAATGTCAACACAGACAAGATGTATCAAAGGATATAGCCTGGGACAGCATGAAGTCTGCCTGGGGTTGCTTGGGACCCTAGTTAAATGACCAAGTTATTTCCTGAACTGGTCTTTTTGACATGAGCTGCAAGAGAAATTCCTAAAGTAATTTTAAACTTGCTGTGTGAAATGCAATTATACCTTATGACAGCAGCAAAGGTGCCCTTGAGACCTTTCTTCTCTTTGCCCCTCTGCTTTAAAAAGTCATAACACTACATGTTGGCAGAGAAATAAAGTCAAAACATTTCTGAGCTGTACTACAGTAGAGTATTCTGCAGTAAGAGATCATTTTCACTTGACCTATTTTCAACTGAAGAGCTCAGGTGTGCCATTCTATTTGGACTATTAATTACTTAAAGACAGCTTAGCTACCAGTGAAGAAAAAACAAAGCAGATAATAACTATTGAAATCTATGTGAATTTTAATGAAAAAAATATAACAAGATAATAAATCTTATGGCAAGTCCACAGACCTCTCAAAGTTTTGAACTAAGCAAGCAACAACTATTTTCAGGACTTAATAGATGTGTCCCAACTTATGTATAAAATGGGGTTTGGCACAATTGTCCCTGTATTGCATACTGTCTTTCTGGATCTGTAGTTTTGTGTTTTCACACAGTTAAAATATCTTAGCTTTCCAAATGTGTAAACAAACAACTTATAAAAGAGACTGTAAACTTCTGCACATATTCCTCATCTTTAAAAAAGAGCCATTATCTTTTGTTGGAAATAGTGAAAACTGCAAAATACCCCATGAAAAATGACTGAAAATATAGCTGTTATAACAGCCAATGGAGGAATGTTTCTTTTGTTTTTTTGTTTTTTGTTTGTTTTTTTTTTTTATTATCACTATCATGTGTATCTCTCTTTCCCAAAGCTCATATGCATTTCTCCCTGTTCAGTGCAAAATGTAAGATGAAGAAGGATGGAAGAGGGTTGCTAGAAGACTGTGTATACAGAAAACAAATAGATTATTATTATTATGGGCAGAAAGACTCTTTGTTATTCATCTGGCAGCTGGGAAGTTCCACAAAGGCCCTGGAAGAGGGGGCTGGTCTGAGCAACAAGCCACTCATGAGGTAAGAGGAGGTGGAATTGCTTCCTGGGGACTGTCAGAGCCACAGCACAGAGAAAACCTGGGAGGTGTCTGATGTGTGATGTTGGGCCCAGGTCCCATTAAGGAACACTCTCTAAGTACATCATTATTTTTCAAATCTCTTCAGGAAAAAAAAAAAAGTCTTTGTACTTGGCTTAGTTTTATCATTCTTTCTCAATAATTTCTCTCTTACCCATCATGCTCCATTACATGATAAATTTGGAAAGGTCACAGCTGCAATGACTTTCAAGTAAGTGTGTATATTCTTTAGAGCATCACTTCTCAAGATCCCTGGGGAAAATGACAGGGTCACCTATTTTTTAAAACTGCTATGATTTTAATACAAGCAGACAGACTAGAAATAAAACCACTAATCAGTGACTTATATTCACATTTAATACATTCTTTTCCTCACACTCTTTCTCCTTATTTTGCTCAGAGGCACTTTCTGACACCATAAATAGCACATTACTGATCACATGGTTTGGGTGGACTTTTTCTCCAATTGTAATATGCAATAGAGTATTAGATGTGCTAGCCTGAGTTTCAGTAGCCCAGGGAGACTTAGGTGCACTACCTGAGCAACAAAAAATGTGAAAGAAACTACTGTAAAGCTCATAAGCTGCAGGGGAGCAAGGCTACAGCAAAAAAAAAATCTTTGCTTCAGCAAAGATTGTGACTTGTAATCTGATCAGCAGTCTTCAAACAATTGGTTCTGTAGATGTATAAGTGATACAGGCTTGAGTTTGACTTAAATTTGGCTGTCAGTAGCAATGCAGCAAATTTCTACTTTCTGAGTGTCTTCTACAAATTATGTGAAATAGCAAGTGGAGAGTCACTCAATCTCACTGTGATCTCATCCATAACCACACCTTCTGGAACACTCATTATTAGTATCTTGACTTCTACATCAATAAAAAATGAATTTCTGGTGTGTAAAACAAGGTTAACCTCTGCAGCTGCTACATCATTGAGCTATCCAGCTAATAATCCCTATTTCTTAGTGCAGTATGTCCTCATGCACAGTTATACCAAAACACTTCCATGTTGGGGCTCCTGTGCTGCTCTGTGGAACACAACAGCAGATTTCTCTTAGAAATCACCTCCTCAGCAGCAAACCCATGGCTGCAGGGAAACTCCACATCTTCTGAGTGAATGCTTAGTACTTGTTGCATTTACATTGAGACAGACACAGCTGGCAGCATCACCAGCCCCTTATTAAAAACCTTTCATGCCTTCTCTCAGTGAACTCTGACTCCTCTCCTCATAGGCAGCTGCACACAGCACTGACTCCTTTCCTCATTAGCTGCTTCACACAGCACTAACTCATTTTCCTACAGGCAGCTCCACACAACACTGATTCCTTCTCTCCTAGCTGAAAGTTTCTTTCTGCCTTCTGCATGATTGGCTAAACCCCAAGCTGTCCTTTCCCAGCCACCTAACCCTGTCTGTCCCTTGCACAATCATCTGTCCCTTAGCACAGCCAGCAGACTCTCCAACTCCATCTTCAACTCCAACTCTCCACTAGCTGACCCATTCCTTTATAACACCCATCCTCACTGGGCAGGCAAGGCTGTTCCACAGCTTTAATTCATTGGGAAAAATTGCCTTCTGCACTATCCTTACAAACTATTCTCCTACAAATACTTGTTTGCATGTAACACGTCAAAGACCAGGTTTCTGTCAGTACCACCATGGTGAAAGAAGTTAATCAGAGCTGTCATTAAAACCTGTTTGGGTTGGCTGCATGGGAAGTTTGAACAATGGGAACTTGACAGGGATGTGTGATGGGAATAAAAGACACTGAGAGAGGCTGGAGAAGGTGAAACAAAATCTACACAACAACATTAGCTATATAATTATAAAGGACTGATGCACTGAAAGTGTAAGCACACTGACCTTGCCCAGCTACTTGGCTGTGTGCTGCCTTTTTGGGACCTGACCTTTGGGGAAGCTGCCCCTGGAACACACCAGTCATGTATGACACAAAGTCATATTGCCAAGAGCCTTCCATAAAGAGAGAACAGGGGAAATGGAATCTCCTCTACTGTCTCCTCCAGCTTCACCCCAGCATCATTTGGTCTCAGGCAGTTTAGTGCTTGACTTTTGTCAGTGAATTTTGATGTCTGCCTGACATGTTATGAGCCCAGTAACAGTCCAGCTTAAACAGTGCATCTCTTTCCTCCTGGAGAACAGCACAGGAAGGACAGCAGCACACCTCATCCCACCCCATCTGAGAGAGTCTCTGCAGCTGGAAAGAAATTCACTATTTTCCTCAGTGATTTACCACCTCAGGTCAGTGAAGTGGGCAGTGCCAAAGACAAATTTCTTTCTCTAGATTTCCAGGACCATGAAAGTGACTCAGAGACTGCTTGAGAGTTAATTTAAGGATGTGCTCTGTAGGATGAATTTTAAAGCTGACTCAGAGGCTGATGGTTCCACAATACTCTGCACAGATTTATGGCAGCTGGAGCTAACACCACAGCTGCAGTCAACCAGCACCATTTTCCAATCTTCAGGGCATTTCCCAGAGCAAAGACTCACACACAGAGACCTAAAAATTATGCTGTATGTTCTGTGTATTTATAAAGTGCAGGATAAACACCCTGCTGAGACCTAAACACATCTGCAGAGACCTGTGAAAAACGCAGGCCAGATCATTTCTGTGTTGGGAGGCAGCAGCCATCCGTGACAATTCCCAGCTAGGCATGAAGACCAGGAAAGCTGAGTGCCAGGAAGATTAACAACTTCTTTTCCATGAGGTGTTAAATTTACAGGAAAGTGTGAGAACAGCTACAGAGGTGCCAAGAGCAGCATTGAATGGGGATGTTACTATTGTTCCTGCTCTGAAAGGAGGAGGAACAAAGGGATGGGTTTCACCTTTTTGAGTGAAGCACATTTCTCAGTTAGTTAAACCCAATTATTTTCACTGCCAATCCACAGTGGCACAGCAGAGGAGAGCTGCAGGTTAATGCTTTCATTAGCTAATTTCATTAGCTATCATTTTGGTTTGATTAGCAAAAAGGATCTATCTCAAACCTGACCAAGCTCCTCCCCTTCAGGGTGGCTCATCACATCTCCACTTGTAAAGACAACGCCAAAATGTATCTGCTATCAATACTATACAACCTGGTCCAGTTATCACAGCACAATCAGATTATCTCTCAGTCAAGGACCTCAGTCAAAGTGTTGAGAGAATAAAGAAGCAAGACAGATGCTACTGTTGAGAAGTTTTCATAAGAATTTTAAAAGATAAGGGGGAAAAGTTACTGTTTTTCTTCAGCATTAACACTTTTTAAATGGGATGTTGTGTTTGCTTCAATGTCAGCTCAAACTAGACATTGGAAATGAAGCCCTGGTCTTGGGCAAGGCAATAGAACTTTTTCCTTCTGATTTCAGGAAGGTTTCACAGCTTGCTTGAGATTTTTCCCCTCAAATTCCAAGAGTAGATTACTTTGTTGCTTAAGAAATTTAGGTTAGATGAAGCAGGCCAAGAATGATCTCAGGCTGTGGCAAATCTTGAATGTATTTGGCTGTTGCATTTAACTCTTCCCTTATCTCAGCTCCATAATAATATAATGCTGCTGTTGATAAATACCAAGGGTGGGCTCCAGCATACACATCCAGCAAGAAAGGATAAAGGGTGTTTCATAATAATGTAATGGACACAATGAAGAAAGAAAACTGAGAACAACCTCTAACACCTAATCTAATAAAAAAAAGTTTTCATAAACTATGCAAATTTTTTAGATTGCCTACTGCAAAACACTTTTAAAACTTCCAGACCTGCCATTATCAAACTTCAGAGTAAGAATTGTCAACACAGAAACATTAGGAGGCTCACTTGTGAGCACTGAAAATGGCATTTTCAGGAATGAGGGACCTGAACTGGATATAAGCATTTTTAGAATACGCCTTGGTGCCCATGAGACAAGTCATTATCTCTTTTGGAATGTAGCTGAACTGTGAATTTAACAGTAAGGATGTAGATGTCCACAAAAACAGTAACTGCAATGATATTTGGTTTCAAGGGGGTCTATCATGAAAATGGTATTTACAAATGGTCTCATTTTGTTTTCAAGGTCATGAAATCCCTTTGTCTCCTTGTCCATTTTCCCCCCACTCCTCAACCTCACCAAACGTTTGAGTATTTTTCTTGTAAACACCTTTGGCAACTAACTCTGAAGGATGCAAATTAATACCCAGTGTGCCTTCAGAAGAACACAAGCAATTTCAGTAAGCAAATATTTTTCCATTCTTATCTAGCAGCATGCTGTTGTTTGCAAACACTTCCACCCCAAGGCTCCAATAGCTCCAAGCTCCAAGCTTTCAATGTCCTTAAAGATACATCTCTAAGAGTGGTAGTCACAATGGTCCAGAATGTCTGATGGGCCCTGAACAAAATACAATTTAAAAATAATGTATGTCTTACCTGCTTATTCATAAGTATGTAGATAATGGGATTGAAAACCGTGCTGCTTTTTGCTAGGATGGAAGGTATGATGCTTGTGACTGGAGTCACAACACCAGGCTTGCCAAAAGTTGCAAGTAGTGCAATAACCCCATATGGGATCCAGCACAGCAGGTAGCAGATGACTGTGGTGATCACCATGAACAGCACGTGGTACTCTCTTTTGCGGGCAGCGTTCTTGTGGATTTTTCCAACCTAGGGAAAGGTTTAAAAAGAGATAAAATTTAACAAGTGGAGCTGTTGGGTTTGACTGCATGAACAACCTGGGATCAGCAGTAACAGTCAACACTGTAGTTCCAGAAGCAAAGCAAATGCAAACCCAAGAGTGACTGAATGCAGTGAAAAGACTTTCATCCTCCCCATTAGGCACCAGGGGAAGCTCTGCAGAGACCACACCACGTGCCAGCACAAACCAGAGTCCCAGTGGAGGCTGGAGCAAATGTAGAAAGGTGACAAAGCATCTAGTTCTTAACAGATGTGAGGTCATCTGGAATTGCCTTCAAGGTATGGAATTTTGTGTAAATGTACATGTTTTCATTCAAATTATGCTGGTACACAGAACTTGCTTGAGATGAAGAATACATATACACAGCACATCTGAACCACCAGGAGTAGTTTCTGTTAAGGGTGTGGAAATAACAGAGCAACACTGAGACTGTGCTTAGCATCTCTGTCCTTGGATTCTTTCAACACTAGATAAAGCCTCAGCTGGCCTTGCATAGTGTTGGCCATGGACATACTTGGAGTGGGACACTAGAGAAGCCTTGAAGAATCACTTGATGAAGTTTTAAGTGGTAGGATTCTCTCCTTCTAGACTATTTCTTCCAGGTACTCAACCATTTTTGTAAAAGGGCTTCACTCCTGATAACAAGAAGAAAGGTTTTTGTGCTCTTAAAGAAGTGGGCTGAACGCTGATTCATTGTGGTTCATTGGGTTTTTTGGGGAAATGGAGTAGAATTGGCTATACAGGAAAAGCAGATGTAAATGAGCAGTTTCAAAGTCATGGTACAAGAGTCTGTCTTGTTACCATGAATTTGCCAGTAGTTACAGTGTGTGGGCAAATCTGCTGTGGAAGTATTTATAATCTGTGCTTCAAAATTTATTCTCCTTTAACCTGTACTGGATTGAAGCATCATGCCCTTTGGGAGTCTAGAGCTCTAAAATAAAGCTTCAACATTAAAACAGCAGCCAACTTTTATTTTTAAGCCTTGGTGTGAATACATTTTTCTGTAGACAGCTACAGAATGCTCTTCCTGTGTTTGGGCTGCTAAGTGCATTGGTGGTAACAGTGAGGAACAAGCTCATTTCCTAAAAATTAAAAACAAACACTGCAAGGAGGTTAATTTTGGAGACTGTCTCCACTGACTCTAGATGGAGACTCAGCACACTGCTCTCCTGAGGTTATAGTTGATTCCTCAGCCTTACCCCAGCATGTGTTTAGCAAACCCAGATGTGCCAGCAGAACTTCAGGAACTATTCAAATGTTTAAACCATATTGATGGAGCCTTGTACTCAGCCAAATCTAATTTATGTCCACTTTAAGGTCTTCTTGCCTCTTGAATGCACCTAGGGGAATTAAGCCCATGTAAAACTACAAACATAAAAAAACAAAAAATCAGCCCTGTGTTATGGAATAAATCCAAACTTTAATTAATCAAATAATAATAAAAAAAGTTTTAAATCAGTAGGTTTAAACTGTTGCAGGTAAATGAATAGAACAGTTAAAAGTGGAAGTCACCAACCACCACAGCCAAATATCATTTGACACATACCTTGCACATGCTAAGGAAATAGTCAGAGCTTTTTCTACTTTGTAGTGTGGGTCTTTTTGCATAATGTCTTTGTTTATGCATCAGATTGGGAGCTAAACACAGACATAGGTTGCAACCCTAGTAAAAAAGTAGCCCCAAGTCTTCTCAGAAAGGACAGACTTTGTTTTGTTATTGCTTTTTCGCAGAAAATCAAGAAAAAATATTTATTAGTTTTGGGCAGATGAAGCTAGTGTGTGTTTCATTGGCAGGAACATTTCCACTGAAACTCCAGATAGAATCAAACACTTTAGAAGCTGAGTCATAAAGAACTAAAAAGAAACTGTAACCATATTACTTTGCCTTCATATGTACCTTATACAGTCACTATATATATAAAAAATAAAAATATAAAAATAAAAAATAAATAAAGTCTATCCTTTCTGCCAAGACTTGGGACTACTTTTTTACTAAGGTTGCAACCTGTTTATTTTATAATTACTTTAGCTTGAAAAAAGGATTAATAATAGATAATTGTCAAATCCTGTATTGCTTATTTGTACTAAATTTTTCATGACTAATGAGAAATTTGTCTGACTGATGAATCCAGGATCCCATGTGAGCTGCAGCTGTGCTACAAATTAAATATTAACCAAGGAATGCAAAGCCCCAGTTAGCCATGGCATCCACAGCTGAAGATCTCCAACAAAGACAGAAGGATCAGGCAACACGTTTTTGTTCTGTGTTTAGATACCTATCTTGAAGAATTTGCAATAATCTGCACAGCCACAACAGAGACCATAAATGAAGAAAGGAAATATGTCTAAAAGTAGAGTGGCTGTGGATGTGATTTTGGCATGTATCCTTCAACTTCCACATCTTTAGGTCATTTCCATAGGAAGGGAAGTTTTGAAATCATGTACCACATTTGTCCTCACACTCTTGGTTTCATTGCCTTTTGCAGTTTTGCAGCCTACCTTTAAAGGTGTTACCTTTAAAAATTGTCTGCTTATAGGTACTGGAAGACCTCCAGCAAAATATAAGTCAGGTTCATGTAACCTATTACACTTCTGCAGGTGAAAAAGCAGTAAGACATTTTAACATTAAAATAATGCTATTTGTTATTTTAAAGCTACTGGACAATTTGAAGCAATTGCTACACTGTATTTTCAGTAGTCAGGTGGAAATGCTTCCCTGGATATCCAGCTGGCAGAAGAGTATCAGACAGTGATGAGAAAAAATAGATTCAAATAATATTCTAGAATAGCTAAGCTTGTAAATCTCTGTCTAAATGTGAACATACAGGGTATATATAACATAAATTTAAAACACTTGGAAGATCTAAACCACATTTTAAAATGACACAAGAAATACTGGCCCATTGGGATGAGACTGTACTTATAATGGCTAGGAAAAACTTCTTTGCTATAAACTCAATTGTTTTCTCTGGAACAAAGATCATCTCCTGCCAAATTTAGCAATATAGAGGTTGGGAAACCACTATATTTAAATCAAAGAAAGCTGGGGACTTGGTTGTTGAGGGGTTTTTAATGAGGAAATTGTGTTTCTCCCCTGCTTTCATCTTGGGAAGTAGCAGAAATGTTTTAGTTTTTCAGAACTCAGCTGGAGGCAGTGACAGGCAAGCCTGTCTAATCTCCAGCACTGAGCATAACAGTGGCACAATTAGCTCTGGTCTGGATTTGCCCTGCAGCCATGTGCATCTCACACATACCCAACACTTATTTCGAGTCAATCTGACACAAAACTGCTTAGATCAGGAGGGCAGCATGCTGAGCTTGTACCTTAGATGTGACAGGCCACAGAGTGTGGGAGAAGCCAGGGGGTGCTCAGTGAGGAGGCTGGCGTGGTAGCAGTGTCCTCAGAAGGAGCCCAAGTGACACACTGATCAGTTTACCTCAAAAGCTGCACCCACAGCTGACAAGGCAGCAGATACATCACACCCCAAGTGATGGGTGCACTGCTATTCCATGTTTTGGAAAAGATGAAACTGGGGAGCTCTCAGCAGAGCATAGAAAATTTCAACAGCACTGGTGAGAGTCTGGAGAGGCTGTAAACCAGACAAGGGGACCTTACAATATGGATGTGGAGGGGTTAGTAAAAAGAGATGCAAAGAGCTTTTGCTGTAACTGTGGAGTTGTTAGGTTGGAGATTCAAGAAAAGGATTCCAAATACCTGCTGTGACAGGTACTCTGCAAGGAGAGAGAAAGCCTTTAAACTGGATGCAGGCAAATGTGTGGACACAAGGACCCAGAGAAAAGGTACGACTTAGAGGAAGCTTGACTTCCCCTAAGGAGAACAAGTCTGTCCTTTCCCTAAAGAGAAGAGAGTGGGTCTGTCCTTGCAGCAGGCAGGTAAACCTTCCAAACACATGAACACTGCTGTACAGTGGTAGGGGAGATAATGACAGGACAGCAGGTCATAGGAAATGATTTTAGGTAACAGGTTCTGGTTACCCAATTTAGGCATTGTGGTTGTCAGTCCAGACCTCATCCCTGTCCAAGTCAACTGGTTCAGTCAGCTGTTCCTGGAGGGAGCAGCCAGATGGCAACCACAGCTGGGTCCATGGGATTCTGTCAGGCCAAGCTCTGGAGCTTTCCAGCCCAGACAAAGGAAGACAGCAGCTACCTGCCTCTGGGCAGGGATTAAAAATATTTAAATAATTTTTAGCCATCAAACAGCTTCATTTGGAGAAGAGCCCTGAGCAGCACCCTGCCCAAGGGGACAGCCTGCCCCTTCCTGTGCTCCAGAGCCAAAAGTTTGACCTAGTGCAGCCCCTGGCTCAGCTCTCTCTGGATTTATCTGGGCATGACTTATGAACCAAGGGAATACTGGGGGCACTTCACCTACTCAGAAGGCAGAAGTGCCAGGAAACACCTGAAGGGTGTTTGTGCATAGTGACTGTGAGACAACTGCAGAGGCACATGTGCAGTCAGTCCATCATATTCCCATCATCCATGGGCAAACTGGGTTTTTATATATATATCTAAGGAAAGAGAGCTGGGCCAAAGTTAGCGATTAAGAAGGGAAACTTCAATAATGAAGATCTAACCTGACACTTTTCAATTTCCCTCTGTTTTCTTTTTTCACATTTACCCTAGTCTCTCCTCCTTACTTAATGAAGCTTTTTTTCATAAAGAATTTCCTTCATATTTTAACTGCTCTCATTTTAAGCTGTGAACATCTTGAAAGGTTATGAATAATACATGGTGCATGTATATCATAACATCTTAGAAATCAGGGGTCCTGTTTGTAAGTTTTGTTACAAAAGCTTCTCCAGCTATTTATTAAGATGGAAAATAGTATCACTATATCCTGTGCACCAAAATAGGGGATGCTGTAAACATCATTTATGTAGCTTGCTCTAAACAAGCAATATAGAAATAGGGCACAAAGTGCTTTTTTTGTCATAGCTGATACTTTATTCCTGGATCTGTATTTGTGTCTAACACTCATATAACTATGTTTACTTCACTACTTCAGAACTGCACAGTGAAGACAAGGCTATTTATGAGCAGCAGTGTTTGTTGCCACCAGCATTTTTAAGTATCAGCTATAAGTGCTTGTTTTGACATGATCAAGTGTTTGACAGTACTACCAAAACCAGACACAAGTAAAATATTCATAATTATCTGAGGGAAGTCTGCCAATCTTTGAACATTTAGTCTACTACCTCTTCTTGAAATGAACAGAAGGCATCTAGACTTTCCATGCAAAAGCTGCAGTAGAGGAAAAAGCCAGAAAAAGATCATTCTTCCATCATGAGCCAGCCAAGTAAGACAGTCCTCTTTGTCACATTTCTAAAAGAAAGAAAATCAGATATGGCCTCCATTTATTGGTATGAATAAACCTCTACTAGACCTTGCTGTCAAACTAAGCAGTGACTGAAATGTCAGTTGTGATGAGCTTTCTCTTCTCCTATCTCTGTGGATTCTGTCCTCAGGCAAAACAAGGAAAAAAGGAGAAAAAAAACAACCACACCTCCAAAGCATGTAAAGCTCTAAATAGCTGTAGGAAACATACTCTCCAAGTAATCTATTTCTCAGTGTGAGCTACCCCAGAACCAGTACTGTACAGATTAATAATAAGGGGGATTAAATACTTTGTTGTTTAAAATAGGCAATCCTGGGAAAAGAGGATTCACTGGCTTAAAAATAAACGCCTCCTTTGTTAGCAGATAGGTGGCTAAGTTCAAAATGAGTGAACACTGAAGAGATGTATTGTCCTGTGGAAGTGGAGAGTGAACAGAAACATCTGTTTTGGGTCATCTTAGAATTCAATGGGGCTTGGCTCTACAAAGCATTTACATTTATATATTCAGTGAGCAAACTGAAATTTAAGCATGCACGTGAGCATTTTGCTCAGCTGGGGCTACATAATGAGTTAATAGCAACAAATACAGAAGGCAGAAGCCATAAAACCACACAAGGGGCCATACAGCTAATTATTTTATGTCACTGTGAAATGTAGGAATTTAAGTCCACAGGAAGGATATTTTATCTGAGGACTGGTTTTATTGTAAATTTTTGTTATTGAAATGGGAATTAACTGCCCTAATGCCTCAAGGTGAAGTGATGCTTTAAATACAAAATTCATGGCTTTGTACATTGCCCTTAAAGCATAACTGCTATTGATGCTAAAATCATCCAAGTTCTATTGTGGACTTAAGGAGCACTATAATCCTCTTAGATGCAGGATTTTATTTTTTTTTTCCACTGCTAAAGGGCTTTTATCAGCAATTTGACTAACACAGTGAACACGTTCCCATAAATTAAACAAGGAGCTCATGGTGCCACTCTTGTCATTGATAATTCATGTTTTATCCTGACCTCCTTTATTTGCTGTGTATTTTCTAGAACCAGTGTGCATGAGAAGATTAAAGGTGTATATGCCTGCTATAATTTGGGTTGCATTCACAGTTTGGTTTTAGATAGAGAAGTCCATTAGACACTCTTACAAGGACCATCAAAGTCCAACTCCTGCCCTTGCACAGGGCAGCTCCAATAATTGCACCAGTGACTGATAGCATTGTCCCAACACTAAGTTTTGGAAATTCAACAAATCCAAGTGCCAGGTGCTGCACGTGGGTTGGGGAAATCCCAAAAGTTACTGCAGACTGGGAAAAGTCATTGAGGCCATTCCTGCAGGAAAGGAAGTCAGAGCTACCATTGATGTTTTCAATCAATGACAAAAAATAACATTTTGAAATATGTATATACATATATATATATTTATGCAAAAACTTATACACACCACACACTATATGTCATACAAATATATACACACATATTATATGCACACACACATATGTATTTCCATAATTATGTGAAAATTTTTACACCAGAGCCATCAAAGTTTGGAGAAGAAAGTTAGGAAAATGCAAGTTATGATGCAAGTGTTACTCACCATCCTTTTTACCTCATGAATTAAATTAACCACAACTTTTTCTACTCTAAATATCAATACTTTCTCTCAATCTGGGGAGTGAATTTAAAAAAATAAAATGTCAGAGTAATGTTTTCTGTGAAAATGGAGCTTGGCTATTCCCCTAGGTCCATTTTTGCAGGTATGTAAGCTCCCACTCACATTAATGCTACTTTTCACCAGGCTAGCACATGTGAGTGAGAACTCAAGCTTTGCTTTCCTCTGGATTGTTAGCTGCACTCCTCACAGTGAAATCAGATGATAAATCTCTCAGGCATCAACAGTCTTTCAGCACCTAACCACAATTACCCTTTCTCCTGGGGAGAGGGCTGACTTTTCCACACTTTACTGAGGGATCCCCTCCCACTTTCCTGAAAATTTCTACTGACATAAAGAAAGGAATCATTAAGGACATGTGGGTATGCCTTTGACATGTAGCTATTTATATTTAAATAAGTCTAATTGATGTACTTGGATCTGCTTGTCAAATCCTATGGACCCAACAAAGAATATAAATACAAAGTGTTTTCAAAGCTCTCATCTAATTGACATCTTTTAAAAATATAGGAATTATGCCAAAAATAGCCTGAAAATGTTCTCCTCCAGATGCTTTCCCTCAAATTCTTATGCACTTGCCATGGCACAGGTGCAGTCAGAAAAAAAACAACACAAAACCATTTCAACCCTGAGACATCTGTAAGTCTTTAATTCTCCTCTCAGCAGGACCCTTAACACCCTCCTGATTTTAAATCCCACTCTACAACATATTACCATTTTTTTCAACACAGAATGACAAATTGGACATAGAAACAGCTAAGTTAGGCAAATTGAATTTAACCCATAAGGCTGAAACTCAGGTATACACACTTTTTTCCTTGGGAGAGGTGTACTCAGGACTGTGTTGCACCTGAAGAAGTTAGGGCAAGCAAAGGGAACTTGGCTTAGTGAGTTGTTGGCATTCATAAACATTTATTTCTCTTCTCACACAGAAAAGGAAGATAAGTTCCTTTTTTTGTAGCTTGTGGATTGCAGACATTCCTTTATAAATTGTATAAAATTGGTGGCTACTGGAAAAAAACAGAAACAAACCTGGTTATTTCTGCCTGATTTTTATATCTACCTAGAATAAGTAGAGAAATAAGTTAAGAACCAAACCAAAAACAACCCAACAACAAAATTCCTTTTTCTTGATAAAAATTTCATTCCTGCCCCCAACAAAACAAATTTTTAAAAATGTTCTGTTGGAGTTGGGGTAATGATAGCACTAGACCAAAATTTGACATTACAAGGTCAGCATAAATGATTGTAAGATCAGGGAATAGGTAAGGAAAGAATAAATAATTAGATATGGAGTAAGTACATCCATTCTCTAGTGTATATGTGGCCCTTTCTAGTGATTTGTCCACAGAGGTTTTTCTAGCCTGGTGCTACAGGCTCTGCCTCTTGTGATGCTGCCTTTCCCACTGGCACTTGCAGCCTTTTGGGAGAACCATCACAGCTTCAGTGTGGGTACATCCAATGCTTCCCTGAGCATCCCCTCAAAGCATCATTCCTCCTTACATCAGGCTCCACCACGAAAGGGAAGGCACTGGGCTGGTTCAGCCTCTCACACGCTGTCAGAAATGTTCTCTAAAGGGGGGTTCACATGGATCTCCATGCTTCACATGGAAACAAGGTGTAGGAAACTGTGTGTGGGAGTGCCTCCTCCAAGCCTGCAGCACTTGGAATTATCACTCCTTCAAAAATGGGTATGGAACTATTTGCAGAGATCCATAAACTCCATTTTCAGGAACCTTTTACAGGATATTTAAGGCATGTCATACCCAAAAGTGACAGAAGAAAAAACTGTGTAAATGATGGGAAAGGCTTTGAAGGTGTCAGATATAGCATAAGGCAGCTGGTGGGCAGAAATACAGCATGGAAAGGAATGGACTAGAGAAAAAAGTTCCTATCTAAAAGAATTGATCAGTTTATCCATGCCCAGATCTCTGAGACATGCAAGATCCAGCATTTATATCTTCTGACCATAGCTTTGTGATATGCAGTATGACATATAAAAACACACCCTGACTCCTACATAATACAAACAAGATGGGCAGTTGTGTTTTAAATACTATTCCTTGTCAGCATTTTGAACAGAACTAACAAAAATAAGATGCTTTCTTGTATAGCTCAAAACATTCAGATTTTCCAAATGCTTACAACTCAAGTGGATGAGCTTGTTGAGAGACTTCCAATTTCTACCCCCTGTATCCTTTCTGATGAAAGACTGTGGGTCTGTGGAAGCAATGATGCTTGAAAACTTGCAAGTTCTAGACACATATGGCTGAGGGAAGGATAAAAATGCCATTTTTTTTCCTTATTTCACCTTTACACCAGATTATGGCCTAAAGTGGAGCCATCTAGATGTCTTCCCTGCAGAGTCAGCATCATCATTAGAACACAGAGCAAAGGAGTATAAAAAAACAGATATATGTATGGGGCTTTTTTAGTAAAATGTCTTTGAATTATACTTTTACCAGCATACATGATTGTTCAACTCCAGATTAAACCAATTTTTTTCACTGGTCTATCTTCTGAAGTTGGATATATTTGAAAATAAAAGGATGTTATGTGTTTTCTAATGCAACAGAAACACTGGTATATGCATCCCAGAGTATAATAAACATGCCATAAAACATTCTCTAAGTGAAAACAAATGCCAAATGTGACAGAGTCAGCAAAGTTTCGGGTTATAGCTGCTGTTACATATTCACAAATCTGGCATTCTGAAAGTTTATATTATTTTGTCAGATGCACATTAAAATAAATAGCAGCTGGTGGAAGACAAAGGACTGAATTTCTCTCCTTTCCTATAATTTCATTTTCATGTTGTCATAAACTACTCTAGTACTGTACATTCCCTCTTACTGTGATGAAGTGGTTTTACTATCTTTGCAAATAAATATTAGGAATTCCATGAATTTTAATGCATTTAAAATCTTACAGCCAGAGGGCAGGAAGGCTTCTCGAGGGATTTGGTGTTGTCCTTCATTCCCCCTTCCCCTGTAAGCACTAAATGCAGGACAAATACTCCTCAATCAGCCTGAGAGTTACTGTCTAGTAGAAAGATATTTCATACCCCTGAACAACCTTCTCCAGAAGTTCAACACTTTTACCCTTACAAACCTTTTAGTAACATCTGATCTAGACCTTTATTTCCAGAAAATGTTTTTTGTGTCTTTCAAGTTTTTACACTTGAAAACTGTTCACATATCTGTTCTCAAAAAGCGCATATCTTGGCTTAACAAAACCAAGCAGACAGAGCACAACCAAGTTCAGGTGTTCCACACCTCTGCTCACCTGTCCCACAAAAATATCTATTCTGTTTGCAAAGATATCATGTTCTCAAACCCACACATTG
This sequence comes from Oenanthe melanoleuca, assembly GCF_029582105.1. NCBI lineage: Eukaryota > Metazoa > Chordata > Aves > Passeriformes > Muscicapidae > Oenanthe > Oenanthe melanoleuca. The sequence goes on along the minus strand of NC_079333.1, from coordinate 84,986,907 downwards.
TGTGGGACTCACTATTCAAATCAGGTCCTTTAGACTGTCCTGATTCCCAGCCTGTGTTTATTCATCTTGTGTGATTTCTCATTATGCAAAACCCTGCACTTGCATTGACCAATCCTGATGTTAACTGAGTTTAATTACAGATCAATATCATGAATGAAAGTGCTGAAAGCACTTGACAGATCTCTAATGAAATGGGCACCTTAAAGGGCATCCTCCAGGACAGTATTTTCCCAGTTGCTAAGGGCATGTCATGTGCAAAGAACTTGAGTTGTATCACTACTAGTTTCCCTTTTATCCTCTACATCAGGTTAGCTGTCAAAATGTGAGTACAGTTGATTCTGGTCAACTTTTGAGCAGCTCATGCTGGCAGTTCTGATACAGAATATTCAACTACAAAGACTTAAAAGCCTATTTAGAGTAGTGGGAGAAAGAAAAAACTTTTCTACCTGCTGTTTGGTAGTGGATCATTGGGAAGCAAAACTCCTTGTCTGATGTTTCTGCACTAAATGGACAGACTGATGGATAGAAAAAAAGATTTTTCTCTTATGAATCCTACTAAGGATTAGTAGGCCACCACTAAGCCTATTAATGCTGAGTAAGTGTTAAAATTGCCCACAGCACAGAGCATTCTGTGAAGTGAGGATCTACTGAGTATTTCCTGCTGACTTTGCAACAGGCCACCAATGGTCTCCACTGAAATGAGTTCACCAAGCTTGCTTAAAGGCAGGTCAGTGATTTTTACAGTCACCATCATCACTCAGGGAAGAAGTGGCAGTTTTATAGCACTAATAGTCCAGCTGGCATCCTACTGGCATTTCTAGGAGAAAGCCAGGCATTTGTGAAAGTGATGAGCTGTGTTAACATCACCAGACTGAGATAAATCCTTGTCATTTCTCTGCCGAAAGAGCACAATAAAGATAGTGCTGACACACAATTGTAAAGTATACTGATGCTGAATTATACTTGATAGGGAAGAGAAATATTAAAAATAAAATGTGCAACTTTGCAAAACTTGGTTAGTTGGCAAGCTCCATTTCATTTTTATATGTGAACTGTAATCATGCATAAAGTAAAACACATCTTCCTGCTAGGCATACTTTGGAAGAAAACAGTGAAAAACATCAAGAGTCCATCAGGTTATACTGGCTTTGGTACTACTAATTCTTTTGAATCCTGACAGCTCTGAGCCCGTGAAAGAATATTATCATAGTAAAGAAACAATTTCAGTAAGAAAAAGACCAAAATAACCTCTTAGAAGATGACTGGGATACAAGACATCTGGGTTTGGAACTTTACTTTTAAATAATATTGGTTTTCCCCAAAATTGGTTTCTCATTTGTTGAAGAGGAGTAGTATAGCAAACATAACTGTTGTTACTCTGCTCCTGTACAAAAGGTAGCATTTTTATAAATTATTCCTTCAGGTAGCACAGACTTCTGGGTTTAGGGGTGCACAATCAGTAACACAGTACTGATGACAACTGAAAACAATCAATACAGATTCCAAATGTTGTATCCTAGCAGAAAAATCATTATCACTCTGTAATGTTTTTGGTTTTGGTTTTTTTTTTTTGTTTTTGTTTTTTTTTTTTTTTTTTTGGTGGTGATTAGGATCTTGAAAGAGTAAAGTGGCAGCTGAACAGATGGCAAACTGGTCTGCCAGTGAGACCACTGACTGTGTCCAAGAAGACATCAGTTCATACAGCTGCAGGTCTTTTTCAGCAGCAATCTAAGAGTAATCTAATATAGGGGTTCCATTAGAATGGTTCAGTAAGCAAACATTATCATTACCTTAATGTATGCTTTAATTTAGAGGAAAATAATTGTTATTAGCAAGCTTTTGTTGAGTAAGACTGAGGAATGAGAAGGAGAGAAAAGGACAGGAGAGGATGGGAAGGGGGAGCTGGGAAGGAGGAGCAAAGGAAAGGAAAAGGGGAAGGCAAGGGGAAAGAAGGAATTGGTGTGATAAGGTCAACTCTTGCTCACTTATGAAGTTGTACTTGGAAATTCCGAGCTCATGTTCTGCTTCTGAAACACTATCTACACACACAGGGCTCTCAGTGGTACTCTGTATGGGCCAGGATGCTTTCCAGCTGGGATCATATTATATTAATCATATTATATTTTTCATATTATATTAATCTTGGAATATGGGATTTCACCTTGAGTGTCTGAAATGTAGTACATACTTGAAAGATTGTAATATTTGAATGTTGGTTTCTGAGGATATTTCTCTCACTTTTAATCTCTCATTGAATACTATTTCTGTAGCTCTGATAGGACTTGTTACCCTTTTTGAACCTTTTCTGTTTTTCTTGTATTCTATTCAAATGGATGACCAGTACTCCTTACAATATTCAAGTTTACACAATGGTATAACAATATTGGGGATGTTTCTTTCAATTCCTTTCCTAGCAATTTCTAACACCTTGTTTGATTTTCCTGAATAGAAAATGGAATTTTTAATTAAATTATTCAAACTAGCTCTGCCATGTCTTTGAAGGGTGATAACCAAGATCCCTTTATCATACATGTATGTATATATATGATGTATGATAGTTACTTTGCACATATAACTGCACCTTAGGTTCTGGTCTGTCACCTGGTATTGCCCACCTCACCCTTGATCTGTGACATTGCAGACAAAGCTACTCACAGACCTTGTTCTCAGCTTTCCTGCTTCAGACAATTGTTTTTGGCCATTGTCCCTTGTTCTAATAGCTGCACTCACTTCCCAGTTGATGACCTCCATGGATATTTACTGTCAGTCTGCTAAAGGGGGCTGTAACTACTGAGGATGGACTTGCAAGGAAGAGATTTTTTTATGACTTAAAACAATTAAAAAAAAAAAAAAAAAAAAACAACCGGTTTTATGACCTAATTATATACATATATATATATATATATATATATATATATATATATATATATATATATATATTACAATTACAGCCAGGAAAAATCAACACAGATATTTTTAACAATTCTCTAGAATTCCTTCTAATTCTAATTTCAATAGGGTCAATACATCTGGGATAATTAGGGTCCAGATATAAACTCTTCTAGCAATGGTTCACTAACAAGTCCAACCCTCTTCAAGTCAGTGTTTATTAAATATAGATATTTTGCAAGTTCAGCTCACTTGTAAGCAACACTTTTGAGTTTTGGGACAGAAAAATTCTTCACAGAGCAATCAGTAAGTATGGATAGATACAGTTAAAGCCAGTATAAAACATGTCCAGTGTGAATTTAATGACCTCAGAGATGGTGTAGTCATATAAAATTCCACCATTCTTCTGGAAAGGCTGAAACTAATGGAGTAGTACCTGTACCTCCCTCAGGAAAGGTCAAAGTAAAAAGAAGAATGAGTTAACAAGACAATTCAGCAGGCTGGAATTGTATTTCTTTTAACTTGACATTTAGACTGAATTAACATCCTGAACTTACTTGGCAAGCAATGGAGACAAAAGCAAATCCATTTAATTATATATTGAGAAAATTCAAAATGTTCCAGGCTGACATGACTAAGCACCTACTGAGCCTTGACCATCGTGGATTACAGAAGAATAAGCAGGGCAGAAGAGCATTTACACTGCTGAGCACTGAAAGAAAACATACAGAAAGGAAATTCTCCCAGGAGTAGCACGCAATTAACAAAAGGCCAAGGCCAGGCTACCAACCACAGTTACACATTTTCTTCAGAAAGATTAAAGATTGATGTAGAAAGGCCAGGTTGGAGCAATGTGAAAGTCAGTTCTTTCAACTTGACATTTAAACTGACCTAATATCCTGAAGTTGCTCAGGGAGTGAGAGAGAGAAAAGTATCAGGTAAGGCCTTTAAGGAATTTTATTGAGCTCTTGCAAGCCATAACAATAGAGAAAGAAGAAAGCAATATTGAAGGTGAACTTGTTAAATGGACTTTCCCAGAGATAGGTGTTTTTAAATGCCCAGCTCCATGTTGAGAGCATCAGAGCAGAGTGCTACTGGCATTTCAGCAAGGATAAATGCAATCAGGAACTAGTGGCAATATTCATTCTATTTTCTGTGCAAGGCAGTAGCTTGTATGCAATGTTTTACAGACATATAACCAAATTTTTAAGTACTCTTAATGGGAGTGCCAATGGGAATTAAAAAAATGTGTATACTTCCATGTGCTCCAGGTAGGGAAAGTTCCATTCTTTATGGGAGTGTTCACTCAATTTTTGTTTGTCTGGTTGTTTTTTATTTAGTCTCAAAATATTTATTAATTTCTTCCTTTTGAATTTCTGTGCAGGTTGGTTTTATTCAAACTTTGTTTATATTTAATCTTTAATAGGCCAGATATAAGTAGCAAGATCTCAGGTAAATGGAAATCTATCTTGCCATGTTTGGGGCAGTTTCAAGTGAAGTGTTATATTACCAGATAAAATTAACATTACAGCCTTCTGAAACTGCAATAATGTGCCTCATCTGCCGTGTAAGTGACCAGAAAAAAATATTGCTGAAATCCCCTTAGAAAACATCTTTCATGTATTTTCTTAGAAGCTTTTTAGTTGACAGGTCTCCTATTTAAATTCAGATTGCCACTCTCAAGTCCAGGAGAAGGTCTGGAATATACCCCAAGGCAACTCTAGCACATACTCATCTGTGATTAATTTGGCTGCTTAGCAGATGTCAGTTGTACTACTAAAATTCAAATAATCACCCATTCATTGTAAGCCCAGGTGACTCCACCTCAAGCCAAAGACCATTGTTTGTTGTTTTAAGATGCATATGGTGTAGACATTTTAAAAGAAGAATCATGGGGAGAAAATGCTTAATGAACAGGGAAGGGAAGTCTCAGGACCCTAAACATTATAAATTAAGAGTGAATGTTCACTCTTTTTAGTTTTATACCTTGAAATAACAAGGGAAGAACAAATTAAGACTGCAAAGGGGATAGTGGTTAACTTACAATGAAAACTGTATGAAATAGAAAAGTTGGAGAATCAACAGATTAAAAATAACTTGAGAAGTAGAGTAAAACACCTTATGCATATTTCTCTGAAGGAAACATTGGCTAATTATGATCTTAGCTTTTGCTTTCCTATCCTTTACTTGTGCACAGGGATATTGGTTTACTGCATAAGGGTTCCTGAGCTTTTTTAGTATGAAGATCTTTATAATTAAGAAGCTGAAGAGTTCATCTAACTACTGCATTACTAATGAAGTGAAATTGAAATACAACTTCTGCCTAATAAGAAGAAATGCAAAACTGTCTATATGATGCTATAGATGGGTAGGTATAATTTCTCCTGGGAAGGTTTGGACAAGAGCTCCTTCAGTAAAGGAAGCTCCCCATAAATCAAACGTCAGGGCAAACTGAAAAGTGCCTGAACTTTATCTCTTTTCTTCCAGCAGGAGCAGAAGTTTTGAAAAGCTGTATGTTAGTATTTGATTTTTAAAAGCCTCAGAAACCTCTGCTCTACATAGTTCACAGGGATGGGTTTCACCCTACTGGTAGCTGTTCTCCATAGGGGTGCAGTCTGTTTTCCCAGACCTGCCCTGGAGCAGCCACCTGGCCCCAGCACTTATTCCCACTTATTCCCCTGCCACACATTGCAAACAAAAATTATTAGTCCCCCAGCTGACAGCCCCAAGTTGCTGTGCTCTAAGATTATATTCTACTATTCTATTTAGTTACTAAGGCTAGTAACTAAAGGAACTTAGAGGATTTGCCATCAATTATTATTGACTCAATTAATCCAATGTTGTCTGAAATATAAATCTGTGTTTAAAATATTATTGGCCCTATTTCTACTATAATTTTTCACTTGTGACAGTGGCCCTCACTTTGCTGTCAGACCCAATGGAATGAGTATGTATAGTAAGACAAAAGATACTTGTCAATATAAGTATGACTCCTGCTTCAATCTACTACAGACAGCACAAGCTAATTTCCACAAGATGGAGACAAGTAGTCTGCAAAGCAGCAACAATTTAACCAAGGGGAAGAATTCTATAAAATATCTTGGCTGTTTATTTTAACAACAAATGGGGGGAAAAAAAGGCAATAGTCCTATAAACCTCACAACAAAACCTGTGGTAATACAGATACTGCATGAACATGAGAGAACACATTCTTAGAACATCAAAATGAGTGTGAATTCTCAACACTTCTTTGCTGTAATGATGAGACAAAGTGAGGTGAACACCAGTATTTGCACCTTTACCCCTGTTAAACCCCAGGGGAAATGAACTATTATGTGCATGAGAGAGCTGCATGTTTATTATCATATATGCACACTGAGCAAGGTGGAGAAGATGGAGAAGGTGGGAAAAGCTTGAAACACAGAAATACCCTTAACATTCTATAAGACAGCTACACTGCAACAGAAGTGTTTCCTTGGCAATTTACAGATCAGCTAAGGTCAAAATAATTCCTAGCACAACACATTTGCACTGGGAAACTTAATCACAAAAATGGAAATATCCTGTGGGAACATGCAAATTTTAGATATTTCTGGTGGTATCCAGGTGTCCCTGGGCTTCTTGACAATATGCCTGACAGAAACCAAAAAATGCCCAGCCTGTTAGTGCCTTGTTACCTCACAGAGCTATTTTATTCAGGACATGAGTCTCACAGGCATTTTAGGCCATTTTAGGCTCCAAGGATTTCCAGGATCTTTGGTTCCATTTCACTTTGGCTAAGCACTGCTGTACAAGGGAATCAAACCTTAGTGGTTTCAGGGTCAAGAGGATATTGTTTTATTTTTAACATCTAAATGTTCCAGAGGAGGATTATGTAAAAATAAAATCCTGATGCATTGCTGATCTGTGAAAAATAGTGAGGTCAAGATTTGTGTTGTGTGTGTCCCTCTTATTTAAAAAAAAAAAAAAATCTCCATCAAAAATCCCTAATTGGAAAAAGACCAGAAAGTCTATTTCTCAGGCAGATCTATTTAAAGTAGTATCCACATTAGTCTGAGCCAAGAAAGAAAGTCAAAATCTTAGACATTCACCAGCACACAAAGCACTTTTTCATACAACAAGCTGTTTTAAAAAAAAAAAAGAAAATTCCAGTTTTTGTAACACCTGCACACACATAAATTAAAACTAAACCTCCTTGGAAAAGGAAGACATGGATTAGGTGCAATTTTTTAAAAGCATGAATAACTACGTCCATCCTACTGCACAAAACTACTTCACAAAGTGAGATAAAGCTCTTGTCCCTAATCATCCATCCTGCTCAAGTGTCAGCATGCCTGGATCCCAGCAGTTTTCACTCAGAACTCTCTGAAAAGGTGCCCAAAAATATCAATGGCAACTCCCAGTGGATGGCATGGGAAAGGCTGCACCAGGTTTGGCTGCATCCTTTCTACATTGACCTCAGCTTGTGGCTCAGGCTTGCACTCACACACACCTCTGCTCTGAGATCAGGGTGTAGCATGTCAATTTTCAGCTCCACACTAGAGGAGCACCCAGCTCTGCTGAGCTGGAACTCAGCCCTTTTCTTATTTTAGACACTTTTGTTTTGGCAAATAAAGAAGATATGAACTAGCATCTTCAAGGGACGTGCAAGGTCCAGAGGATGCTCAAAGCCAAACTCTGTGTAGTATGAACATAAGCAGTTTGTATATTTGATTCAAGGTCAAGGAAGGTTCCTGACCATGTAGAAACATGTCAACATTGCATATGCAGACTTATCTGCATGCAAATAAGACTCTGCTCCTGCATGCAGAGTCCACACAAACACATGGAAAAAAATTTGTTCTACAGTGTGTGTGATTTAAAAGACTTACCTGCACACTTCAGATAAATGTTAAGTTTCAAGATGGTACAAGGCTAAAGACAACATAAGCTTGTATCACTTGCAAAATGTTGTACTGCCTCTCATTTACTCTGTTATATTCATATCACATCTGGGTTTAGCTCCACTCAAAATAAGTGCTGGTTTCATAAAGAAAGCATACATGTTTCAGTCTAGCTCTTTAGCAGGGTATAACACTCATCATTAAAATATAGGATAAAGTAAGTGATAAAAATATTGCAATACAAGTAATCATTGAGCAAAAGTAACATCCATTACAGGTAGGTTAGACCACCTTACTTTTAGTGAGGTTAAACTCAAGATACAGGATTAGAAAACACTGGAGATGGTAAGGCAAATCTTACTGGGTTTTCTCACCTTTAGTTTTTGGATGAAATAGCTTTAGTGACAACTATCCAGGGAATCTAAGTTTTGTCTTATTTAATTTGTGGTGAAAAAGTATTGATAATGAATGATCATAATAATTAATTTACATAGTTTAATACATTTCTATTATTAAGATAATACAAGCTTGACAACTCAGTTGCATTCCTCTGGCCATAAACCTTCAATCTGTGATCATACAGAGGTACTCAGGCAGATGTGCAAGATTCAACTGAGATGGCAAAAAAATCCTACCTAGTGGGTAGCATTATGAACTAATGAGACACTGGATTAGAAACTTTGAAACAAAGTTTGTTCTAGATTTCACATATTTAACTTATTTTATATGCTTTTGATTTTCATTCCATAAGCACTTAGTCATTTTGCATCTCTTTCATACCTCTGTAGCATGTGGTTATTTCACATCATTGTTCTCCACTATATGATCAAGTTCTCAGGTAAAATTATTTCCTTCAGCTGCTGCTAACATATAATGCCTCAGGCAGCTTTGGGATTTTCAGCAGTGGAAAGGGGGCTAAATCACAGAACCAATGAACAGTAATAGCTATTACAACTGCCCCTGGCCAAACCTTGGAGCTGTAAGTAACATGGGACTAATGGTGAGATGAAATAAGATGAAAATTCAAAGCAAACATCCTTGTTAACTCACTCTGCTCCACTAGGAAAGAGCAGAAGTAGATTTTGGCTTGCAGGAGATCTTACAGCATCTTCCAGCAACTAAGGGTGACCTACTTACAAGAAAGCTTGAGAGGGACATTTTACGTGGGCATGTAGTGATGGAACAAGGGTAATGACTCCAAACTGAAAGAGGGCAGGTTTAGATTGGATATTAGGAAAAAAAAAATCTTTACTGTGATAGTGGAGAGACATTGGAACAGGTTGTCCAGAGAAGCTGTGTCCTGGAACCATTCAAGGACACATTGGATGGGGCATTGAGCAGCCTGGTCTAGTTGAAGATGCTCCTGCCCATGGAAGGGTGTTGGAACTATGTGATGTTCAGTGTCTCTTCCAACCCAACCTCTTCCATCATTCTGTGACTGTGACTGAAGGCTTTGCTCCATACATTATGGCTGGAATGCTGTGAACCAAGGCCCTTGCTTTGACTTCCCTCCTGGGCTGCACTGGCTGGGGACTGGTTTCACACAATGGCACAGTTAATGTGCAACCCAGTCCATGGTGGTCACTGGGGGAGGAAGCCTTTGGCCATTCCAGGGGAGGAAGCCTTTGGGCATTGCACATTTCTCCTCTTCATGGCACAGCAGCCTCCCCTTGCACACAGACCTTCAGAAGTGTTTCTCTGGGGACAATGCCACATTGCTGCTACATGTAGGACAATTAATTCTCCTCCAAGTCTTCAGCCAGCGAGTTTGCCTGAGGTCACAAGTTGGTCTCTGAAGTGGAGTTCAACTACAGAAGAGTAAGTGTAGCTAAGTTCTTACACGCTGAAATGAAAGTACAAAACCCTGCATGTTTTACAATATGAAACACCCTTCTGTATATTCAACCTTTCCAGTTTAAGTAGTGAGAAAAAAAATCTCATGATTTTTCCTAAGAAGAAAAACCTTTCCTAAATTGTAGCCTGAACTGAGGTGTTATGAGTGCTTGGTATTGATGTACACCATTTGCTGTAAACTGAAAGCCACATGAAACCACAGGCTATTTTTTATGGACATAATGCATCCAGAGATTAATGGATCAGGTCTTAAATTTCTATTAGCTTGTTATTAAAGATTATGACAGACTTATTTTCTCCCCATCTTATCTAAACTATGAAAAATGGCAAACCCAATGAATTCCTATTTTCTGACCAGCCATTAATTTGATTTACAATGAATTTGTACAATGCCTGATTTACACTAAAGTTTTATCACTGCTTCTCTGCAAAACACAGACAATTAACTAATGATTTATACTTTTGCAAGCACAGAGGAAAGCAGATCATCATCTTTTCTCATGTCTGTTTCCCTTCCAGCACGATCAGACCTCAAAGATGAATCTGATGATGTGCATTAACATTTGGTTGACACTTTTTAATCAGAAATACTGAGAACAACCCTGAATGAGTATAGCTGCCACTCATGAGCAAGATGTGTCTGTGCAAGCACAGCTGCTGATGTCCTTAAAAGATTTTAAAGGTATTTTATGTAGGATTGATTCACCATACCTTTACTCTCCTAAAAGCTGAGATAGTGAACTTCTAAGCCTTGCAGCTATACATGAAGAAAAAAATGTGAGCTTTCTCCTTTATTTCTCAGGATTTGACATTTTTCTCCACTGTTACAGAAAACACTGTATTTATTCCCTTGAAACAGAATCCTTTAATAAAAACTGGTATAAATGTAGTGCACAAAACTGAACTATTTTTGCAGTTGAAAGCAGAAAACCCCCAAAATCAATACTATACTTACACTGTTTTCATGATAGCTACCTAATAATCACTTCAACTCCTGGGAAAACCTTTACAGTTACGAAAGAGTACAAGACTAAATAACCTCTTTAAAAACTAAGCATGCTAGTAAATCACCCTCCTAGATAATGAAAGCAATTTTTTATTCAAACAGGTTTTTCATTAAAATTAAATGAAAAAAAATCAGCTAACAGGAATAATCAGCACTTGCTTCACTGAAATATTCTTGAACAAAAATGTAAGGATAGAAGTGTCTGAAACATGAAATACTGACATCTGAAAATTGCTGTTTATAAAAGTATGAATGTCAGAAGTTAGTGTCAGAATGCTATAGACTTTGCTTGAGAAGTTATTCTGTGTTTGTACTTTATATTATGGCCTGGCATTAAATAACAATGACATAATGGCATAATAATTTAAATACTATAGCATTTTTTTTGAAAATTATTGAAAAAAGGTATCATTTAAAAAAATTATTGATACAGCATATCCTCTTTTCAAGGTCAAAAACTATTTCCTTGGTTTTTATAATATAATTTGGTTCTTTTAAAGCTACACAGATTATGTATGAGCAGCTGAAAAAAAGTTGCTGGTTTTGAGAATAATCTCCTTGATGTGATTTTCTTTCTCTACTGAGTACAGAGGGAACATAGAGGAAAAAAAACCAGGCTAGATAGATTCTTAAAGTGCCTCAAATTCTCACAGATAATTTCTCAAAACCATGTGCTTTCCTTCAGTACAATAGGAGTAGTAGTATCAGCTTTGCAAAGCCTTGGAAAATCAGTGTGCATTTACAGTATCCTCAAACCATCAAAGGAAAAATGTATGGAAATCACTGAAGAAAGGAAGAAGAAGATCTACCTCTGTAAAGAATGGTGTGAGGGTAATGGAGAAAAGAAGTAATGGGACTCATGGGCTGTGAAGATGGGAGTGGTTACAGAAATTATCAGAAAATTTTTAAACAGAAAGAGTTGATATGAAAGGATTTCTTATGTATGTAATATCATCTACAGATTGCAATCTTGAATCTAAATAAATTACATATTCCACAGAATTTAATAACTTACTAAGAAATAGGGAGATAAAACTTTTTGTCTTTTTTCCCCCAAGTATTACACAGCTTTTTAATCCCAGATATCACCTCATCTACAGAATTCTAATAATTTTGATCATGTTTAGAAGCCAAGAAGACTTGAAAATAATCAGAACTTCAAAGAACTGATCAGTGATCACAGATATAGAGCATATGCAGTCTAATGTCTTTCAGTGCTCCTCTTCTTTGAAACAACAAAAAGCAGCCAGCTTTTCTACTGGAGATATAATCTAGAAATTCTGAAAAAAATACAGTGTTACACAGGAATTTAACTTGCTCTCTTAAAGCCCATTCTTATGGCAAATACCATAGAATCAAACAATTTTAAAAAAGTATCTGTTATCACAAAATATTCTTGTTATCGCAGAATCCAAAAAATGGTCTGCTGCCAGCTTTGAGTTCTGCTGCAGAGTGGCTTGAAGAATGAAGAATTTGGCAAAGGCCAAACAACTGCCCTGTAAGCAGATGTTGAATATTTACTGCTAGGTGCTTGTTAAATGCTGTAGAGAAAATTGGGAAATACTATTTTTTTTTTTAATGATAGACTGTATTATTTTATAGCAGTTGATAATCCAGCTGATGCTTTTTATTACATTTTGTAAGTTTATTACAATTTTCTCAACCCAAGACTTCTATTTTAGTAAGTTCCCTTTTCTTCAAGATGATGTGAAGGGAAACATATATTAATTCATTTGCAAACTAAATCTCTTTTTGCTTTGAATGAGATATAATTATTGTATATTTATGGCAAGGTTTAAAAATTAAAGGCAAAACTATTTATCATTTTTCTTCTATGCCACCAGAAACTAGGAGGGAAAGGGTACATGAAGATCCAAAGGAAAGAAATAAAATTTATAAATATATGGTAAAAAATAACAAGATATGGCTGTCTAATGAGTATAGCTGACTGTTTAGGCTTAGGCTTTGACCTCAGCAAGGGTCAAACATATTGAAATTAAGTAAAATCCTGAATATACTTAATGACATTTGAAAGGGATGATCTACAGGAACCATACATCCAGGTCTACATCATCTTCACCTGAATTATTTTTTTTATTAAACAATCAGAAAAAAAATTTGAACTTTGCTTCTATGGCTATAAACCTGGTTTTATTCAGGGTTCTAAGAAGTTAAGATTTAGGAGTGCACAATTGCTCTTTCAGTTTTCTCAACATAAATCATAACTTCAGTGCCATCAAAGATGAAGTTTCAGAAAATCAAGTTTCTCTATAAATAGGCACATGAAGCACATGACAGAATGATGGAACAATAATTACTTTCCCATCCTACTCTTTGTATTATGTGAAGATTTTTTCAGTTTAATTCACCAAGCATTCTGCCCTAATGTGCTCTCTTCCTCCAAGTGATCATTTCCAAAAGGGATGGAAAACTGGAAACATTCACAGGGATGGTCCTTCTACTTTGTTTTCCTTTCCTGACTATTTTAAAGAATTATGATACAATAAATGCTTTTACAGATATTGTTTAAGTGTTCCAAATAGCAAAGACATAAAACAAGATTAAGGAATCATAAATTATAAAAATTTACCTCTCTTCTTTCCTTTCTCTATTAGACTTTCTGTGTGGGCACAGGAGATTTCAAAACCACCACTGTTGTTTATATGCAAATCTTTCAAAAATAACCTTAAGCCAAAATCTCATCATACACATTTAAAAATTAGTTTCTTTGGGTTTATAAACAAGTGATAATTTCCCTCCCTGACATTTCTTCTTACATAAGAGATGGAAGCACTTCTCCTCTACTAAATCTGGTACTTTGAAATCAGGAGGAGGAGTAAGAAATAGGAACAGACAGCTCCCTACTGTGCAAATTTGACTTTTCCAGTTCCCCAACAGGATGGTAAGAACCACAAAAGTCAGGAGATAAGATAAAAAAAGGTTATCAGGTTCTTCTATGATAATATTTGGAAGCCAGAAACCACGTGGCACTTTTCAAAAGAAACAAAAAAAATTGCTGTAAAGGAAAATAGTTGGGTAATTCTACCACCTGGACTGACATTTTAGTCACTAGTTAAAAACTAGAAGTTTTTGAGGAATTAAACAATAACAGGTCCATCACAGGATGGAGGACAAGACATACTGGCAAGGCCAACTTCTGCCTCATTTAGTCTTTAAATTTTCCCTAAATATTTTTTCCTCCTTTCTTTGTTGTTTTTCAAAGACAATATCAAAGCAGAACTGGAATAATGACAGAAAAAAAAAAAAAAAACAAACAACAAAACAAAAGCCATCACATTACAGGATTATCAGGTCACATTGAAAGTCCATCTACTCCAGAATCTCATAAAACATTGGCCCTTTTCCCACTTCAGCACACAGAGTAAGAATTGCATGTTTAAGTCTTTGTGCTCTGCTTTTAGTGAAAGAAGACTGACAGGGAGATGAGAGTCTTTTATAAAACCAAACTGAAAACTTTTCTTGAAACATCCTTCTGGGAGTCTCCTTGTCCTTGGGAAGAATTTTTACATGTAAGTAGGAGATAATGCAGGCTGAAGAGATCTCTTTTTAAAAGTTTTGCTAATTTTCATTAGGCTGGTTCACATGAGTTCTCTGGGCCCCCCAGTGGAGCATTTTAATCACGTTGTGTCTTTTGTGCTACAGTGATCACAATGCTAATCTCTGTAATTCCACATTTGGGAGCCCACTTTTCAAAGTGTAAACAACTGACACTGACTTCACAAAGAACATTTTTCCAGAGGGAATGAAAGAGTAGAGTCACAGAGAAGCATCATAAGCCAAAAAGTAGGAAAAAAAAGTGATTGTACAAGAAAAAATAAGCCATCCTCAATTACCTTCCCTTGTGCTGTAGAATGTGCTTGAATAAAATACATGTGAATAAATTTTGTGAGGGAGAAAACTTTGCTCCTTTGATCAGACTCAACCATCCAGATAAACTTAGCCTGGAAAAGAACTCCATAACTTTAAAGGAAAATGTAATTCCTAAGGGTCTTCAAGTGTGAGAAATGGCAAGAGCTCTGAGACAGGAGTGGAATTGTTTTTTAATGCTGTTTAATGGCATTTTCTATTAACATCATTTATATAAGGATGTTATTGACTTCTAATTCCTTGAAAAGATGGTCCTTCATAAAAACCTGTATTACTGAAATCCTTTTCACCATTACAAAGATTGCAGATGACTTTGTGGGATCTATTAATGCTCCAAGTGACAGAATGCCACAGCATCTGACTAAATTTAGAGAAGAAAAAGAGAAAGGCAGACCTATAATCGCTGTCTGCACAAAGAAAAAATGAAGGCACTGTGCCAATTCTTGCATTAGCCATCCCAAATATCTTAAGATATTTCTTCCACCTCAATGAATTTACACCACACATAATGGCATAACTCCTGCACTCTTGATTTCAGGGTGCAATACCATTATTGCTACAATGTTCAAACATAAAAAAAATTATTTTATTATGGCAAAATTACAAAATGAAGTCAGAAGATGTAGCAAGGAGCTGAAATTGAGATAATGCACTTACTATGTTTGCCATGCTCTCATATTACTTCAAATACATACACAGAGGGTCACAGGACTTTAATCTACAAGGCCAGAAAATGGCAAGATAATTAATTTCTTTTTGCCCACACCAGAAAGCTACAGCATTACAATGAATGCAAGTCTCTTAACGTTTTCTAAATTATCCTACCTGCTCTTTGTGCTTTTATATTAGAACTACTATATGTTCATTTGCATATTGCTCATCTTTTCTTCTAGTTTGAAACATGACATACTTTAGCATTTCATGAACTATCCCATTTATTACAGAACAGTTAAAGGACCTCAGACTAATGGCAAAGAAGCCTGTACTTCAGTGACTGTGTCACAATATGTTTATTAGAAAAGTATATATATGTCACAAGAGTTTATGAAATGCAAGGTTTTAGGATTATGGTGGTGAAAATAGTTCCTGGTACATCAGAGAAAGCTGAGGACTGGTGAGTTTTCTGGTTGAGATTCTCTTTGGTGAATATAACTTACCAAGAAAATCTTTTACAAACACCAGGAAAGTATTAGACATTTTGTGTAAAAATTTAGGCTTTAGCTATTCAAAACTTCACAAATACTCAGGCAGCTCTTAGGAACTCTAGACATAAGACTTTAAATATATTATCTAATTCTCACTGAAGTTCCTTTGCATTTAGCAAGTATTAGTTCCCTAAGGCCTGCCCCTCCAACAGGCTATACAAGATTGGGTTCAATTTTCTTTCACTTTCACCATTTACAAAATTTCTTAGGAACCTCTAACCTTAGCACCCCACAGGCTTGTGGATCACTCTGGAAGGCATGAGGAGAATGAAGAAGAGAGGATTGTGGAAAACGCTCTTCCTTATATCTTTTTTTTTCATCTGGACAGTTTAAATCAATCAACCTAATCTTCCACCCAGTCTACCCAGTCTTCATGACTAAATATAAAATGGCTACAGAATGCATATATCATTTTTACAATACTGTGTTCTCTCAGTATGTTTGCCACAACTTCTCGAGATCCATCAGACAGATCAGTGAGATTATGAATGCCTTTGATATAAAAAAAAAAAAGGTGGATAGAATAACATGAGTCTACATTTAGCACTAAAGTATGTGCTACAGGAGCTTCATCCATACAGGTATTTATATATTGCGGATGATGACTGTTGTCAGCAAGGCCAGTGAGGGTTGAAGGAAAGAGAAATCAAAATTTTAAGAAAAATGTTTCTTCTGCATGTTTTCATACCACTTATTCCAAGATCTTGCTTCTTACTTTGAGGTGACGGCAAAAGAAACTGCTGTCCAGAGATCAGATTTGGACTGATACTTCGACTATTTACAATCACAGGAATTTTTTTCCATATTGATTTTGCACAACTTTTAAGAAGAATACTAATGTGTGATTCATGAAAGGGATTTTACTGGCCCACTCAGTACTCAAAGAGGAGAAGATTTCCCATTTGGGCTTTAAGTGTTCTCAAAGTTTTGACAAATTGAGTAAAACAATCAAACTTAATTCCTTATGACTAATCAAAGCACACTACCTTCACTTTAATTCTGTAGGAGAGCCTCAATTCAGGGATTTATTGCTCTTTTTCCCTTTTAACACCCTTAATTAATTCATCTGAACATTTTAGAAAATCACTTTTTAGAGAACACCTATACATTAATTCCTCTCTCATTATTCATCATTAAATTTTACTGTCCCAAGAGTATTCAAGCTTCACAATACCACACCCTTTTCAGGATCTTTTGTTCCATTTTGGAATATCTGCAGTGCACCTTAAACCACTGAGAGAAAGTATTATTGTAGTAGGAGGAGGAGGAGGAGTAGTAGTAGTCGTAATGGTGGTTGTACTCAGAGGGAAAATTTAAATGTGGCCTAGAATTACAAAACAAGGTGATCCTTGGGATAACTCAATAAATCACAGTAGAATTACATTACTGTAGAGCTAAGATTCCAGCGATTAAGAAGCAGAAATTATTAAATGTTATACTCCAAAACCAGGAAGAAGTATTTGCTTGGATGTCTAATTCATAAACAGGTAAGCATGTATTTTTACTTCATCACAAATGCAAATTTCACTCTGATATGCTGGTCTTCCCATATACTGTTTTCCACAGTATTACCAATCATAAAATCAGTATTTGTATGATGTTATATCTTTGTTTTGACTGGAGCTTCAAGAGAATTAAAAAGACTGGTGAAGATCGCCTGCTCCTTCCTTGAGTATTCCTGAAGCCTTTTCAATTTCATTTTGGCTTTCACTACCATCAGTACTTCCAAATTTGATGAAAGAGAAATGCAGAACACACCTCAGAGAGCAGTGTGCATGTGGCAGTGTGTGTTTATTTATTTTATTTTATTTTATTTTATTTTATTTTATTTTATTTTATTTTATTTCATTTTATTTCATTTATTTTATTTTATTTTATTTTATTTTATTTTATTTTATTTTATTTTATTTTATTTTATTTTATTTTATTCAGTTTCTTGTTATAATGGTTTATTCCTATGTTCCCCTATGTTTTCCCCAGTTGGTCTGTCCACAAGTTTTATCCACCCCTGAAACTCCCTTATGTGGCATTCCACACCCCTTTTCCATCATTGTAACCCTGCTCCTTCTTCCAGCCCCTTCCTTGTCCATCATTGTAACCCCGCCCCTTCTTCCAGCACCTTCCTTGTCCATCACTGTAACCCTGCTCCTTCTTCCAGCACCTTCCTTGTCCATCACTGTAACCCTGCCCCTTCTTCCAGCACCTTCCTTGTCCATCATTGTAACCCTGCCCCTTCTTCCAGCACCTTCCTTGTCAGTCTTACCCTGGGCCAATCCCTAGTTGTTCCACCCCTTTGGAAATCCCCTGTTACTCGATATCCCATTGGCCCATGTGACCCTTTCTCCTCCCCCTGCTCCCCTCGTTGGCTGTAACCCCATAAGACGCTGCCCTCCACGCCTCCCCCAAGGACCTTTTATTGTTTGTACCCACCCCCTGATCTGCCCCCATAGCCCATCCACGTGCACTGTGGGATCAGGAGCTGCTTACCTGTTTGACGGCGTACAGCAGGCGCCCGTAGCAGTACATCATGACCGTCACGGGGACAACCAAGCAGAAGATGAAGAGACAGATGATGTAGGATGTGGACTCAGCCGACTCTGAGGACCAGCGCACTGAGCAGCTCGTGCCTGCCCCTTCTACCCCATAACTGCTCCATCCGAGCAGCGGTGGCACGGTCCAGAGCAGGGAATAAATCCAAGAGCCAGCGACCGCCAGCAGAGCCTTGCGGAAATCGTCGCTGCGCTTGTGGCACAGGGTGAGAGTGCTGTAGCGCTCGTAGGACAGCACAGCCAGCGAGATCAGGGACACGATGCCTGCAAGGAACCAAGCAACATAAATGCTTATTTCCGTTTCTTTCCATGTATCCGTTCCAAAGCCCAAGAAAGAAGATGATATTTTTGGCTATTAAATATTTGAAGCAATAGAGAAAATTATTTCTGTTATTCTCTGTGTGTTAATCCTCACCAGTCTTGCTTGCTCTGTCCATCATGTAAAATTTTGTTTAACTCAGATTTATCTTATATTGGAAGATTTTTATACTTGACAGATATTCATCTTCTACTCAGGCTTTCAGATTTCTGTTTTAGTATTAGTCAGGGAAAGTCAATTTTCTATCTGAATAAAAAAAGAAAATGAATAAAAGGGTGAAAGATTCCCTGGATAAGAGCTATCCAATTTTTTTAATCCATAAGCATTTTCAAGTAGTGCATTGACTTTTACAGGCAGAAAAAAAAATCAACCCAAAGAACCCAAAAACCATATATTCAAGACTGGGAACCCCAAAGTGAAAGAATCTTTTGCTTGTTTGCTCTCCCCATCAGCTAGATGAACCTTGAGTTCTGACCATTCATACAGAAAAAAACAGACAACCACATCATGACTGGGATATGCCAAGTTGCAACTTTATTTACACATATATTACACAATCAGGTTTAAAAGTAATTTAGGTTATATTAAGCCTTAGGTGTTATAAACACATTTTATTTTGCAAAGGAAGGCTTTAAAATTTAGGTTGTAGGATATTTCCATTCTCTTTCACAGTTTGGGACTCAACCCACTCTGCAAAACTTTACAGTTTTCCATGGCAGGCTCTTAGTCACGACTTGATGGAGGGTTTTGTTATTTCCTATGGTTTTGTTCTCCTTGCAATTCTTGGTGGTGCAACATTGGATACCACTTCCAGCATTTATGACCGAAGGAACTTGTTTGAAGAGATTTAAAACCATATTTTCCAATGTTTTCCAGTCCTCTTCTTTTGCTCCTTAGGATGAAAAACCTGAATAGATCAATGTCAGTCCATCTCTTTCCTTAAGTTTTTCCTTGATCTCTGCTATTAAGAAAGATCAACTATACAGTAGCACTGAGATATATAGCCTGCCAAAATTCTCTGGTTTTGATGGTACCTACTCCCAGAAAATGGGTTAAAAGGGAAGCTGTTCTTCAGGGGAATCCATAGCTGTAATCCATTTTCCCCATTTACCTGTCAGCTGCTCCTGAAGCTCCTTCCCAAGCACAGAATAAAGGTGAGTCAGAGATTTCCCTTGGGAATAGCACTAATCTATCCTTTACCTGGGCAAAACAACCCACACACAGACCCACACAGGGCACAGTGGGATATTCTCCCCAGGCACAGCGTTTTGCTCCACTTTTTCTTACAATTCAGTGACTCATTTCTGAGTTAACTGGATGCAGGCACAGCTATTTCTGTCATCCTGACAGCAATCTGCAGTTACTTTGTGCAGAGCTGGGTACAGCAAGGAAATGCAAGCACTGCTTGCTGCAATAGGATGCATTGTTTCTCAGAGGAAAAGAAAGCTAAAGGGTGTGAGGAGAAGGCAACTTCTGAACAAGAAAATGTCTTTCTGTTATGAGAGTTTGTTAAATTATTTTCCATAAATTAATTTCCATAAATACTGGGAAGTCAGTCCTAAAGAGTAGATACATTTACAGCCGTAATAGCTCCACTAAATTCAGCTGATT
This sequence comes from Oenanthe melanoleuca, assembly GCF_029582105.1. Lineage (NCBI taxonomy): Eukaryota > Metazoa > Chordata > Aves > Passeriformes > Muscicapidae > Oenanthe > Oenanthe melanoleuca. The sequence goes on along the minus strand of NC_079333.1, from coordinate 84,966,703 downwards.
TATAAACTTGCTTTAAGGCTAGGCTATTTTAGAGACAGGGGACACTTTCTCATCATCCCTCACCTAATCTAATTTCCTATATAACACCACTCTTGAAAGCCCTTGGACTCAAGAGCAAAGATTCTACTGCTCTCTTCATGCTCCCAGCCCACACTTAATTATCTTCACTTTCTTAGCATTGCTGCTTTCTGCTTCACTAAAGAGCTCCTCTCCATCAAAAACATTTTGTTCATGTAGGTACCTAAGGCAAAAATCCAGATTTTATATTTGAAACTTAGGCCTCTGTCAGGTGTTACAGATCTATTTCTGTACTTTAGATCAGACAATCATGGACTAAAGAAAACTGTCTCAGGAACAAGAACCTCTACCTTCCCAGCTGGGTGCTCTACAGCAAGCATCTCTTGTTCTGGCTGTACCTCTGATGGCAATCGTATTTTCTCTGCTTTGATGAGATGGCAAATGAGCTGTACTTTTGTTGAGAATATCCTACATTCCTGCTTGTGTGGGGCTGCCTAGGAAACCCAGATAGGATGTTCAGATTTCCCTAGCTCGGGATCCTGCTTCCTGGATTGCTGCTTTCACCGCTGGGCTCTCAGGTCCAGCCTGGCTGCCAGCTCTGCCTGCTCATCCCTGAGGCTGTGCTACTGCCCAGCAGCTTCTTCTGGTTTGTATTGTCATGATTTATGGCATACATTTACACTTCCTCTTCACCTACTGCCTAAGGAAGATGCTTAGCTTTCCTCACACTGGTATTTATGATGGATGCTTCATGGCATGGCTCTGAAGACAACTGACCATGAATGCAGGATTACTTGTTCTACAGATGCAGAAAAGTTCTGTCTTACACCAGCAGAAAATTAATGTTCAGATACTAAATTAGGATCATGGTGATGCCAGTCAAGAATAAATCAAATACTAGCAATCAGACAAAAGCATAAAAGTTGCCTTTAAATTATAGAAAATAATTTTCTTCTCTATAGTGAAGAAAACTCACCTTTAATTGCACATCTTTGTAGGAGCAAATTCATCTTCACTCACCTTGTTATTATTTAGCTCCTCTGACATGACACAAACTACACTTTTCTCTGGAGGACAAGAGTTGTAGTTTATGGAATCCCAGACCACAAAAGTTCAGGAAAAATGCCATTATTTTTGAATTTGGCACAGTAAGACTTCAAGGTTTGAACTTTGTAATAGCACTACAATTAATAACACTCTACATTGACTTCTAATACTTCAAGACAAGGGGAAATGAGGACTACTACTGAAAAGATAGTTTATAATAGAGATTAAAGAATTCAGCATTCTTTATATGGTTCAAACTTAGTAAGCCCAGATACCTTTCCAGAAAAATTACACTTACTTTGAAAGAACAGAACAAATGCTTTGAAAGACAAAAATATAAATTTAAAGGCAAAATCAAAATAAAAATTTAACAAGTAGCTTTTTGCAACAGCGAGATACATTTGATTGAATTGGCTGTAATTAAAACACCTATTACCCAGGTGAGGAAGAAACAGGAGTAACAGAAGGCACTGTAACCCCTCACATCACTTTGTGTGACACTGGGCAGGGACACAAAGTCACAAAGATGTGCCCCAACACTGCAGCTCCATCCAACCTTGCTGATGGATGGCTTTCACCTTAACACTGAAGCCAAGACTGGTCAAAATCAAACCACACCAAGAGTAACCTTGGTCCAGTGTTAGGGCAGAGAGTTTCCAATGTCCCTGATTGCTGAGAATACCCTCAGCATTTTAACTAACAAAAAACCCCAAACAGGTTTTTTATTCTCAGTCTTTTATTAGTTCAATAATTGAATCCTAGAAATACACCACTATTCTTTCATCAGTTATAACAGATAATAATTTGTTGGACTGAAACAACATAATTTCATAAAAAAAGCCAAACCAGGTTTTGTTTTCAGTATTTAATTTGACACAGCTGGAAATAAAATATGAGGATCAGGTGTACATGACCTGCCAGCTTGCAGTGAATGAGCTGCCAGCAAAAAACTGATGATTGCCTTGTCCTTTACATGCTTTTCTGTAGCACCCAGTGTGATCCTCTCCATAATTTTTCTGGGGACTAATTTTAGAATAACAAGATTGTAGTTTCCTCAGCCCTTCCTCACACCCTTCTTGTAATCTGTTTTGGCTAAAGTAGAATAAAGCCTCCTCATTTTCATGCCTCCTGGTTTTGCATGCAGAGTTCTCTTAAAGCCAGGTGCATCTAACTGTTGTAACCTTTGTTAGAAATCCTGCTGTTATCTGGTATTCTATTTCATGCACTAACTGTTGCAGTCAGAGGCATTAGTGAGAATCTCAGCTTAAAAACAAAAAGCAATTAAATATTTTCAGATTGTCTCTGAAGAAAAGATTTGAGTGCAATCTCCATGGACTTAATAAGCAAAAAACAAATTTAAAAAATTAATGTAAGCTATAAAAAGAAGCAAATAATTATAATTCTTTATGCCAATGTTTCATTCGTAGTGGGTAGTAACATTTATGACTGTGTATACTGTGTATATTAATTTCAAATGAGTAATTTTTTCTAAAACTGCAATGAAATTAGGTTCACAAATTGCAAATCTAAATGGAATTTGCTTCCAACAAATATTTAGAGCCTCAAGCTGGTACCTAGACAAATAACTCCACAGGAGTCAATCACAATGAGAAATGTAATTTGCTCCCCCAACATTTCATGCATATATAGGAACAAAAATGAGATTCTCACTGAACAGTACTGAAAAATGTCAAAAATTCCATTGCAGATTGCATTACAGGAATAGATAATTATTCAAAAGTTAACCATGGAAATAAGTGACTTTGAGACTAGCTGGGTGGAGCATAAGCCTTGCTACACAGCAATTAGGTGAAGTGAGTACAGTGCAAGAAATTAAGTTTCAAGTCATAAACCAGGGCAGACATCTATTTATAGGGCTATCATCTGAGACATTATCTATTATTTACTTTTATTTAAGGATCTGTACATTTTTCCCTGGCAGCACAGCACAGAGTATGCTGTGAAAGGCACAGCAAATCATTACACTTTGTTCCCATGGGTTCTAGCTGAAAGCATTACATTTCTTATTAGTTTTTGATGGTTTATGCTGCTCACTGATGTAGTAATTGGGAAGGGGATGCAGCTCACCCATGGTCTGGAGGCTATGAAAATGTGAGAATCCCAGGAACTCAGCCTACACTGGAACAACGTTTTGAATACTTAGACATATTTGCTCTCTTAAATGGAGATCTGCTCCATCTGAGCAAATCCTTCTGAATCTGAAGGTCATTACACTACATCATGGTTAGAGTCCTGGGCTTCCTGGAGCAGTCCTGACTGTGTGCTGAAAGGGATATCCTGCACTGTGTTCCATCTGTCAAGGACCAGGGGCAATGAAAACACAGGTAACCTTATTAGACTGAGAATGGAGGGGTGCAATAGCACATTCTTCAGTAAGAAATTAGGAGAAAAACAAAATCCAAGGGCTTGCAAAAATCCAAGATAGATTTCTCACACCCAACCTCCATGAAGATTGATTTTAACCACCCACAGGCATTGTCTCATGGTTTTCATTCACTCACAGGGTCTGTGCCTAAGAGATCTTGTCTAGAATTTCTTTTATGCAACAAAGAGAACAAGAGACTCCAGCTATCAGTTCATAAAACCCCTTGCTTACATGTATCTCCCTGGCAACAAACTGGGTTTTGGATAGAGCTTTTATACACTTCAGGGGTCTCCTGCCATTAAATCCTTCATTGCTTACAAATCCTGCCAGTACAAACCTGGGATGTCTGAGGTGAGACTGCTGCTCCCTGTTGGCATTTCCTTGAGGTCATGCTCCTCTCAGTGGGTGCAAGATCCTCCACCCATGAGTTCTTACACTCTGTTATTACCAGCACACAATCCTTCAGGCTTGTCCACCTTTTCTTTTTCTGTACCCCCTAACCCCCAAAAAAAAAAAAAAATAATTATGAGCCTGCATCCAACCACGAGCAGATTTTGGCAGAAGAACCCAAACCTTTCCAGAGTTAAAAAAAAAGCTGAACCTAGAAGGTATTTCAGAGTGAAGATGAATTGACTCAAAGTGAGGCCTGGTCTTGGTGGACAAACAGTACTAGCCTGACTTGTCTGAAGTTCAGAGAGTAAAGAAATCACAGCAGAACTTTTTATGAGATAGCAAAACCACAATGTGAATATAACAACTGATTAGTTCAGGGCTAATATAAAGGATATGAGCTGCAGAGAAGTGGATGGATGCCTCAAAAACTGACAGAAGTGGCTGAGAATGGAGTGTGCTTCCAAAACACTACTGGCTTTATTTGGATATGCCTATTAAATATTTACACTATAAACAAAGAATAAATGGTAAAAAAAATCAAATATTCTTTTATTTGGTGACTCTTACTCGAGTTGCTCCCACATATTAGTGTTCAGAGCACAATTTCCTTTTGATTTTTAATGCATTAAAAGCATTTCTACTTACTTGAAATTGAGAAAATATTTCCCACAATCATTTGTTGAACATTAGCAATAACAACCATTTTCCAAGTACAGGCTACCTCAGATATCAACCACTCACTTTGAACAGAAATAAATCCACCAATTGCCATTATTCGAATGCCTGTAATTATCTGTTCTCTTTTGCTAAGATGACTTAGAATCATGAGTCCATTAGAACAGGCAATCATTCCCTTCTCCAAAGAATTATCTTCCTGCTTAATTCTAATGGGAGTAACAGTTTAACTTTGCACTTGAAAGAAATCACTGAGAAATCACTGTTGGATCCAACCCTGCTGGGAGAAATATGACAACAAGCATTACTGGTCCTGTTCAATAAATCTTTCTTGCTCTTTTCTCAAGGGTCATTTCTGTGTTTTATCCTTTCTTTGTACAACAAACCCTTTCCTTTGTGTTTGGTGGTATCTTCAATACAGACAGCATGTATTACTTTTAGTAGGAAAGAAATATCTCAGGTATTTCCTCTTTGTTTCCCCCTCCTTGGCTGAATTTTTAAAGGTATTTTGTTCTTTAAAGGTCTTAATTCCTAGCTGTATCTGCTGACAGTGTGCATCACTGAGTGCTGCTATATTTTTCTGCAGTGTTATTAATATGCCTATCCATCCAAACAACAAACTCCCAGTGGCATAAATAGCACAAAGAATTCCCTTTTGCATATCAATATATCAGCATAGCACAAGAACATCCCTGAACGTTCACTCCTGTCTCACTTTCCATATGTTATGCAGGACCCCCTTGCGTTCTGGAAAGAGGCTGGCCCTGGCAAATTCCTGCCTTGACTGCCTCCATATCAGTACATTTATTCTGCTGCCTTAGGGAGTCAGAATAAGAAATGTCAGCACTAGATGGAGCTCCTGTACAGCAACACCTCGGGAGGAATCTTAGGGGCTCGTGTGAGCAAAGCAGAGATGGAGGTGCAGTGCTGGCTCTGCAGGAGGATGCTCTCGGGGCAGGCAGGTTCACTGCTGCATCCCCATGCCCACACCATCCTGCAGGCTCCCCATCTCCTCCAGGACTGCTCCTTTTGAATCGTGGGGGGCATCCCCAGGAGCCTCCTTCATGCTGAGGATGCAGTCTCAGGGGGTTTCTATGAGTGGAGCATGGCACCAAACAAGAGGTGAAATGACATCATTACAAATACTAACTCTTCTGCATCAAGTTTTTCATAATGTCTAGTGGTCAAACTGGTTTTTATTCTAATTAGATATTAATTGGCCAATAAATAGTCATATCTGATACTATGAATGCAGTCTCAAAATATGATGACCAGGCTTTACCCTGCCTTTGAGCCAGGAGTTTCTTGTGCAGTTTTAGAACCCCACAATCTCACATGGTGTGGAGGTGAATGAAGCACCAGAGAAGACTGCTCCTGTCTCTACCCAAGATCACTGTGATGGCTGAAGGATGTGCCCTGAGGAAAGGCAGTATTCCCCATTCCCTTACTGCTCCAAAGGACCTCAAAGAGGAGATCTTTTGCTACATCCATTAAAAAATTAAATATAACCAATGCAGACAGAAATCCTTTACAGTACATTTTCATCCAGTCAATGTGTCTAATCTGCAATGCTGGATAGATGGCTGGAAATTGCACTAGAGAATATATTGGTGGAGGTGTGACATACTGGGGCTGTCCTGGAGGGAAGCCATACCTTACTTAATCCATCAGAGGTCCCTGGCAGCACTGTGCAGACAGGGGTGATGCCTGCTTGGATAAAACCTACTTGGATTTTCAGACAACTTTGACTAGCCCTATGGCCTTTAAGGATAGTAAGCTGCCAAGTAATAACAGAAATCTTCATGTGAATAAATAATTAAATAAAAGTAGGAAATAAAAGGTGAAAAAATTAGCTTTCTTAGTGGAAACTGCAGACAGCAAATTTCCCCATGGATCTGTGCTAGGCCCTGGGCTATTCATCACATTAATAAATGATCTGGAAAAGATGGAGGAAAAGTGACAGGTTTTCTGATCATACTACACAGAATAACTCATAATCAACAAAAACTGACTGCATCACAACCACATGAAACAGAGCCATTGAGCAGATGAGGTGAATTACTATATAAACTGCCATATGTGCAGGGAAACAGACCTGGCTTTAAATACACAAAAATTGTTTCTGACTTCCTGCTCTGCAAAGAGAGTTGTGATAGAGACCTTTACACTTCCACTAAGCAGCAATGCTCAGTAGCATTTAGAAAAGCAAATATCAGGACTTAATAGAAAAGAAAAACAGAGAAAAAAAAAAGAAAAAAGGTGGATAGGGAAAGATTATATAGTGTTTCCTACAGTAAGGTTTTCAAACTGAATCATCAGGTTGTAGACTCAGACTACTGAAGAAAGTCATTCTCTTTGCATAGTACTTAGTTAATAAGTGGAATTACTTGATATATTATATTGTGCATACCAAAATTTTGCAGGTTTCTTGAGAGCAAGTGGAATGAGAGATAAATGACCTATTAGATTCAAAAGTACTGCTTCAGGGAAGATAGGTGTCCCTGTGCCACAAATCCAGGCTGTGGTACTGTGTAGTGGGAAAATATCATTGGATGCTGAAAATTATCTCAGCTTTAAGTTTAGTATTCTAGAAGAACAGCTAGGCAAAATATTTTTAATGGAATATTCTTGATATCTATACAAACAACATTTTGCAAGGCATAACTTAGTTATTGAAACAATAAGAAAAAACAGTTACAACACAGTAAGAGGCTAATACCTGCTAGTATCTGATACCAGTATTTCTTTTCCAAAGGTCTGAGTGCCCACAACCCTAGAAAAGATACTAACTTGTAAAACTCCTACTCATTCTCAAATTCCTTGTTAAGCATGACCTTGGTGCACTGAACAATAGAGAAAAACTTCCAAGAAGCAAATCAGATGGTGATATGTCTACTGCTCTTATCTCAAAGTATATTAACCTAAGGCTTTGTCTTGCCTTATAACCTGCTTTCTAACCATTAGAAAAGGTCTGTTTAAAATCCTGACTAGTGTATTTATCTGGCAGCATTTCATCCTACTCCTATGATGTGATCTTTGTCTCTCTCAAGGATATTAAATAGAAATACATTTTCAATTTTAAGAAGTACACATAATAAAGCAATCCTCAACATACTCATGCAGCCACTGCTGGACCTTGGTCCTCTTGCATTGCCACTTTTTTTCTCCAAAAATTGAGCTGTTTAAAAACAGAGCAAAATTCTGAAGTTTGGATAAGTTAGGGCAAACTGCTTTGATTTGTTACAAACAATTGCACAGAGAAGAGTTCCTTGGTGCACAATATTCAAGTGTACAGAATATATAGATAATATACACACAAATGCCATGTACCTACTCCAGTCTTTTGCTGAGAGGAAGAATTTGGAACTTGCCATCACTACCATATCAACTCCTGCCCTAGAACTGTTTCTAAGTGTGCTGAACTCACACTGAGGCAGGCAGGTCCTAAAGTCATGTTAAACAGGATTATCTATGGTTTTGTAAAATTCATACCATTTCTTAGCTGAAAGCAAATCTTGCCAGATGTTAATGTGCTATTCCAGTACTCAGAGGTCTGCACTAGACTCAGACAACACTTAGACATTAAGCAATAAAATGTCATATATAAAAATTATTTTGTGGTTTTGAATTCTAGAAATTACTAAAGTCCTAATCCAAGAAAAGTTTTACATTGCTGTTGATTTGTAAAGATAATCTATTCCTCATGAAAATTTTTTACAATCAAGTCTTCTTTTTGATGCCTTGTTTTCTGATAGTCACTTGGTCCTGAACAAATTTCTACTGTTATAAATCTCTACAAAAATAATTCAACAGAAAGAAGCTTCCTTCTTTTGATTCATGTGAAGCCTGTTAACTTTGATTCCTTCTTGCCATAGTTATCTACTATTTCTGCTCTTAATTGCATTAGTGAAACCAATAGAAACAATAGGAGTGGAGGAAAGAAACAATAGAAGATATAACTGAAAAACACCACTAGAAAATGAGCAGGTAGTGAATGTCTGCCTCTAATAAAACACTGTGAAATGATGTAAAGATTGCCATCTTAGCCCAGTCAGTCTTCTGCTTTGTGGCTGCTACACTTTCTTAAGGAGCAGCAGAAGTTTGTATCTGGCCACAAGATGGGACTGCACTTCCATCATATTGGCATTGTCTGTGAAACAGGCTTAAGAAACTACAACTAGGAGAAGGAACATAATTTTACAACATGATGGTTAGACTTGTTGGCTGAAACAGCCCAGAGCAGTTGAGCCTGGTGCTGACAGCTGGCACAAGAAACCTCCAGCTGAAGCAGTGAAGTCTGGCACACTGGTAGGAGAGATGGCACCAGGTGAGCTGGATCAGAGGCATTACCATCCAGACCACAGAGAGATGCCTGGCGAGTCAAGCAGCCCCAGGAACCTGAGGTTTCACCCTTGCCTGGGGTGATCCCCTGATTGCATCCCCTGATCCTCCCTGGGCCAGCACAGCAGGGAGGGGAGAGGGACAAGCAGGACCCAGGCTGCTCAGGAGGGAGAGCACAGGGACATCTCACAGAACTGGGATGGGGGTGTCACAGTGCCTGCTTGGAGTGGTGCTCCCTTGCATTTGCTGACTGCAGATTCCAAACGTTCCTCCTGCCTGTGTCATTATGGGAAAGTCTGCAGCAGACAGAGGGAATTTCGAGTTGGTTTTTAACAATCCATAACAAAACCAAATTCACAAATCTTCCAGTATTGGGAGGCATTTGGATTATTTAAGAAGTGAATCATGTTAGCTGAGAAATCCACAGAAGCAATTAAGTGGTTTGCAAATCAGTAAGGGCTGTAGTTCATTGACATTTCTGAATCTTTAGTTTCAGAGGCAGTTCTTCAGCTAGTGTTGATATGTAGGAAATCACAAATGTAAGCAGAACAGTTTCAGCTTTCAAAAAAACTTATTTTTCTTTTTTAGTGTCAGCAGACTAATTTAACAAAATTATTTTCTCACTTAATACACTTTTAAAATTAGAAACGTAGCAGAAACACTTAACATAAAAAGCCCCAAGCAAAAGGAAAAAAAATACAAACCCTAATGATTACTTTTAAGTATTCAGTATTTGCCACAGCTGAGGGGGGAAAAAAAGATTTTATAGCTATCACCTATTATTGTGTCATTATATGGAACTATGCCAATAGTTCTGTATCCTTTTTATCACTGGAAAGTCTGTAAGTATCATTTGCTTACTGGATTGGAAGACTGCTTAAATGCTTCCTAAAAAGAAAAAGACATAGAAAATGAATGTCATGAGTTAAGAAACTGTCAATAGGTAACTTGGATGTGAACAGCTAAAGATAACATCCTCTCTCTGGCATACTTCAGGGACTACAAAGGAAGCTTAAAAGTTTCCCAAAAAATACCAAATTCTGTTCAAATGTGTCAGCATGTGGATGATCTTAACAGTTCCTAAAGATTGTTAAACACATAGTCAAAAATAATATTATTTAATAGCCCTTCACAAGCAAAGTCCATTGATCTGTAATGTGGGGTTTTTTTAATTGAATATTGCTTATTTACTGGACTCTATTTTATTTCATTATATCTACTGAGGGACCAAAAAGCCAGCTACATATTAATGACATATTTTTTCACACATATGTGACCTGACTACCAACAGAGCTGGCTTCTGCCTTTTCCTAAATTAAAAAAAAAGCCAACATCAGCATTGTCTGGGTTAATGCCATGGCCCAGGATTAGGGAAAAGGGCCTGGAAATGTCAATGATTAAACTTGAACTCTGACAGAAATGCTGTTTCATCGTCTCCAGCAGGGTTTATAGCCAAGACCTTTCAGACTCAGGATCCATCAGGATAATTCTGCAGGAAATCCAATATGGTCTTTGCCTTTAAACTGCTATTTGAGGTGTCTGTGTGAACTGATGTTGCTTGTTACTTCTTTGCATGGTCTCCAGCATTCTGCAACGTGTGGTCATAACACAGAACCAAAAGTATGAGACTGTGCTGCAGGCATTGCTGCCCAGTTGGAAAGCATCAAATATTGGCAGAAATCTGTAGTCACCTGCACATGCACAGAAACAGACCCTGTGCACTGACAAAACAGATTTTTGTCAGCATTGGCAGCTGATGTCTGTACACAAAGAATGCCAAAGGATGATCAATTTCCTTACAGAATTCTTCTGTTCCTCTGTTCAGGGACACACACACACACACAAACTCTTGTCCATCCTTCACTCTTACTATTTCTGCATGTTTTTTGCTGTTTTCTTTTGTACAGGCATTGGGAAAATGGACTCTAGATTCTAGATCATACAAGAAAACAGCAGAAAACATTAAGGATGGCAGCTAAGGGAAAAAGTGTTTCCATCTGCATGTGGCTGGTGGTGCAAACTGAGGGTACCTGAGGATGCTTTCAGAGCACTCTCCAGCTCCTGTTGAGCCCTTGCTTGAATTTCTGCAGTGCTGAAAGATGAGAGAGGGGAGGAGGAGGGAAGTGTGTGGGTTCTGGTACACTCCACAGACCTACTGCTCTCTAGCATGGAGATGGGACCCAGACCAGGGAAAGGAGAAACAACCATGGCTGATAACAGAGACACCTACTGCCTGTCACAGGATCTTAACTCTGTTAGCATCAACAGCTATAGTCTGTAATGCCTTATAAATGGGCAAATTGAATGACACTGTCCTGCTTTTTAGTAGAGTTAATTTCTTCTCAGTAGCTCTCATAGTACTATGTTTTCTATTCAGAACAAGAATGGTGTTGATAAGACACTGATATTTTCGGGGTTTTTGCCAAATCATGTTTATCCTAGGTCAAGGACCCTTTTTTTCCCCCTTGTCTCATGGTCTGCCAGTGAAGAGGCACACAAAAGAAACTGTGAGAGAGCAAAGATGGAACAGGTGACCTAACCAAAGGGATATTCCAGACCATAGAACAACATGCCCAAAAAGTAAGCTGAGAGGAGTTACCCAGAAGGGCAGCTGGTAAGGATCTCACACTGGTCAGCAGGTGGTGAAAACTACATTGTGCACCATTTTTCCCCCCTTATATTGTCATCACAGTTATTATTTACCATTATTATTGTATTTTACTTTATCTTCAATTATTAAACTGTTGTTATTTCGACAAAAAAATTCCACAGGGAGAAGAGAGGAGGGCATGGGCAAGGCTTGAGCACAGTGCTTCATCTCCAGCCCAGCAACATCTTGGGTGAGACTCTGCTGTAATCAAGGCAAAACCTTCTCTCATCTCAAGAAGGTGTTAAAGTGCCTACCAGAGTGAAGTCTCTGATTTCAGGAATAACATTCAAAGCAGGACATTTGGTGTTCCATTTCCACTTTATCTTCATGGCATGATTCCTTCTTTATCCCATTTTCCAAAATTTTTGCCCAAGTTGTCTCCCCACTTTAAGCACGTGAATTGAATGCAGAAGTCCAGTGCTCATGCTCTACAAATCACCTGTAGAAAGAGCTGACAGCATTTTCCCTACATTATGAATTTGGGATTGCAAAATTGGTAAGAGGACTAGGACACCTCTTCATGGAAACACAACAGACATCTTAAAAATGCTCACTCTTCCAGAGCTATTCCAGGTGATCTCAACTTTGTACAGTGTTTAATGCCTGTAGGAAATAGAAATTCCTGGAAACATCCTGGAAGAGGATACTGAAGTGGGGAGGGAATTACAAGCAAAAGAAAACCAGAGAAAGACAAAAGAAATAATAAACACCCCATTTGTGAGGGTCATCTCATGACTTCAGAAAGGTACAGAGCAGGTATCTGCCCTGTCTCTAAGGGGTTGAGCATTTCATTTTTTCCATGTAAGGCCCTGTATTTAATAATAAGCAACTACCTCACTGATTAATTATTTAAATGAAAAGTATAGCAGGCTAACTTCAGTTTCTCTAAAGAGGAGATGCCAAAAGAGGAATTTGGATTATGTATCTTCTTAATAACTACTTTTGTGTTTTTGTTTACTATAAAAATCTAATACGTATCAAGTGCTGGAAATTGCATAGAAAAATTCAGGACTGTGAATTGTTACACTGTTTTAAAGTAACTAAAATCCTCTAGGTCATGACAGCATTTCTCCTTTTCTTTTTAGAAATAAATAATAAATCCTTTGATTCATTCCCATGAGTCAGGCACTGTTTTTTCCCTTCCCTCTGTTAGAACCAGCAAATTATTTCTGATACTGAGCACCTACTGAGGAAAGCTTGCATGGGTCACAATGACTGCAGGCATAACAGAGTCTAGCCACTTCAAATGTTTCCAGGGTCTGTTGCAGAACTGTGTTTTCCTAAGCATTACAGATCAGTTGTGTTTGCTACCAGCTTTATTTATAGAAATATCACCTTTAATCCCATCCCAAGCCCACTGGAAAAGGAGCAATCAATGGTCAGTGGGCAGGTGAGGAGCTGCTAAGGGTGGTTTTGCACTGGGAGATGAGTACTGATGCATCAGAGCTCAGAAAACATCAGATGAGTTCTTGCAGGATCATGCCTTTTCTGTGGAAAAAAACACCTTTTCACTGAGAGTAATTTATCACATTTGAGATCTCAATTGCATCCCATAAACAGAGAGTTTCCAGTATGTTGGAAGTCTAAATGTGAGCACCTTAGTTTAATGCTTAGTGAGTTTAAGACACAGCATATAAAGTCAAGGTAAAACACTAAGAAGAAAATAATTTTTTTAAGATCACAAGGCAGCTGAACTTTAAAGCAAAATCATGAGCAGCTCCATTTCTCATTCATTGTGTTCTCTGGCAGTTTGCAAGGGAATAAATCAATAACTGCTTCATATGACTGAGAAGATTGTCTACCCACAGAGTTGAGTATATTTCTATAAAGATTAAAGTCCTCATTTAGGTGTGACCTTGAGTTATCAGTGGACATCAGGACACATCTACCTGCCTTACTTCAGTTCAAATAGGGCTGGAGCCCTCTGCTGCACCCTGGGCTGACAGGAGGCTGTGTGGGAAGACACAGACATGGAATCACACAGCTTTCATATGGCATAGGCATCTCTGGCTCCTCTGGAATAGTGATGTTCTTTTACACAACACTATTCAGAACTCATTTTTTACAATGGAATATTGGAAACAACTTCTTGGGCAAGCTGCCAAATATTTTAACCACCATGAAGATTAAGAAAGAGAAAACAACCAGCAGACACCAGAAAACAAGAGCTAAGATTTCAACAGGCACAAAAATTTCTCTGCTAGTAATGTGCCTTGGAACTTTTCAGCATTAGAATCTAGTGTTGGATTTCTGGAACCAGAGACAGCTTTGTCTTTCTCATATGTATCAATTTATTTAATGTTTTATCCTGATCTGACATGGCATGGAGTAGTGATTCTAAGAATTAACTCCAGAAGTCATCTCAGCTCAAATTCTGCCTGTCCTACATGTTTGGGAAGTTTACATTAGTGCAAGTATCTTGGAAAAAGACAAATTTTTTCTGAAAGTTTTAATCTGTCCAGAGATTTGAAATGTTTAATAAGGCATGTGCAGATATTACATGTGATATGGTCAAAACTGTAAGACAAACTTAATCTTTGGATGGCATATCAGTTCCTGTGTATGTGGTCTCTGTGGGAGTGCCTTAAAAATAATATATTTTTCCTAAATTAAAATCTAATGCTTAATAATTTCATGATCTATTTAACCATCCTTTTTTCACCTTGCCTGCAAAGTTTACTGAGAGTTCAGCTGTGAAAATAGATCCTGTCCCTGTCATTTTCCATGTTTGCTTAAATGTATAACCATGAGCCTGTCAAACCATGATGAAGTGGTGGGTAATGGCAGCAAATTTTAAAAATCCATCCATTTCCCCAACTCAGTGACGTGTGCAGTTTCCACTGCAGTGACCTACTTAACAGAGCTGCAATCAAGGACAAGCACCAGGATAAAATCATTTGCTCTGGGGACAGGTCATGCTGTTTCTACTCTAGCTCTATTCCTGGTGCTTCCCCAGGTCAAGACCCAACAGCTCATATTCCATAGCAGATCTCACAATAATTAATTTTCTCCTTAAAACACCCATTACATGCTTATTGATCAGCATCTGCACTTCCCATTAACTCCCAAAACTTGTGCTTTCCACGTATGGTTTGAAATCACAAAGCAGATATAGGGATAGCAGCCAGTCATTAAACCAAAAAATGACACTTTGCCCATGATTTTTCTCCACTGTGCCCATGGCAACCCCTGGTTATCATTCTTGGGTGATGGTTTTTCAGTGCCTGGGGTAGGCATTGGATTGTTTGGTAAATAGCTTACTTGATTTCCCACTAAGTGACATCAACCTACATTGCACTGTCAATACTGCTGGCAGGGGAATCAGATCTGCTTTCCAGATCACATCCCAGGCATGGGATTTTAAACAAGGTAAGATGGTTTACAGGGGGGAAAAAAGAAAAGAAAAAAAGTGATCTCTCACCTTGCATTTACATATGAAACAAAATCAAAATCTCAACTTCCTACTTTCACTCCCTCAAGTTTCATCCAAGACACAGACCTGAAGGATAACACCTTCACTCTCCCTTTGGTTTAAAACACAAAGGAAGCTTTCACCATGTCATAAAACAAATGGGAGGGGGAAAAATGAAAATACAGTCCTTTCAGAAGATTTGTTAAAGTGAACTGTATTTATAAATATTTTAACAGTTTGGATTTGGTTTAGGTGTGTCTTACACATCATGAAACAATCACTGAGTAATGAAGATTAGTTACCCACTTACAGTTTCTTCACAATTTAGAAAAATACTGCACTTAGGAAAAAAAAAGGTACATACCTTCATTTAGTATAAGAAAGTGCAATTCTAGTGGGGCCAGTGGACTCAAACCATATCCCCTTAACATTATTAACAGTATGTTCCTATACTGTTGTTTATCCTAGTAGGATCATCTGTCCCATGACAAAAAAAAAAAAAAATCCAAACAGATAAGAGTATTGAAGCATTTATTCTTACCAACCTTGATGATGAACTTCAGTCCATCTTAATTACCTTTCCTGTTACACATCTCTATTCTGGATCTTGAGGATTAGGGCCCTTTCTCTTATCTTTGATGGGCCAATATCAAACATGATTTTGGAGGGAAAGCTAATTTTTAGCTAATAGATGTATGAGATTTCTTTAGGAACAGCTAAAGGACGAATAATGATAATTTATCAGCAGATAAAATTTGTTTGTAAAGACACATAAATGTTAGGTAACCTGCTATTGTTACTTGCTTTTACTCGTGCTGTATCCCAATTACATTTTAAAATTATAACTCTGCAAGCAAACTTCTTCATTATGCCCTTTTTACACACTAATGAAAGAAAAAACGTGAGTGCTGCAAGACTTTAATGTGAACTATGCACAGGTTAGTTTAATACCTGCATTTAGGCTGCCTCAGCTTCCCAGGACACCCCACAGACAGCACCAACATCACTCAGAGGAGCTGAGGTCACCTTTGGCATTCTGGGTTTTACTGCTCTGTTTGCTTGTGTGTTCCCTGGTGATCTAATCCATTTTAAGAATTACAGCAGAAACGATCACATTAAAACAAGTATCACAGTAGCACAGAAATCTGCACTCCTGCCATTCATCCAATTGATGTAGATCTGACTTTGAAGCATTATTCCACAAACAGAACACCCTGGAAGAAACTCACTCATTTGCAGGTTCAATGCCACAATCAGTGGGATGGTAACTCATGTATCCAGACAGAAAAGGAACCTTTAACATACTTTTTTTTCTAAGCCCTTGACACCTAGCTCTTCCCCCCACCCCCCACCTTCAAATGTTATTCCCCCCTCCCACTGGTAAATAATAAAAAGAAAGCTCAAAGTATGGAGAAGAAAAACAGCCCAAACTTCTTTCTGCCTGAGAAAACTATTTATAGAAATATTTGAATTCATAAAATACACAAAAATGGAAACAGTTCATGCTTCATGGATGTCTTTATAAATATAGGAATGCATGAAGAAAGGGTCACTGCTTGGTAATGCAACAGGCCTCATCCTTGGAGGGATGAAGGCTACCCTCTGACTGTTCACTGTCCTTTATCTTCTTTTAATAATGAAAAAAAACCAAAACAGTTACTTGTATCGAGCAGTGCAAAAGACAGTCGCAAAAAAACTTTTTTTGGACAGGAGAAGAACACTGAATACTTTTCCCATCACTTCTGACAAATCTATTCCTGCAACTTAATTTTCTACTGAAGCTGCAAGCATGCAATTCTAAAATAAAGATTTTGCTTTGCAGAAGTGAAATCATCTAATGACAAGAACTCACTATCTGGGACATGAGGAATTCATATTATAGATTGAGAGGTAATTTAAAATGGTAAATACAGTATTTTCAGGAGGCTTTGTTCATGACAGGAACTGCACTGAGGGACCTGTAGTTCAGCAATGGCATATATTTTCTTGAAAAAGAAGGAAGTATTATATATGTTCATACAATTAATCAGACTCTCTCCAATGGCTTGCCTTTTTTTAGATTCCATTTTTAGCTCTTAAGAAATAAGTGATTTTTAGGAATGAGATACATTAGGAAATATTATTAGATCAATGTTACCCTTTTTATTAAAGAGTATTTATTATTTATTAAAGTCTTTTTTGAAAATGTTTTAAACTATGCAGGTCACTTGTGCTTGACCATAACAAGGCAATAAAAGTATCCTCCTGTTCATCACAGAGGAGATTTATCTTCCTAACCACATTGCTTCATGCACCAGTGTTACAAAGAATGGCTAAGAATCACCATGAGCTCTTACCAAAGCAGGAATTGACAAAGCCATACCAGCTGCAAGCATGGGCCCCTCCAACCCACTGGCCACGGATGTTGGATGCGAAGCTGAGGGTGGTGCCCGAGATGCACACCAGCATGTCACTGATGCTGATGTTCAGGAGGAGCATGTTGACTGGGTTACGAAGGGTTTTAAACTTGCAGAAGAGGATGAGGACAATCAAGTTATTCAAGAAACCAAAAAACAAGATTAATCCGAGAAAAACAGCCACTATGGTGTGCCCACTTCGTGAGAGTCCAGCCCTTGGCTCCACAGGATCTGCAGGTGCTCCAAGGCTCAGGTTGTACGTCCAAGTGTGGTTCATTTTGGACTTTGTCATGGATCAGTGAGGGCAGAGATGCTGGGTGCCCTTTGCTGAAGTAGTTTCCAGCAGTTTCCCAGATGTCATTCCATCAGATTAAATATCTCAGGAGCCTTGTGATCTTTGCTCAGATGAGACATCTCTTAGATGGTTATGCAGGTGTGAAAACTTTCTGCACTGTGTCCTTCCAGAGGTCTGCTCTGCAGTAACTCCAGGGCAGCAGAACCAAGTGAACAATCAGCTCAAATTCATCTTTCTTGTTTAAACCTAGGATAATATTAGATGATCTTTTCTGATGCTCAGAATGGAAGGTATCTTAAAAAGATGCATCAGCATGGTCTCCCCCCTCAGAGCAAATAGCATTGATAGGGCTATCAATGGCAGCTACCCTCCTCTCCTCTGACAATGGGTGTCTTCCTGAAAATACAGATAAAACAAATGGTTAAAACCAAACAACTCTTTCCACACAAGACCAAAAAAAAATAGGTACATCATTTACTAACAGTCCCTCCTGTTTTGAACTGTAACAAATGTCTCTCATTCTTCACAGTTTTCACTCTGATTTTTAACAGAAACATCAGTTTGTTTACATTTCCTTGGATGTTTTAAGCAATTTTTCCCTAGCTCACAGTTTAGCATAGAGAAGGTCGTTTGCACCTTTCTAGCAAAGTTCCTCACATGAGAACGTGCATGGCTAAACATCTTTTGCATCAGCTTCCCAGAGCAAGAACTTTATCTTCCTCCACATTAAGTCAATCTACACCAAGTGAAGTTTCATTCTTGGCTTGACCTTAATTAAAATGGTGACAAATTTAGGAGAAGGAGGTATTTCTTTATCCAGAAAGAAAAATATCAAATGTAGTCCCTTCAACTCTCATGTGCACCCAAAGGTTTGCAGATCTGTGATAACAATATCTCCCCTCCCACATTTAGCAGTGAACAGATGTCTTCCTTTATTATTTATAAAGCAGCCAGACACCCAAAACCTCACATCTCTCCTACCACAGGCATAAATTGTACCCACATGCAGTGAATACATTGTCTGTGTACTTTGTGAAACAATAGTGCTTAATGTGGATTCATAATTATTTAGCCTACCTTCTCTGTGGCTGCAGGCAAATTCTGCACAGAATTTTCCATAAAAATGGAGATGAATATATATATATATATACATATACATATACATATACATATATGAATTTCCTCTCCTCAGTGCAAAATGCATGATACCCATAGCATGCTGGACCAAAAAAAATGTGAAAGCTTCTCTTTTATGTATCACATACTCTTGACAATGATTGCACACATGTTAAAATAGTGCTTCTTCTACATTACTCCTAACTGTTGTTTTCTGGAAATTGTCTTGTAGAAAAATATGTATTTAACAACTGGAAAATTGAGAGTTCAGTTTACTGAAGATTCAGAGTTCCTTGCTTTTTCTTTTTTATCTTTGTGTCTTGGTAAGCATTTAGAATAAGTATTTTGTCTTTCTATTTATCTACATTTATAAACTCACTGTTCTAAATGGTGAAGTGATTTTAAAGTCTAACATATACAGACAGTCTAAAGGTTTTTTTCTGGTGGGTAAATTATGTATACTTCACAGACCTACTGTTTGGCCATGAAGAATTTGAAACACTGATGCTTTCTGATTTTTTCCCTCCTCTAGGAGGTAAATGGTAATTTATGTTGGAAAGGATCCCAGGTAGCATATCTAAGAGAAAGAACTTTTTAAGTCCTCTTCCTACAATCTTGAAAAAAAAAAATCTGCTACCCAATTCTGGTTTCAGGTTATAGAAGGAAACTAGCTGGTTCTAACCATCAATATACTCTAAATTTACTTGTAATAGTTTTGAAAGAACAGTGCTAAAATTTAGTGGAACAAAAACCAAACCTTAAAAATATTCTTCTGAGAATTTCTTCTATGAGAACAGGCTGAGAGAGTTGGGGTTGTTCAGCCTGGAGAAGAGAAAGCTCTGGAGAAACCTTGTTGAAGCCTTTCAGTACTTAAAGGGCACTTTAAAAACGGGGAGAAATTTCTTAGCAGAGCCTGTAGCAATGGGTAAGGGTTTTACACTAAAGGAGGGCAAATCTAGGATCAAAAATGAAGTTTTTTGCAACAAGGGTGGTGAAACACTGGAACAGGTACCCAGAGAGGTGTTTGATGCTCATCCCTGGTAGTGTTCAAGGTGAGGTTGTACAGGGCTCTGAACAACAAGACTGAGTTGAAGATGTCCTTATTTATTGCAAGGAGGTTGGACTAGATGACCTTTAAATGTCTCTTCCAACACAAATTATCTTATGATTAAAAATGTAACTCAAAATATAAATAATAAACCGTAGGTCTATTATACTGTCATCCTGCATTCTTAAAAACATACCAAGAGTTCATATTTATAGTGCTTCTAAAAGGACATTTACTCCCTGGATGGGACTCAGCTGACTAAAATTTAGCAGTGTGACACAGGTGTGTGCAGGCACAGCCCAGTGCCCAGGTCATTTCACCACTCACACAGCTTTAGCTGGGCAAGTTCTGCCCTGGTGTTTGGGAAATCATACCTTAATGCATGAGCAAGACAAGCAGGTCCTGAAAGCTCAGTGTAAAACACTTTTTAAAACATTAGTACCCACACTCTGAAGGTCAAGCCATGCAGCTGCTTGATATCAAAAGATGACAAACATGATGCACAAAGATGAGCTTCAAAAAGTTTTGGGTGAATTTAAGAGACAGAGGTGTGCAGGGGAAGACATCTGAAGACCTGGGCTATGTGGGAGTAAGTCTCTCTCTAGGAGCTCATGTATAAAATACTGAGTTTTTTGTACTTACAGATGAGGTAAAAACTAAATTCAGATTTCAAAAAAGTTTCTCAACTCCAATACAAATCTCTTCAAGAATGGGTCCAAGTTTACCTAATGTTAGCATTTAACTGAATAATACATATTATTGTTGAAAAAAAAAATGTAGATGAGTTTTTGTGCTCAAAGGTTTACTTGGCTTTCCTTTTTTTTTTTTTTTCCTCCAGAGAGATAGCTTGGTTTAACAGAAGTTACTCTGGAACTCTCTTAACCCTGTCTTAGGGGTGACACTCCCCAGGGCTCCATGAGCTAGAAGGACAGCCTGAACCCTCCAAATCCTAGCAAACTCAAGAGCTTGCTGGATTGCCAATTCTGCTTCTCAAAAAATGTTAAAATCCCCAAAATAATAACACCTATGATTCCATCCAAGGCAAATAAATGAGCATCCAGTTTGTCCCCTTGAATTTGTCAGAGCTGACAAGGAATGGAAAACATAACCAAAGTGATACAAGACATATGGCCAGGTGAAATGGGACAAAAGTTTGTTTAATGTCACCAGCTATTAAATACTGCATCTGTTAACTGGTTCTGACAGTAAAAGTCTAAAGATACAGCCAAACAGAGACCCATCACTGCTTGTATTTTCTCTGAAGTAGTCTGTTGGAAAAAATAAGGTTTCAGAAGATGTTAGATCAGCTTCTGGGAGCAGAGGCTTTAATAGTGAGAGTGAGAGGCTTCTTTTCACACTTGACACCAAACATTAGTTTGATCAGTGAAGCTGGTTTATTTCCTTTCTCACTTTGCTCCCAAATAACTTATTGAACACATTAGCTTCACGGGTTTCCAGCTGGGAGATTCTTTACCATCTTCTCTTGCAACGTTGTGCAACATGCCAAAGATGATGCTTAATTCACTTTAAATATTTAAAATCTGAAGAAAATGTATAAAATAAAAAGATCAAACTTCATATTACTAAAAAAATTAGCCATTTCTATTTTATCTACATTATTCACTTGGGATATAAAGGAGCTATAAAAAATCCTCTTATATTTACATATACACACAACCTAAGTCAACTTGTTCAGTTTATAAAAAAATCAATTTTAAAATAGTGGTTCTCCTTCATTTAAGAACTTGTATTTCTAATGAAAAGTTAAATTAAAAAACAAACGAACAAACCATTAAAACCAACCCTCTTACATAACATTTCAAAGATTAAATTTTTTGAAGGAAGAGTCACTTTTTTGACCTGCTGACAGAATTATGACAGGAATAGTGTGTTTTTAAGTTGACATACATTTAACCTCATCTTCCAGATGAGAAACTGAATTGTTTTTAACAGAAAACATTCAAAACCAGAGCTATCAGCTAAAATAATTCTTTTAAACCACAGCTGAAAGATGGGGATCCTCATGGGACTTTATAGCACTGAAGTCAGAATTCTCATCTGTTCTGGATTATTTTTTCCATGCTCCAAGCCACAATGCAAGATTTCAAGAGATCCAGAGAGAGGTCTTTAGAACTAAGCTAGAGGACTGAGAGGAGGTTCTACGGCTCACAAGTTGGTGTATCTCCCACCTCCCAAAACCTCCAGCCCGTGGAAGAATCTCTTGTATGCAGATCAATAGACTTTTTTCAGCAGTTCATATTCATGACAGACAGACATGGAAACGAGAACAATGTATAAGCACGGAACACATGTGATGAAATTCACTTGTTTGAACGCCGGGCTATTTACTCAAGGGGAAAATCTAAGTGTGGTAAACCCCTGCTTTTGAAGGAAAAGACAAAAAAAAAAAAAAAAAAAAGCAAGCAAAAAAAAATTTTTAAAAAAGGCTACTTTCATTTAGTATATTTAAAGTTAAGGCAACCTCTCTTACGTGCAAAGAGAAAGTTTATGCACAGAAATGTCTGTGCTAAGAGTGGATGAGACAGACGATTCCTGAGCTGGGCTGGAGCCACCGGCAGAGCCCGAGCCGGGACGGCGGCGGCAGCGGGGACTGGCAGCGCCCGGGCTCCTAAACTGCACCAAGCCAAACTCCGCTTAGGATTCTTCTTCCACAAACTTTTTTACACATCTTTGGGAGGGGAGGGTGCCGCAGAACGCTGGAGGAAAAACCCACCTGTGTCTTTAATCCTCAGCGACCCAGAGGGAACACAGCTCCCAGTGTCCGTCCAGCCCGTCCGGCGCGGCCGGGAGCTGATCGCGCTGGGCGCTCACACGGGACAGAGCCGGGCTCGCCCTGCCCGCCCGATCTCCTCCTTCCCCTGCCCGGTGGGCTGCGAGGACACCCGGCCTCCAGAGGGCGGGGGGCAGCGAGCGGATGTTTCTTCTGAATTAAAGAAGCGGAGCGAGGCGCATCCCGTCCCGCAGCCCCGCAAGCTCCGCCCGCGCCGGGCGGGGCCGGGGCCGGGAGCGGGCACGGCGGCACAGGGAGCTTCACCATCCTTCCCCAGCTCCTCTCCATCCTCCCTGCCCCGGCACGGCGGCACAGGGAGCTTCACCATCCGCCCCCAGCTCCTCTCCATCCCCCCTGCCCCGGCACTGCGGCACCCGGAGCTTCACCATCCGCCCCAGCTCCTCTCCATCCCCCCTGCCCCGGCACGGCGGCACCCGGAGCTTCACCATCCGCCCCCAGCTCCTCTCCATCCCCCCTGCCCCGGCACGGCGGCACAGGGAGCTTCACAATCCGCCCCAGCTCCTCTCCATCCTCCCCTGCCCCGGCACGGCGGCACCCGGAGCTTCACCATCCGCCCCAGCTCCTCTCCATCCCCCCTGCCCCGGCACGGCGGCACAGGGAGCTTCACCATCCGCCCTCAGCTCCTCTCCATCCCCCCTGCCCCGGCACGGCGGCACCCGGAGCTTCACCATCCGCCCCCAGCTCCTCTCCATCCTCCCCTGCCCCGGCACGGCGGCACCCGGAGCTTCACCATCCGCCCCAGCTCCTCTCCATCCCCCCTGCCCCGGCACGGCGGCACCCGGAGCTTCACAATCCGCCCCCAGCTCCTCTCCATCCCCCCTGCCCCGGCACGGCGGCACAGGGAGCTTCACAATCCGCCCCCAGCTCCTCTCCATCCTCCCCTGCCCCGGCACGGCGGCACCCGGAGCTTCACCATCCGTCCCCAGCTCCTCTCCATCCGCACCCAGCACCCCGCTATCCCCACCTAGAACCCCGCTATCTGCCCACAGAGATCCGCACCCAGCACCCAGCACCCCGCTATCCCCACTTAGAACCCCGCTATCTGACCCCAGAGATCCGCACCCCACTATCCCCACCCGGAGCCCCGCCATCCGCACCCAGAGATCCTCACCCAGCTCCTCTCCATCCCCCCTTACACTGGCACAGCGGCACCTGGAGCCCCGCCATCCGCACTCGGAACCCCTCAATCCCCACCTAGAACCCCGCCATCCCCACCCAGCGCTCCGGGATCCGCACCTGGAACCCCGCCATCCCCACCCAGCGCCCCTCCATCCCCATCTGTTTCCCCTCCATCCCCACCCGTTTCCCCTCCATCCCCACCCAATGCCCCTCCATCCCCACCCGTTTCCCCTCCATCCCCACCCGTTTCCCCTCCATCCCCACCTGTTTCCCCTCCATCCCCACCCAATGCCCCTCCATCCCTACCCGGCTCCCCTCCATCCCCACCCGTTTCCCCTCCATCCCCACCCGTTTCCCCTCCATCCTTACCCGGCTTCCCTCCATCCCTACCCGTCTCCCCTCCATCCTTACCCGGCTCCCCTCCATCCCCACCCGTTTCCCCTCCATCCCCACCCGTTTCCCCTCCATCCCTACCCGGCTCCCCTCCATCCCCACCCGTTTTCCCCTCCATCCCCACCCGTTTCCCCTCCATCCCTACCCGGCTCCCCTCCATCCCCACCCGTTTCCCCTCCATCCCCACCCAGTGCCCCTCCATCCCCACCCGTTTCCCCCCATCCCTACCCGGCTCCCCTCCATCCCCACCCGTTTCCCCTCCATCCCCACCTGTTTCCCCTCCATCCCCACCCGTTTCCCCTCCGTCCCACCCAGTGCCCCTCCATCCCTACCCGGCTCCCCTCCATCCCTACCCGGCTCCCCTCCATCCCCACCCGTTTCCCCTCCATCCCCACCCGTTTCCCCTCCATCCCCACCCGTTTCCCCTCCATCCCCACCCGTTTCCCCTCCATCCCCACCCGTTTCCCCTCCATCCCCACCCGTTTCCCCTCCGTCCCCACCCAGTGCCCCTCCATCCCTACCCGGCTCCCCTCCATCCCTACCCGGCTCCCCTCCATCCCCACCCGTTTCCCCTCCATCCCTACCTGGCTCCCCTCCATCCTTACCCGTTTCCCCTCCATCCCCACCCGTTTCTCCTCCATCCCCCCCAGCCCGGCTGCCCCTCCTGCCCCGGGTGTTCCCCCAGGCCATCCCTGGTGGTGCCGCACGTCGGGCTGCGCGCTCTTTCCGTACTTTCCCCTGGGAAACACTTTTTCGGGTTTTGTTGAGCAAGCGGGTACAAACAGTACGTGCAGTTTAAACACGTGTCAAAATGTGGCGGGTTTGACTTGATAGAACCAAAACCGGACATGTCTTGTGTGTAATTGATCAGTCTTTGTCGGTGTTCCCCAGGAATCTTTCCATTTTAAACAATTACAGACTCAACAAGCGCTATGGTTGCTGTGTGCTGAAACCAATGTTTCACAAATATGTCTGTGCTTTGCAGAAATTGCATATGGCTCAAAAAACTATCTACTGCTGTGTCCCTCTGTCACTACTACTGCCTACTCCTGTACTGCTCTTTGAGACATACTGCCCTGGTCTTTCCACAGAGAAAAAAAGGTGCCCATGGGGAATGAATTGCTGGATAAAACCACTAAGAGAAAAACATTCTAGTGTATGCTTTGTTGAACATCTCTTAGCTGTGGTTCTTGCTGAATTTCTAATGAGTCTCTTAAATTTGTAGATCACAGTTAAAGCCATAAACTGACCATCATAATCATTAGTTCACCTAGATTTAACCTCTTATCTGATCATACTTGCAGCTTTTTCACCATCTCTGGCTTCAAGACAGACCAACCTGTTTCTATAGAAAAACAGTCCAGCAAAATAAAGATGCTGTGAAGTTTATTAATAAAATTTTTCCCCAGTGGAAGCCTAAGCAAACCTCATATGTTGTATTATTAACAATATTTTGTTCCAAAATTCAGCCTAAGTAAAACTATTTCATCAAATAAAATAAGTATTTTCTGAAGAAATAAATCAGGAAAATACTTAATATCATCATTTTCAGAAAACACACTGTATCACAATTTAGCTAATTAGAATTCTACTGTAAACTAAGAACTTCCAGAATAAAAAAAATAAAAAATAAAAAAGCCCAAATTCAAAATATTTTGGAAGTGTCACATTCACAGAGAGAGGAGGAGTGTACCTCCTTTAGAGATGCCTAACTAAAATTTAAATTAAGCCTGTTCATCTTTTAAAATGTCACTTGTAAATTATTTACCTCTGAAATTCTCCATTATGGCATCTAGTTACAAAACCAACCACAGTCACTAGTTTCACATATTTACAGTAATTTCAACAGTGTGAAAATATATAGTGTTAAATTGAATTCCATTACCTGGTGCAAAATCGGATGAAACTGCTTACTAAAAATACTTTTTAAAAGAGATTTGAAATTCACTTACCTGCTATGAACTTGGAAGAATTCAAAAATGTGTTGTAGCAGCAAAAAAAAAACAATCTTGTCAGTACAAAGCAATCACCAGGCAGTTTACACTCATTGAATCTCCTTTGGTTTCACAAGTTCAGAGCAGTTTGGCAGCATTACTAAATGCCAGGGTGTGTCAGTGAAGGACTGCCATGCTCTGGGTTGTAACTCTGAAATTAAGTAGGAACATTTGATTTGAATTCCTGCTTTGGTTTAATTAAAAAAAACTATAGAAAATTCCAGCATCTTGCATGAATTTCCTGCTTACCTCTTGCTTTGAGATATCATGCAGAAGAAAGGACAGCAAATTAATCAAGTGGGAGCTTGAACACAACCTGCTGTTGTTTTCACCCATATCCATATGGGACATGTGGGAAGTTGAGATTGTGTCCAGATATTCTGAAAATCCTTACTGTGATGGCCTTTAACAATAAAGCAAAATCAAAGTATCCTGAGATTTACCACAGTACTCCACAACCTACTCCTAAGAAACCAACTCGTTGATTGCTTATAAAGAATGGCAGCAGATGACAAATGCATTGGCCTGGATTGCAAATTTAGATGTTTTGGATGGCACAGAGTCCACAATTTGTGAATTTGGAGAGAGAACACTAGATGTGAGTCCAAGATTGAAATTGCTCATAATCTCCTTATTTTGCAGAAATCATAGGAAGGCAAGACTGAAAGCAGCTACTAAACTTTAGGATTATATATAAAAATGCAGTCATTCCTGTTTTGGAATTAAGATAAGAACATGTTACATCATATTAAAACCACTATTAAAAGATTTTGAAATGCATTCAGAATAGTGTGGAAGAAGATAATTTTAATTTCATATAAACTAAGAGAGAATTTGTGAGTCAAAGCCAAATTTCTTCACCTAAAAATAATTTTTAGTTTCAGTTACCTGGTATCTAATGTGTTTTGAGATATCCTTGAAAATCCCATCCAACTCTTTTCTAAGACATAAGCCAGAGGAGTGTGGGTCTCCAAAAAGTGGTCTAATAAATGATATTATTTGTAATAGAGGCTAGAAGCTGTATGCATAAGGCTTATCTATTTCTCCAAGTATATTTTCTGACCTAATAAAAGGTGCTATAAATTCTGTTTAGAAACTTTGCCTTACCTGCCTTTTGACTATCACAGCAAGAGCAATGTGACCACTGAGTGGAACAGTTCTTTCAGTTCATGTCTTATTTCTGGGGGATAATTTTTCCTAGGCTTCTATGAGACTCTGAAATGCTTACATAAGCTTCTTTCTCATTTTAAGACTTGATCTGAATTTCTAAATCCAAATGAGTTTGTATTTAATTTACCTAAAGATTCTAAAGAGACATCTAATTTGTGAGACAGAGAAACATTTTGCATTTGGATCTAGACAACAGATCCCAGCTGCTCCCTGACTCCAGTGTGAGCAATAGTTGTGGTCATGTTCCCTCTTCTTTCTCTAACCAATTCCATTGCTCTCACTCTCAGTGTGGCTGAAAGTTATCCCAAAGTCCAGGTACCACACCATACCTAGGTAGGACTAGAATGTTTATCTTTATGGAAGCTTTGGCTATTTACCATTATCTAATTTACCATTATCTAATTACCATTATCTAATTTACAATCTATTTACCATTATCTAATGGTTATTTACCATTATCTTTATGGTAGCTTTCTAACTGAGGGTTATAGTAAATGTAAACCATTCTTCCTGTAACTTTGTTTTGTCAACTTCCTGGTCAACAGCAGATGAACATGAGTTGGCAGTGTTCCCAGCCAAGAAATCCAGTGGCATCCTGCCTGGGACCTGAATTAGTGTGGCCAGCAGGACCAGGGCAGGGATTGTCCCCCTGTACTCAGCACTGGTGAGGCCACACCCTGAACTCTGTGTTCAGTTCTGGGATCCTCACTACAAGAAGGATATTGGGGTGCTGGAGTGCATCCAGAGAAGGGCAGCAGAGCTGGGGAAGGGTCTGGAGCACTCCCAGGAGGAGTGGCTGAGGGAGCTGGGGTTGTTCAGCCTGGAGAGAAGGCTCAGGGGTGACCTGATCACTCTCTACAACCCCTGAAAGGAGGCTGCAGCCAGGTGGGAGTTGGCCTTTTCTCCCAAGAAACCAGCAACAGGACAAGAGAAAACGGTCTCAAGTTGTGCCAGGGGAAGTTTAGATTGGATGTTAGGAACAATTCCTTCACTGAAAAGGTGAAAGGCATTGGAATAGGCTGCTCAGGGAACTGATGGGATTGCCATCCCTGGGAGCATTCAAAAGATGTGTGGATGTGGCACCTGGGGACATAGTTTGGTGGTGGATGTAGCAGTACTGGGTTGCAGTTGGATTTGATGATCTTAGAGGTCTTTTCCAACCTTAACAATTCTATGATTCTATGAATAAATGCTTAGTAGAGATAATTTTGAAGTTGCCAAAGAAGATTCTGTGTCTTTCCAATCATGACTCATGCTCAGAGCCTTCTGCCATCAGTATGTAAAGCCACAGGAAAGCTCTCAGAAATCCAGACATAGTTAGAACACCCCAGAAGGCAAGAGACTCCAGGTAACAGATGTGTGCCTCACTGCACCATGAGTGCAATGGGGGGTGTATGGGGAACATCTTTCTTTGCTGCAGTAAAGGGACACTGAGGCAGCAAGCAGAACTTGTTCAGAAGGACAGAGTGGGAGCTATGGAGGAGCTTCAGTTTGCTGTTAGGGCTTTACCCAACATTCCTTACTTTTATGGAAGATAGAAGCAAGCTTACATTGCTGTTCCCTCTGGAGATCATGTGTTCCTCTGACCTGCAATCATCCAGAAGGAACAGGGCTGACCAGAGCCAGACCAGGGATGGGAAAGCTTCACAGCCTTCATCCTCCAAACCACTGCTGGCTCTCGTGCTTCCCCATGGAAGCCAACAGAGAGCACAGCATACATTGCTAACATTGGTCCTCAGAAGACAGCTATTGAGTGCAGAAGCTGGTTGAAAATAAAATAGCAGAGGAATAAAGATTAAAGGAGTACAGAAGACAGGTCTGGCACTGTACATGTTTGCACTCTGCACATTTGCATTTGGCTGGGAGAGACTTTCTCCAGCAGAAGTCCCCCACAGGTGTTCTCCATCCTGCCTTATTGCCAGCACATACCCCATAAAAACAGATTACAGGCACTTCTCTCTCTTCCTCACTGTCAGCTCCATTATTCCCAGTACTCACACTGGAAAACAGGTGGGCCACAGCCTGGCTCAGAGGCACCTTCTGTTTCCTTTGTTGCCTGGCCACAATAAAGGTGTCTCAGAGACAAGAAGGATCTTGGAAAGTTGTTTTGCAGTTTGCCAAATAATAAAGAATAGAAATCATCAAGCCTGCCTCTGACAAAATGGACTTTTTAAAGGCCTGATTATTTAAGCCTTCCCTTTGCACTGCCCTGCTGGGACACCACACCTCCAGGTGTGTGTCTGAGCATGCAAGGACAGAAACAGAGAGGAATATTTGTGATGCTTGCTGTTGCATATTTAACTCTTGCAAACACATCTGTTCTCTGTGTACCCAGGAATTAATGCTGAACAGTATACAGCCTCCTTAACAGCCTCCACTACATCTGCTTCTTTACAGTCATACTATAACCCAACAGTTCTTTTCATCAACCATGTCTGCTTCCCAAATTCTTTTGTCAGTCCCTCTTGCACCTTGAGGAATTTTGCA
This sequence comes from Oenanthe melanoleuca, assembly GCF_029582105.1. Lineage (NCBI taxonomy): Eukaryota > Metazoa > Chordata > Aves > Passeriformes > Muscicapidae > Oenanthe > Oenanthe melanoleuca. The sequence continues at coordinate 84,936,951 of NC_079333.1, read as the reverse complement.
TGCATCTCATCAAAGCCCAAGGGGCTGCAGAAGCCTGTGACACCAATCCAGAGCTCTTCACCCCTGAACCATTTTCTGATCTGATTTTTCTTTGAGGAAAGGTTTTCTCCTGGGCAGTAGAAAGGGAACAAAACTTGTGAGTTTCCTGATTCTTATTCAGAAACCACTGCTTGAGATGAGAAAGACAAAGTGCTACTTTTCTCCAGCTTTGCTCTGTCTGGCCATCCTGCCCTCCACCAGTGTTGAGATAACTGGGTACCAGTCAAGGCTTGTCAGTAATTTGGTAGGTGGCTGAGGAAGTTTGGTTTCTTTCATTATCTCCAGGTCAGCTGAAATCTGTTATCTCCCTACTTATAAGACCTGCCAGCAGGAATGGTAATGGAAAATACTGAATAATTAGTCCAAGCTAGCAATGCACACAAATATCAGATTTGCCACAGGGAGAAGGTACAGCTCTGAGCAGTTTTGTATTTCTGAACATGCTCTTGCCACAGTCTTAGTTTTCTTAGCAACTGCTTAGCTGTTCCTTTGAATCAAAGATGAATTTTTTAACAGTAGATACATTTCATACTGGATGTGAGACTTGCTTCCTTCAACTGACAGACTGTTTTCAGCAAAAGGAAGGAAGCATATGTAGATCCCACCAAGATCAGAATTAGATTCACAAAAGAATAGACTAGACTGCAGAAAAGGATGAGGTCATCACAGAGAAGGATGAATTTACACATATTGAAAGATTGGCAAGAGTCTTCAATTTGTTTTACAGTAGGGAGGTTATCTGTAATTGGAAAGTAATTTTTATATTACAGTGGGAAACTCAGTTGTACCCTGTGGATAGTTGTTCTTGTTCCTGGGCATCCTTGGCAGCAGCTTTTTGTAAGAGGCACTGATTTGGGCACCAACCATCTGGGCCAAGCTGGTTCTGTACACCCCTGAAATAGCTGATGCCATGTTTTCACTTCTGAAGGTACCTGTGCTAGGCACTTAAAGTCAGTTCTGTTATTTCTCAACTCTGACAAGGTGCATTTTACAGCAAACAGCTGCTCCCTTCAATTTTAGTAGGTTTTCTCCCATATTATAGAATGCTCTGGCTTTGTCTAAGCTACAGACCCACAAACTCCTTCCATGCTGTCAGGAGTATAAACCTTGCTTAAGATCCACACAAGATCTCTGCTCACAAATCCTTCTCCTGTACCTTGGTTTGGGAGGAAAGCTGACCATAAAAATCAGCTGCTTCTCCTGAATTACCCCATCCATATCCTTGGGCTGGATACCCAGGAGCCACAGGGCAAGCAAAGATTGGCTGAGCCATGGGCTGAGGTGTGTCAGTGCCATGACTGAGTGGTAATGGAGATGGTGGGATAAAGGGCACAAAGGGTGTGGGATCTGTCCCTTAGAATTTATCAACAGCTGTTATTGCTTGTGTTCTGGGTGATATAAAGGGTCTTGTCCATGTTCAAGACTTTTTTTTTTTTTTTTTTTTTTTTTTTTTTTGTGTAGAGAGAGGTACAACTTTTGCCCTTTTGATGCTTGTGTTCTTGATGATGAGTACCATTTTCTTTTATCATTATTTCCTTATAAGAGGAGATGCTTATTGTTGGGCTTTTTTCTTTCTTTTTTGTTACCTAAATCTCTAGTGTCCAGCTTAATTTATTTCTCTGACAATCAAAAAGTTCATTTTTAAAAGATGCTTCAAGCATGATACCAGTTAAAATTGACATGAAAAGTTCAGGAAAAGAGCTTCAAAATTACTGATTGTGTATACTATGCCCTTTTTTTTTTTTTTAAGCTAAGTAAAGAAAACATCAAGTTATGTAAATCTGGAAGCCTCAGATGTCAAATTAATTTGAAGTAACCACAGATTTTTAAAATGGAGCAATATGCAACAAGCCCAACAGTGAATATACTCATTTAATTTATACACACATAAAAAGACACATTTTGTGTCATTCTGAGAATTTCATTAATATTTATAAATCTAGCTAGGGTCTCAAAATTACTAGCTGGTAAATTTTTCTATATAAGTCAGGAGCAGAATCAATTTTTCTGAAGCACTGTCCCATTCTTGTCTCTTTCTTAGCAATTGGTCCTGGAGAAGTAGTTTTTCCATCAACACATTCTGTTTCCTGGAGGATGAAAATTATTTCCATGCTCTTTAAACAAAGCACAGTCTGTCAAAGCATAGTAACAAGATTTCCAACACAAACTGAACTTCTTATGAGCTGATATCTCAGAGAATTTAAAAAAAAAAATATTTTCAGCTCCACAATTGTCATTATTCTGATCACTTCCAATTCATGTACTTAGCAGTCCAATCTATCATTATGAAAAAAAAAATGAAATAAAAGGAACTCCTTATGGAAATCTTCCTCCCTTGCTTACAATTCCCTGCAGCAAAATGTTTCTCTGCTAGAAAAATGTGTCCTAGCTGGATCCAGATTTCATTCTTGTCAAAATTAAAAGTGGAATTTGAAAATGCAACTCTCATATGTCTTTTGGTTGCTTTAACACCATCTTTCTTTTCCTTACTCTTCTTGTGTCACTCTTCTTCAGATAAAATTTTAAGTTTAATAAACCCGTCATGATGGAGTGGGACTAAATCTTGACTTTCAGTTTGAAGGATAAAATTTCACTTTAGCATAATAAAATGATTTTTTTTTCTTTGAAGGTTTAGTGGTAAAGATATAAAGCTGGTGCAAATGGTGGACAAAGATGATTTCATTCTCAGTGTTTCTCCCAGAAAAAAGTATCAGATTATAACTACAAAATTATCAATTCCATGCTATTTTCTAGCACTCAGGGAAAGCATTGTTCATCATATTTCTGAATCACTTGTTTGTGAAGTTGTTGTAGGTGATAGCTTTGCAGCTGATCTGTGAAGACATGACGAGCAGTGAAACTAATGGTCTCTTTTTTTTTTATTAAATTAAGTCAGTTTTAATTGGTCATTGCTAAGCATGCATTTTGTTCTGTAAGAAATTTAGAGAGCTGCTATTTCTCTGATTCCAAAATTAGAAATCTACAGTCTCCCACATCTTTATTAAATACCTATAAAATTAACACTAGCTTTCATTCTTCAATAAAAATATATCTATGCATCAAGTTAATATTTTGACATAAATTGTCTATCAGCATTTGCCCACACAGTTCACATCTATCTCTCAGATGTAGTCAAGACAGAATTTGTGCTTAATTTACAGAAAAAAGCTTATAACCATGTTACAGGTGTTTCAGTGTTACACACTCAGAAACATGTTTTAAGCAGGCATGATTAGTAAAATATTTATTTGTTTTCTATTTCCCTCTAGAAATAGTTGTAAAACAAGGTTTTGCAGCAGATGTGATACACACTGCCAACAGGAGCAGCCATGTTATGTAAAACCAAGGTTTCTTACGAAAATCAGTAGATTTTTTAGCAAGATGACAGCTGGTTTTTCTTGGCATTAGTGATTACAAATCCCTAAGAGAATACTTTGGAAGCTTTATGACAATCCTGGCCAAAAACATAATTGAATGAGATCAACATTCACATTCTGCAAAAACCAATTTGCTGAATACTTGTCATGTTCCATAGTTAGCATTGCTGCTTTCTGAAAATAAGAAAAGACATCTCTGTCAAATGTCTGCCAAGCCTGTGTCATAACTTTAACAATAACCAGCAAGTCCACAGTAGAAATAGCTGATTGAGGAAACCAGCCACGTGAACACCTGTGTGGCAAACACCATGTGCACTGCCCAATGTTTCCTTCCTTGTCTCCCCAGGGCCCAGAGGAAGGCCAGGACACACATCCCTTGCACTGGGATCTGCTACATGGATTGCAGGATTGCTCTGATGTTTCAGGATGTGTCCTCAGACAAAAATTCCTCCCTGTCCTAGGTTACAATGTAAAGATACGCTCAAAGGGATGTATTCTATCACCATCTTCTGAAACCAGGTGGGGCAGTGATCCTTATCTCCGTGGGAGATATCCTCTGCTAATGGGCCAACTGTTCAACCAGATGGGGCAGTGTTCTTTATCTTTCCCATCACCCAGCCTTCCTCCAGGAAGATATCTTCTGTTAATGGGCCATTGAGTCCCACTGCATGACAGATAAAATTACATCATCCCATTGGGAGGTGCTCCACCCGGGGGAGGAGCTTAGCCTTTGCTACCTAGATAAAAACTGAGATTTGGAACACCAAAGTAGTCCTTACCCACTGGTTTCCAGGGGACAAGAGCTACCAGGATCATTGCTTTGAGAAGACTGTTTCATCCAGACTGCTACCACCATTCTAACTAAGGGGAGTGTCAGGTTGCATTCTGACTCTGTCAGTGGTTTTCCTTTTGTACTATTGCATGTATTTTATTTTTTCTCTTTTTTCCTATTAAATTGTAATTCTGACTTGAAGTCTCTCACTGATTTTGATTTCAAAACCTTTACACTCTCCTAATCCAGAGTAATGACCCAGATTGCAAATATTAATGGGTACTCAAACACCTGGACTGGGACTCTGAGGTTTCTGAAAGTCAGCTCTGCTTATATCACTGTCTTGATTTCTGCCAGTGATGGCACTCAACTCCTGTCAGGCTATTGAGACTTGGGAGAATAGGACTGTGCCAGAGGCAGGTATTACTGCTGTGCCAACCACCACAGCTTCTGCCATTCATTTCAATTACATGACTTGAGTGCAGCAGAGCAGTAAAACGTTGGTGTCTTTGGACTTTGAGCACCTAAGAGAATGGATTTCTTTAGGGTTTGATTTAGATTCATTCTCCCAGAACTGGGTTTATTTCCTCTTTGTGGTATGTTAGAAACTGAGCTGTGGTAGGGAAGGAAAGTGGGATTGGGGTCTGGGGCTTGAAAGAAGAAAAATCTTCTCTCAGCCAGGTTTCTGCCAGGAATATGGAAGCACAGCACAGTACCTATTTCCTCCTGGAACAGGGTGTTCCTTGGATATAGCTACTCATATGGGTTGAGAGGGAACATCTCTTGCTGGCATACGGACCCAGTGCTAGGAAAGGTAAACTTTAGCCTTTATGATCAAGATTAGGCTATATTTGATAAAAATATGAATAAGGCAGATATATACCTATGGAATAATACCTGTATAAATCTGAGCTATGTATATTCAAAATGAGTACATTTTCTAGATAAGTGTTATTTTGAGCCTGTCTCAAAATATATCAGCTTACCTTAAAGGATCTCTAAATGCTTGCAAGAGGCACATCAGTGATAATTTTCCAAAGCCTCATGCATTCAATTCAACCACAAGCAAACCAAATCCTACAAAAGCCTCAAATACAGGTGTATGCATGCAGGAATAATCCTTAAACTAATGAGCAATGATCCTTGCAAAGCATAGGCTTTAGTTTTTTCTGACAGAGGGAGTCCCTTGACAGTATTAGGAGGATTGAGAAATATTTATGTGCTGGGCAGGTGTACACTGATGCTGAGTGTACAACTGGTAATTACATTTTAACAAAATGTGGACAATTACATTTCTTTTTCTGTTCACTCCCAAGCATAATAGATATTTGAATGGCACTGCTTAAACATCCCCTGGATTTATGGATTATTGTGTTCTGCAAACATATTTTTTCTGTATCATGCTGCAGATATCTGAGAGACAGAAGTGACATAATGTACAGTAGAAAAGTTTTACTTAACGTAAAATAAATATGGAATGTAAGGAGAGGAAGCATGGCCTTGCATTTTTCCTTGTATCCTAGGGTTTTCTGCCATTAGGTGAATTCTCCTGTGAATCCATTCCCCAGCACTTGTTAATTTGTTTTGTTGATGGGGGTTTTCTTTTTGGTTGGTTGTTTGAGGTTTTTTCATATACCTGGAAAAAGAGCTGCTCTTTATTCAGCACCTATGGAGTTACAGTCCATGACAGAGAACAAGGATAACGGGGTGTGGCCAATAAAAATACCCTTGCGAGCAGCTGCTGCAGAAGTAGCAATGTTTTTTTTGCTTTCTGAAGGTAAAATCTTGTGGCAATTTTTCCACCTGTCCCTGTCGAGTGCAGCCAAAAGATGGCAGCATTTTATTCAGCATCGAGGTGTAGCCTTGGGACTAATCACAGGCTGCAACTCAACACCCTTTCTGAGAGGAAGCAAAAAAAGTGCAACTCCTAATGGAGTAGACAGAATTTCATTATAATCCTTGCTGAATATTAACCATACCAAAATGTGCTTATACTGTAAGTAAGACTAATTGCTGTTGTATTTTTTCCAGTAATTTAACTTAAAACTGTTTAACTATTATTTGGAGAGATTGGAATCAGGTTTATTTTCCACATACTTTTGTGTCTGCCATCAACTCATAGCTGTAGTCAGTCCTGAAATTTGATCTGTTAATTTTGGACATGTGTAAGGAGAGATGTGGAAAATATAAATAACTCCATAGGAGTTTTCTCTGCAGTGAAACCTATATAGATTTTTTTGTTGTTTGTTTAATAATCACTTCCAGCAAACTTTCCATTCACTTGAAATGCAGATCAGCATTATTTCAGTCACAGAAATAATGAAAATGAGGCCAATAGAGTTACCCAGCTTCTTAACTGGTGCCCTCTTGGTACCCTTTACTTGGATATCTGCATACATTTTTCCAAATCCACAAAGCACTCCTGCAGGTATGAAACATGTTTGAAACCCCTGAAGTGACTTATGATGTCACTAGAACTTTATGTACATAATTCTAGATCTTTGTGTACATAATTGCCTTTGATTCTGGACCACATTATAAAGGGAGCTCAAACCCTTTCAACTAGTTTTACAAAATAGGTAACTTAGCTGACACTATAAAACACATCAGGTTGTTTATATCTTAATTAGCACAAAAAAAATTTTTCCCCCTCCTATTTTTTTTTTTTTCTCCCCCAAGTTATCAACACTAAGTCCTAAAGTCCTTGCAGTTACTTTCCAAATGATATCTTGCAACCTCATGTAAGCAAACCAGCTAATCAATGCCTGGAATACATGCACTTCATTAGTGTACCTGGATTGAAGGGTATTAGTGTGCAATAGCTGTAACACAGCTGACACTTTGTCTAAAAACCTTTCAGAGTCCCATGGCTAAACAAGATAAAGAAAACATTCTTCTCAGGTCTGTCATCTCTTTGCCTTGAGGCTTGAAAAGCCTCCTGGGCACTGACTGGCATTTTGAGGTCTATCAGACTAATTGAGAGGGCTGAAATTTCCATTTGTAAATGCAGTCCTGGTGTTGAATACTTCACCTGTGATGCCTGGTAGAGGTCTGCTCTTGCAGCAATGGCACTCAGATGAAAACTGTTCAAACAGCCTGGAACTCATAGGTTGTTCATTACCATCACTGTCTGTAATCCCCACAGGGACTGTGGGTAAAAGGTTGTCACCAGCACCATGCAGTAAAAATTTTGTTTGCTGGTTTTCATCATCTTTTAACACTAGATGGAAAATTGCTTTCAGCTTAAAACAAATGGCAGGCTGTTTTGCACTGGAGAACAAAATTATTGCATGGGAATTTAAAGATTTTCAGCTGATCCAGACAGAGTGTGAGAGACCAGCCAAAGTTACTTGTACTAACAAGCAATGGATTTCAAGCTTTTCTGGAAATCTTTTTGTAAGATGCTTCAAAAATAGGTCACACTACCAGAAAAGTTCTTCACACTTTATTGATGCCAGATTTTTATTAAAAATGATCACTGTGTGTAAGAGGCTCCTCAACCCCCTATTTGTAAAACTTGCTCAAGTTTACATGATCATTACATCTTCACTATAGAGAAACTGAAAATAATCAAGGCAGAAGAAACCAATGAGGTGAACATTGTCCTGAGCAGCAGAAGAAATTGAAGAATCCTGCAAATCCCTGACCTATGACCTAGTCAAGCTGACATGACATAATCATCTGTTTTTTTCTCCTTGAGGGGTCTGACTGCAACCCCCTTTTTCTTTGAGACAAAGGAGAATAATATCATTTGTACACAGAGCTTTGGCCCTGTGAGGTTAAGCAGTCAAACTCTGCTGCTGAGGGGATGCCAGGGAAAATAAGCAAGGTTATGAGTTTCCAAATGGTTAATAAATCAAACTCAAGCAAAAAGTTATTTTTAATTTGGTTATTTTTAAGCATCAAAGGAAATCAGAGAGTAGCTGTTAGTGACACTGAAATAACAGTCTCAGTGGAAATAAAGTTTTGGCACAAGCTAATCCACTTGAACATAACTCTCAACACAGAAAATATTGTCTAGAGATTTATTTATGGGCAGTGAGCATAAAGAGTCTGTCCATTTGGCCAGCCAGAGCCTCCAGTGGGATGGAAGTGAAGTTGAATATTGGGGTCATCAGATCTCCAGCCACAAGAGGTCAGAAGGGAAGCAAAGCTCTGGACCCAGCTCTTTCTGCAAAGCAAAAGAAACTCAATATTCTTTCTGAAGACTGGAGGACTGTTCTTCTCCAGTGCAGTTTTTCTTCTATTTCTAACCTAATTCTACCCTTTCCTGAGTATGAATCATATTAGAGCTGATGGAGAACACATACACACTTGATGCAATTTGACCAGGATTTCTACACACATAATTATTGGGAGTCTTATCCTAGAATCCATTGGCATGGCAGAAACCTGGGAAGGTAAAAAATGGAAAATAAAATTATTCTAAATTTTTCTATTTCACAATCTTGTGCTTTTATGTGTGTGTATGTGTGTGTGTATATATATATATATATATACACTGAGTTTTATAATTTTGATTTGGACACAAAGTCCTAAAAAATGTCACTTATCAAAAAAACCTTGGTATGTTTAGGTGCAATTCCAAGCCTAAAGCAACTGCACAGAAAAATGAAGGAACTAACTTCTCCTTTCCCAGTTTTCATGTCACTCCGATGTTGATTTAAGAACCAGATTTTTTTCCATCTGGAATAATAAACTAGGTTGATGCACTTTTTCTCATTCCCAAAGCTTTACAGTATTTGTTTCAATGAGTTATTTTGTGACATGCACTTCAATTTTATAAATACCTATATATACAGCCTCAGAACTACTGAAGAAAACTGGCTCTGAACACTCATGAAACTCAGTAGATTTAATACAGATTTCCAATGCTTACATTGTTTGTTCCTCATTTGCAGCCTATTGCACCCAGAGTGTTTTCCCCACTGCAATAGGAAGCAAGCCACCTTTTATTTGTGTGAAATCTGAGTACAAGGTGCCACAGACATTACAAAATTTCACTGTTGGGTCTGGTTTCTGCATTACTTCACCCCTGATTATATTGGACTAGCAAAGAAAGAGGTGTTACAATTCCACCTCAAAGTTCTACTGACTTCATTAGCAGCCTGATCAAGGATAATATTTCCAAGATTTCCATTTTTCATGAATAATAGCTGCTTTCTCTTGGTCTTCTGAAGAGGACTGTCAGAAGAATGTCTCCATTTCTAATAGAAAGTGAAAGAGTACTGCTTCAGTTAAGTGGTTGAGAAATAAAAGCTCGTAAAAAACTACCATAGATTGCTAAATTCCATCTGATTAGCAAGAGATTACTTTTTTTTTTTTTTTTTTTGCTGTCTCTCTGCATTTAGCTTTCCTCTCAGTATTTGCATTGGCAGTACAGCTAAAATGGGCACTTAACCACATTACATGGTTTCAGTCATACAGTTCTATTAAGATGAACTTTCTATAAATTAGTCAGATGTACTCCTGATGATTTTGTGTGACTCCAGCTGCTAATTAAAAGTGGTGGTGGCCAGCAGAGCCGGGTGAGATCACGTCTCCTGTAATGATCAATATTCTCCAGAAGCACTTTGTCCCTCCAAGCCCCTGCTGGAGTCACTGCTGCCACTTCCATGGAGCTGGATGAGGACAATCCAGTATGCTTCAAGAAAACAAAGTTTCCATCCAAAGAAGACTGCAACAGCCTAATGCATGAATCTGGGGCTTTTGCTCCATATCCACCAAAACCAGAAGGTTTCCACACTTGTGTTTGATGGGATGTTTCTCAAGCCCTCTCTGTTTCTGCACCCACCCAGGGTGGTGCCTGTCTAGCAGCGAGTGGCTGGTGTCCCAGAGGACTGCAGCCTGCACAGATTGCAGTGAGGAGAGGGCAGAGACACTGCACTGTCAGCCTGGCTAGCATCCCTGAGCCAGCCAGCCCTCATCCCTGCTCACTGCAGTGGGCACACTCACAGGGGAGTCCCTTGTCCCTAACAGGACAAGACAGCTGCTCTCACCTGAGCAAATTCAGCTGGAGGAGCCTTCACCAGCTGGAGCTGTCCTTGCATTCCTGGATTCCTCCTTTTCCATTTACATCGAATGGAGCAGTGTTTAAAACAAAAGCAGAGTCTCAAACCACTCCTCCATGAAAAGTGCACTCTTCAAGCACCTTCTCTTCACACTTGCTGTGGTAGTTGTTGTCACCTTCCTTGGCAGCACAGGGTTCAACTTCAGTGTTGAACTGGAGCTTTTCACACCTCCCCTGTGATTCCTTCTCTGATAAATAAATACCATTAAATGAATAAATATCCTTAAATGAGGTCATGAAAAAAGCAGGTAAAATATGTTCCTAGGTCTGTATTTCCCCTTTTTTTCATGAGCTGTAGCTGCTGTGTCTGCCAGAGGCACACACTGGCCTGCATTCCTGTCATTCCATGCCTGGCTGGCAGTGTCACCTGCCGCTGTGAAAGAGCAGGACATGCATTCCAGGTGCTCTGCTGTATGCTTGGTGCTCACCCCAAGGCACAGCACAGGAACATGTGCTGCTGCACACAAACCTCCACACCTCTGCCATCATATGGACATCCAGAATATGGATAACTCACATAATATGGGACAAAGAGAAAAGGAATACCAACACTTGCTCTTTTCTAAGTTTGAAAAGAAAACTTTAGACATTTCCCAGTTCCTACAAGTGACAGCAATGCATGCAGTCTGCATATGTGTTCTATTGCACATCAGGGGTGTGCTTTTGGAGGAATTATCCCACTTATCACTACTTAACTGTAATTCAGTTTGCATTTTAGAGGGATCTCTCTTGCAGATGACTAGCATATCTAGCATGCCTTGTCCTCAACAGCCCCCCAAAATGCAAATGGTGTGTAAATCCAGCTCAAATCCACCTTTTTCATTCTACAGGAATCTTCTCATTGCCCTCACTAACACAAAGCCAAAGCTGACTGCTCCCAGTCCTGACTGGGCATCTGAAGTGTTTTCAGCCACACCAGAGCTCAGCCTTTCCCACCATGCAGTCTGTCCCTTTCTGTGGGTGAAAAAGGTACTGGACAGTGACTTTCACATCTGGATTCTACTAACTAACCTCCTAACCAGGAGCTAACCCTGCACAAGGAGCATTTACAGCCTTTGAACATAAAATAAAATAAATGTCACAAATGCCTTCATGCTGAAAAATTGGAAAATTCCCAAATCAAAATGATGCTGTGTATGAAAAACAATCTTTGTAGGAATCAGTCATCTGATGCACACTGCACTTTAGCAGCCAAAGTTTTGTCCATGAACTAAGTTTTAGGATTTTTCATGATGAAACAGAGGAGGCAAACTTTAGGAACCCTATTTGGTCTTTACATTTCCAGTTTATCTTAATCTAAACAGCAAATCTCATAGCTACTTGTTGAAATAATATATGTTAAAATTATATGTCTTTTTGCTCAAAATGAGTAAAAAACCATACATATTTGAAAATTGGATAGACTGTAACATTTTTTCTCTTCTATGTTGGATCCAAAAGAATGAGTTGTTTCAGGGTTTTTTTTAATCAGTGCAATACAATACTACTGTTAATTTCTTCTGTCTAAAACAAGCCACCCTTAATTGAGTCATAAAACTTTCCCACTAAACTGTGGGAAACCATTTAGAACATAAGATGACAGATAATGCTGTAGAGACAAAGAAAATCAATTACCAGTGCCAAAACAATCTGAAAATATCGTTCTGGAATGACTCAACAACCTAATAGGTTCCATTTTCTGCTTTCCTTAGAAAATCTATTATTTCAGCTTCTCTCATAATGTGGTATAACTCAATCTCCAAACTGTTTGTTTTGACCCTTTCTAAAGGCTGAATCGACTTTAGAACTGGGCATCTGTGCATTTGGCCTTGTGCCAGCTTTCCTATTTTTGCATAAATGTTTCATCTTCCCATAATATCTACCCCACTGAAGGAGTTTAACAGAGGAATTGTATCCTTCCTCAGCCTTTCTTACTAGTCTGTATAAACTGTGGATCTCTATCCCTTCAGTGGAGTTTATTCTGACCTGTGGAACATAAGAGCAGCATGGATGCATCCATGGGCTGCTGTGCCTGACTTAGTATGTCTCTCACTGGCACTATCACCCTTGTCAGATTAATTTCTGCTGTGTTCTTCTGACATAACACCTATCCAAGAGTTTTGAAGTTTTCATCATAAGCAACTTGCAGTATTGACACGGTGGCTTTGCTATCTCACTTCCATTCACCTTCCTGGCACCACCTGGAGGTGGAATATGGGTGCAGACATGGATAGGAATCAGAATGGAATGACATGAAACTGGTATCTGAAATGAGACCAGAAGAACATGCAGAGCTTCTGAAGTTCTGTGAACTCTCATCTCCTGTGAGAAACGTGTGAACACACATATTCTGTTCAAAAGGACTGAACAGAAGGCTTTTTTACTATTTATCTCTGTCAATATGAACTTAATGCTTCAAACGTGCAATAAAAATGTGTCTGCACTGCAAAACACAGAAAAATTTACCAGGATCATGTAAATAAGAGCAGTGATAACAGATGCATAAATAAACACAATATCATAGCATTCAATTTTCATTTGGCAGCTATCTCCAAAGCTGTTCCTGTGGGAAAGTTATGACACATGAAAAGTCTTTAGTAACCCATATAAATAAATTTGTCTGGTTCCTAATTGCCTTGTTAGTGATGTAAGTTGGAAAACTGCCATCTCAGAGAGCAGGCTTGGGCTCTCAGCACTGTTGCAAAGTTTCTGGCTTTGCACTGAGGTGTGTGGTGGCTCTTGAAGTCAGTCCATCCATGCACAGACCAACAGAAGGGGTTTGCTGCCTGAAGTTCACAACAAGTCCCCTTCTGATTGCCAGATGTTTACACCAAAAAAAATCCTGTAGCATGTCTTGAATGATGGTGAATTCTCTCAGATGAATATATACACATGAAATTGAATGTATTTTTCCAGTTAGCTGTCTCTGTTTAGAGTATTAGCTTTCTTCAAGACAATTCAAGCAAATTGGTGTTGCAAATGCAACATCAAAAAATTCAGCTGCAATAAACATGCCAACAGTATGAAACAATCATATCAACAATGTGAGAACAGTGTAGGAAAGTGAGAAAAAGTAATAAATACAGAAAAACTGTCATGACTTCTTTGTGCTTGCACCATTTGTGGTCAGAGTTTTCAGTTTTTGTATTTTCCCCAACAGTAAGCATTGCAGGAGAGAGTCTTACATGAAGGGAGAAACTGAAACATTCAGGCTTTTGTTTCCTTGGGGAAGGAGGGACAGGAACAGAGAAACAGCTGTGTTTCCTTGGTAAAAAGGCATAAGGATGCATAAACTGCAGCTTAGGGGCTCTAATGGGATCATATACACTTGAGCATAGAGGAAATGGTGGCTGGAGAAGAGATTGCTTGAAATTCATTTAAGAGAATTATAAGAGCCTAGAGCCAGGAAAGAGAGGAGGTCATAGTTCATCTCTTGTTATCAAACAGAGGTAAGCTGCATATTGGTCTGGTTTTGGACAGTGGAAAACAAAGCCAGGACCTCAGCTGAGAAAGATTGCAGAGTTTGACACAAACATGCATCAGTCATTATTCAGGATCTTGCATTAAGGACACAACCCCAGTTCAGAGAGAAATGTGTCAGGGTGGGGCTTTGGGTAGCTTTATTATAGACATAAATTTGGGAAGCCACTTGGAGCTCTTGTCTCATGAGATTACCTTTGCAGAACCTTTTACAAACATGGAGGAAGCCACAAAATGGGAAGTGGCATAAAAGAAGAGAACAAACTCAGGAAATAATATTTCATAACAAGTTCAGGAGCAATTTAAAAATATTTTACCAATTTTAATAATTTATTGTCTTCTTTCCTTTTCACTAATTTTTTTTTCACTATTTTGCTCTTGTTTTCTCTCAAATTCTCTCTGCACAGAATGGGCTTGTTGGGAAGGTTCATTAAGGCAGTAAAAGCTAGTGGATTAGAGCAAAGTCAGTATATGAAATCTTATGAAAGATAAAGTCAGTCATTGCTGTCACCTGTTACAAAGAATTTCCTGCAAGGTTTTCCTTACTAAATTAAGAGGAGTGCATAAAAGAAGGAGTGCAAGTAAAAGAAATAGAGAGAAAATTCCAGAAATGTAAAATAGAAAGTAAAGGCTTATCAAATGCTCCTAAATTCGCAGGATATTCTTTGTCAATCATCAAAATGTCATATTTTGCATTTCATCTGGATGCATATGCCCTAAAGGATCTATGTTCAGCTGAAATAAAGGAAAACAGATGCTAACTCAAATATAAACACTGGCATGAAGAGCACGTTCTAAAAGCTAATTCTCTCCTTTGATTCTCCTCTAGGTAGTGTAGCTGGGACCACAGGGGGCTCAGACTGAACATAAGTATATTGGCTATTCATGCCCAGCTTGTCCTGCAGTGTCCCTTCTCTGGCTACATTGCTTGCAGCACTTTAAAACCATCCCTTTAACTTGGAAGTTTATGGTTAGCAGGATAATCTACATGAGAACACCCAAATAAGGTGACACATCTCATCTTTTATGGAGAAGTCTAAGAGAGGAAATCCTGCCAGGCTCAGCAGAGTGTCCTGAGGAGCTGCTTGGTGCAGAGGTGTGCCCAGCTGGGAGGAGAGCTGCATGGTGGCACTGGAGCTGCTGCCCAGTCATGCTTTGTAATTGGTAGTGCTTGAGTCAGTCACACAGAGCACAGATGCTGCATCCAAAGCTGTGGCAGCTGTTAGAAACAAAGCCTTGGATGAGTTTCTCTAGGTCTGTCACCCGCTGTGATACATTTAGGCAGCTGAACCTGAACACATTCACTTGCAAGTGACAGCTGACATTTCCTGACACTATTACATGGAAAAACCATGACAGATGGACAATCTTGTCAGGAGCAGCTTTTGCTCATTTGCTTTCTCTGCTACTGTGCTGAAATTCAAGATGACTTGAAAAAAAAAAGCTGTATTAAAAATGTGCAAGTTGCAAATCTGAACACTTCAGAAGTTTCTAAAGTGTCCTTATGGCCCCTTCTACATATGAACTGCTATAAATCTTTAATTACATGTACATGCTCACACACTGTTTTGCACTGAACCTTGTGTTGGGCTGGATACTCAGTGTTTCTCTTTCTGTCATTCAGAGGGACCTAGTTTAACACATTTCACCCAAACTGAACACAGAAGACTGTACTTGATGAACCTGTTCCCACCACTGTCACTGAGAGTGACTGAGAATGACATAAGTCTTAACCTTGTTTCAGTGATATTTTTCCTTATCTAATTATTCCTTATTTAAAGTGGGGGAAATGAGCTAGAGGCAGAGAGTGGCCAAAGCTGGCAAGAGTCCATCCAACTGCAAGAGTCCAACTTGAGACTGATCTTTTCTTATGATATTTTATTATCAAGCACAATCCACCGTTTCACCCCTCACTGGTGAAAGGTATTGCTGGTACAGTTAATGTGTCCTATCTCCTGTGCTGTGGTTCCCAGGACACTTCAATTATGCTTTGTGGCACTGGCTCAGTGTATGATCTTGTACCAATTAACATCAATAGCTTGCCAACAGCAGTTAGAAATTGCCACTTCTGTAATTCATGTAAGAATCTTCCTAACAGTACTTTGCACAAGGTCTGAATCACCTCCCTCCTCCAAAGCTGATGTTTTAATGGCATTTTCTGTGAAGGGCTAAGAAATAAATGTAGACTGACTTCTCATGGCTGTCACCCTTTAGAATGGCAGCAAGGAAAAGCAAGCATGATATACTTTATTGCCACTGCCTGTGCCAGATCTGCTACAGATATGTGTAATCCCACAGTGTCAGAGTTTTGTTTTGACAGTACAAAATGTTTTCAAAGGGTGCCTTGCCACACGCTCACAATTAGTCTTAAATGAAATTTAGAATTTGTTTTGGAAATTCTGGCAATGAAAATTAAATATAATCTGAATGTTAGCCAACATTTTAAACTTAAATGGCTAAAAATGTTCTCTTATCCACATATGGCAGGACACTCTCATGAAAGGAAACATGGTGAGCATTGTGAAGCACAGCTTTGTCTGAGACAGAATTCTTCATTTTACATTCCTACAGAGCATGCTGCATGGCCAACACTTTCTGTCCTGTACCATCAGAGAGGAGAGAGCACATGAAATCCAGAACTGAGCCTTCTGAGCACAACTTCCCAAAGGATCCATGGTTTTTGTTTTACTCAAACACCTGGAGCTTCAACTGTATGTTCAAACATAGCATTACATTTCAACTTTCCTGCTGGAAGCCTGAAGCATTTTCTACCAATTCATTTCAAAGGAAATTACTCTCCCATTATTAATATTTATTCTCTTTCATTTGCATGTTTCTCTCATGTTTTTTGTTTTTTTCTTGTAAGAAAACTTAGCATGGTATCCTTTCTCAATTCCCCAAGAAACTCTAGTACCTTCTGAGTGCACCTGTTTTTCCCATTCCTTTCCTTCCCTGTTATTGCCTACTAAAGCCTGTGAGCCTTTGAATGAGTTAAATTACATATGTGAAGGTTTTGTTCTCCCCTTGTGGTTTCTGATATAAAGAGTACTGTATGCCTTAATTTAAAATAACTTACACTATTTATTTCCAGGTGGTTTTTGAGTACTCAACTGCTGTTTGAGGAGGAAAGTCAGACAAGAAATCAGGGGCAGCTTGGTGTTTTCTGACAGTGGCTGAACATGAGCCAGCAGTGCCCAGGTGCCCAAGAAGGCCAATGGCATCCTGGCCTGTGTCAGCAATAGTGTGGCCAGCAGGACCAGGGCAGGGATTGTCCCCCTGTACTCAGCACTGATGAGGCCACACCTCAAATCCTGTGTTCTCATGACAAGAAAGACACTGAGGGGCTGGAGAGTGTCCAGAGAAGGGCAGTGAGCTGGTGAAGAGTCTGGAGCACAAGTCTTATGTGGAGTGGTTGAGGGAGCCATGGTGTTTTTTGCAGGTTTTAAAGAGACTTTTTAAGTCTTCAAAAGTTCTTTGGAGTTGTAGAGTATGACATTTGATAAGTCATTTGTGCTGAGCTCATTTCAAATTCATTCCCATGCATTTGCAAAACACTTGTACAATCTTTAATTCATATTTCTCTTTCATCCTCTGTGGTTGACACAAATTTCAGACCTTGGTTTGCAAAATGCTGCAAACTGGGAATCTTGCTGTGTTTTTTATCAAATTAGCATCCTGGTTTGAACTATTAAATTCATAATCCACACTTTTGTCTTTCATTCACAGAGATTTTTACAGTATTTAATTTGGCAAGTTCTTGGAGATCTACTACTCTTAAAAGAGAAAGCCCTACCTAGGAAATAATAATTAAATCCCCCACCTTTTTCTGTCCAGAAAGCAGCACTCTGGAGCTGTTTTTGCAGGTCTTTTTACAACTTGTGATGAAGGACTGCAGAGTGTTCCCTAAAACTATAACTGAGAATGGACTATGCTTAAATTAACTAAGCTGCAGATGGTTTCTACATTTAAAAATTTAAGGACCCCAGGAGGGTCAGTGGCATCACAGTGTCCATTTGTGCCCTGGCTGTATTCACAAAATAGAGGCAAAGCCATGTCCAACAGGAGGCTGCATCTTAGCTGGGTAACTGGATCCAGGCATTTGGAAGAGTTCCAAAATCCACAATTTAAATGCAGCCTCTCTATGTTCCAATGGCCAAAGTCCCTGATGTCAATCTGAAGGCTCAAAACTGTGCTGTTGGCACAGGTGAGTAGAAAAACTCAGTAGAAAGAGGTAAAATACACTGATTGTTTTCTGAGAACATTATTGTTATGGCAAATATCTTCGTGTAAACTCATGACAAAATAAATGTCACTCATGCAAAATCATTTTGAGCCCCTTGTATTGTGAACAAAATCTTAAAAATTTATTATGGTAAATGTTAATATCATAATGATGGACAGTGTTTAGTGCATTCATAGTGAGGAGGTTCCACAGTGCTCAGTTCATCCTGATCTAAAGAGCTGACATTTTTGAATGCAATTTTCTTTCAGTTTGCTTTTAAACACAGAATTCAGCAATGCCTTAGTGTTGCAAGAGTTCCCAGCACCCAAAGTGTGCTGATACACTGCTGGTTTCTGCTGTCTAGGTACCTTTGTGTAAAACTGGAAGTGGAGCATGGCAGTCTCTGGACCTGGGGGCTGTGTGGTTTTCTGAACCCTAATCCTACACATAACCCTAATCCTAGGCAGAGCATAAAAAGCTGCATGGGAGTAAGACTGGTGCAAACAGAAAGGTGTGGAGTGAGCCATGTTGTGGCAGCCCTGTGTTCCCTTGGCATGCCTTTTGTAGAGTCCCTGGAACTTTGGGCTTTGTGGATTTCTGAACCCTAACTGTAGGCATAACCCTTATCCTAGATGGAGCAGTAAAAGCCTCTTGGGGGTGAGGCTGGAAAGTTGTGGAGTGAGCCATGTTGTGGCAGTCTGTGTTCCCTTTGCCATGCCTTTTGTAACTTGACAGTCTCTGGATCTCTTTGAGGTTTTCTGAACCAAAGCCCTAGGTGTAAGGATAACCCTCACACTGAAACTCTCTGTGATGAGCAGCTCTGTTAGGAACACATTATTCCAGCTGCTTGGATCACAGTTGACAACAATCTTGAGTGCTCCTCAGAGGAACTCATAGAGCACACAAAACCAGGTTTTACTACCTATTTACCACCTATTTTAGGTACTTTGTGTCTTCTCAGGAGGGCAGTTTTTTAACACTGGAAGGATTTTGATTTAGAGGTCTGCGCTTATTGTCTCAATTTAGACATTAAGTGGTTACTTAGGTGCTGAATGAGGCATAAGCAGGCTATAGCCACAGTTCCTGATCGAATCTAAAGTGCATCCTGGTGTGATAAAGGCACACAAGACAACAAGAATTGAGCTCGGCAACAGCAATAAATGCAAGCAAATGCCAGGTTTGAACTCTGGCACAGTGGTTCCCCAAGAAAAGGTAAAAAACCTGAGCCTAAATCACTTTTCAGAATTAGACTCATCTCTTGGTTAAAAACTGAGAATTCAGTGGGTAACCTGAACCACCAACTCATAAGCAACCACTGTTCCCTTTTTCTGCCCAGCCTTTTCTCAGCAGCAGATCAATCAGCCCAGGCTCAGGTGGAGATTATTATTTTTAACAGAATCCAGCTGGACAGGCTGTGCAACCAGTTGCTGACATGAATGTAGCTACAAAATTAAGCAGAGACAGTTCTTGTCATGCACTGCCTGTGCTAACACAGAGAAACCTTACACTGCTCTGCTGGCCTGGGTGACACAATCATTGCACACAAATGTGTCCATAACCTTTCACACATTTCTCCTGAAGTCTGCCTGCCACAGGGACTCCAACCCAAGGCTTCTTCCTTTTAACAGAACATGTTTTTCAAGATTTATGGAAGATAATCTTACCTCTGCTTGTATAAAAAATCTGGGGGATGAACACATTCTTCCATGCCTTTTTCTCCTCTGGAAATGAAAATAGAAATAAACTACTTTAAATGTATTTCTGTACACTCCTGTATGAGCATCTCAAATATGTTCACCCTTATTTTCCAGTTCCCTTGTACTGAGACTATTAAGAATAATTGTAAAATAATTTGAATTGACTATTCAAGATGTGCTCTTAAAAGTGGGGAGTTTTTTTCCCCAAAATGTCTGTTATCTTTGTTTTGTAAATCCTTGTGGGTAAAAGAAAGCATCAATAGCAATTTTTGTCTAGATCAGAGTTCCCTCCAATGAGCCAACATACAAATCTACTAGTACAAGTCAGAACTGGATTTCTGCCTGATTCTTTTCCAGTACTCATGTAGGAAAAAAGGGAAGACCCTGAGCATTTTAAATAGTAGTAAGGGGCCTTGGAATGGGCCTTGTATGTAGGAGAAGTGCAATTTACCCACCTATTAACCAGAAATGTGCAGTGTTTACCGAGTACAAACTTTTATCTGTCAGATGGACTCATTTCTGTTCTTGACATATTTCTACTTGTTCTACTACTTTCATATATTGTAAGAATTCTCAGTAAAGATTATGCATTCCTACAGGGATAGGCAGCTGTATAGAAATGAGTATAAAGTTGTTCTGGAAAAAGATTATTATTTAAAACCCGTGCATTGTGAGCTTTCTCATGGAAACAAAGAATCTTGTTAAAATATACTCACCAAATATCACTTGTGTGACAATTGGAAAATATTTAAATTCAGAAGAATATCAGCAATACAACTTTTTGTGAGAGAAATGGGGCAAAGATTACTTTCAGGCAGAATGAGGAACAGATATTAATTAACAGTAGCAGTCTATTAAACTATCCTGTATGAAGATGAAACCCACAGGCAAGGCCTACAAGTTAGAAACTGAAGTTCTTTAAAGCCCTTATTTTGCTGACACTGTAAACAGACTGTTCAATATGTCAGGAAGCAGCAGTAAGGCCATGGGATGTCAAAAAAGAAAATTATTTTTGTTCACTAGGTGGACAACTTCAAACACCTGAAGATGTTTATCAGTTTCTGTGGAGTCTGAGGATTATACCCAAGAGGGAGAATTAGCAGTTACTATTTGAGAACAGACTCTAAGAACACAAATATCAAGTCACATATGTAAAATGGAAAAGATTACCATTGCATTTATTACATTTTTGAGCACTGTCAAGCATGGATGTAGATGCAGGCTAGTGCTGCAAGATGGGATTGGCATCCCCAGAGACAGGACCTTGGATTCTGCCACCAGGCAGGTGAAAATCATCACTCTGAGATCAAAATACCCCAGAAAAGTTATAAACTACTTCATTTTATCCTATAAAGGAGACTGGTGACTCAGGTTGTTCTGCTTGATGATTTATGATCTACTCTAGCTGGAAGACAGAAAGATTTTTTATATGCATGCAACAGATTCTTAAGGCAAGAGCTGAGCTCCCTTTTCAATATTTTTCCCATCATTAGACAGGACATAGTGCATTTAATTTCTGCTGAATTAATACCACAATGTGGATTACATCAGACTTCTCTTTAAAAGCTATCTGGTATCAGAATATTAATTCATTTTAAATATACAGGAGTTGATGCAGACAAGACAGGTTTTTTCTCTGCTAGAAAAATAAAGCAAAGTTCATGAGAGGAACTGAACCAAGGAAAAGTCATTATTACAGGAGAATTAATGAGATATGCAGGACAAACCACAGACATAAAGGACCAACAGACTGGATAGAGAATTGTCAAGTCACAGATGTTACCTGGCTAGCTGTTGAAGAAAATTATGAAAAGCCAAGAGAATTTTTCTTTAAAAAACAGATCCAATATTAATGTATTTTCAACCCCTGTCACACACTTTCCAGGCTTTATTTTGTCATGGGCAGAGACAGTGTGATGCAACCTGACAATGTGCAAAATCCATGAAAAAACACAGCATGTCAATGGCAAGTCATCCCATCAAAGGTTAGAGACAAATACCTGCAAGGGTTTTTTGTGTGACTGCTTGCTCCATTTAGGATTGTGCTGCAAGGGATATACTCATTACAGTTCTGCCTTAAAAGATTTAGAATTAAGTGGAGGAAAAGGAGAGGTGGAAGACCATTAGTACCTAGAGAGGGCATCAGGAAGCCTGTCCCTAAAATGTTGTCAAACAGCATGTACTACAGATGAGGGGATTGTGTGAGAAATGCACCACTGGAAACCAAAGTTGCCACTTTGGCCACATTTGCACTGCCAAATTCTACAGTGTTTAGTGCTTCTATGGACTGCCTGAAATGTCATTGGATGAATAGTTTCCATTTCTTGAAAGCCTGTTTTTTGCTTGGGCTAGCTCTTGGTAGAACATCAATACAGCAGAATGAGAAATCATTCTTAGAAATGCACTGATTTTCTCAGACAGGAAATGCAGCAACCTGAAGCAAATAGTGTAAAGCACAGTAGTACTGGGAATTGAGGCACTAACTGAGCCTCCAAACTCCTGTTGGAAACCTGGCATTTTGATGCTGTAGGCACAGAAAAAGCTTGATTAGGTCTAAGCATCAGAATATAAGGTGGAACTTGAAAAAAATTTCTGGCATACTCTTATTGCCAAACCTCCATAATGCTCACCCCAAAATACTACTCCTGGAATTGCAGAGGTCACAAGAAATATTCTCTAGCTATGCATAGAGGGGGATATGTGCCAGAGCCATGACTCTGCTGGGACACAGGGAAATAGATTTAACTATGGATAAACTGCAATAGAAAGCTGATTCCCAGAGGCTGCACAATATAATTAATCTGCTGGCTCTGGGCTCCTTAGAGCACCCATCTCCATCATGCTCCTGGTTACACACACCCACTCTTCCCTTAAGAGTCATCACAATTAAAATAACACAATGCAGCCTTGTATCTTTTCTGAAGGAACTGGGATTCCTTTCCTCCAAAGACAGATTTTCCCTCTTCCCTTGTACTGAGCTTATGGTTTGGCTCTCAGGGGCAGAGCACAGCCCAGAGGCAGGTCTTGTCAAAGTTGGGTGCACAGGAGGTGGGAAGAGAGGCACCTGCTCAGCAGAGTTAGCAGCAATATCTGGGGGCAGTAAGGTGGTTTTTCTGCCTTCTCCCCTGCTGTGATAGCTGCCTGCTTGTATGAGCTTAGCTGTAGGCACACAATTCTCTGAGGTATAGAAAATTTATTCTGTTGTTACTGCTCATGTACTCTTATGGCACATTTGGAGGCAATTCTGCTTAAAACTGCTTAGATAAAGCCAGATGCATTTGATGGATATTACAGGAAAAAAATCCTCTTTAACACTTTCAAAATATGGCTACATTTTTATTGCCCATGCTTGGTTACTTATAACATTTCTTATAATGTAATGCAATTAGAAAAGTTTATGCCTTGTTATTTCAGCTCTCAGATACTTTGAAGGGAATTAAAGCTAAAAGCATATCCAGGAGGATCTTGTCAGGGAAGGGGACTGGGATGAAGAGGAAACAGATGTGCTGTGGTTATACATCACCCCATGTTCCCTAATGATATACAGTTGTACCAGCAAGCTACTCAGAGATCCTAAATGCTTATTTCATCAGTATGCAGCACTGAAAGCATGGATACATTATAATGAGCCACTAGGGAGTGCTGGAGGAAAACTCAATATCTAAGAATATAATAGAGTTTTCCCTATCACAACAGTACCATATTTTGCCCTTTAGTTTTAGGGTTTCTTTTTTCTTTTCTTCTTTTTTTTCCCAGAGCCTGGATTAATTAGCTAGACACTAATTACCTGAACCATTTCCTGCACAGCCATAAATGGGTAATGTATTACTCCCTCAGAACAGCACTGCTGTAACACATCTGTCATCTGCAATGACTGCAATTGCAAAAAAACATTGCAGATATTATTGTTATGACACCTGAGTTTATAATCAGTGGTTGTTCTTGTTTTCTACATTTGAAAGGCTATCTGGTAGAGGACTCTGTATAGAAAAGATATTTATTTGCATAAGTACTAATTGTTTTGATGCAAATATCAGTAGCAGGCCAACACTGTGGCATTATCTTCTGCTTCATTTATTTCAGAGGTCATTCATAAGCTGTACATCTTCAAATGCATATCTTTCATCTGCTGAAACTGCCTGGCTTTCAGCCTTAAAACTAATTGTGTGTTTTAACTGGTTGCTCAGATATAACAAGCAATATTTCAAGATTTTATTGCCTCTCCTTATCTTTTAAGATTTACAGAGCATTGGTAGTTTTTGGGGACAAAAAGAAAGTGGTTTTTATCAAGTTGGGCATAATGAATAAAACTGAGCACATTGTCTCCTAGACTGAATATCCAGTGCCATCAGCTGAGGGAGAGTTTCTGTCCCCTCCTGTACTGACATCAAAGGTTCATGCCAACCCCAGCCCACCCCCTGAATCCACACAAAGTGTCTTCCATCCTTATGAGGCATGTATGCTGCTCTGAAAGCTCAACTCCATCTCTCTGACCTCCTCAGGCTGCTGTACTGTTGGCATTTCTAAGGACCAGAAGCACTCTCAGCAAAAAATTCCTCTTTTCTTTAAAGGTTCCAGCTCATTGCTCCAGTTATCAAGTAGGGAAAACAGAAGTAGTGCAGGGCCATCAACTCTTGACATGCAATTTTTCCTGACAGAAGAGAGGCTTAGAAACCTTTAGAGGTATTTTCATTTGCACAAATGTTCTCTAATTTTCTAGTTTTTATCTAAGAGATTTAAATCACCTTTCACTATCCAAGCATAAGAACACTTGTTTGGAGTTATTAGCACAATGTGAGGACAAGCCTATTGAATTCCACGAAGATTGACCTGTTTTAAACTGAAATGTCATTTCATTTCATTTGGAAATTAACTTTCTCAAATGAATGTATTTATTGACATGATATTAATTGAGTTCTGGTGGCAAGTCCTGTGTTTTTCCTAGTAACAAAAATGAGAGTTGCAGTGACATTCAGTGAGATCAGAGTTTTACAACTGGTACCAAGTAGATAAAGATACAAAAAACAGCATGGCAGAGAACTTAGATGGTTTAATTATAGCCCCCAAATGAAGCAAAATACACTGTAATGACTCTATTCCATTGACAGTCATGGGCATACTGCTTTTTAAATTCTTGAGTCTACATCATAAGCCTAGGAGAATTCATGAACTAAAAAAAAAGTAAATGAATGTTTAAAGTATCATTTAATATCATTACAAGGAAAAGTCCTGCCTTGTGGGGGATTAACAATAGATAACAAACATTTTTCAGCAAATTGCCACTGGCCTCCAAATACACAATAAGGCTTTGATTTTGTTTATTGCATGTGGTTTAAGTGTTCAGAGTTTTTATGCAAGATGTTTCTGGAAGGGATGTGTGTGGGAAAAGGTCTGTGCCCTCACACTTTTCACACAAAACCCATTTCTCTGTGTTTCCCTGCCATGAGAGTGTTCCATGTTTGTTACAGCTGCTAAGGATGCTCCAGCTCCTTCATGTGTGGAGAGTTTTTTCCAGGCAGTGGCTGCTGGCACTCAGGGCTAAGCCTTCTCCTGAGATGAATTAAAACACTTGGGCAGAGCAGCTTGAGCACTGCCTAGCCTCCCCATCTATTCTTTCTCTCCATCCCCCACAAAGCCTAGGAAAAAAACTCTCATGGTGATGGCTGTGCTGTGGAGGTCAACATCTGGACTCACATAAAAGGAGTAGAAGAAGCAAAAAGAAAGCACAATGAATGTGCAGAAGGCAAAATGTGCAGCATACAGCTTGTGTCTCCCTGTGATGGAAGATGGAGCAGTTTCTTATACATGGCTGGGAACAATGAGCTTCTATAACTCAGATCCTGCCATCCCTGAAACCTGATTCACCTTATTTGCACATTTTTCCAGCCACTCCTGCTGTCAGGTGTGTGACCAGCTGTCCTCCTGGTTCTCCACCAGCCTGTCCTGCAGCCTCTGGCTTGTGCTGCCCGTGCCCAGCCTGTAACCTCCCACTCGTTGCCATCTGCAGTTTATGGAAAGAGGTGGGAAGCTGGGGTTCCTGAGACAGAGTCCAGTCCTGGATGTGCAGATGCCCACAAACCCACAACATATGCATCACTTGAATACAGGTATTGATTGAAGGGTAACAAAAAATCAAGGTTTAAGCATAACCCAGGACGATACAAGTGATGCCTGTGGCACACAAGGGGATTGCTTTGGATTTTTTTGATGGCTTCCATCATTGTTTCATGCCATAGCTGCCAGTCAAGAGGAGCACTGGTTTCCTGTATGTCCCATGTCAGCTCTAAGGCATCTTAGATGACTCCAGGTTCCTACACATAGCCAACAAACTAATATCCTAACACAGAGAGTCAGTGGAGAAGACATCAGATGAGTAAACCTGAGCTGCCTCCTTCAGAATGAATTGACTTGTGCTCCAGGCTGCACTGGCTGGATTGGCCAGATCTCTCCTAAGGGAGATGAGCTTGCAGCTGCCCTGCACAGACTTGTAGCTGCAGGCTAGAAAAGCCCATCTAGCCTTCCCTACAGTTACACCTTGTGCTGTTTCCTCTGGGTGCCTGGCTCCCTGCTGATTTTCATTCTGATTCTTGGTCTGTGTGTACACAGCACCAAGCAGTGACGTGCTTGTCTTCACTGGAGTACCTGTGTGCTATGGAAACACAGCTCAGTCTAATCCCAAAAATCTGCAAAACTAGCTATTGGTAGAAGAACTGTGGTCCTCATTTGTAATAGCATTCAAACAGCACAAAACATATTATCTTACTGAGAAAATATTGTCTTGTCTAACCATAGAATCCTCCAGCTCAGTGAACCTTCAGGCTTTGCTATAGGAATAGCCACTCTTATACAGTCCCTACTCTGATTGCTTTGATTCTGCAGGAATGCAGCAAGATTTCCCTGATGAACTGATCTATCATGCTCTCAGATAGAAGAATTTCTTACAAAAATACCCTGAGTAGTTTTCTTCCCTTAACTTTCTTTTATTTCTGCCTCCTTCCCATCCTATCTCTCCTTAATTTGACTAGGATTTTAATTTATCCAACTGTGCTTTTAAGTTCCAAAACTACATTTATAAAGTGCATACCATTTAAAACTACTGCTTGAATTATTTATGTACATATTATTTAACAAAGCATAATGTGACACATTTTTTTTCCCTTGCAAGTACAAATACAAATAATTAGGTCTTCACCTTTCTTTTCGTGTTACAAATGAATGGGTGCTTTACCTAAGCTACACGAATGTTATAAGATATCCCTGACTGTAAAATATTCAGTCCCCAGTTTTATAAGAGATGTCATGAGCTTTTCAAGCTGATCAGATATTACACACTTGAAGAATATAAATCTTGAATATCCTTGGCTTTTACAATCCGTTTGGAGGTCATATCTTTAACAGCTCTTAATTTGAGGGTAGGTAAGCAAGCTGACAGATAAACACTCTAGAGGCCTGCAGGATGCATTTTAATTAGTCATGAACTGTCATGCTTCTACACAGAAATTATTTTATATTTGAAAAGACGTGAAGATTCTAGGAACTAAAATAACTTCAGTCTGCACACTGGTTTCTGTTCTCATGCTTGCCTTTAGCTCTATATTATCCCTGATGCACAGAGACTTTCAGTGTCTTGGGTATAAACACAGTAAGAACAGTGATAATTCAGCAGCTGTTCCTGAACTAAGGAGGAAATTCTGAGCAAAAAGTGAGAATAATATTGCTGTTACACATGCACACACACACAAACTAAAAGCAATATAGATACAGAATCAGAGAAAGGCAAAACTCCTCTGCCAGCTTCAGAAAATCATGACAAAAGTAAATATTTTTTCAAGAATGCATTTTCAGTGTTCCATAATGAAATATACAGTAGATGTCTGATAATTGAGTAATGAACAGTGAAGCTTTTTTTTGAATGAGCTGCATCTTATGCTGCAGTGTGCAATAGAGTATCCAAGAGGCTTCAATGTCATCTGGAGTATTTGGCCAATTTTTTTTTGTTTTAATTAAGTAAAAATTGTTTGGGAGATTGTTTTGGTTACAGATACAGAATCTACATATTAAGGAATCTTATTAATTCCCTTCAATAAGATTCTTTATCCTCTCTTCTGTGCACACTTCTGTATGATATGTAATCCTATATATAAATTTATAATAAATAAAATGAGTTTTACTAACATTTTTATTTAATACCTTCTGGCAGTAGAAAGAGGAAAAAGGAAGATGGTGAGGGGCTAGAATAAAATTCATATTTTCATTAATATTAAAAGATAATCATTATATATCAGCTGGGTCAGTTGTATGATATGCTTCATCTCTATTGTATCTAGCCAAATAAATTTATTCATTGCACTGTGTTACACTTGTCAGCAGATACAAATGGAGAACATTTTCAACTGACAATATATAATTTTCAAATTTTTGGAAAACTAAATTTTTCTGACCTGTGACTCTGAGAGCAGAAGTCCTGTGCTGCTCTTCAGGAGCAATAGGACCAGAACTCAGAAGGACTCTCTATAACTGAGTTAGAAGGAAAATAACTTGGATCTGATTTTTTTACAATGAGTTTCTCCAGAGGGAATGTGCTTTAACCTGAGATGTGTTCCAACAAAATATACCTTGTACTTGGTTTAATTAATTGTTATAATTATCTTCCAGTTATGTTTTTTCTTTTTTCCGCCCCTTTTTTTTTAACAGTATTTCCCATTTATCGTGGCTGCAAAAAAGATGACTGTTCATATTTATAAATACAGCATTTACTCTGTGTGAAATATGATAAAATAATTTGGGTAGATCCAAAAAGATGACTACTGGATTGGAGATATAAAGAGAAGTTGGCTTAATTTTATGGAAAGATCATAATAAGAAACATTGGATAAAAATAAGATTCTAGCCAGAAAATGGCAAGCCAAAATGTTCCTTCTGTTTTTTGAATATTTTCAGTGATTTTTTACTAGCTCTGCACAAGTTCACAAGCACAAATCTGCCTTCCAAATACCAACCCTACAAACTCAGGACAGGATTAGAAAGTTAAATTGTGTTATTTGTTGATTTCTATACTGTCAGGAATAAAATAATTTAAACAAAATTAATATTTTGCATTCTTGAACATATCAGCATCTCCAATATGGTTTTTACTCTATGATGGCACTGGCTTGGTAATATTGAAAGGAATAAAATACCATTATTGATGCTGAACTTTAAGCTCTTTGCAAAGCATTCAGAATTTCTACTTACCCTTTATCATGCAATTTTTGAAAACTATTTTTGTTATTAACAAGTACATTATACCATCTATCATTGTTATAAAAACACAACTCCACTGTAGTGAAAATAGCAAACGCAGTGGAGGTACAAACAGATATAAATATTTATAGATATAAAACAGATATAAAATATTTATGTATTTATTATATATATTTATTTATATATTTATACTTATATATTCTGTACTATGTTTTGCTGTCTATTATTATTTCAAAATTGTAGAAATTTATAGATTGTTGGGACTTCTAATCTTTACATCTGGGCATTTGTTTTAACTATTAAAGAGTTACAATATCTGTGTTTGTGCCTGGAAATTCATATAACAAAGAAAAATAAATTCTATGAAATGGATAATGGATGAGGAGGCTAGTGGGTTGCTGTTTAAATAAAAACAGTATAAAATTGTACTGATTTCCTTGAAAATTCTTGTTATGTGTTATTTCTCTCAGAGGCTGCAAAAACAGACATTCAAAAATCTTTCATCAGTATATGTATCCTTCTGTGCAATTAGGATAGAGTTAGATTACTGTTGGTTTAGCTATGATCAAAACTGAATCTTTGCCTGGCAAAACCCAAGCTAGTTGATATGATTGTTTTACACCACTGAACCACCACTCTGACAACAGTCTGTCTTTTGTGATTATGCTCCTTCTGTCACTGAACCACCTCTATTCTTTTATTGCTGAATGTCCTCTACTGAGATATTTAACCTAAAGCAATTAACTTTAAACATGTTCCTAAAAATCTTACCTTCCAATTCAGGCTTTGAACATTTATGGAAGTCATAAGCTTTGAATGGGTTTGACAGAGCTGGTTCCCAGGGGTATAAAACATGCAAGAAAGATACTCTGTATTCAGAAACCCCTTTTCCATCTCTTAAACCAAAATTACATTGGCTTTTATGTTGGCACCTACCCAAGCTTCCCAGATGCTGCTATATTATTCATAATTAGAACTACATACCCTTTTCCAGGGATTTTGTTACAGTACTATAATTCACACACAGAGAAACACAAACATGAAGATAAACAAATTCCTAAATAACACCTCATTTATCAATATACATTTGTAAATGGATTTTGCATCCACGTTTACAATTGTGGTCTGAGAGATGCTGAGAAGGCTGCAGGTTTATTGATTTTCTTTCTCTCCCATCAGAAAAGTGTAATAACAATGAATTCCACTCAGAAACAGTAGCACAAAGGTTGTATGTGTTCCACAGATTTGTTTGATTATTGACCATATTTTTTACCAATACTATATAATGTCCAGCATAATGGCTGAATATGCTTACTAGCTGTTTCTGCTCTCTAAAGACTAATTAAGAGATTACCAGTGCATAAGACTAGGGGCTTAATTTATGAAAGCATTATAAATTATAAATTTATAATGAGGAGAAGAAGAGGAGAAGGGGAAGAAAGCCAGCCATGACCATTTCTCACACAGTTATGATGATACTGTTTTTCTGCAATTGGAGCTTGGGGGATACAGAAAACTTTCTGACACTCTAAACAGTAGAAAACTTGTTAATAAGCCAGAACAAGTGCTAATAACCCAGAAAAAAAGCACAGAAGTGCTGCAGTATATTTCTATGGCACTTTTAAAACTAGACATTTTAAAGATTTTGCTGATTTTACATTCAGAAAGCTGTCTGTCTAGTGTATTATTCTTTAAGAACAAATTCAGATCTCTGCTTAAAAATGTCAACAAAAAGCAAGGCTGGGGACTAACCCCAGAAGAATGTGACCACCAAGGGACTCACTCTTTAAACAGATCTAAGGAAATTTCCAGGCCACAGGTAAGTTGACAGCTGGCCAGAAATTGAAAAATAGAAAAGCATTTGAGTCCTGCCAGTCTGCTTCTGCCACCAAGCTGTGAGCAGCCTGAAATGAGACATGGGGCACTTGTGTACCCAGATATCCAAAGGGTCACACAAAGGTGAGTCACTGTAGCCATCATTCCTCTGTTTGCACAAATCATTTTTGGGCACAGAGGAGTGAGAGGCATCCACATTCCTGTCCTGTCTGGAGTCCACCCTCATACAAAACCTGCTTTCAAAGCATTGCTGAACTGCCAGTTCTGCACTCCTACCTCTCATCTGATTTTTAAAGTGAAAAATAATCTCTGATTCCTACAGAAGCTGGAGAAGGAACTTTTTAGATGGATTTACCCTGAAGAATTTATCACTTAATTTATTTTCCTGTCACTGAAAACAGGTCTGGCTGACCTACTGCTGTGGGAAGCCTCCTCAGGGCCCCTCTTTCTTCTCTCTTTTTAACTTAGTTCAGCAAACATCTTCCAGATAATTCATTCTGTACTCTAACAGAATTCTTTCTCTCTCCTTTATGTGTGTGTGTGTGTATGTTTGGATTTTAATGTTTGTTTCGTTTGTTTTTTATTGTTTGGGTTTTTTCCCTTGTGAGATAAACTGTGAGTTAAAATCTAACACTGGACTCAAAGCTGGGGAGCAAAAGCTTAATTGAGCTGACTAACTCAATTAATCCTTTTAATTCTCAGTACAAGAGACTTCATGACACTACAAGCTGCAGGCTGGAAACTGCTTGTACACGATTTTATGCTCTGCAGCAAAATGTCAAGAGTTGGATATTTCCATAAATTGAGTCTGGTGCCAGTAGTGTCAGATGTATGTTAAGAATATATAAATATATTCACAGTCCTAAAACGTGGATGGTAATTTTGTTTATGCAGCTAAAACTCTGCAGTGATACTATTTGTGATACTTATGGAGATTTTTCAATGTTAGGGTTTTTTATTCCTCTACTGCTACTCTGTGAATTATCATTCATCTAATTTTCCACTAGTGGCATATAACTTGTTCCCACCTGCTGGTTTTCTCTTCATCAGATGCACTTAATGGTTCCTTTTTGCCAGAGCATACATATCTGTAAAAGCTCATATTTCAGACATGAGTGAAAGGGTGATTTAATTTTGGTTTGTTTGCTTTTTTTCCAGGAACACAACAAACTTTTTAAAAATTAGGAGAGATCTTTCTTGGTAATTATCGATTTTTCATTTCTCTCAAGACAATCATAACTGATGCTATTAGCTTTCTTTAAAATATGTTGTTAATACCAATAAACAAGCACAAAAATTCATGCTGTAGCCACTATAATGTCCTGATTTTTCCTGGTGGCTTCTAAAATATGGAGTAGAATGAGCAGCACTAGAAGGTATACTTTGTATTCTGAAATCTAATATCTCTGCCATGTTTTCATAATCCTGTTTTTCTGAAAAAAAAAGTAAAATAATTATAAAAATGTGTATTTGGTATGCAAAAGAATGACTGTGTTTCACTGAATTACTGGCATGGTGACATAGAAATTACAATTCTACTCTGCTGTACACTATAAAGGTAGTCAAGATGCTTGATTGTGGCCCTACATTATGAAGAGCTGATTAGTATGTATTTCCATTACATTCTTTAGGCTATAACTTCGGACATGCACATTGCATTTCAGCAGCCAATACAGCCTCAATCCTTTTCCCATTGGCAGCAAATAAATCTTCCCAAGAGATGTTGTTATTGTGGAAGCCTCACAGAGTGTTTGTCTGTCAGATGGTTAGAAGACTGGATTATATATCCGACTATTTTTACCATAGCCAGAGAAAAAATAATCAATTTTTGACCTTTGTAATAGCATTGTCAGTCTGGGTCAGCGTTTTGACAGCTGAGAAGCTCTATTCAACACAAGGTGCTGAGATGAATATTCTTCTCTGAATAGGAAAAGGAAAGGGCAAAAAAGGAAAAAAAAAAAAAAAAACAAAACAAAAAAACCAAAAAAAAACCAACAAAGGTTTGATGACCTCCTCTTGCAAAATGTGACATGAGCAACAAAGACAGTATTGTGCCTAGTAGGATTAACATCACTGTGCCAAAATACAATTCCCCAGGCAACTCCATCCACATTTAAAAAGAATTTGCCTAGAAGTACTATCTTCTCAGCATCTTTGGGATAGTGATGTTTACAGGCACATAAAGCATTCCCTCAAGTGGTGGTTAAACACTAACAATCCGTTAAGAACATGCACTGACAAAACCTTTACAGATCATTACCATCACCCCTTAGCCTCTAAAAGACCTTTGAGTACTACTCACAGTTCACCATCTCCAAAAGAAACATTACAGAGGAAGAAAAGAGAAAAACTCACTCAAAATTTCCAGGGCATAGAAGGTTTTTTAGCCTCTTCTCTCACAGCCCTTCAGTGAGAATTTGGTTGATAGGATCAAAGCCACAGAAACCTTCCATGGGGCTGTGTGGTCTCAGAGATTCTGGGTCTCAGAGACACTGGGACACCTTCTATCTGAGGATGTCTGTCCATGCCTAACTTCACATCAGCTTCTTTAGTGGCTTTACTGGAAAGTCAAAAGGGTGTGGGGCAGGGGAGCAGATCTTTCTGGTGTAATGCAGCAGATGCAGGGGCCCAAGAGGCAGCTTGAGAAGCAGAATCTGAGCACTTGGTTTATGATCTAGGCGTGGTACTACTTGGTATAAGATTACAAGCTCCCACTGCTACATGTGGTGAACATTACCACCCTGAGCTCACCTCCAGAACAGACATAACTTCTCTTAGAGTCCTTAAAGAGCCCAGCCACTTTAATTCCTATTTATTGGTTTTAAAAAAGTTCTTTTAGGGGCCCTGCCTTAGGAGCAGTGGTGAAGAGATGACATCATTTGTCCCTTTTCTCTTTGTGCTGCTCAGCATCTCTGAGGTGTTGCCACATGGAGGCTTTCTGCAAGAGGGACAGTTTTATCTCCATCTGAACCTGAATAAAGGCACAAGAGCATCCTTTGCATCCCTTGCATCTCTTCTTCTTAATTACTTCTGAGGTGCTGCACTTGAGGTGTTTATGAGCTTTTTCTTTCACTCTTTTCAGGATAGACCTCCTGCTGGCGACTTCCCATCAGGTAGAAGAGGATTCACAGCACTAATGGGAACCTCCCCTGGAGGGGCTTTGACTACTTTTTAGGGTATGCACTGTATAATCTTTCTGGGTGAACAGACAATCTCTTCAACAAGGGTATCCTGCAGTTTATGATGGAATTAGAACACATCTCACATATTAAAATCATGATTTGTAGTTCAATTTTGTGCCATGAAAAGGCCATCATTTGTCATAAAAAGAAGAATCATTTGCAGCTGAAAGTGTTTTAATTATTTCTTCTTGAAATTACTCGGTCATTCAGCATCTCACACTATGTTGCCTATTTGACAGAAGGAAATTAATAACATCAGTGAGATCTTAGGAAGCTAGATAATGAGCTCTCTAGGTATCAGTTCTTTAGTTACACTCATCTTACAATTTCTGATCTAATGTTTAAAGATCACCAGTTGGTCTCACTTCAATGTCTCAGTGTTTGTAATAGATGCTATACAGACCTTCAGAATCTTACAATGGGAGCTGCTCAGTGCACCTCTATTTTTGTTTTAATAGCCATTTGCATGGGGATAATTGAAGGTCATGAAAACTTTCACAGAAATGAACAAATTAATTTTAACATCTGATTTAAAACTCTTGGTCTAATATGGTAATGTTTTACTGATTTGAAATGCATTTGAAGTAGAGCTGTATGGAGATAAAGGCAGATTTTTTAACTTCATTTAGTGAGCCAGTTTTCTCAGTTACAGACAGGTTGCTTCATGTCTACTTAGTACTGTCATTATAGAAATAATTGAACATGTCTATTTGCACCCTCTTCTGTTACCTCCTTTAAGGTCTGCAGAGTCATCCTCTCATCTCTTGTCTTTTTTTTCCAAAACTGCCTACAAGATTCTGACCCTTTGACAATTCTGATATTTCTTCTCCTGGTATTTTTTGAAGTTAATCACTTCAATTCACTAACAAAAAAAATATGATCAAGAGCAATCAAGTAATCCAAATGACAGTTTAAAGTATCTTCATAGTCATATACTGATATTTTTTTCTCCCTTCCCTTTTCCATTGTAAGATATGTTCATGTTGTTCATTTGAAATGAAATCTGAGTAAGTTCTCAGGCAGCTAAGGTCTGGAAATTGGCTTCAGGCAACCAGCAACCTGCAGAAATGTGGTGACAGAGCAAAGGCCTTTCTTATTTTATAATATAATATATTATTAATATATTTCATAATATATTCTCATATTTCAGCTTGTGCAATATATAAAGGGAGGTGAGAGCAGTGCTTTGTGTCCTCTGGAGACTGTGCATTGCTGGTCAGCCTGCAGGTAGCATCCAGAGGTATCAACATCTTTGTAAGAGAGACAGCTGTGAATCTCTAAAACAGCTAACAGTGACAGGAAAAATATTTTTAGCCACTGTTTCTATCTATCCAACCAGGATTCTGGTTGTCCTGGGAAAAAAATCTATCCCTCTGGTATTTGTGTGCAAAGTGTCTTTTGCAAGGGAATCCTGGTCCCTCAGTAGAATCCTTAATTTTTTTGCAGTTGAAATACCCATATTCTGAACAAGTAGGCTAAAGGTTTCACACTACATCCTCCTAATGGATTTTTTCAAATGCTATAACAACCTTTTATTCTTTAGCTGCTCTTTCCTTTGTTAATTTTTTCCTTGAAGCAAATTTGCCAAGGAGACAATGCTAAAATATATATCAGATATGAAAGCTTTCATGCTTTATTTAAAATCCTGACTGTAAATTTGCTTTTCCTAGTGGGGTTCCAACAGCCAACTACTTCATTTTTCCTTTCCTAGTGGAAGTTCTGTATTCATTTGTAGCAGAGATTTGTAAGTCAAGTTTAGCAGTGGGGAAGCAGCAGCAGCCTGCAAACACAGTGAAGTGCATAATGGGCATATGTATCTGAACTATTACAGCACTTAACAGTAATAATATTACTATTTAAAAAAGTGTTCCAAAAACATCCCTGCCACAGATAAGACAGGCTCTTTCCCAGAAGATATTATACATATTAATACAATATCCCAGAAAATATGCAATACAATGGCCATTACAAGCTATTTTTTCAGTATCTCTCAGAGGCATTTCCACGTGTCCCTTAGCCAGAAGTGATGTTGTGGTATCTGTGACTGGGGCAGAGTGGTGATGAGAAGCTGTGGTAGCTGTGTGACCCCTGCTGGCAGGAAATTGTTGAGAGCAAATCCTGAGAGGAAATGAGACTTCTGATTGTAATGAATGACACGCTGTGACTGAATCAGTAACCTATGTAAAGAGCTGCAGCACCAATAGAATAAATAAATAAAAGGTCCTGTCGTTGTGAAACAGAAGAGAAATGAATAAAAATTCTTCATTCTGCATATTTCATACTGCCAAGTAAAACTTAGGAGACACAGAAAGGAAAATGCTCCAACAGACTGCCTGTGATCTTGTTATTCATTCCTGTTAGTATATAACAAAGACTTTAATTTCAATTACACATTATTCCCCTTTCAAAACAGAGTAGATTTCTAACACAGTTAGACTAGTTCCACGTTGATAAGCTGCCATGAATTTTATTGGTAATTTGCATTACTGGGCTGAGACTGAGTCATGATCCATCAGTCCAGTGCTCCAGGCTCTCCCTCTTGTCTGGGCACAGCCACTGAGAGACAATCCCAAGCTGAGGGCCTTTCCCATGGAGTGATCAGATGAGCTCTCTCTGTCTCACAAAGTTATTTTTTTCTCTGAAATATCTATAGAGTAATGAGGTTTAAAAAAAAAAAAAAAAAAAAGAAAGAAAGAAAGATGGATGGATGGAGCTGAAATAGAAAAGAACAAATACAAGGAGTGACTAAGTTACATCTGCCATCCCCATCTGGGGAGGAGCAGCCCCAGGCAGCATTACATGATGGGGGCCACCCAGTGATGAAAAGCAGATATGCAGAAAAAATCCTGGATGTCCTGGTGGTCACTAAGTTCAAGCCAGACATGTACCCTTGCCACAAACCCTACAAAATCTGGCTTGTGGTAAATTTCCAAAATTGAAAGCTCATAGTGTATAGCAAATACTTACAATTCTGGTATTGCTCATGCAGCTAATTAAAATTACTGCACATTTGTCAGACTAAATGTATATTAACAGTTCCCCCATCCCCACCCCTTCCCTCAAGTCTGCCTGTTTATAGAGGGTCAGTTTTTCTGCTTGACTCACTGATCATTCCAAAACTCCATTTCACATACCAACTCCATGTTACAGACCAACATACAAACAGTTTTACACATCTTGCAATCCCAGCTCACAAGGTGTTTCCCCACCAGGTCCATGTTCCCACCTCCCATGGAGACACAGAATAAATAAGATGTATTTCCTGAAGAAGGTGTCCAAACAACAAGCTGAAATCAGCTATGTGGGAGTTAACAAGCAAGACTGCACAGGAAAGGAAATTTTTTCCATGCAGGTGGAACACCCTACAGGGCTCTGGCTTCCAGTGGGGACAGGAACAAACCTCTTCAACTCATTAACCAAGGGCTGAACTTAGGTAAAGAGTAATGAACTTGGGTGAGCACTTTGGTCTAGCAATTTTACATTAAATTTTCTTAACTCTGGGAAATTCAATATGACAAAGAAACTTGTGGCTTAAAGCACTACAAGGCAAACACATACTGCAAGTAAGACTGGTGAAGGGTCTCATTAAAGACATCATTCCTCAGGGGAGTCCCAAGAGCTGAAGCAGAAATTTGGATGAAGTAATGGCATTCAAAATAGAGCTAGCCCTTCACTCAGTGAGCTGGATGTGTCTTTTTCCTTTATTTCTCATGAATGTTCCTGCTCCTGCATCTGCACTCCAGAGATATAGACACTGAATATGTGCTTTCTATAAGAAAACAACGGACTCTTCAGGAAAATGGCAGTAAACAATGACTTTTATAATTGGTGTTAATATATGCATGGAAATTGCTGGTCTTAAGCAAGCTAAGCAGGTTTGGAAACTTTACAGCATTTCTATTTGGTTGTGTGTATAACAAGCTTTTGAATGCTTTTCTGACAGTATTTGCAGAGTAAATATTTCTTAATCTTAAACACAGAGGCAAATATTTTGCAGATTTGTGGGGCTGCAGGTTATGATTATTAATTATTATCCTCAGTGTAACTTTTGGCACTGAATTTCTTAAGTAGTTTAGTCTACAATAATAAACAAGGAGAATTTGTTTATTTTTGGACAAAACTAATATGAAACTTGAATTTAGCTAGTGCTCACTGGACATATGTGGCTTGGCCACCCA
Source organism: Oenanthe melanoleuca (assembly GCF_029582105.1). Lineage (NCBI taxonomy): Eukaryota > Metazoa > Chordata > Aves > Passeriformes > Muscicapidae > Oenanthe > Oenanthe melanoleuca. The sequence goes on along the minus strand of NC_079333.1, from coordinate 84,898,876 downwards.
TATCAGTAGAGTAGATTCATTTTATAGAGAAAGCCTAAGAAGGAAAAATTAATACACTTATTTTAATTAATAAAGCTATTACTGTTCTCAATATAGCTTATTCCAGAAGAATTAAAAAACTATGGCAGGTATATTGGTGGGCAGAGACAAACTAACAGCTGAGGTCACCCAGACAGAGCCTTCCCACCAGAAAGGGTGTTTGTGTTTGCACACATTATCTTGTGTCAGGGTCACAACCAGCAGACAGCACAGGCACTGATGACCACAAAAGCATAGTGACAGGAATCAGCCAGACTGGTTTCTTTTGTCTCTTTTCACACTTTCCACATTGTGCTTTTACAAATGCCTCTACCCTTTTAGCTGTTTCCACTGGTTTTAGCACTTCTTCTATCACAGCACTTCATGTTGCCATTCCAAATCAATTCCACTCCTCTATGCTGGATTTTCTCCTTTCTGACCTTTTCTTTTCAGAATGAATGAAGATAAACACAAACAGGCTTACTGCTGCAGCAGTATGTCCCCATGTACAGCAATAGCTGCAGTACATTCAATTCACTTGAAAAAAAAAAAAAAAAAAAAAAAAGGTAATTTAGATTGATTTTCAGGGAAATCTGTGCTTGGAAAACAGCAGACTTCAATTTTCGAAAACAACAAGAGAGAATAAGAACTCATTAGCACAGCTCTAATCCTTCCTCCCCCAAAAATAAAAATTAAATGGTGCATTGAAACAACCATCAGAGGGTGCATATACACCATGAGTTTGGCTTGATCCCTGTTTTAATGTTACGCCTTGGTATACTAGCTGCTCATAGTTAAAATGTGTCCATTTCAACTCTTAGACATAAAGCTCCAATTGCCCCCCTGAGGATTCAGCCCCAGCCTGAAGGATGTGTGCCAGATCCCATTAATTAGTCTGAAGGAGCTCATAAAAATTGTATAAATGTACCCAATGCATACTTTTCCTAAAAGAGGAGGACTGACCCTTACAATTTATAGACTGATCTGAGTGTGAAGGATATTTCCATCTCTGTTGATAGATGCTTTGAGATAAGAATGGACTTGGAAGGTGTAAATAATTTTTTTCACTTCCTACTACATAGCCCATAAAAAATGAATCAGAGAAGAAGGATTTAAAATACAAATGGGGTAGTTACAAAAAAGTTTCAAAATATTCAGATTTGTCTTTGCAATGGTCCAGACACCTTCCAGTCTTATGTTTCCAACTATAAATATCAAAAACTGTTATTAAGCAGAAACTTTAAGATATGATAAGAAGCAATCAGTCAGGAGAAAAACAAAAACTAATGCAGAAGTTACAATCACACTTTTATGATTTTGTGGCTGTGGTAGTTCTCATGATTACTGATCTAGCCATGATGGTATTTCTATGGCTACTAAAGAAACTGAAACTTGTCTCTTTTTTTTACACTTCACTAAGAATGTCCAGAAATAAGGCAAAAGTTCCCCTATTACATAAAAAGAGATAGAAATTTTCTCTTGGAGAAACTCAATGGCACGTATGAGAATATGTTTCACAATCCGATTTCCCACGATTCAGAATTTTACTTAGGTCAACAGGGAGGTGAAGAACCAAGTTTCATCTTCAAAATTTGGCTGTACTTCATTTATGGCTGCCAAAAGAAATAAAAAACAATATTGTTATGTTAGAGGGAGACATTAAATTTTCCACTCCTCTCTTAATTTAAAAAACAAATAAGAAATGAGAGTTAGTCACGTTTTTTTAAAGCAATCTATTGTCAGACTGAAACCTAGACAGAATGCCACAAACTGAGAAGTAGCAATCTGATAATCTCTTTCATCTTTCACTCTTAATGCCAGTGGGAATTCCACACTCTCACTCCAAATTATGTTCATTGAACACAGTTCAACGTGTCATTTTGGACTATTTGAAGATAGATCTGCTCTGAAATGTTCTGATGAGAAGAAGTAATCACATGGCTTTAGCCTATGCTAATAATTCAACTGCTTTATTATGTTTTTCACATCCCTAGATCCAACAGAGTAATGTTTAGAGTACAGCCCCATCACAGCCTTTTATGAAAAATACGAAATATAGAACCTTATAATAATGGGTTAGTGTAAAAAATCTAAATACCAAATGACAGAATTGTTAAGGCTAAAGGCAGTGCTGGAGATTTTCTAGTCCAATCCTCCAATCAAATCAGGATCAACTAAAGCAGCACTGACCAGGAAGGGTTTGGATCTCTCCAAGAATGGAGACTCCAGAACCTCTCAGAGCAGCAGAGTGCCAGTGTTTGATTATCTCCCCTGATAAAAATACAAACCTTGTATTTAATTGCCTCTTGTCCTGCCTCTGGCCATCACTTAGCAGAATCTTGACTGCTTTATTTTCTCCCTCAAATATTCATACACTTGAATAAGACTCTCTGAGCCTTCTCTGCTTCAGACTGAACAATCCCAACTCTCTCAGCCTCTCCTCCCAGAAGAGATGCTGCAGTACCTTAATCATTTTGGTGGTCCTAGCTGGACACAGTCTAGCCCATGTCTTTCTTTTGCTAGGGAGCCAGAACTGAACCTGGGATTCCAGATATGTTTCACCAGAGTTGGGTAGAGAGGAATCTGCTGACAGTGCCCTTCCCCATTCTGGAACTATTGTGCAATTTTACAGCATTAATATCCTACAGAATCTATTCATAAAACTGGTCTTCACAGGAATTTGATTTTTTCACAGAAAACCCCAACTGTTTACACACATGACAGTTACATAACAGAACATATCACTCAAGAATGTACAGCTTACAGAAAATCCAGTCTGCTTAGTAATAAAAAAATACTTTGTCTTGGAGCAGCTGGGAAAAGACACAAGCTCTTTAGACAAGTGTAGCTCAAAAACAAAAACTTGAAAGTCAGAGCTATTTATAGTGCCTAAAATTATAGAACTTGAGGAAAAAAACACTGCTCAGTTTCCTCAGACTGTTTCTGAAGTTGTTTGATCTAGATAAGCAATTAAATTTAATTACTTGAAATAAAATAATAAAATTTTAAACATGATCAGAAATATCTTTCTTTCATCAAGGTGCAGATAGGATTCAACATGCACAAATTAAAAATGAATAATCACTTCCTGTGCTATATAAAAAAGCTTTCTGTGTGCTTTCTTGGGTATTTCTATTGCAATTGTTAATGGAGAAATATCCTAAAGTGCAGCAGGGGCTGCAAAATCTCTGTCCTTAGTAGTTTCAAGGCCTGACAAATCTGGTCTTATCAGATAGCTAACTATTCTTTGAGAAAGCTGGACTAACAACCCTCCAAGTTTTCTTGCAACCAGAATAATTCCACAATTTGATGGTCCAAATGATTAGATTTCTTCTCTTGTGATGTATATAGTGTTTGGAGACCTGAAAGGCTCTGCAGTCACATACATAAAAAAAGTTATTTGCAAATTTGTTGTGCATTTCTTATTTTATTTGTACTGTGCTGCATATGAACCAGGAAGAAATATTCTAATTTGAACGTGGAAATGCACTCAGAAAATTCATGTATGTTACCTTAATTATAAGTAATTTCTTCTTTTCCTCAAGAGTGTCAAGATTAATAAAGTCCAGTAAGACTGAGGAGATTTGCAATCTGACAAAACAGGGGATGGGAAAATGTGTCAAAGACTTCTCCTATTTAACCCTATCCCAAGATCTAAATATCCTTTATGTGTAACAAAATTAGTCCCACTTCTCCTGATTTTCTGCAGACTCTGGTACCCAAAGAATTAGGTTCATCTTCCCCTACATCCCCAAAGTAAGCATGATATGGAATAGCTCTAGAATGAGAGGTACCTTTTTATCTTAAAGCACATGTTCTTCCTTGAACATGCTTGTTTTTTAGATAATTTCACAAAGATGGAATGCAGAATTTCACATTATACAAAAAGTTTTATGAAGCAAACACAACTGAAAAGCTTTTGTCAATTGAAAGGAATAGAAAGCTATTTTCTGTGGAGGAGAAGCTTTTAGAGGATAAGAAAAGCTTTTAAAACACAATCCAAAGCCAAACAACATCCATTTCACTCCAAGTCAGTCCTCTCAAGTGTTTTGCAGAACTTTACAAACCTAAAAATAAATTTAGTTTGGTATAGAGTAACCTTGGGATAAAATCTCTAGAACCTGAGTTTAGAATCAAAATATCACCACTGTTTTAATCACCTTTTAAACAAAATCTGTCAAAAGTGAAATTTGCAAAGAACTTTTCTCTGAAATCCTCCACTAAGAAAAAAATACTGTTTTCTAATTTAAATCATTTAGATAAAGAGTAAAAAAAATCAAGAATTCCAGCCAACTGAAACTGGTAAACTTCACACAGCTATCCCTAGAGCATCTAGTGTTTTCTTTAAGATTTGCTAAGCAGTTCTTCTCCAAAATAAGCAAAACAGTGAATCACACCAACATAGTGCAAGGAGTGAATTTAGACATAGCAGGACTAACTCAAAAGGAAGTATAAAACTCAGTTTGATAACTAGTAACATTTCAAACAAATGGGTAAAGTTGAAGGTTTTTTTTCCCTTTGCTGTGCCTTCATGCACACACTTAGTGCTGACCTTCTGCTGTAACCTCCAGCTTCACAACTCTCTTCATTCTCCCCTCTCCCTGCAGACAAGACCCAAATTGTTCTACCCTGTGGGACCCCCAGTTTTTCTGGTAACTGTGTGAGTGCTGGAGCCACAGGCAGTGTCTGTGCAATCCATAGCCCAGGCAGGTTGAGAAGGATGTCTGTCCTGGGAAGGTACCAAAAGAGGACAAAACGTATTTACAGAACAAAATTTTCCCCCTCAATCTGTGTTTGCACAATGAGCTGTGCAGGGAGGGTTCTCCATACCACCCTTTCAATGAACACAGCCCTTCTTTCAAATAGAACCTTGAGGCAGAGCCATCACCCTTGCCTCCTGCCCCAGGCACCACAATGCCACCTTGGCAGTCTGTGCATGCCAATCCCTGTCCATGCCAGTCACTGTGCCAGGTGTATCCTTTAAGGTCTTTTCTGCATGGAAGCTGGAGAAAGTGACTCAGGACTACACCCGTTGGCTCTCCTGGGCTAGACACCAGCAAGGTAAACAGCTCCACATATTAACAAACAGGAGCAGAGGTCCCACAGGGGAAATGAAAAGGAATAGTTTTAAAAATGGTTTGCAAAGTCTTTTTCTACTTATTTATTTATATCCTGAATGGCACAGGCTGAAGATTGAAAGACAGAAGTATCATTAGGGAGTGACAAGAGACAAATAAATATTCTGGATTAGAAAGCAAACAAGCCAAAACAAGGTGTTTTTTGCTCTGTGAATATTCCCTCTAGGTCTCATTAACTGTCAGATATTAGGCAAAGTTCTGAACATTTTCCACTGTGGCTCTTGCTGCTGGGAACATTCATATTGATGTCACCATTTCAGAAGAGATTCAGAGCAACTTGCAGGCAGAAGTCAGACAAACTTTCCACTGACAGTAATATCACTGGCTGTCATTTTACATTTTAATTTTGTTCCCTGGGCTGCAGCAGTGCTCAGTTCCTGTGACCTTCCTGGTACTGAAGTGTCAGACAAAAAAGCCCAGGCATGGCTTTTGTGTTTGTTTTTGATGAGTTTTCATTGTGACCTTGCTTGCCCTGGGAAGAAATGGACCAAAAGTTGCCCTTTGTTGTTACTGCTCTTTAAACTCTGTATATGCTAACAGCTTTGGGAACCCCTAGGTAGACAGTGTTTCCAGGACTGTGCCATGCTCTTTTTCAGCTCAGCTCTTCTGGCACAGGGATAAGAGGGGAGTTATGCCAGAACACCTCTTTTTCTTCCTGTTCTGTGCCTCTGAGGCACAGACACTCAAAAGCACATCAGCAGCTAATGTAGCCCCAATAGACACCCTGGCTGTCCCAGGAGGTGCCCAAACATCTTTTTAAAATCCAAAAGAACTATAGAGGGGAAACACACATGGGTCAAGTTGAACACAGCTATGACTACAGTAATCTATCATCTGAATTCACTCTCCCTGCACTTACATAATGAATATGCTTAATAAAATTAAAGGTCTACCAGCCCAGCTAGGAAGCAGCTCAACAATTGTGCTCTTTATGGCATTCATCTCTTCTGCTTCTCACTGTACTTGGAATTACTACTCCATATGGAAGCTGATCACAAAAAGTTTTCATTAGTTAAAACACAATAGCAAGATGAAGAACAAGAATCTAGGGCAGAGTCACTGCAGATAAGATGAAACCAATTAAGTCAGTTGATGATTTGCCATTTCTCATGTTGCAAAAAGCATGAGTATTAATGATCTGCACATTTTTGAAAGGAAATAAAATGTATACACTGAATTACATGACTGTGGCAGTAGCTCAATTAATATACCATTTCTGCTAGATAATCTATAATAGCCAATAGAACAATAAATATATTGAAGTCTATAAATGAATTTTCACCACACCACTCAAAGAACCCATTAATCAGGGAAAAAGGTAAATCTACAAAGGTCTGTTTTACTCTTGATGTGAACATCACAGTCTCACCAATCCTTAAGAGAACAGTGTGCTGCTGTTAGCTTGGCTTCAAGACCAGTAATACTTCTGTGAAGGAAAAATTTAATAAAATTTGTGTAATTGGCTTTTACCTTGAAAGAAGGTATCTGAGTGTTGCTGCAATGAGGAGTTTAGAGCAAATGCCAAAAGAAACTCACAACTTCGCCCACGATCTCCATTAGCTGCCAAGGCATTGATCTTGGATTTGTCTGCTTGCAGCAGTGAAGAACTGAGCAGCAAGAATTATCTGCTCTAAAAGAAATCTGCAGTCTAATTTTGTTTTTCGAACCTGAGCCAGAGATTTAGAAAAAGTCCCATTCCTGCATGCCTTTATAAACAATAGAGCTTTAGAAGTCCTGTAAGTTGCATTCTAAAATAGCTTGGAGCGATTTCTTTCAGAATGAAACTTAATTGGATGTGTCAGATGTTCTATCAGCATTTTCTTCAGCACAATGCAAACAGGTATGAAAAAAATCTTTGGGCTAGCAGCTCAAATCACTATGAATTACTGAAAATTAAAACATAAAGTTTTACTTGGTCACTGTTTTGTATCAGCTGCTAAGTAGAAGAAGGCCTTGGGGTGAAGAAGGAAGTCCCATCTTGTGGCTGAAAGAAATCCAGACAAGTTTGCCTGCATATAGTTATGCAAAATGAAATTTAATTCATTCTTATTGACCAGCCTTAAATATATCAAACAGATGGCATTTAAGATACCATTACCTATGTGGGAGGTACATTTTGATCACCTCATCTTCTATGGCAACACACTGCTCCTCCATTCTCACTACACGTAGATTCATGAGAAAATTGTTCATATACTCTTTTAATCCATGGGGTAATAATGAGAGAATGTATAACTTAAAATATAACTGAGAACATGTAAATTAAAACAGCAAAGATGCAAGGCTTTGAGGTTTTCTTGGGGGTGGTGCTGGAAATGGTTATAATGAAATCTAGAGGTAGGAAAATGGAAATGCACATTATATTGCTTCCCTTCAGTGACAGGGTGTTGGAAGAAAAAGTCAATCCTGCCATATGCAATGCATTATTTAAACAATGTCAGACTAGTATGTAGTTTTAGCAGTGAAAAAGTAACCTGGGTAGAAATAGAAATCAGTAGTATACAGGCACATGAATATGAAGGTGGCCATAAACAACTCTAATTTAGAAGTGTTACAGCAAAATTGTATTTTTTTAACATATCCACAGGGCTGCAGCCTACATCACCAAGCAGTGCAGACAGGAGGGACTGCAGAGTGTGTGACAGCAGTTGTGCCTGGCTCCTTTTACAGGATGTCCCCCAGGGGGGTGTTCTCCGTCACACATTAAACCAGAGTACAGCAAAATGAGCTCTTCTTTCCATCTAAAATGCATACCACAGTACATTGGGCTGGAATGGTCCTGCAGAATTTCCTACCCTTTTTCCTTCTTCCTTTAGGTTCACTTGTCACACAGCTCTTTGTGTAATCTATTTACACACCAGCAGGACAGTATGTCATTGCACATGCTGCCTCCAGAGGAAGAAGGTAGCAGAAATAATGATTTCAGCAGGATCAAATTTTCATTATTTGGAAAACTGACATCAAAGCAAATTGGCAGAATTGAAAGCAGACATAGCAGAAGGAATAACCCACTTTATAGGACTGGTGTCTCCCTCAGCAGCTAGCCACAGAGTTCTTCCCAATGCATTCATCCCCATCTTTGTTCTTGCTGGGAGCTGGAAAAAGGAAGGAGGCTGCTCTTAAAACACTTGTGCAGGTGGAGGTATGATCAGGGGCACAGTCTGGTACTCAACACCTAATATCTATTTATTGACTACAGATGGAATGACTTTACTGGAAGTCCAGCATGACCCAGAGAGGTAAGACCTGAGGTTACCAAACAAATTGTGGTGACCCCTGTTTTGAGCTTCTCTCTGCATTAAGTGGAGAGAGGGAGAGATCAAAAAGATGTTTTCAGATGACAATATGCATGGTTTTGAATGGGAAGATAGGAGGAATCACTAGAGACATCTAGATTTCCCCAAACTCTGTCCAGTGCACACAAGCAGTAAGTTATTGCTCAGTCCTAGGTTAAATTAAACTATATGTGATAAATGTAACCCTAATTCTTGTTAATGTCTGCATGATCCCTTTCAGATTGTCTGTAGCTAAGCAACAAATAGCCAAAGATCTCTTTCATCCTCCTGTGGACTGCAGATTGGATGGAAAACTATCCTTCAGGAAAACCTCCAGGAAAACCTGGATAGGAGAAAGGAATGGCCAGCTGGAATATTCTGCAGTTCAAGAGAACCAAGGTCTTGCGTGACAGAACAACCCCTGCACTATTGCAGGCTGGGGGCTGGCAGGGGAGCAGCTCTGCACTGAAGATGACAAGGGGATTACACTCAAAGATGTCCAGAGCTCCCTCATAAACCAAAATATTTGCTGATTCTGCATTTCTATGAAAAACCCTAGGAATACTAGATGAGGATAGGGAAAACTTCCAGCTACTATGCAAGGCAAATGAGGTAAACACAACTCTGTCAGGACTGAAAAGTGTTGGAGAGAGAATATAAAAATGCAAGTGTACTACATCCAAGAGAAACACAAAATTTGGAGTAAAGCATTGGAGACAATACAGATAAATGAGAAAAAAAATTTGCTTTTAACTTAAGAAAATGCACAACATTTTTTCAAAATTTTTTTCAGCTACTGCCCTAGAACTGGACACCATTTTTTTTCCTGTATTTTAAAAATGAAATAAAATAAATAATTGGTTTCATGGAAATCATGGAAACCAAGAAATAGAAATACTTCAAATATTAACGCATAAAATGGAAACAAACTAAAATTGTCAATGAGAAGAGAAACAGAAACCTAAGATATGAGAAAGAAACCCAAAAATATTTCCTAGTCATAACTAAAAAAAAAAAAAAAAAAAATCAGTTCTTAAGAAAAATTGGTCAAAGTGTCCCTTTTGAGATACATGTCTTCTTTTAAAGAAAACCTGTTTACAAATGGCCTTACATTGTTTTGTACAACAGCACTACTAACTCCTGCAGCTTTCAGCTAGCCATACATTTTTGGCAATGCAAACCCACAAAAATGCAAAATTAGTTCAATAACATATAGCTGTCATTTCTCTCAAAGATGACTTTTCAGTAAACAAAAAGGCAGACATACTAATATATATAAAGTGGGAGCAGCACGAATTTGACAGCCCTTTATCATAATGCTGTGACAAAATCTATTCTGTCATCTTGTTTTAAAAGACATTATATTGAAAGACAGCATTCCATTTCCTTTCAGAAGGATGATGAAATGGTTCTGGTTAATGTCTTTTTGTACTCTATCAAGAAGCAGGTCATGATTCGCCTGCACACTCCTGAACCAGGTTAAATACCTAATTATATGTAGTCAATATTTAAAAGTATAATATCTAATAGACTAGAACAGATGTGACTCCTGCAGTAGCTGCTCTTTGCCACTAAATGATGGTGAGACTGGCTTGCAACTATTACAGAAGCTAAATGCCAAATTTACACATTATTCCAAAATATTCAGCAGGCAAATCCCTCAGGAACACCTGAAATCCCCTGCCATTTTTTCAGAAGTTCAGTCCTTCACAGAAAATCAAAATAAAGACAGTGTTTGAGACAGTTGCCATAAAAGAGGCCTGATACTCAGTGACCCTTTAATATTTGCACAGCACATTGGCCAGAGATGGTGGAAGTAGAGAAGAAGCAATAAAAGTAATTTCAAATGAAAATTATTCAAATTAAAATAGTGGAAAGCTGAAAAAAAAAAAAAAAAAGTGTTTACAAAAGCAGTAATAAAAAGAATGCCAATTATGCATTGTTTATACTCCCCATTTTGCTATCATTAGATCACTCTGGTTTTTATACATTATTTATATTTTCCAGTCATGACAGACTGGTGGAATGGGAACTGAAGCTGGAAAACCCAGAAAAGAAGCCTGCCCAGAGATGTACCATTGTACTTTGGATCAATGCTGTTTCCATTCAATCTCTGAAAAACAAAAAGCAATTCAGATGCTGTGTTTTCAGGAAGCTCTGATACATTAAATGCTCTTGGTTGGAGGTGTTTTGTTAGGGGGATTACATTATAAGGTTTCTATTTGTTCCTACAGAACCAAGCTCCTACATCTTTCAGCAACTCATTTATGTAAACATCTCTTTGTTCTATGATTTCATTGAGTAGTGTTATTAAAACTTTTAATAGATTTTTCTCTCTAAGATGTCTGGGTACAGCCTGAAGATTCTGGCACAGATAGCAAAATGGAAAAACTGAATACACTCAATGATTTAGCCATTCTGAAGTATATAAACTGCAACAGGTAAAACTGGCTGAAACAGCAGGAAAATCACATTCTAATTCAAACATCATCAACTTCCTTAGGCCCACAATATCCCAGTTTTTTTGGCTGCAATGCCAGAATTTTCTCTTGTGAGGTTGTCGTTGTTTTTAAAATACCCTTTTGACTGGGTTGCCAGAATATTTTTATGGTTACTGACATTTTGCTTTTGAACAGCCTCATCATGAAAAGCAGCTCATTCTATCATATGTGGAAGGATCATGTAGAGATGGGGAGATTATTAAATTGCAGTGGATTGTAAATATAAGCCCAAAAAGTTGTTGCTCTAGCACCTAAGGAGAATGACAACAAGGTAAACAAGTGGAATTAATCTGATGTAGAATAGGTGCTATTGTTTTTTCCAGATTTACTCTGGGCATTTGAGGAACTATAAAAAGACACAATCATTATGAACTCTAGGGCTGTTTTTCCCTGACTTTAAAATAGGCTTTGAAAATCATCATGAAATTAATTCAGTGTCATAGTAAGCAAAAAACCAAAACAAAACAAAAAACCCAAAACAAAAACAAAACAAAAAACCAAAACAAGCAACCAACCAAACAAAAAAACTTACCTCTTAAAATGTTTGATTCACTTGATAGAAAGTCTGTCATACTTCTCAGAAAAACCTAATTGCTATTCTAGTGATATGTATCAGGATGATCTATATGCTGAGCTGACATCATGGGGTCCAGTTCCACTGACTTGACCAGAACCATTTATGCTAAAAGACTTAAATCACTTTCTTTTTGATATTTATGGAAATAACAAACACTGGGACTCTCACTGTAGCAAGCCTTTCTATAACTGTATGTATGCCAGCTGAGGAGCATTACACAGCAGCCTATGCTACCTTAATTATGCAAAATGCAGTGCTGGGTACTGCCAGCTGGAAGTAGGAATCATGATTGCATAGGTCTTCAAATGGGTTGATGGTGCTTTATCTTGCAAAACAAGTTTTTTATAAATCTTGCTCCTCACAAAGTGTGCTGTTTAGACCATGAAAGCTTAAATGTTCTCATTATTTGCACTAGACAGTTCATTACTTTGTTATTTCCCTAAGAGCCATTCAAGGCAGAAATGACATAGGTGCTTTACCCTCTATTATTATAATCTTACTATTTCAGATGCCAAAATCAATCATTCATGTGTATTCTGGGTGATTGCAACTTATTGACTTGGGTAGGAATTTTGAAAATGCATTCAAGAGCTAAGTTGAAAATAGATTTTGATGATATGTTGCTGAGTACTTTTCCCAGTTTTGAGGATGCCGTGCAAATTCCTTTATTATAAAACATATTCAAAGCAACCTTAAATATTCAAGCAAGATTTAAGTTTTGCCCTACAGGTACTAAACAGATTAATTTGAAAAAGCCAACAAATTAAAAATTTTCATTAGGAGAAAAACCAAAACTTTAGCCAAAATTCATTCTGGCACTTCTTATGCAACAGATTTTCATAAGATATACTTAAGGAACTTCAGTGCAGTGTGAATTACTAAATATGCCAGGCAGACTTTGGTGGCTAATGCTGAAGGCTGAACAGTATCTTGGGAATACAATCATAGAATCATAGATTGAATCAAAGAATCACAGAGCAGTTTGGGTTGGAAGGGATCTTACTGATCACCTAGTTCCAGTCCTCCTGCCCATATTCTTGGTCCTTCTCTGGATTTTCTCCAACTGGCCCACATCCTTCTTAAGCTGGGGGTCCCAGATCCAGATGCAGCATCCCAGGTGGGATCTCATAGAAAGAAGCAGAGAGGTAGAATTCCCTCCCTCGACCTGCTGGCCATGCTGCTTTTGGTACAGCCCAGGACAAGTCTGGCTTCCTGGGCTGTGAGCTCAGAGTAGCTGCTACAGGGCTTCCATTCCCCAGCCTCACTGTCACCCTCTGCCTTAAGGGCATGTCCTGCTTTTCACCCACTCTGCATTTTTATACATAATATGCAAATTCTGCTCCAAGTCTGACTCAAAATTTCTGCCTCCTGCGACAGGATAGGAAACAGACTGTACCATGCCAGTCCTTGGGATTCCCTGAAAGAAGGTTTTGATTTATGTTTGTGAATGAAATAATACAGATTTCTTATCAATGATCATAAAACAATTTTAGTTAGGATAACAGCACAAACAGTGAATTTCTGAGAATAGAGTGCAAAAGTCTCATCTAATAAGATATGACAATGTACAGCAGAATACCAGAGCACTAACACTGGAGATGATTAGTGAAGTGAAACAATAAATTTCACAACCACAACCACAAACATTCTGTTTCTGTTCTTGTAGAAAATTATCTCTTTTCTTCCCTTCTCCCTTTGGATTCTCATCTAGACTAAGCAAAGTCTTCAAAACATATTATACAGAAATCATGCAAAAATTTCAGCTGTAGTGAAACACAGGAATTTAAACAATTCTAAACTATGTGAAATGAATCAAATGGAAGACAAATTAAAATTAATTCTAATATTGATGCATTCATGCATTTCCTTTCTGACTGATGCTGAGAAATGTTAAATTGCAAATGTTATTTGTTCTCACAATTAGATCTGTTTATGGCTTCACCATACATATAGTTTTTCCCAGGGAGAGAAAAACACTGAAAATGCATATTTGAAATGTTTAAATTTTATATTGTAATTGTATATAAAACCAGAACAGATTGCTGTGAGATGCCTCATTGCATTACAGGGTTAAAATTTTGTAACCAAGGCTGTGGGGGCAGAGCTCTGTTCCTTGCAGGCTCCCTGTGGGCACTGGGTTTGGTACCCAGTGATAAAGTCTCAGCAAGAACAGGAGCAAATCAAAAACAAAACCAAAATTAAATATACAGTGAGATAAACTGCAAGGTCTTTAGGCAGGGAAACTCCCACCTACAGATCTCTTCAGAGAGCAGTGCAATGCTAGACTTCCACTGCTGTACATGAACAAAGATTAATTTTTCTGCAGTGTTTTTTCCTTCCCCTACTGCTGCCCTGGGTAATAGCTTGTAATCAATTGTTTAAATTAGGAAAGTGCTAGTTTGTACAAGGAAATAAAGCTTGTGGAGTCATGGTTTGTATTTGGTGCTCCCATTAAGGGGTGGTTTTACTCTCCATTAAACACCAGAAGTTCCTCTAGTAGGGGTGAGGAAGTAGGGAATAGATGAAGAAAAAGAGACACAGGAGGTTGGGTTACCTCAGTTTTGTTGTGCACAGAATTCCTCACTTTTCATGTGTTCATTAACAGATGGTCTTAGCAGACACAGTTTTCATCCTCAGTGAGATGACTGTGACACCAATGCTTTTGAAGAGCTAATTAGAACTACCATCACAGGAAAATACCTTTTCCTGCATCCCTTCAGGAACTGAATGACAACAGCTGTCTTTAGACCATGTCCCTTGCTTTCTTCACCTCCAAACCATCCTGAAGCTGCTATGTTTTCCAGAAATTACAAGCTAAAGTGAAGGAAGAGCCATCACAGCACAAGTCAAAGCACGGGGACTATCCAGTCCCCTTAACTGATTTCTGACACTTCAAGGAAATAAAGTATGTGCAATTTGGGAGATGAGTGGCTACATTTCTGCTAGGCTGTGTTGCCAAAATCTGTTTAGGATGGTTGATTCCCTATGAAAGTTTGAACCTCTGGGAAGAAAATTATTCCAACTTCACGTCGTACTTGTGTATTCATCTTTGTACACTGTTTGTTTATTCAATCAATTCAATTCACTACTTTTATGCAGAGCACAGTTCATAGAAGAAGGCTAACTCTTTAATCCTCTCTTATCCTCTGTCATAGCCTAGACCCTCTGGGATTTCTCCAAAGTACTATTTGCCAACTGTGCCACCTCACAAACAATACTTCTTTTCCCTTGTGCAGTAAAAGTGTGCTTAGCACAGTCCTTGGAAGCAACACCTTTTTAAAATGCTTATCACTGATACATCATGGTCCTGTATTCACTGCACCTTTGTTGCTGCTCATCACTGGCAGAAAGACCATGCTCCAGGAGCAAATAGATATTTCACCATGAGGCAGCAGGGAGAGGTTTATTTCTTGCCAGTTTATGTGACAGTTCTCACTGCCTAACACACCATTGCTGGCCATCTGAGAGACACCTGTATTCTTGCTTTTGCAATTCCTATGCTTTACAGAAACTCTGCCTCCTTTGGAAATAGAGATTTAGTAATGAAACAAACTCATTTCAGTCTGCTTAGAAACACAGCTGAGCAGCCTTCCCAGCAATGCCAGGAGCACTTGCTCATTCCTGTTGCATTGCAGATCTTACAAATCCCAGTGAAACCCCACTCAAGAGCATGGGAATTACAGTTCCCCTTTTGTGTATCATTCCCAAGCAGCAATTCCTTATCTCCAAGTACCAAATCTGTACAGAAGACACAGAAAGGCAAATGGGACAGCATCAATATGGGGAACGTCATACATTACCTAAAAAGAAATAAGAAATTACATTCTCATCTCTATGATAACTGACTTGGTCTTTTGCCCATTGAAATGAAATTACATCACCCCTTCACCTTGTTTTCCATCTCACTTGTCTGCCCTTTTGCCATTACTTTTGGTAATGGAAAACATTCCAATGAAAGTGCCATTGCTTTTGGTAGGTGAATACATTCCAGTGAAGCCACTCCACCCCCTCTGCCCCTTCTTCTCCCCCATCCCACCAGACAGAAAGGCTGTGCCAACAAGGGCCTGAGAGAGAAGAAACTAAATTGATGTGACTTCTCCATTAATTTGCTCATCCTCCTAGCTCTGTTAAATGAAATCTATGTGCTGATACTTGCTATCAAACACACATTCCAAAATTAATTTTGCTACAGTTAATTTATAGCTACCAGATAAAGCATTCATTTGCTTACAGTGTAGTTTACAGGGAATAGGGATGGAGGGGGAAGTGTATTTATAGGTATTTTTGTGGGTTTTATTGTTTATAAATACACACAATATGTAAATGAACCACATTGTTCAATTTAGTCATTGAATTGAAATGTTCTCATTAAAAATAAATTGAACAAGAGAATTGATAAGATTAGAACACGGGAAACAATTAAGAGTGGTAACAATTCAGAATAATAGCTATGCCTTCTGCATATCTTGAAAATACTGCCTTGAAAATACTGAAAATAGAGAGAGCATTCCATTGCTCTCAGTTAAAACTAGCTCAAGCTCAGCAATCACTGCACTACAAGAAGAATGGCAGTAATATTTATTTTAAAATCTTCTTTTGAACAAAAAGATAGATTAAGATGTAGATTTAGATCAGTTCAAGAGCAAAGGTATATAAATAGCAAAAGTCAGAGGTGACATGATGAAAAAAAAATACAAAATTTGTATACAAAATTATGCTTTTCATAACACAATAAAAAAATGCTGTGCTAGCCAACTAATTACCATTTCATTTTTTCCTGAAGTGTTTTCCTACTCAGATTATCCATTTGTTTTTTTTAAACTACTACTTCAAACACATTCAATCGTATGATTGCATTTGTAGCACATATAGTAATGCAATTAGCATTAAAGGGAAAATCATGTTCAGAACAAAAGCTTTAATTAGATCTAAATATAGAATTATAGTGCCACTAGTAATTTCAAAAGGCTTTTGAATCATCAGAGGTTAATTGTCAAGATAACACTGGCATGATTAAAGGGAGTAAATATGTCCCATTGATTTGGCTCAGCATTAACACACTAAGTAAATCTTAAATTACTGCACCCCCTCTAAATCAGACTACTGAAAGTAGATTCTTAAAAAAACTATTAAATTATTTGCTTCCATCCCAGAGATTATTGTTCTAGACAATTGGAATGCTATATGTCTGAACAACCTGTCAGTATATGAAGGTATTGCACTGATTTAGCAAAGGAACTGCTAGACTGGGAAATCCCAGGGGTTTGAGGACTTTCTGAGCCGTTCTGCTTATATTAATTTCCTAAAAATTAAAAAAAAATGGGAAAACAAAGAGGCGTGTAAGAGATGAAAGTGAAATGAGATTAAAATATTTCATAGGGAGAATCAGAGGCAACATCAACTTCAGCAAGTACTTGGGTGTGAAGTGGCTCAGCAGGGAGGCAGTCAGTGTTTGTGCTTCATGGCTGTACAAGTTGTACACAATTTTACCTTTATCCACCCCTCTGGCAGTGGGCTGAAGGTGTCTGAAGGACCATGGCTGATTAAGACCTTTATGACTCTTAGGGTTTGGGCTGCACTTGATACATAGCAGGAGCACAGATTCCTGTTTAATATTTATCAAAAGAATATTGAGTTTGTACACATCCAACTGCTCTACAAGTAAAAGCAGCCAATGTGCAGGTAGAGATGGAGGAATTCCCTGCATGGCTTTAGCTGTGTATCAAAGCACAGTGCTATGTAGATGCAGCTATAAATCCCAATAATATGCTCCAGCAAATGGCAAGTAACGTCTCCTATGACCTGTTTATCTTTACATCAGGATAATTAGTATGGAACAATTAGAAAAATAGAGATCGAAAAAGAACTTTTGGATATGCACATTAGTCCTTTGATATATTTGGTAGGCATGTGAAATATTCACAAAATAAGAAGCTTTAGGGGAGAAATTGTGGAAATGAATCCAACTATTTTGGTTAAAAATCACAATAAAATTAATACAACTTCATTATTTCCTACTTATTTTTGGACAGACATGAAATCATATATAAGTCTTACTGGATAAAAGTTTAACTAATCAGAACATTTTTTCAGCAGAATAGATAGATTTTGATAGAGAAACTGCACAATTCTTCAGGCATTGTTCTCCATGTTGAAAAGCTTTAGAGGTTACTTACTGTGCCTGTCAACAGTTTTGTCTGTCACATTAAAAAAAAATTAATTACTGTTCTGCCATACTGGAACTTTTTCCAGGCTTTTTCCTCCACAATTTCATTTGGAAATGAAATCCAAACTGTGATACACTTTTTCTGTTACTAATTCCACAAAGTATGTTCTTGTTTAACTTCTCCTGGGACGCTTCTGGAAGCTGCAGTGCATTATTAAGATAACAAATGAATAAAATAAAAATTCTCAAATTCTAAGTAAAGCTTGCAGAATTTCAGTTTCTTTGGTGGAGACAGCTTGTCAAAGTCTAAATTTGTGTGCTTTTTGTTCTTTTTTTATGAGTTGGGGATCAGAGTGCATTGTTGCTCTTTGTATTTAATATATGGCTTTTTGACCTTCATATTTTATACAGTAAATCCATTAATTTTGCTCTTAACAGTACTGGATTTAAATACATGCATACCTGATTTAATTATTTCTGCTTCAATTTGAGTAATCAGTTATGCCTAACCACAGTTTAAAATACATATTTAAACTTTCTTCATCATTATCTGCAAAGCCTCAGACTAAAATTGCTTTGTAAGCACTGGATTGAATACTGCCTGGAAAAATAAACAGAATGGGAAAAATGCATCAAGAAGTGGAATTAATTGTTTTCTGTTCCCTTTCTGATTCAGCATGGCCAAACATGCTGAGCAGCTGATGACAAATGAATAATGTCAGGGGGGAAAGGTGTAAAGTGGAAAATAATGACTAAGCAACTAGTCTATGCTTCAATATATATTTTTTTCTTATCACCCACCACCTGAAAAATTAGTTGTTATGATTTTTTCAATCTAATTCTTGATCAACATGTTCTCTAACTATTTATTTACAAATGCAAGACAACCTTCCAGTTTAACTAATAGGCTACACAAAAAACTCAGCATTGCTTACCATCACACTCATTTTAAGAGCATAGAAGCAGGGAAGATGATATTCCAAGGAGCATTAAAAATCAGTGCTCTATTCATCATACATGCTTTCTGCTGACTAAAACAACTCTTTAGATTTTGAACAAAACCAGTTTTAAAAATTTTCAATTCAAAGTTTTCAAAATCATGAACATCAGTGAATCACACTTTTCTACCTGAAATAAGTCCTGAAAAATAAAAAAAATAATTTCTTTTTTTCAGAAACCAAACATTTCAGTAAGCAAAAGGAACTTATTTAAGAATTCCTATCATAAATCCTCATGAGAATTCATTGTCTCAAGTGTCCTTTTTTCTTCTTAGGTCAAAATCCCAAACATGATTCAGTTTCCCAGTATGGATTTCATATGGGTACTCTTGGTGCAACCTCAGATGGTTTATCAAGTAAGAAAAACAGAAAACACTGCTGCTTTATTTGAAACAAGGAACCTCATCTATACAGAAAAGCATGCCATGAGAAACCTAACAACAGTTCCTGTGAGTACCTCTGAAATAGAGATTTTTTTTTAACTATTTTTCAATTTCTGATTTTTTTTTTTCTAATTCTTCCATAAGTAAGAAAAAACTGTCATGAAACGATAGAAAACAAAGGTAAATGTTTTCAAGGGTTCATTGATTTCACAGTATCAAGTAGACACACATGAATTCCAAAGAAGTTAATCTACCGTGGTTTCAGCTTTTAGTGGTGCAGTTTCATAATGGAGTTTAAAAGACACAAAACAGCAAATGAACAATGTGTGTGTTCTGCAGAACAAGAACCATTTTCCTTGACAAATATTTCCTTCTCTGTTATTGTGAAGGCAATATCTTAAATTCTGGTAAATTACAGGGCCTGCTACAAGACATGTTGACACACCTACTACATTTTCTGCCAGTAATGACTGGAAAGGAGAAGACATCTGCTGAGGGAAATGCCTCATGGTGGAGAAGAGATGATGGGCAATCTGTAAATGGATGGGGCTACTCAGTGTTTTAATATTAGCTTCTCCATCATTTTTGACTGACCTTGTCCACTTCACTGATGATATAGTTTAAAAAGTTTTGAGAAATACAGAGCTGCAACCTGTGAACGAGATATAATCTTCCCCGTGGTGGTAAACTTTGTTAAAAAACAACCTTTGTTCACTTTTAAAAGGAACACTTAGCACCTCTTGTAGAGAACTTGTAATATCAAAACTGCTGTGTGACAAGCAACTCTGAAAAATATAAGACCTACTCAAGTCCCACCCAACAATGAGTTGTTCTCCAGTCTGTAATGACTAGACCAAGTCAGTAAATAAGAAATAATTGCCAAACTGCAATATATACAACAGCTATCTGTGTTCTAGATGTCTGTGAGAAAGGGCACAGGAGAGGGCAGAGGGCAGAGAAGAATCATTGTGCACTAAGAAATTTTTTTGCCATGGTCCTGCTGATCTCTGTGATTAACTTGCTGGGCATCTCAGCAACTTCTTAGCAAGTGAGTATTCCTAATTTGCCCATAAAACAGAGTATGGAGACAGGACCCAGTTTTCAATTCTTTCTCTGCAGCAAAACTCAAATAGGTTTAAAAGAGAACAATTCCTTGTCAATTCTTGCCCCTAAATACTTTTAGGGTTTCTTATTTTTGCTTCTTCTTTCCAAAACTGTAATACCACAAGATGCTGTGAGTTCAGCTGTGCCATCCTAGTGCAAATGATTTTCTGCTGATGGAAGCACTGCCATTCCTCAAGTTTCTGAATCAACCCTTCCTTTCCACAAACCAGTCTTTATGGAAAGCAGTTGGTTCAAGGGAAGCATTGTCTTTCCTGATGTACTTTGGTGAAGAAATAAAAAGCATTTTGAAGAATCAAGCATACTGTAGGCATAGTTTTCCCCTTCCATTGAAGGAATGGCACTACTACAGCAATTCCACACAGAGCTCAGAGCCCTGATCAGGTGCTCAGCAAATAATTCCCAGAAATGTAAGGTAGGGCAAGTGAACCTTAAGGTTCTTTCCAACCCACTCAGTCTCATTACTCTGACAGCAATCAGCATTCTCTATAGCAGAGAAGATCTAAGATTTTGGTCATCTTTAGTAGACTGCTCTTCCCTGTTTCATTGTCACCAAGACTGTCAGTGCTGCCATTAACATTACTTCAGAAATTGGTGCTATTCTGAAATTCTCATCTGCTCCTATGTAAGAGCTCTGGAGGGCTTCAGAAACTCTCAGCAGAGGTGTCATTATCAAACCAGCAACATCACAGTCACAACAGGAACCAACATGCTCAATTAGTCTTAATGTACTCTATTTCTGTTCCTAATTTAATAGCCTTGCAACCTTTTCTGCAGCATCTGTTAGCTGCAGCAAGGTCATCGACTCTTTCATTAGTGCAGTTCTTTCTGCCACTGAAAAATCTGGCAACAAGCAGAGTTTCCTCAGAACACCCAGTATTCCTGAGTGCCACTAATGCTTATTAGTACAGATAGCACTTCTTTCCTTCAGAATCACTCTGCCCTTCGGTGGGGCTGGAACTGGGTTAGTAACTGACAATTCCTCAAACTACAGTAATTTCAAAGATGGGAAATCAGTAAAGGAAGAGCTAGAGCCAAAAAGTTTTTTAAAAGGGTCAGGAGTTTAATAGTATGAACCTTACCTTTTCGGGAACAAGGGGGGAAAAAAAGTAGGAGAAGATGTGTAAAAGTGTCAAAGGTGCTAGTAGTAGTCACTTCTAACTAGCATTGTTAGAATTCAGTTGGCCTTAAAAAATTCTTGAAAGAAGTGCAAAAATAAACTAGTTAGTTCGATTAAAGCATCTAAAGCAGTAGGATAGGCAGGATAATCCAGAAGAAAATAGGTATCTTCTCCAGACTAATAAATTATTGGTCATCTAAACTGTAATAAATTGCCATTTATTAATCTAACTGTTCAATATGTAGACATAAAAACATATATAGGACAAAAGTCATGGAAACTAGAATTCAAAATTCTGATGTATCCATAGGCTTTAAAAAAATTGAGAGAAATGGCAGGGGTGTGATATGACATATCAAGGAAATCAGGCTCACCCAGTAAGGCAAATGAAATCATTATTCAGACTCTTTGAAACACCTCAGTTGTGAAATTTGTTGGGGTTTTATTGGAAGTAGTTTACATTAATTTAATTAAATTATTCACAAGAAATACTATCTGTGTAAATCACTGCTCTTTTAACTAAATTCTGAATAAATGTTTCAGCAAATGTATAAGGTTCAAAATTTCTGTTCCTGATGATTCTAACATTAGAAAGTAAACCCAGAAAAAAAGTCTCTATAAAGTGCTGCTCATTCTCCCAACATGAGATCTTTTATTCTTCTTTTGCTTTTATTTTTCCTAAAGAGAATCGATGATAAACTTTTTGCAGATCCCCTATAGTGAAATAGTAGATACATTCTCACTTGTTGATCGAAAGTCAGACAAATTTGGTCCAAGACAGAGTACTAAATTATATTTTGTCTCTGTACAGTCACATAGAATGGCATATGGCCTGCCAAGACTCAGTGCCACATGCTAATTTTGCAGATTAACCTTTCTAATAAGCAACTAATATATCAATTTGTTCCAGCCATTTGATAAAAATGTTTTACTTTGTCTAGGTCAAGATAGAGCCATGGGGTTTTAAAAATTAGTTTATTCCCTTAATCTTAAACACATTTCATTTCTGTGACACTGAATAAGCATGAGTAAAGCAAATATAAACAGTTTTCATAAGGAATCATTCTTATCAGCTATTCCTTGCCCAAGGTTAATACCCTGAAAAGCACCTACACAAATAATGGATTGTGTTTGCACATACATTTAATGAATATGCAGAGAAACCAAATGTTGACACCACCAGTCCTCCTGTTCCAGCCCCTGTACTACCAGGCTTGTACTACTTTGCTGTATTTCTCCTGTGTTGTGCATTTTTCATTTTATTTCTGTTCCATCTCAGAGCCACCAACAGAAAATACAGATTGCCAGGAGCTGACATCAATCTTCTGGTAAGCTGGGGTATGGTACCAGTAAAACGCATAAGAGGGAAAATATATTTACAGTGACATTTTTATGATTAGCAGCCAAAAAAATAGGCAAAGAGGCAGGAAAGTCAGCTCACTGTACTACAAAGCACGTGCTGGTTGGCAGACTGAATTCCTTAATGACATTCTTATTAAGTTCTTGCTGCCAAATGCTGTTTGCTTTTGCTGTCAGAACTGTCTGCATTTATAATTAATGACTGCTTGGAAGCTGCTTACATAAAGCATTGTTTTCATGTCATGGCCATAGATTGCATCTCTGGGCAGATGAGAGAGCACCTTGTGAATGAGTGCATTGAACAGTCCTTTTCAACACATTTTTGTTGGGACAGTGTTTCTATGGACATGGTCACACTGGTCTGGACTGCAGCATAAAGAGGATGAAGACCTCCAGACCTAACATAATATGAGTGATCTGATACTATATTTCATTAAGTTTGCAATTGGGTTAACTCCACAGTGAAGGCAGGCTATCAGAGCAGTTATGAGAGCAGTGATGTGCAGTGGTTGTGGGAAACCCTCCAGACAAATGCAAATACATGATATGCCAATTCCCTAGTGGAATACAGTCCCAGAGGCAGCAGCCTCTTGGCAGATGGGGAAGGGCTGCAATACATAAATGAGCTTGCTGGGTAGTCTTGCAAAATCTTGCCAAAATCACACTGTTTACACAACAAATAGAGGAAGATGTCTCTTTCTTTCCAACACTGCACTTCCTAACTTTATGCTTTTGCCTCAAACGTTTTATCCCCCTGGTTGATATCAGCTCTGTATGCAGAGCATATAAAGAATGCATAATTTAGAGTGAAAGTCTCACAGCAAAATTTCCACTGTGGAGCTGGTTTGCTTTCAGTATTTTGTTACTGTGATGATGTGGCCTGTGTGATTCTGGATATTGCTGGGAAGTTGCTACAGCAAAACTCTCTTTGTGAATAATTTTGTGTATAAATGTAATCCAGTAACTGTTGATGGATCACTAATACGTCTTTTACAAATAAAGTCTGATACAGATTGAGCCCTGGGCAACAAAACTGTTTTTGAAAACAGCCACCTAGACTTTTAAAAATAAGCCATACATAGCATGCACTAGAGTCTTTCTCAGCTTTAAGAAGGTATTACTAGAAACAAGTTCTTTAATGTGGAAAAAAACATGTAGTGGTAAAAAGAATTTAAAGGAGAAACTATAGGAGAAGCCTACAAACCTTCAAAAGGCAAGAAGGTCAATTCTAAAATGCAGCATAGGTCATAAAGAAGTGGTGCAAATAGGCAGAAACCAGCCCTGTGGGCTGATGTAAACCCACAACTATTTACTTATCATCAGATATGGAATCCACACCTGCCCCCTATCACATTGGCTCCAGTGTGATTTTATCACCGTCATGTTAGGTAGTTGTATTCATGCAGTGTAAAGTGTGACTGCAAACTGCTCAGAGAGACAAAAAGTTGTATATGTTCCTCTAAGCATCATTGCATAGCAATATAGAACAAACTTTCTCACATGCCTGCATTTGACCTCACTGGTAAGGAGCACAGAATCCTTGTTTGGTAACTCAAATACCAGCCAAACCACATCAAAAGTAAAAATTGGAATCTAAAGCATATTTAAAATTTTGCCTTTTTTAAGTACAGAGGTGAGAAGGTGTATGGTTGTTTGGGTTTTTTTTGTTTGTTTTTTTTTTTTTTTTTTTGCCATGTTGGAAAATTATGCAGTTCATGCAGTCCAGAACACACCCCTCAGCCTTTCATAGCAAGTCAAATAGTAACTTTACTACCCTGCTGAGAGTATATCAGTGGGTGGGTGATGGGGGAAGATAGAACTTTATTTCTGGCACAATTACAAAGGGAAAAATTGTCAAGTATAGACAAGGTCTTAGCATAACTAATTATCCTGCACAAGAGCCCTCTTCACCTCTCAAATGCCTTTTCTCTCTTCAGGCAGATATTGCACAGTATGATACTCAGACCACTGCTAAAAAATCATGCCTGCTGCCATGAATCCCTGTCAGGAAGCAGCAAGGTCCAACTGTGCCATAAGGGAAAGGCAGTGGGAAACCAAGGAAGATGAAGCAGCTGGCAGACAGAGGGGCCATGAGAGCAAGGGTCAGGTCCCACAGTACCTGAGTGAAGTAGCCAGACAAGGTGTGGTGACAGCACTTGGCTAGGCTGGGAATTCAGATCATGAGACAAGATCATAGGGACAAAGCAGAATGATCAAGTCACAGAGTCAAGCCAACACGTCAAGATCAGAGTCTGGATCAACAGCATCCACAGCTGGGAATAGGCATGACTGTGGCAAAATTGCAGGGTAGGTCACGTGGGGATAGGGGCAAGAATCTCAGCTTAAAAGCAACTCTGAAGGAAAGGAATGGGGACTTTTACACAGTGCACCTTCCATCTCTTTTTCACAAGAGGTCTTCTCAGTAAGCCAGCCTGAACACAGACAGCTAAACTCTTGACACCAAGCCTGGGCAGGCAAACTCCCAGGAGGGGAGGGCAATGTGCTGACACCCTCTGGACTTCCAACATAAACACTCCATGTGGGTTCTCCTTCTAAATGGTGATGATCTCTTGAAAGAGATGAGAACAGAGCTCAAGTGGATTAAGTATTTTTAGAACCATTGTAATATGCTTTTAGAGTACACCTTACTGTCTGCTCTATGGTCAAAAAAGACATGTGGCTGTAAGAAAACTTGTCAACCACACTATCTAAGGACTCCAAATCCCAGAAAAATGAGAAAATAAGCTGCCATCTGGTTGTGTTTAAAAATGGATAGAGATTGCTTTATTTTAGCTGACATGAATCCTATTTCTCAGTGACAGATGGAAAAAGCATATATACTCACACAATTTGACTCAGACAAGTCTTTATTCTTAGTATTGAATTCAGACTCCTTGTCAATGAATCAGAATGTGAGATTATAATCAGATAACTAGTTATCTGAGTAGCTGAACTACCAATTAATTTAGATGGAAAAATCAGTCAGAGACTCAGATAAGAGCCTTGTTATGAAGTTCTTTATAAAACCCCCATGAATCAATAAAGTAGGCATTCCTCCAAGCTTACAGAGATCACTTTTGTTATTTAAATCACCTAATACCAATTTTGCTAGCACTTGTGCAACTACTCAAACCTGCAACCCCAGGGTATTATAGGTTGCTCCAGTTTTCCTCTTTTTCACTATAAATAAGGGAGAATATATTTTTAATCTAGTCCCATGATGATAACTAGTGCAAGAAAGGGCCAGTCAGAGTGAAGGATGTTCAAAAGAGAACTAGTTCTTGTTGGAACCTGATAGACATTTTCAGCTAGAGCTCATAAAGCAAAACCAGTTTCACCTGAAACTTAAATCCCACCATTGAGTAATGCTTAGACAACTGATCCCAGAATTGAAGCTATACCCCTGTGCCTTGAATTATCTGCATAATGTATGAGGAGAATTAGCTAGCTCAGGGTGAAGTCCATCCAAAAAAATGAACTATGAAGTGACTTATGTGGTCCTGATCTCAAGTAAGTTGTGTTCCCAGCAGATTCAGAACCTGCAGGGACTTCACCTATATTATATGAACCATTTTGCTATAATGCTGTTGGGTGGGTGAATATTCCACTCACATTTTAGATTCCATTAGCTTCTGCAACACAGTTACAGCTGAAGTGGGGTCCAAAGAATTTAACACAATTGTAACACATGCTTCCATGTGAATTGCAAATACAGCCTTTAGGAAACAGAATAGATCTATCATTCTGCAAATGCATTTTTTCAGTGGAAAAGTACAGAAGAGTAGGGTTTCTGGAATTCATGTTTGGTAGCAGGTTTAGTGTCTCAGTATTTATTTTGGAAAAGGTGTGCACAGAAGTAATACAGGTTTTCTTAGAACAGCCAGACAAGATTCTGCTTCAGCCTCCATGGACCCTTTGTTATCAGTCTCCCAATCCAGAGTTTAGTTTGGGACTCACACTGCCCTCAAAGAAGAGTAACAAAGCTGACAAAGAATCCAGAACACAAGTCCTGTGATAAACAGCTGAGGGAACTGCAGTCTCTGTCCTCAAGCAAAAAGCAATAGAACAAGATGAAGCGGCCTCTAGTAGAGCCAAGGGAGGTTTAGATTGGATATAAGGAAAAAATTCTAGACAAGAGGGTCGTCAAACATTGGAAAACAGTCTGCCCAGAGAAGTAGTGGAACCACCATCCCTCTGAGCATTCAAAAAATATGTGAATGAGGCACTTAGGAACATGGTTTAGTGGTAGGCTTAGCAGTTTTAGCTTTATGATTGAACTTGATATGTTAAGGGTTAAATCATTCCATGATATTGTCATTTAACAGGTGGTTTAACTCTGTGTCTACAACAAATCACTTAATTATTCACCTTTTTGAAATATGTTTTCCTTACTTCCTTGCCTTAAACTCAAGGAATAAATATACCTCAAGGAATAAATCTGATTTCATATATGAGGGCCTTTACAGACTTTCCAACTAACCACATTCATAAAAGGCATGTTTTGTAAGTACAGCCCCCATTAAATTCACAGGGAATAGAAGGACTGTTAAAAAGTGTATTGTAGAAGAAGGGCAACATATTAACATATATTGAATATTGAAGCCTCGGAGTAGCTGCCCCTTAGTTGTTGTCTTCCCTCTCCTTGAGTTAGCTTGCTCCTAGAGGATTGGAGTGAGACAGTGACATATAAATAAAAAATTATTCTCTTTTGCAAACTAATCAGTGAGTAGGCAGATCATAAATAGACATTTCTTAATTTTATCAGATTGAAGTAGAATTATATAAACTATAGGATTGCTTCTGCTGACGGAAGAAATTTTAAACCACATTTCTCCAGGCTTTATTTGGAAACTGGATGGCCAGATGATAATTACCCTATTTGCATTTCTAAATTACTGCCAGCAGAGCCTTAGCTATTGCAATCTAGCAGAGACCAACACCTCATTTGGCTCAAGAGGCAATTAAACTACTTAAATCTTAAAAAAATGAAGGATGAACAGTTTTTCAGTGTCTTGCATTAATTGTTCGAAAGGCTTTACTTACCTTCTGATCTGTAAACTGGGATGATCATTTGCATTATGGTAATGAAAATACTATATACATCAAAAGGATGAAAAAATCCCCTAACTGCCTCACTTTTAGTGATTGATTTCCAAAAATAAACCTGAGTAGGTTCAAGGCGAAGGATCTCACTGGGTAAACTGAAGATATGAGCTGCAGATTTAGTGCTTGCTCTGGCTTTACTGCAGGGATGCAAAAATTCTACACAGCTTTCTTCACTATTTTCAGGGTTCTGCCTTTTCACACTGTTCAGGTATATAAAAAAAGACAGATATTTGAGGAAGGTAGTGTCTGTATGTTTGGGGGGAAATTAACAAAGGGAAAGCTGAAGAGTAAAAAACTAAAAATCAACTCAAGCAGAAGCAATACCCAGGAACAGGCTCAGTGCTGAAAAAAGTGTTTTGCAGACAAAGTCAACGAAAGGAAAAATTTAAAGTACAGAAAGCTATTGCACTAAAACTCTTCCTAATAGCCTCTCTCTCTCCTTTCAGCCTGCATTTTTCCTATTTGATTAATGAATATTGATGCCCTGCTGAGTTTCCAGGCCAAGTGAACCAATAGCCAGATGCTTTTGCCATGTCCATATACAAACCCTAGTTGGAAAGCTCCACTCAAGACCACAGAGCCTGCTTTTGCACCCCCATTTTCTCAGTGGTCTACTCACAGCTGCAGATGATGGAATGTTCTAGGCCATGATGCCTATGCTACAAACCCAGCCAACATCCCACACCTTTCCTGGGGTCCTCTTCACACGCCCGTTTGCCCATGTGTACTGGTTTGGGTTGGCACAGGGTTAATTTTCTTCACAGCACTTCATAGGGTGTTGTATTTTGGATTTGTCACCAAAAGAGTGTTGGTAATTCTTTTTCTACTCTTTTGCTATTGCTGACATGGCTTGCACAGTGTCAAGACTTTTTCAGTTTCCCACTCCACTCCATCAGTGAGAGGAATGGGAGTGCACAAGGAACTGGGACAGGACACAGCTGGAACAGCTGACCCCAGCTGACTAAAGGGACATCCCAGGCCCTAGGATGTTTTGCTCAGATATAAAAGCTGAGGGGGGAAATGGGAAAGAAGGAATATTGGAGTTATGGCATTTATCTTTGCAAGTAACCCATAGCATGATGGAGCCTGGCTTTTCTGGAGATGGCTGACCATGAGAAGTGTTGAATGAGTTCCTTATTTTGTTTTGCTTATGTGCATCTTTTGCTTTACTATTAGAGTGTTTTTTATCTCAATCTACAAGTTTTCCCATTTTTATCTTTCTGATCCTCCCCCCTTCCCAAAGCAGGGGGTGGATGATGGGAGGGCAGTGAGCAAACAGCTGCATGGGGTTGAGCTATCTCCAGTGGTTAATCCACAGCACCACAGCAGCTCTGCACCCCTCTTCATAAAGAGTCTTCACTTTTACTTACTTTGTCCAGTATCTTAGATTAGCTTTACGAGCTTTATGTAGGGAAGACGAAAATTTTTGTCAGGTGTTCATGTCTAGGGACTATTGGCATTCCCAACTGTTTGACTGTGGTGTCCCCAGGACTAGCACATGGCCACTCTGGGTAGAGCTGTGAACATTTGAAACCAAAGGAATCATCAAGACTGGCAGTGGAACATACTAGATGACACATGAAAGCTGGGGAGCACAAAGATTTTTGTGCTCTTGTAACAGCTGTTGTGCTCTAATGAGGCTTTGATGCGTGGTCTGAGACAAAAACAGTGAGCAACAACAGGAATTTGGTACTAGGTATTTCAGCTCCCAGTAAGGACACTAGTCCTACAGATAGCATCTTGCCTAATTGCAGGGTGCAATATAGACAGCAACCACAGCTAAAAAGAGAGGTTTCCTTGCCCTTGGTGATAAACTATAACTATTTCCCAAAGTGCATGACTACATTGAAGGGCATCAGAGTTCCTTAACAGCTGGGGATTCAATAAATTTTTGGTTCAGGCACAGTTATTTCATTCAGCAACCACACAGAGTGCCTCAGCCCATACATGTATAAGCAAAGCCTTTACTAAAGCTAGACAAATGTGAAGGGTGGCACTTCTAATACTATTCCAGACTTTATAGTCTCACAAGATTAATTTAGGTGCTGTAAACAATAAGTCTACCCAGCCACAAACATTGAAATAAATTATAAAGGTAGTCAGGAATATCATGCTGCAATTTCTGGAGAAGAACACACTAATTTCTAGACAAAGCTTATTAATGTGATATTTTATTATGGCCATTTTCTTCAAAAAATGAAAATGGAAAACAAGGCCTTCAAATGGGTTTTCTTTTGCACTGTCTGTTGACATGTGAAAATCACTGGGAAGACAAGTGAATGGCCTGACAGATGGAATACAAAACTGGTTTCACTTGCACTTGGTCTCCAGTTGGCTGGATTTAGCAAATGGAGGCTGCATGAGATGAATGACTAATTGGAGTCTCTGCAGCCAAGTTCACTTTGGGTGAGTATGGTGGGCTGAGCCAAGGCACACAAGCACCATTCATGTGGACCCTTCATTCTACTCTCCTCATACAAACAAACTCTTCTTTTTGTAAAGTCAAGGAGTACTGGGTGTGGGGAGAAAAAAAAGGATCAGAAATCTACTTTAGATTGTTATCATCTGGCATTGTTCTCAAAACTGAGAGAAACATGGGTAATTAAAGCTTTTATTTCAAGATATTTGGGCACAGTTTCAACAGAGTACTTTGTTTTCCTTTCCTGCTTTCCATAGTACTTTCCATCTTCTGTAGATTTCTCTTTTTCTGTGGCTTATTCCCTTCTCCCAGGAAGCTGTGACTGTGGACTTGGCTCTTAAGTTCTGCTACAAGGATTAGTAACTCCAGGAAGACAAAAGCTAATTAACCCTGATCTCCAAAGTATTTGTGTTTTGTGGTTGGATTATTTCATACTTAACAAATTGTGAGATCTGATTGAAACTGTCATAGCTGAAGTATTCATATGTGTCTTTCTCTTGCATTGAATTTTTGCTGCTTAACAAGACTTAAGAATAACATACATACTTCTCATCTGCCTACCACAAATAAATGTATGGGGAAATTAACTTCTCTAAGAGCTATGCTATTTCAGATGAAATAAGCTGGTGGTTAAAAAATTACTGATCAGAGACACAGGAGAGCATGGAGTGACACACAGAGAGACATAGGAATGCATACATACATTTATACAGGCATGTACCTAGGCTAAAAAAATCACAGCCATCACAGACATAAGGGCAAAAATCTACACAAACAGCTCATCTTACCAATATTGCCTGAGTCTTCTCAGGGTACTAGTTTAAGTTCTCTTGAAAAGGGAGTAATTTTCCAATATAATTTATGTAAGCACATTTGTACTATCTGGAAGTGCAGCTAACCAGTAATATCCAGTACAACTAGGTATATACAAAATGCTTTTATATATATATATACAGTAGACAATTCCTGAGCCATGTATTTGCTGGAATTACCAATTACTTGATTCAACATAATGATTTTCCTTTCAACATGCACTAGAGTCTGAGATTCTACTCCTACCTAGTCAGCCTATCACATGTGCACTGAAGAAAGGTTTCTAAATCTTTTTGATCTTCAGCCTCCCCTGGACCTCAGATGTAAATCCGACAATAGATTTTTTTTCTCTGCAGAACCTTTTGCAGAATACTTCAACATAGTTCACACATTGAAAGTTTGGGACCTAGGAATATTTCCCAGATGTAATTCAGGTGCATGTTCCATCTTTGCCTTTATTGCATTCCTATTTCTATTCAGAAGTCTGAATAAACCAGAAAGGTCATATGTTTAGTCCAGGCCTGGCCTAATCAACTTAATTTAAGTGCTCAGTGTGGAGTCTATGATAAATGTAAACTTGTTCATTGATAAAACCTTCCCATGGAAGCCTTGGCATAACTTGGAAAGATAGATGTCTGATAATTATTTTTGATCTAATAATGCAAATGCTGTATACATCAGACCTTTGTGGTCTTTTGCTGGTTGTTTTTAGTAAGCACTGCAGTAATAAATCTTCAGTGCCAATGAGAGGCATAATATGTGCACATAAGAGCTGTCATTTTTTTCTATGACATACTCAAAAGTTTCATACTCAAAAGTTCACATTGCTTTTAGATGATTTGGAAATCGATGGGATATTGCTTTCACCAGCAGTGAATTTATTCTCTGTATAACATGAAAATTCAAAGGTTTGAATTTTGGTTTGGTTGGTTGTTTGGCTACAAAACAGTTTCCAAATTCATTTAACTGGTAATCACCAGGGGAATTTACTGTTTACCTAAGACCATAATTTAACTTTGGAAGGCAGCAATGAAAATTTATTTGGTTAAATCTCATTAGAGACTGGAAAACCTATCTGGAAATTCCTAATCCTTCTCATTCAAAACAGAAATTTGATACTGAAAATTACCTTGACTATAGGCTATAATTCTAAAGCCTGTAATTGCAAATAAGAGTAAGTTTACACTCAAGGCTGTTCATTACTGTCATTCCTCACAGGAATATTTCTACCAAGATAACTAAAGCTAGTTTATACAAAGGTAGGCACTTGCCTGGTTTTGGATCTATTCAGCTGTGTCCTGGAAACAAACAAAAGCCCACATCTAAGTAAAATACGTGGCTCTGTTCTGTTGTTTGTTTTATAAACATCAAATCACAAAATTTGAGGTTGGCAGACACTTGTGGAGGTCATCTAGTCCAATCCTCCTGCTCAAGCAAGGCTACCCATAGCCAGTTGCCTAGGTTCCTGTTCAGATGGCTTTTGAGTATCTCCAGGAATGGATATTTTATAGTCTCCTTGGGTAAGTGCCTGTGCCAGTGCTCAGTCACCCTGGCAGTACAAAAGTGTTAATTGATTTCATAGGGAACCAGAGTTTCACTGTGTGCCCACTGCCTCTGGTCTTGTCACCGGGCACCACCAAAAAGAGTTTGGCTCCATCCTCCCTATTCTCTCCCTCCAGTACACATGGATGAGATCCCTCCTGAGCCTTCTCTTCTCCAGTCTGAAAAGTCCCAGCTCTTTGAGCTTTTCCTAATATGAGAGTTGCTCCAGTCCATTAACCTTAGGAGCCATTTACTGTGCTCTCTCCAGTACATCCATGTGCCTCTTGTACTGGGAAGCCCAGAACTGGACCCAATACTCCAGGTGTGGCCTCACAGTGCTGAGTAGAGGGGAAAGCTCACTTCCCTTCATCTGCTGGCAGGACACCTTCTAATGCAGCCCAATACACCATTAGCCTGCTTCCCATCTGGGGACATGGCTAGTTCATGTGCAACTTGGTGTCTACCAGGACCTTCAGTACTGCTGCCTGGGGCTGTTCCTCCCAAGCTGCAGCGCTTTGCACTTCTCCTTGTTGAATTTTGAGAAGTTCCTGTAAGCCCCTTTCTCCAGCCTGGCAAGGTTTATTTGGATCTCACAGCACAGCCCTCTGGCATAGCTGCTGCTTCCAGTTTGGTGTCATCTGCAAATAGGCTGAGGGTGCACTTAGCCCCATCACTCAGATGACACATGATACATGATGTTCTTCTCTTTGCAGCTGTCCTAGATCCCTCTTCATAAGGCCATGGACTGTCATAGCTCAGGACTACATAAATGTAATAATGCTTCAGTGCTACATTTCCAGAAATGAAAGTGTGTATGTGTCCTTTCTCTCATCCATCTAACTTCTCTGACACTACAGCTAGAGAAATTTGTGAAAGAGTAATAACATCAAACAGCAGTAGGAATGTTTGCATTCCAAATGAATTCAACTGCACTGTGATACAGACACTTCTCAGTAATGTCTTTCTATAAACTCAACTGCATAAATTCTTGAACACCTTTAATGACCTTGTTTAATTTCTGCTTTATTGACAGCCTGAGAGAAGAGCACTAAGACTTTCCTTGCCTCAGAAAACACCAATGGATATATCTAGACTGCAGAGTAAATGTATTCTCCAGTATGTTGCAGTCCTGCTCTTTCATTTACTTAGCATCAGTTCCTTATTCCCAATTAAGATTATAATCCTCACATTGCTGTAACACAGAAACACTACCACTAAAGTGGTTTGTAAGTCATCTGCCTGAGATTTGCATGAGGAAAGGCGAGGCAGACCTTCTACGAAGCACACCACTGACATGGGTAAAGTCCCATCCAGCTAGTATTACTGCAAATAAAGATGTAGAAGGAAAAGGTTTCTTCTTCCTAGTGCTATAAGGGGAAGCAGAGACTTCCAGCATAAAGCTCAAGTGGCTTTTCTTAACAAGGAGCAGTCCACAGCCACTATGTCACATGCATACTACAGGCACATACATCCCTAGCCCACTCCAGGGTAGGTTTATTTTTGTGCACTTTCTCAGCCAGGTATAAACAGGGGCATATAGATTTGACTGCTGTATACCACCAGAGGAAGGCATGGGCTTCTTCACTACTCATTCCATCTTGATGGATTGAATAGAGCCCAAAATGGATGCATTCAAAGTCATTACTTCTAAAGTGCTCCAGGGTAGAGCAATACCAATTTAAAAGTTCCAAAGGGCTTGGGAAATTATGAAATGCAAAACAGCAGTGCATGAGTAACTTGCCAACCCAGCCTAATAAACTAGCTTCTTTGATGGATGATAAAAGGACCTTGAGGTTCTTAACTGCTCACAAGTTTTTATGATCACTAATTTAGCCACCATCTCTGCTATTGCATTCCAACCCAATTACCAAAGGATCTTGCATGTGGCCTTCTGCACTTTCAGAATAGATAAAGCACCTTAAAATTTCTCCCCAACTTTAAAAATGTACATGGCTTTCAGTTAACTCGGGAAAAATGCATCATGAAGAACAAGTACTTTATGTAAGCAATGCTACCAGTCAATTTAGGAATGTTGTTTAATTTTTATTTTTTAATTGAGTCAGTATATAAATTTGAAGCCTGTAGCCTGAAGCAACTTTTTTGAGTAATGTTGTGTCTTGGGTTTCTGTATACTTGATGTAAAGAAAGAGGCTCAACTTTTACAGGATGAAATAGTGGGACTACTCCTACACGAACAAAACTGCTTAACAAAATAGATAGACTTCACTGTAGTCTGAAATACAATTATTTCCTTAGATGCTACAATTTATTCTTTGCAAATAACTGTCTAAATAATTAAATGATTCACCTAATTTCTGCAAACCCATATTTATGTAGTCATTTTCATATTATGCTTTGACACTTACTTGTTTGCTTGCATTTACTGGATGATCTGTCTCTTAATTTGTATGTTTTTGATGGCTGGGATTGTCTGAATTCTGCTTAGAACTGTTATGATCCAGTTGTATTTGAAACTGTTTATTACCATCCAAATAATAAATAATAACTGTCTGAAGCACTTAGCAGTTTTCTTTTCCTTCAGAGATGTTAATATTAAAAGAATAGACTCTCTTCCCAGAACTGCATGTTCTCTTTTCATTAGCCTTTATAAAAACCACAAACCCACAAAATTCTAGCTTTTCCTGAAAAGAAACAGTGCTAGTTTTAACTCATTTTTTGTCTGAGTTCCCTTCTCCACTACGATCTGTTGTTAAAAGTAGAACTAACCAAAACAAATAATCACTTTCCAACATTTTTTTTTCTTTTAAATCACATTTTACAGTGCATGCATGCATGCGTGAATGCCATTAGTTTTCCAACATTATCTTGGGCTTTGTATGTCTGAATCAGTATGCCTGTGCAGTACAACAGTGTAACTTCACTATTTAAAATCATCTGGTTTTAGAGGAGGATAACAATACCAGAACAATTCCTCCCAGGTAAGCATGACCAGCTCTAGGATGCAGCTGAATGCTGAGGAGGCATACAAGTACTCAGTGTTAATTTCTTCGCCACACTAAGCTTTCTAACTTAGAGACCAAGGTTACAAGAGATTAAAGTAGTGTGCTGGTAATAGCTTGATTTTATTCTAGTGTTTTCTTCAGAGCTTTGTAACTGTTTTTGTTATTTTGTACACAGCAATTCTCTCTGCTTGGGTCTCACTGCCCAGACTTATATCTCCCACATCCTACTGTAGAATGTCATCTCTTGCAGAAACATGAGTGGGACAGAAAGCCAAGATTTTCCTGGTATTTCCACATGGCAGTAGAGTCTCCTGCATGTGGTATCATGTGAAAATTCTGCAAATTGTAACAGTTGGATTGGTGGGGATTTTTTCCTGATTCTGGGTAATTGCATAGTTTTGATCTGGTATCAAGGAAAAGTACATGGCAGGGGTGCTGTAAATTCTAAGCTCATACTGGTTGTTCAGGTAGATATACCTGCATATTCACATTTTTAATCATTATCAAAAGTTATTTAAATATTCCGTCATTTAAAACCCTCCATTGTGTTACAGGCTGTGATTCAGTGAACAAAAGAAAAATCAAAATGCTCTCATAAAGCTCTTTGAGAACTAAAGTTGAAAACTGCAGTGTGGGAGACAGGGTATACTGCCTGCAAACCATCTCAGTGAAGACTGCCATTAGCTGATGCCATGAGATCAGCCTGACCAAGATAATGACCCAAAGGCAGATGGATGCCTGCTCCCTGATTTATAGCACACTAAGACTCAGACTCAAAACCATATCATCCCTGCCTTGGCATACTTAGCAGCCACTATGTACCAGAACCTCTGCTATTGGTGCCAGTCCTTGGCACAAGGTTGTGAATATGAGCAGCTGTATCCTGAAATAAGTGTCCCTGCTGTTGGCTGTCATGAGTCTGGAGAAATTTATAGTACTTACAAGGTACATGTGTACAGTTATAGCTGAGATGGGACTTGCAGTCACCCCCCTGCTGTTAAGTTAGACACATTCTGTCTCATTTGCAGAGTGGCATAGACACAGCTGGCCCTGGTGTGACACATGCCAGCCTGCCTCCTGGGGAGTTCAATCTCCTCCACCATGAAGTTCCATAATGCATCCTGCTCCTTTGCTCTCCTTTTCCCATCCTCACAGATTGCAGCCTGACTGAACATGTTTCTGCAGCAAAACTGGCATGAAGACTGAGGGAAGTGCCAAGCAAGGTGCCTTATAAAGGCAGTGTGATTGAGTCACAGACTGAGCAGCTCAGCTTAGGGCAGGGCAACTTTAAAAGCATCTCGGGCACCCCCAAAGGCTTGTGGACTTCATATTGGGCAGATGAATATATCCTGTAATATTCTCTAGCTTTCATACAGAACTTTTTCATACAGCTTTTTGATGGCCAAATTTACTGGGGGTATAAAACTCTGCTAGTTTTTGAGAGATTACTACACAAGATGAATTTGGAGCTAGATCATGTGTTAATTGATGATGATCTGTTATTCCCTTTACCCCATGTAGCTAGAAGCAGTGGAATGAACTTGCAAGTTAGGTATAGCAAATACGAATCAAAGGAATCAAAAACCAAGAGGAAAGGTGTGGCCTTATAATCAGAGCCTAGGGTTAGGAAATTTCAATTCTCAAGGCTTCCAGAAAAAGTCCCTTTTGTTCCATGTGTCTTATTTTTAATCACTCTGCACAGCACCTTACTGCACTTACCCTTCTGACATTCATTTCACTGACTTTATTCCTTGTAATAAGGAGTTAACTCTTGTTAACTGTGTGAGCCTCTGTTTGACTGAGGTCATAGTTTCTTGGTGTAAACAAGCTCATTTCTGTACTGAAAAGAAGAATTTAATTCAAGAACACTTGCTCTCTCAGTCTTCTCCCGTGGGAGGCAAGTGTGAGAAAGAATATCCCTTACAAACTGTGTGGAGGCCACACTACTCAAGGGGAAGGTCAGGTTGTGGAGAGAGATTTCTCTTCAGATTAAGAGTATCTACTGGCAGGAGAACATGTTTTGACACATGAGGAAGGCATCTACCCTTCCAGGCAAATATCAATCTGCAGTTTGCAACAGGCTACCAGGACTTCACATAGAAGCTGCAGTGAAAATGCAATCTGTTTTAAACCAACTGCAATCTTGTTATCCTGAACGGAGGCAAAGCATAAACTACTATTCGGCAGGGGTGTGGGGGAGAAGGGGAAAATCCTCACATTTTTCATTTACAGAATCACAGAAAGGGCAAGATTGGAAGGCGCCAGAGCAGGTCATCTGGTCCAGCCTCTGTGCTCAAACAGGGTCATGCTACTGCACCTTGAGGGGAGACCTCACCACAGCCTGCAGCTTCTCACAGGCACGCTGCCCTCCTTTCTCTGGCAGCCCAGACAGCACCCAAGGCAATCAAGTTATGGCAGGGGAGGTTTAGGCTCGATATTACATAAAGGTTTGCACCCAGGTGGTCAGGCAGCGGGACAGGCTCTCCAGGGAAGTGGTCACAGCACTTGCCTAATATAGAAGGATTTGGACAATGCTCTCGGGTGCATGACGTAATTCTTGGGGGTGTCCTTTGCACAGTTGGACTTGATTATCCTTGTGGGTCCTTTCAAGCTTAAGAATATTCTGTGATTCTATAAAATTGCATGCAGGTGGTTCTCCTTACTATGCAGACACCTGTGCAGATATGAAAAGCACATTGGGGACGAGGCAAATGGAGCTTTCAAAGGCACTGAAGGTGCCAGCGCGACACACGCGTTGTCCGAGTGCCCGCGCCTGCCTGTTCCTTCCAGCAGGTCACCACCCCAGGACGATCACAGTGGGAGGCGACAGATGACCGACCCGACCCTGGAGCACCCTGAAAACCCAGAGCAGGGCCACGGGAGGCCGCGGTGGTTCTCCCTTTGCCAAGCACAGCGGGCAGGGAGCGGGCACGCCGCCGGGAGCCCGCTCTGAGGGCAGCGCGGGCCCGCGCATGCGCGGCCAGGCGGGAAGGGGCGGGCGGGGCCGCGGGCGCCGCGCCTGCGCGGGCGGTTCCGGGCGGGCGCAGCGGGGCTGAGCGGAGCCGTGGGTGGCCGCGGCCGTGCCCGGCGCTCTGCGTGCCGCTGCCGCGGGGCATGGTGAGCAAGGGGCCGCTGCTGCGCCTGCTGACCGCCATCAACCGCAGGAGGATGAAGCTGCTCATGGGGCTCGCTTTCGTCGCCTACGTCGCCTGTGAGTGAGCGGGGGTGGGGGCGGGTCTGGCACGGCCATTCATTGCCCGCTGGCGCGGCGCCCCCCGTGCCCTCGCCCGCCGTGCGGGAGAGGAGGAGGAGGAAGATGTGGCGGCACCTCCGCGCCCCGTTGCGCTGCGCGGTTGCGGGCGCGGCCGCTCCGGCCCCGGCGGGGCAGGGGCTCAGGGCTCAGGGTTCTCCCTTCCTGCCCTGCCCAAACTTTCCCCACGCCCCGGCGGTCGGCGCTGCCCTGCCCCGTCCCGTCCCGTCCCCGGGGCTTGCGGGGAGCGCTGCTGCTGGGACGTGGCTCAGGGAGTGTTTCCGCAGCCGCTCTTTTCCTCAGACCGCGCTTTGTCCGTCCCGGTGGCCACCTGGTAGCGGTGAGCAGCCCTCAGGGAAGTTTTCCAGGGCAGGCCTCGTGTCTGTTTTTGTAAAATCCTCCCAAGTCCTTTGGGGGCTGAATAAATGTTTGTTTATTAACTCAGCGCGGAGCTGGAGTCTTAAGAGCCGGGAGAGAGGCACTGAGGTACTTTAGTAAATCTTAGAATAGCCAGTGATGGGGATGTTTATGACTTCTCTTACTAAGAATGAGTCAGATAGATTTGAAATGGATTTAAAACGTTGTCCTGTTAACTCTCTCCCCTGCTTGCTTTTTCTGTTGCAATTCTAATTTATTTTAGTTTAGCCTGTTTCGTTTTGAGACTGGGGTAGATGCTGTGTGGAGAGCACGATGCCTTTCAGTTTAGGTAGAGAGCAAGCCGTTCTCTTGATGCTTGGAGGCACATACATATAGGTGAGCTAGCTTTGGGCTGAGCGTGTGCATCACATTTCAGATTCTACCTTTGGATTTGGAAATGTGGAGAGGTACAACACGAGTAATTTTGGCAGAGAGGGGGTGTTTCCTACCACAGAAACACAGCAATTCCCTTCATTACCATATTTTGTTGACTTTACTGCCTCACTGTTTAGGTACTTCTGTTACCTTGAAGTTGTGTTTCAGCTCTTACTTTCAGTTTGTTTATCCAAGTGACTTCGGGTTTCTTGCATCCTGACAGCTTAATGTCAGTTCTTATTTTGAAAGGCTTACATATTTTGCTAAAAATGATAGTTTTCAAAACGAAAGTTAATAGGCTGCTTTGAACAGTGGGTTTGATTATGTTCTCTGGACAGTAATTGGTGTTTGCTTTCTAACTTTGTGAATAAAAGTTTGCCTTAAGGAGAAGCCTTCTGACTGGTTGTTTTTTGAGATTCAGAAAAAAGGTGGAGGAGAGAGACTGCAGGTCAGTGTAGCAAAAAAGTGGCTTGAAAAGGGAATAAGTTGGTGTCTGATGGGAATGTGTTTTTTGCAATTCTGATATGCTGACATCTTTTGACTGGAGATCAAAAGTAGTGGAATCCTTAGGTGTCAGCTACATAGTATGGTATGGTAGGAGACACTGCTGGACTATCAGATTCTAGAGAGAACATTTTGTGGTTTTTTTCAGAAGTGATTATTTATGATTCCGTTCACCTATCCTAAAAGGGTACTCCTCACAATGTTGCTGAATCATCACTACTCTCTACTTGCAGTCAGATAATGCCCAACTGAAATAGCACAGAATCTGAGAAAACTGAGCTGCTGGTGTAGGTGTATGTGTTGGCACTTCTTACATTCCTTCTTTCTGAAGTATTCTCCAAATGACTAAGTGTTTTTAGGCTGTGTGCCTCCTTTCCATGAATTTCCATTCAGCATTTGGGCATGGGCATTCAGACTTGAAGCACATTTTACAGAGAATAAAATAGTTGGCAAGTACATTAATTTTTTTGTGAACTAGAGGATAGGACTTTTTTAATAGTGCTATTTCATCAGCCTGTGTGTGAAACCCTGAGCAAATGTATTGGGAATATAATTTGGAAAAATGTCTTATTTCATAGAAATCTTTTACCTTTGAATGCAAATCTGTTACAAAGGTGCCTGATGAACTTCTCTGTGTGAGTTTGCAAGCTAGAGAAAGAATTTTCTGCATACAGTTGAAAGGCTGTGAGCTGTTTCACTCTCAAGAGTCATCGAGTGGCTGTCTTGGTAGTTTCACACAAGGTGGTGGATGGCTGGGCTGTCTTGGGTGTCACTGCTCCACATCCATACAATGGCTGAAATTTTTTATTGTGCACCAGATGAAGGCACTGGTCTGGACCGAGATCACCCTTTTGTGTTATAGCCATTTGATAGTGTGGGTATTTGACAGCTGTTTTGGCCCAGCTTGAGGAGGTGGTGCACAGTGGTAAAATGGGATAAAACTGACATTGCTGCTGGCAGTGTTGCCGTCACATGCTTTGCAGGTCTGCAATTAGGAGTCCTGTTTACTGTGGTTGAAGTACTGTCGTGACATGAGATACACTGTTCATGTAATATTGAAGATCCCTAGAGCTCTTTTATGGACTTCACTTGGTTCCCTCGTAGCACTTAGAGCCAGAAAGATCCTTGATTTGGAATTGAATTACGGTACTATTTGATGCCTCAGTTCTGTAAATCTAATATATATTAATTTTTAAAAATTCACTCAAAACACTGTGCTATGTATGGCTTGTATGTACAAAAATAGAAGTCAAAAAGAGCATTTTTATGGAGCAGGCAATTAAAAGCAACTGTTTCCTGGGAAAAGGAAGTGAATAAAGTTTAACATTCACCTTTACCTTTTCTATAGGCCCTGGATGAAAGGGCTGATGTTCCCCATTGCGCAGGTGATGAATTTGGAGATACTGCAGCTAGCAAGCTGTCTGAAACACTCTGTAATATGTCAGACTGCTGCTCAATTTTTTTATTACTCTTCATAATTAGCTCAGTTGTCTCACCTTCAGTGCTGTCTTCTGTGAACATTGCATGACTGTGCTACACAGAGTGGGAAATCTTGCTCAGAGGTTGAATTTGGATTGCCCTTTTAAAGGGATAAACTCTTCTGCTCCAACTTTCCTCTGATTTAACCCCCAGCAAAATAGTGCAGGAATGCTAATGCTAACCAAAGTGGGGTGGAGGGGTTTGTGGAACTGGACTGAAACAAATTATTTCAGTCATGAGTTCCACTTACATAATTTTGAAGCTGTTGTGAAACCACAGCTTCACAACATGAGGTGATTATAAACAGAGGTGAAGTGGGTTTAATTTATTATTGTTGTCTATAATGAGAAATGTAGACAGATCATAAGAGCAGTCAATTAAATCAATAATGTTAAAGAACTTCAGTGTCATCACAGTAAGAATAACTTATATGCAGGCTGAGAGTGTTCTGTTTTTAAAAACCCCACCTGTGTGTTGGAATGTCAATACGTAGACACCTTACACTCACTCCCTTGCAAGTTTTAAATGTTTATTCAGCTTTATATGGACATGCAGCCATGCTTCAGTGGTACTGTCCTTGCAGAATCAGGACCATATTTAGGTTATTGGAAAAAGACTTGTGGCCAGGATTTAAAGATCAGAGCTCTTCAGTCTGCATGGTTTGCTTTAACTTTGATGCTAGCGTAAATCTGCTGATGTCTTGGTATGACAGGGCAGTTGCATCTTCTTAAAAAGTTAAGAGGTCTCTTTCTGGTAAAGTAGAACAGTTCTCTTTACTCATTTGTAGATCAAATGGTTCTTAGGAAGTATAGCAGTAGCCTTGTTCCTTTTCCAAGAGGAAAATGGAATAGTAGGGTGCTGTCATGAGGTCCAAGCTTAAGACCTCATTTCCTTTGTAAGGTAAATTATAACACAGCTATTAGAAGAACTTAGAAGTGAAATGTTGAAATAATGTGAGGGAAGTACATCCTGTAGTATAGTGGCTTGACTTTTCACAGTATTATTAGTTTCCATAGTTGTTATCCTTTGTTTTTAAGATTAGCCATTTGTTTTTGTCAGATTTTCATCAGCTAGGAAGAATGCAATGTTCTCTTCTCAAAATATCGAGGTGTGAGTGAGCTTTTCAGTTTGAATCTTACCAGCCCCTCACAAGTTGCTTATCTTGCATATGTTAAAAACGGAGGTTAAATGCTGCCTGATGTTTTGTTTTGATAAGCTTTTACTTCTACTTTTCATAATAGAAAAGCAGTTGCCGAGTTGGTCCTGCCTTATTGCTTTTGTAGCATTTATAACATTTTATAACTGGATGTCAGGATTTATTGGCCATGAAGGAGTTAAGATTGGTTGTGTAAGACATCAGGCTTACTTGCTTTTTGTATCAGCTTGCCATGGATTCTCCACCAAGAAGAAAATCAAACCCAAAACATTTGCTGGTGGGTCACATTCACCAGGTTGCCTTTCATTTGTTGGTTTATGGAAATAAGTTCACTGTTGTAACAGCTTCCAGTTCCCTGCTCATCAGGCTTGCAGCTAGCTGTATTCATGTAGCTTATGAAAATCTGTTCATGCTTCAGTTGTTTGTCAGCCATGATGTTTTAAAGCAGTTTTTGGCATCCTGGAGAAATTAATCTTGTGGTTTGTCTCTTATATCCGTTTAATATTTGTCTTTAATGTTTTACCTCCACATAGTATTTGTCTCTTCTGCTGCATGTGCAGGAGACAACACTGTCATCATTCTACTCAAGGACAAACACTTTTAGAGCTTCCACCTTCTTTGTCCTCTGTTTTTGCAAAGAGGATATTACTAGTTTCTTTTTTCTAAGGTTGACCAAAGCAGATTTTGGTTGAAACTGGTAGTTTTCACCATCTCATTTATGGACTGTGGAGAGGGAGAGGTGGGGGTTATTGCATCAATTTGCCTGAAAGGATTTGTGAAAGGTAGCTGGGAAAAGTGAGCTTGTTTCAGTTGCAGTGCTGACCATTGGAACATTCTGAGAGTCCACTGAAAACAATCTTAGCTATCAACAGATGGGTCAGTGGAGGAGCAGTGGTAAAGAATGATAGGCTGAAGATATGAGGCAGGAAGG
Organism: Oenanthe melanoleuca; assembly: GCF_029582105.1. NCBI lineage: Eukaryota > Metazoa > Chordata > Aves > Passeriformes > Muscicapidae > Oenanthe > Oenanthe melanoleuca. The sequence continues at coordinate 84,855,264 of NC_079333.1, read as the reverse complement.
AGTAGTAACAGTGAACAGAGAACTGGAAAAAAGACTTAATAGAAAATCTCATGAGAATTTTCCATCTGGAAAACTAAGAACAAAATTCAGTCATAAAATGATGATGCCAACTGAAATGTAAAAAAGTCTTCTTGGCTACCTTCCCATGCAGTATGAAGCTCCATTAATTCTTATAAAGAAAGAAAATTTGCATAATGTTATATCTCACAGATGCGGGATGGTATTGGTTTGCCAAGGCTTAAATGTTTGTTCTTAAGGGAGGATGGAGAAATTTCCTGGTGATGGTGTTGCCTTTGTTTTGCTGAGTTGATGTGTAGCTGAAGGGTTGACATAGAGTGGCAGTGGTGCTGTCCAAGATGCAGAGAGAGGATCTTTCCCTTAGTAAACCCTGTGTCCTTGTATCTAGGATACTTCTCATGTGGGAAAAGCTGCAGTTCCTATCTGCTGTCTTTGATTTGATGCAGGACCTTTCCTGTTGAGAAAGGCATCAATTCAGAAAATGCAATAAGAACTATTTGCTATTTGGAGATCTGTGTAGACTTACCAGAGGTGTATTTTTAAAAATCTTTTTTAATATTCAAGTTATTGTATGTTCCCCAAAGGCATAATCGTAAACTTCATTAAGGAAGGTGACATTTCTTAATACAAATTGTAATTGTATGTTATCTCCACTAATATTGTTAAATACTCCCATCAATAAAATAATTTTCTAAAGCAAATTGTCATACTGCTGGAATTACAGATGGAGTACAGTTGAGAGGGTTTTTTCATTCTTATGGAATCTAGACTATAAAAGGCAGTTTGAAATGTATTGGCCAAATCACAGAATGGTTTGCATTGGATGTGACCTTTAAAGATCATCTATTCCAGCCCCTTGCTGCCATGGGCAGGGACATCTTTCAGTAGAACAAGTTGCCTAGAGCATTGTCCAGTCTCACAGTTGAATCTCTGTGGACATCACAGTTTTGCTTTTTAAAACATCTGTTTTAAAATCTGTGATGCTGAAACTAGTGTTGTCTAATAATTTCAGATTGAGCGTATATTACTGTTGTGGGCCTGTGGCAATCAGTGACTTTATTTTAATGTCATTTAAAGAGACCCAGAGAAGAAGGAAGAAGGTACAGGTTTCTTTCAGGATTGTGTTTTTCCCACCTTCAGGTTGTGACAGTGTTTTTTTTCTAGTTCCCCAGCCTATTGTGGATGAGTTAATTACGGCATGCAAGGTTCTCTTAGTGTAGTAACCTGTATTTTATACTGTACAAAAAGTATTACTGCAGATGCCAATTCAAAGGATATTCAGATGAAAACATACATCCAATTCCTGTGTTCTGAGGATCTGGAAAGATAACATTTGCATGCTATGAAGTGCAGCTGTTTAGTTAAAAGTCTGACTATGATATTGAAGTGTCCATTTAATAGAAAAATGCTCAGCAAAACCCCAGCCAAGTGCTTGGGGTTTCTGTTGTGTTTTTCACATATATTTTTTAGTGTGTGTTGGTTTTTGTTTGTTTGTTTGTTTGTTTGTTTGTTTGTTTAATTTAATGTAGGCAGGGTTGGTTTGCATCCAAAGCAGTGCTCCTGGAGTATTAGTATCCCAGTCATTGAAATCCTCTGCATCCAGCATCATTTCAGAATGGGGCTTCTCTAGAAAAACTAAACAAACTTTTAAATTTCCAGGAATGTAAATATATTCAGTAGGAAAAAAAAAAAAAAAAAAAACCCCAAACAAAAACCCAACACATTTTTTACTGGTATATGACTAATTGCCTTTTAAGGTAGGTTTGAGACATCTTGAAAACCTACAACAATTTTACACTAAGGCTGTGCCTTCCAAATAGTTGAAGCTTAATCTTAGAGGCTGGGTAAAGAAACAAAAAAGCATTGGGGTTTTCTAAAAATCCTAAGTGATTAATGTTTAGTCAGATAAGTGTAAATGCCTCCTTAATAACAGTACTGCAATTACGGCATTAAAAAACAAGTATTTTTTTTCTAAGAGATGCTCTTTTATGTAATTCTTCATAATTTCACTCAAGGCATGTTGTTCTTCTCTGGAAGCCTAAACTTTCAAGTGTAATGTCTGTGGGAATGATTAATGCCTAATGTATTTTACTCTTCATGGTACTTGCAATTAATCCTTGCAAAAATACTACAAGAAAAATTCTCTCATTGTTTTGTGAAAAGGATGCAAAGGGGGGAAAAACACCTCAAAACAAATAGGTGTAGTCCTATTTTTGCTCCTTCTACAGGCCATTAACCAGGCTACAACAATTTGGATATTCTGATCACTTTCCTGATGGCAACTTATTATGACCTTAATCAGTCATTGGGTGAGGTTTGCAATCAGTCTTTGAAAGAAGTAGAACCTCTGTCTTTCTTTTGTAGGTGAGTGTCTCAATTGTTAGGTTATAACTCATGCTTCTGTCTAGTCCAATGAATTGTGAATTCTTCCCTTGCACAGAGTTTCATTAGGTGGCAGGAAGACTGTTTATGAATGCTCTGTAGTTGGATGAGTTGAAAGCTCTTCATAGAGTATGTTCTGTGTGGCTGTGGGGGGTGAGGGTGTTACATTTTTATGGTCTGAGAATTGACACAGGACTATTGTCCTGGATTTAATACCTTTTGACTTAAAAGATCTGGGCGTTAGATTTGAATTTTTTAAACTGGCTT